>NC_140190.1:22768023-23368023 GCF_965226575.1 Pagrus pagrus
GTCTAATAGATCTGCAGCAGGGCTATAAGGGGAGATGCAGCCTTTTTCAGTGTTCTGAGTCATTTAGGAGAAACTGAGCACAGACTGAACTGTAAATGCCAGGTGATGACGCGCCTATTTGCTGGAGCTTTACATCTCAGAGCAAACATTAACTGCACCATATGCATGTAACGAGACTCAGTGAAGAAGTGATGGAGAGGACTGCTTCACCTCCTTACTGTCAATCAACATGCTCACCTCACCAGTGCTGCTGTCATTGCCTTCCACAGACCTACTACTGTCAGCATTTCAACCAGCTTATCTGATTATGATAAGGTGGCTGAAATGAGGTACATATTTTTCTGCCAGTCACCAACTGTGCTGGAATGATGGACATGCTGTAACATTATTCTTCTCTCTCATGCATAAATCTGATGATTTGCAGGTCAAAAAAGGGTCCATAATTCCAAGTACAGTATATTTTTTATTAGAGCTCTAAATTATACATAACAGTTATATAACAGCATTTAAATGTAGATTTCACTGTGTAAGTTGTATACAAATCAATGCTTATTCACTGCTTTCTGCTTGTGCACAACTGTCCATCTATATATTTCTTAAGCCAGTGAGGATGATGCATATTTCTTTGCCAGACAAAATATAATTCGCTGTCAACCTAAACAAATTATTAGCTTTACTATAGAAAGTGAGATCCATGCTGCAGCTGTGTTTTATAAGTTTTAAGGTTATCACAATGGTAAACAAGAAGCTGTAAAAGTGACTGAAGGACATGTCTAACCCAAAGACACAAAACAATTTAACAAAGCGATCGTGTTGTGGTTTTTACTTTACAACTGTTGTGACTATATGCAAAAGGTCCTATGTATGCATGTCTTTCTGTATTGGTGGTAAACAGGGTCTATTAAGTGTCCCAAGAGGCCTGACTGCATGGTCATGCAAAAGTCAATATGATTGATGAGCACTGATTTAGGAGGAATCATTTCATTGTGTGTGTTTTCTCTATTCTTCACTACCTGGCTTCTCCTGATGCTGCCTTTTAAACCTCTAAAACCTCAATGAACCAGGCTATAATTCAGGGAAATGTAGAATGAAGCACAAGACATGTTTAATATTTCAGTTTGATGGGATGTTGCAGCCATACAAAACCTCGAGTCTGGAATTTAAATAAGTTCAAGATGTACTGTATATTAATTTATTTGTTAAAGATTGTAGCAGATGTCGATTCTAAAGCCCTGCCTAGTTGCAAAAGGTGAACAGGCTTTTGCAATGAGGGCCCCTCGTTTATGAAAGTCTCTAAGTCAGGCTCTCAAACCAGCAACTTCAGTGTTTATCTGTCTATCATGTATGGTATACAGTTCAAGGTATTTTGCAGCCCACGCCTAGTTTTTTAGTGTCTGAATAAAACAACTAAACTAACAATTTGAGAAAAGTTTCAGGGAAAACAAAAAACGGATAAAACTTCAATGAGGAGCTGGAATAAGATGGTAGCCTACATAATATAGGCTACCTATGCATACTGTCAGTGTGAAGTTAAAATGAAAAGGAGAAAGCTGTATAAAGGGAGGCATCCACATCTAACTTTATTTAACATTGTCAAATTGTGAGATTTCGACATTTTTGTTCATCTCTTAGGGACTAATGCATTGATCCTGATGAAAAAGATCTAGTTTATTAAGGTGGCTGGTATCTGTGACTTTATCTAGTGGCTTTAAATATGTTTTATTTGATATTGAATTATTCGTTTTTGAATTACTGTTGGGCCTTGGCAGAAGTATGCCCTCTATTGAGTGCCATTCAAGATTTCATCATCAATTAAGCTACAGATCATTTACAAAATAAATCGATTAATCTTCAACGCTATGAAAGGTGAAACATTTGTGAAAAATGCTCATCAAAATTTCCAAGATCCCTAAATGACATTGCTTCTCATGTCCAGCCAGCAGTCCAGAATAAAAGGATTATTCATTTACTGTCATAAATGGCAAAAATACACACACATTCCTCTATTTAAGAAACCAGAAGCTGCAAATAATTGACAATTTTGCTTGAAAAATGACTGAAATTATCCAAAATTGATTATCAAAAATAGTTGGTGATTAGTTTTTTGTTTGATTCAGTAATTGCAGCTCAGTCCAAAACTCCCAACTCTTCTCGTACTATCATTAATTCTACAGTACAGTGTGTTACAGAGGTTACTAAAGACTGAACTTTACTAACCCTTTGTGTGATCTTGTCAGAGAGAGCCACGTCCTTCAGGTCTCGTTTATGCGTTCTGTATTTGGTGGGTGTTACCCTGGAAACAAATACCCAATGGGCTGCTAGTATACACTCTAAGACCCACCTTTTTGTGGTTGCTATGCCTACTACACGTTTCTCTCTGACTGACGGACAGAGTAGCCAATCAGCGTCGGGCTGGGCGGGAGCTCTCGCGCACACTGGAAAGTGTCTGGTGAATTTCTACTACTATGATCAAACCGCTCAGGGTGCACACAAGTGCGGGACCGTGGCTGCCGAAAGACCGGGGATGGAAAATGTACTATAACCGCTGCTGGAAAAGTCTATACAGGTAATACATTATTCCTACTCCTTTTACCTCCTTCTCTGATATAAATATAATTCAGAAATTGTCTCGAAAGACTGAGCTAATGCTACGCTATTACAAATATCGAGTTGGTCATGCATGGCTGTGACATTGTTGAATTGAAACTGGCAGCACTAGTAGACAGGTTTGTTTGACATATGAACGGAGGGCCATTTAGCTAACATTGAAGGAGAAACTTACGGCAGACATTGAATTGTGTCAGCTTAATGTATAATGTGAATCCAGAATCTAAACTTCACTCCGACAAACCAAAAATATGTTTCAGTAGAAGGAGTATTAGCATCATCTGCCAAGGTGGGGCAGGGTTGTTTTGAACTGAATTTTGATATAAGTCCTACTGACATAAATCCAGCTGACACTGGCTCCCAGCCAGAGGATATTTCTGCCATCTGATGCTAACCTAGAGTCATTTTTAGGCTGTCAGTGGGCTTGTCATTTGAAATGGATATCACTGAATTTCACTGGTTACAGGTTGTCTGTTGTGGTCAGGATTCAGACAAGTTTGTACAATCATGTGAACCTATGACTTTGAGACCTACAGGATTTTTGATGATGATATCTATACTACAACTATACTATATATATCTATACTGATATATATACTTACTAGAATTGTGACCAAAATATGTATTCAGTGGATATTTTACAGCTGACAAAAACTTAGCAGTGTTTTAAATATATCAATTAACGACTGTGACCTCTGTCAAGGAGGTTGTGTTTTCGCCTTTGTCCATTTGTTGGTTGGCTAGTTGGTTTATCAGCAGGATCACCCAAAAACTACTGAATGGATTTCCACAAAACTTTGAGGATGGATGATGGGTCTCAGCTCAGATTAGACCCCATTAACTTTTGGTGCAGGTCTGGATAAAGGGGCGGAGCCAGATCTCACTTTCTTTAACATCCTGATGAAAAAAATGTGGTGTATTAAGGTGGCCGGTATCTGTGACTGCATCTAGCGGATTTAAATATGTTTTATTTGATATTGGATTATTCTTGATTGTTGTGCCTTGGCAGAGGTATGAATTCTACTGAGTGCCATTCAAATGTTCATTATTGATTAGCAGCAAAGTCTTACATTTAAGAAGCAAGAAGCAGCAAAGGATTTCAATTCTGCTTAAAAAATGACGGAAATTATCGAATATTTACTATCAAAAATAGCTGGTGATTCAATTGTTTTTTGATTGACTAATTATTGCAGCTCAGTCCAAACTCCCCAAACTCTTACCTACTATCAGATATAACAAAGAAAAGCAGCAAATCCATATATTTAAGAAGCTGATATCTGCAAATGTTCATAATTTTTGCTTGAATAAAGACTAAAACAACTTAATTATCAAAATTGTTTGCGTTCAATTTTCTTTCAGTTAACTACTCGATGAGTCGTTGCAGCTCTACTGAACTGAAATTTTTTGTTGTGTATTATCCAACATATAGTATGTCATGATATGATGATACATCTGTGGCATGCTGAAATTGGCAGTAATCAGCCATGCAGATGTAACACTCAGGCTAACTCAACAAGTCCACAAACTGATTCAGAACCAGTTCTGGGTTTACTCCCGGACATCACAGATCAGACAGCCATTATGGGGTTTCTAGGTTAGCTGGAGAGAAAGCTGTTCATGCCTGCAAATATGAACAGGTCTGTCCTAGATATCCTATGTGAATTCTTAGAGGTATGGCAAGTATTTTGTTTGCCTCTGTTGGATAATGGAACCCGACTTGGAGACACTCCAGATGCAACAAACCTCTACTTAGGAGGATCGGATTAAGCAGAGCTTTTGGTAAGAAATTACCATAATATGATGTGTAGTATCCAACTGTAGATTTCTGAATTGACAGCACTACAAAAGTGTCTTAATGTAATGCAATAACATTACAGGAAGGATCCTAATTTACCAGACAAGCTCCTTTTGTTTCACAACTTAAAAGATACAGTCTGTTAAAATTGACTTGTAGGTCTTTTAATATGACTAATAACTGAAGTAGTTAATGTTAATGTTTTCAGATATCACTAATGTTTGCAAACATTACAACCTTTATGGTAAAATACGTATTGGGGTTTTCTCAGTGGCTTACTTGTCTACCACAACAACCCTAATTTGAATTTGGTTAGGGACTGTTTGCTTGTCACATTTCCTGTTACTCTCTGCTGTATGCTATCAAATGTAATAACAACGCTAAATGTAGAGTTCCTTTCAAATTAAAATGTGTCCACCAGGAGTATAATTCTACCATCATTAGGTAAAATATCTTCAAAAGTCATAGTAGTACTTAGCCTTATGGTGAGTTGAGGCTTTCGGGTAGGCACTTTGCTTCATTGCATCACTTTTAGGAGGTGCACGTCAACCAAAGCAACCAGACTGGAATTCCCCTGTAACTGCCTGAAAGATGTTTAATTTACAGGCAGCTTTAGCATCAGCCACAGTGTTTGCATCTCCACACTGCAGCACAGCTGTCTTCTTTTGCTACAGTGGACTGTCTACCAGCCAGCTTTGTTTTTCTCTTTCTGCGTCTGAAGGCAAATGTCAAGGGTTGAGAGTTGAATGCAGCTAGGTCTTTTGATATCAAAGAAGTAAACAACACACTCCCTGGTGCCTTGACTTCAACAGGAGAAGGACCGTTCTCGTCAGGGTGAGTGGGATGGAGTGAAAGGAAACACAGTGAAGAGAGGGGGTTTCACTATCATTAAATTTTAAAAAAGCGCAACAGTGTTGGGAACAGTTGTGTTTTCTCACCTCTCCTCAGTTCACAATCTTGGCAAGTCAGTCGGCGCTGGGTTGTTCTTGACGATCACTGACCAAAGGCTGTTTTCTAGTCTCACCAGTTATGTACTGTATATATAGGTAGGATTATATTTACTGTTGAACACAAATTGGATCTCTACAGATAAGGACATGCATACTGGCCTGAATAAAGATAGTATATTCTAATTGTGTGATTTCTAGGGTTTGTTTTATTGATTATACCTTCATGCTGCTGAGATACAGACTTTTTTTACCCACTAGGAGTAGGGAAAAATCAATTTTTAAATGCATTGTGATTCTATTATGTCTTAATGCACACAAGTCAATAATTAATATTTTAAAACCAAATTCTTGACATTATGATCACCTGTAAGACAGGGCTGGGTATTTAAATTTTAATTTATTTAATATATATTTTATTTTAATTTATAAATTGTCTATAGACAGTCATGGTATCCAGAGGATGAAGCCTCATGACTTTGGTGATACCGTGATCTTTCCTCTTACACAGTTATGAGGTTGACATTAGCAGTTCTGATTGAAATTTCTCAACAACTATTTGATGGATGACTATAAAAACTGTTGTAAACATCTGTGAATATTTGTGGTCTTCTTTTTGTCTTTGGACTTACAGAACCACTAGCATAGCTAAAGGGTCCCAGTCTTGTTAAACTATCCATTACTGACTTGTACTTACAAGGCTGCTTGTGATGCTGCTAATACATGAATCTTAGCTTTTGTTAAAGTCGTCAATGTCTTGGTGGACAAGTGCACCAGAAACCTAAAATCTAACACTGAATATTAAATGTGAAGATCTAATATGTCTTTGAGACAGTATGGAAAGCTTTGACATCATGTTGGCACAGTGAGTGAGCTCTAGGCTAGATGGTAGCACTGTCACTATACCAAAGATTATGATGAATATTGCATGGTAACATACTGCATCGTTCTACTAATATCTCAACAGTGATCCCACACTGTGTGACATGTTTACTGGATTCGCAGTAGCACCAAGACATCGGTGGTAAAATTTTCAACAGGGAGAGGGTTTGCTCTGTCTGCACAAGCACTTTAACATCCGGTTTCAAGCTTGGATATATTGAGATGCTAGTGGTAACATACAAAGTTATGCAAAGTTATTTTGACTTTAAATCCCATGATTTCCCTAAACCCACAGTGGCCAGTGTTACAGTTTCAGACTGACTGTTATTTGGATATTTATATTTTGATTCACTGGTACTTTTTGTTTTTGTGCTGGTCAGATGATAAAATGTAGTTGTTTTCTGTGAAAATATTGGTGCTTTTACAGCACAATGAATAGAAGTGCTGTCTGAAACAATGATAAGGCACACTTTGGTATCACTCCAACTTAGATATGTAGTTACAGGTTCTCATTTAGGCGGTCACAAAAAGTGAGGAGGCTGGCCACAGGTGATTCGAAAAAGTGCCCCTTCAAGCATTTTTGACTGGCTGTCTCCTCACAGCCATGCAGCACACGACCAATTACTTAACCCCAAACTCTTATATAAAGCCTGGTGCTTTTTTCCTCTGCAGACATCAGCAATGGAGGTTGACAGAAAATAATGGGTGAGGTGAGCAGAAAAGAAAGAAGCAGTTGAATAAGAGCTGCCTCTTTTGCATTTATATTTGATTGCACGAGATGTCTGTGCAGAGCCAACGCTTTATCTGACAACAACCTGCTGAGCAGCAGTCCTTTAACTTGAATATTCAAACAAGCAACACCGCTCATGTGCACACGCTTATTTCAGCCATGCATAGTTAAGCTAGACTCTTCATCATACCTGATGACTCCTCTTTCGCTCTCCTTGACCCAAAGGATCTGCTTACTTTTACTTATTGTGATCCTGCCTCCCTCCTTCCCTATTGGCTCTCCTACAACACATTGTATGGTGCCAATGACAAATATTAATTATACATGTGAAGCCTCTCATATGTAGGCTAGAGTGCTGCAAGGCCTTACCTCGTCTTTGCCAAGCAGGGCAGAACCCAGAGGCAGGAAACATGAGGCAGGAAATGGTACAGCTGATCTGTTACGTAATGAATACATAAACAAAATTCTTTGCACTTTCAATTCAGACCTCTTTGTTTACAGTGCAATGCATTTCTGTCATCATAAATTTTGTAATGTTATGATTGCACGTCTAAAAGTTGAGGTGACAACCTGTGACACCCTGCTGTGAAATCTTGTACAAGTCCCCTTTGTAAAACCATGACCCGTGCCTGAGGTTGTGATTGAGCCCAGCCAAGGTCTCCTCACGGCAGATGGAAGGGTCCTGGGGCAGGATGGAGGACCCTGGCTCTGGTCCTGGATCTATTTCTGGGTTACTGGTTCATCTTCTGCTATGTTATAAGGCGAGGTGAATGATCAAGTAAAAGATTTTGTTGACTTGCTAAACAGGAGCATGGAGGGTGATTTCAATTTAAGATTACTTTTATTACCTCAGAGTTAAAAAGGAATCAGCCCTGCGGAGGGGAACTTCGAATTTAATGACGTAAGCTGTATTTACTGTTGGACTGCATAATGATGTTCATAATAGCTTGTTTTAAAATGCTGCTTCATCTTTTTCCTTTTCATTATTCACAGAACAGATATGAGATAACCAAAGCTGAAACAATTAGACAGTTAATCAATCGGCTGAAAATTAATAAAACAATTAAATAATAGATTAAGTTATTTAGCAAGTTATTTATCACGCAGAAGTATCAGACATTGGCTGGTTGCAGCTTCTCAAGCTGAGGATTGCTGCCTTTTTTAATTTATCATTGTTAATTGAATATCTTCTGGTTTTGGGTGATTGTTAGACAGAACAAGAATTTGGAATATTTCAGCCTGTGCTCCAGAATATTTTGAAAATACATCAATGAATTAAGAAAACAACTATTAGCTTCTTTTTTGGTTTGTGTTACACGCTGTCGGATCTTTTATCTTTGTATTATCATAGATATCAGGTGAGTAGTGCTGGTTGTCAGCAGTCATCAACAGAAATCTGCAACACTTTTGATAACCAATTAAGTTATTTATTTGAGCAAAAATGCCAAAACTCTGCCTGTAGCAGCTCCTCAAACATGAGGATTTGCTGCTTTTCTCTGTTTCACATCAGTTGAATGTAATATTTTGGGGTTTTAGACTGTTGGTCAGACAAAACAAGCAACTAACTGTTAGTTGCTAGACGAATTGTGTTGTTAGTTGGCTTAATACCAGAGCAGACTTGGCAATGACTTCAGAGTAAAATAATTTTTTCATCACAGAAAAATAGAAAAATATAAGGCAACATCTTTGTTTACAGTTGGATCTGAATCAATGACAAATATTAGGTATACTGTATATAGCTTGCCAAGCAAGTGCCTGCAGAAATTATAAAAACTCATATCTTCTTGATGGGTAGCTAAAAATATTGTAGAATATAATCTGAGCACAATAACCAGCAGTGTTACTCTGTCATATTTCACAGCTGTACTTCTCATCTTGAGCTGTGTGTGGATGTCGACGTGTTTGCTGTCATGTTGTTCACTCTACTCTCACACCGCTGGTCATGCCAGGGCCTGGAAGTGATGCCCGCCTGGCACGTTGTCATAGACTGGCCTGGACTGTGTGGCTGTATGCTGCAGTGACAAAAGCACATTCAGGCCAGGACAATGGGGAGCTGACGGCCTGGGTTGTGTTTATCACTCTGCTTCTCTCGCTCTCTCACTGCCTCCTGTTTATTGTGTTTGCTGCCTCACTGTTTCTCTGGTTTCGGTCTCAGTCACTGAAGGCTCGGGCACATGTTCACCAAGCAGCATGTTTATCACTTGAAGAGAATCGGTCTGTGCAGTGTTTTGAGGCTGCTTTAGTCATTAAATACAGGGTGTAATTCTATCATCAAGTTGGCGCTGATGTGATTGTTGGTTTCAGTGTGTCATGGTTAAGTGTAGGCTCTGGTTTTAGTGTGCTTTCAAGTGCTTTTGTCGATGCATTTGGCTTCGTAGGCTGTGAAGTTGTTGCTGTTAAGTGTAGCAAACAACTTGTCTTCACAATAGTCTCAATGACTCAAGTAAGAACAGGGTCTGATGATCTATATTTTAGCTTCATACGTAAGTTTATTAACTGACTTATGCAGCTTTTTCGATGAATCAATTAGTCTGTTTTGTTTTTAAGATACTGGAAAACAATTAAAATGTTCTTTCTAGAGTCAAATTGCAGACAAACAGTCCAAAACACAAAGATATTCACTTTATAGTGAAACAAAACAGAGAAAAGCAACAAATTCTCACATCTGAGAAGCTGGAACAGAGAATGTTTGGCCTTTGTGCCTGATAAATGACTTGAGTTGAGTGATTGATCAATAGTTGAAGAGCCAAAAAGAGCAATCAACTTATCGATCAGTCAGTCAACAGAAAATTCATCAGCAACTTTTGGTCATATATGATAGTAAACTGAATAATTGCTGATCATAAAATGTTAAGGATGACACTTTTTGCTCCTGGATGTTATAGTGGGCATTTTTTTTATTTACATTATTTCTACAAATTAAAATCTGCAAAGAAAATTATCTGCAAATTAATTACAAATAAACATAATTAGTAAAGCCATAAAAAAATGTTTTGATTTATTTTCAGAGGGCTTTGTGCTCTGCCTTGTATACGACAACTTGCTATCATGTGAACGGAAGTTCAGATTGAGGTCATGTGATGACTCCTGAGCCAGCTCCATTGACTGAAAGAAGACCGTGAGATCCATTGAAAGCTTCGAATCATTGTTATTTGACCTTTGTGGTTCACCATATGTTGTATTTAAAGGTCAAGCGTTTCCCCACTACGGAGCCCCCTGGAGTTTGTGTTGTGATGCAAGGCAGCGGTGATGATGCAGACAGGTGAATTTAGTCGTTGAAAGAGAGAACATTTTGAATGAAAGTCAACATGTGTACAGTTATAAGCAATTTGTTATGCTCCTTTTTCTGACTAATGGAAAGAGAAACTCAATTGAATGCCATCAGTACAGATGTACTGAAAGCTTACAGTGGAGCTTGGCTGATCGTATAAACCCACATTGGTTTTATATTCATGAAAGGAAGTACCAAACATCCACAGTCTTGCTCTAAATAGCCAGCCACAGCAGTGAGTCATCTCATGCTGGTACATGTGGCAGAGAAAGTGCAGAAGACTGTTGGTGGCGGTGAAGGGGAAATTAGGCCTGACACAAAATGATCTCTCCTCCACGCTTCGCCAAATCAGGTTCAAAGCTAATACTGAAGGACAGAATAGTTGATCTGCAGTGCGGTGGAGTTCTCTTTAAGGCTCCAGCTGCTCCATAAATTCAGTCTGTTTGTCCTTGTCCTACCTCTCTTAGTGCCTCACACCTGCATTTTAGAAATTCAGACTGCTGAGAGCTTTCTTTGGTCTCTCAAATAGTAATGATGTGATTAATTGACTTATGTTGCTGATGTTAGCATTTAGCTTTAGGGTCCAGTGTAGGATTTAGTGGTCAACTGAACACCTCTCGCCTGGTTTGCTTTGTCCATTTCCGAAGACGAGCAACATGAAAGAGGACTCTGTGAAAGAGGACCCGCTCCCTCTGTAGATATATCATTTTTAGTGAACAAAACTTAGTGTCAGGTGATAATTCACTAGAAAATAGTTTTTTTTTCCATTTCTGCCAATAGATCCCCCTAAATCCTACACACTGGACCTTTAACGCTGCACCGTGTGCACACTTGTTTGGCTGAAGAATTTTAGTTAAAAAAAATCCAAAATTATCTCAAATTATCAACAGAATGTGAAGAAATAACCGATTAGACATTATGATGTATATGTATTGTGTTGCAGAGATACTGAAGTTAGCATGCTGACTAGCTAGCCCCAGCTCGTCCCTGTCATTCCTGTGCTACTGGTGTACAACACTCCTGTGGTCTGGAACACTAGATGCAGGGCTAACCAAGCTAACCAGCTAATGACTCTCGTGATATGCTGCCCCCTGTTAGAGTATGAATTGGACAGGTGGCCAGTTCTTACATACTGCACATTTATCAATCAGTAATCAAGTAACTGTTTCAACACAAATGGGCCCCCTAAGTTTGTAAGCTGGACTAGCTAACCATTTTTCACAAAAGAAAACAAAAAAAT
This sequence comes from Pagrus pagrus, assembly GCF_965226575.1. Classification (NCBI taxonomy): domain Eukaryota; kingdom Metazoa; phylum Chordata; class Actinopteri; order Spariformes; family Sparidae; genus Pagrus; species Pagrus pagrus. Next base: position 22,779,496 of record NC_140190.1, read on the forward strand.
ATAGACTGTACTAATCAGATCTTTTGTATGTTTGAATGTAACTCTCTTAGACCGGGCCTCGACTCTTTTGCTCTATGTTTTATGGAACACTTTTTAAAATCTTACTCATCCCGCAGCCACTATATCACTTCAGTTTTTGTCTCATATTTTCATCTTGTGCTTCACCTGTTTTGGAGGCTTGTTTATGTTTACCTGTCAGATTCTGCAATATGACTGTATTAGTTTTATCTTGGAGTCTGGCCACCCACTCACTCCTCACTCCTTTCTTTTTTCACCTCATAGTCCTATATTTTCTATTTTGCTCTATCCCTTTGTGTCACTTTCGTTCTCCCTCTTGCTTTGCTCCCTGAGCTTGTGACAAATGTGCCCATTCAGAGGTTAGTGAAGTGTCTTTATTCCACACTCGGCTGTGTCATTACATTTAACCCAGTTCCATTTTTATTTAGCTCTTTGAGACAGAGGTAGAAGTTGTTCTCCGGCGCTGTTACTGGCAGTGTTGGGTCGGGCGACATGTGGAGTAATTATGAATTCCTGTTCAACCTTTCTCATCTCTCCTCTCACGCAGAGGAGGGAGAGAGGCAGGTGGAGGTATTGAGGAGGTGGGAGACTGTGTTGATATACCCCCCTTCTTTCAGGGGGACATCTGCTTATCGATCCATCTCTGGCAAAAGGAAGAGGAAAGCAAATAAAACCAGAAATGCTTAGTATGGGCGGAGAGGATGCACCATTTATTTCCTCCAGAAATTAAATGGGTTGTGGCTAGTTTTTGTCTGTGTATTTCACTTTCTTTTACTCCTTCCATCTGCTTCTCCTAAGTCCTAATTTTTCATTGCAGCCATCTGTGTGTTGTCAGGCAGTGTGTGGATGGCAGAGAGCTGGAGAAGGGGTTAGTGTGTCTCTATTGATAAGGCTGATTGGCTTCTCTCTCTGAATGACCCACTGTCTGTCTGTTGACGATATTACCCTCACCTCAAACTGTGTGTTTCTTCATTAACTTTACTATCTGTGTGACTGTGCTGCCACTCATCGTCTCTCTCTGCTCGTCTGTCTGCTTGTGTGACTCTTTGACCTGTCTAGCATAAAAAACAAGGGTTGGTCAAGCATGACTGAATGTAAACAGATTGGCAGAGAAACAGGATTACAAGACTTGGATAAATAGTACTTATGCTTGCATTTAAGGGGAAATAGGTGAAATAGGTATAATGGCTGCTTATAACTGCAGAAAGTATGATTTCTAAAAAATTGTATCTCAACAACTATTAGATGGATTTGCCATTAAATCTGGTACAGATTCATGCCCCCCTCAAGATGAATTATAAAAACTTTGGTGATCTTCTGACTTTTAATTCAGGGCCATCATCAGATAAAACATTTAATTTGCAAAATACCATTAGCACTAATGGCATTCCCATCAGCCTCAGCTGTACTTTTTTGTTTTGATATTAATTAGCAAATGCTAGCAAGCTAACATGCTACACTAAATAGGTCAACACTGTAAACATTATACCTGCTAAACATCAGCATGTTAGTTCTGTCATTGTGAACATGTTAGCATGCTGGCAACATTTAGCTCCCTTATCAGCATTTAGGACTGTTATTCCTGCTTATTATTCCATCCTCATATAGGACTGCAACTAGGACTGATATCAGATTTTCACTGGACGATTAACGTGGATAAATCAATTCAGGAAAACGATATTTCGCAATATATACAGAAATTCTGAATAAAAGATGCAAACCGTCCGATTCATCTTTAATTTGGTCTTTTTTGTCAAATGAGTAACACTTGTAATACGAGAGTAGGGAGGTGGAGAGAGAGGCTGTGTAACTGTACAAAAAGTTTGTGTAACTGTACAAAAAGAACAATTGCATTTGCTATTTAGCTAACAGTTACTGCGACTTCTTCTTTTACAATTTATTGGCAGGTGGCAACCAAGGTTTCGGCACATTACCAGCACCTACTATGAAAGGAGTAAAGAAACCAGAAAATATTCATATTTAGAATGAAATTAGAGAATTTTGATTTTTTTTTCTCTCGATACAATGCTAAAATGCATTAATTGATCAATGAAGAAAAAAATGATTAATATTGAGGTATTTAAGCGATATACCTTCTTGCGTCTTGCTCTGTATGAGAACGCCTGAAGACTTTCTTGTTTTTCATCTTCTAAAGCAGCTTAAGGTCCCCTGGATTTACTGCTTGAGAAACTGACTGAATACATCTTGGTCTCTGCTTCTTTTTGAATATATCTTGGAACAACCATCTCCTTTCTTTCACATAACCTGCACCTTCACTGTTTGAAAAGTAAAAGCTAATAAGAAAAGCTAGGAAATTGAGATAGACTATTACAGATGTTGAGCTCTGTGTAGGAGTTTGTTCCCCACTGGTACTTGTTTACTTCTGCAATGACAACCAGACGGATTTTCTAAGAATCCTGATTCACTTGAATCATCTTTGTTGCCTTTTTCTTTGGAGACCATGGCTATATCCCACTAGCAATAATCTATTCATTTTGAAAGAAACAAAATCTGTGATGGCTCAAGCTTGAAGTTTTAGGGTTGATCAGTTTATTTTTCCACTCTTTGTACAACTTTTGTAAACAATTCAAAAAAATTGCAAAAATTGCAACTTTTTATGACTATCTAGTTTGTTTTTCTTTTTGGATATGTCACAGGCAGGCTCAAATTTAATATAATTTCATTTTCTCACTGTCATCATCGGAGAATAATATATTAGCCACTACTATATACACTACATCCTTAATTCCTGTCTTTTATAGCAGACACTGTGGCACGTAGAACATTGCACAAAAGCAACTCAAAATGATCATAAGTCAAGTTTCCCAAGCTCTGAGCTGTCTCCTGTGTGTATTAGTATTTATAGGTTGATATTTGCTGCTGTGGTTTAACCATATGTGCATGTGGGGACACACAGCAAGACCGAAGTCTGTGCAGGCATTTAATTTCTGAATAAAAAATGATCTTGAGAGGAATCAAGGTCACAGCGTGTCCCACTTCTTCTTGGGGCTTTGTTTGCCTCAGAGCTGATATCAGCTGAACGTTTAGTTGGAACCAGATGGAGAATGCTGGATGTCAGCTACTTCTATACATCCCACCGTAGATGCTATCCACATGGGGTCCCACTGCTCACCTCTCTGTCTTTGTGTTTCTGGATTGTACTGTGTCAAAACCATGAGGATTAAAACAAATAGCTAATCAGCTCAGATCTACAGTATGTTTCAATATGGTGCACCAGGTTGTCACAAGAAGAAAACAAGTGGCTTCTGTCTCCCCTCACCATCCCGGTGCGTCTGTTTTTATCTGCCCCCTCTTTCTGCTCCCCTGATAACCATCTGGTGGTTTGATCAGGATCATGTCCCTCTGCATGGGTTTTTTTGCCATGAAAATCTGCCCAGACAGCAATTTCCAGCTGGTGGCCTTCAGAAATCTCACTTCACAGTTTGGCATTCCTCTTCAGTTTGTGCATTTTAAAGTATGTTTCTGTAGAGCTTGTCAATATATTGATTTAATGTCAATATCATGATCAATCAAAGTAGTAATTATACATTTCGTTACACTGATATAAAGACACGTATGTGTTTTGTCTTCTGCTGGTCTGAAATTCTGCATTCATATCTTAGTTTGCCTGCTTATTTTGTTGGCTTTAATTAGTTGTTTATTGTATATTTAAAATTTAGAGTTTGCTCTTCTTGTTTTTTTTACAGTCATTTGAGTTTTTTTATTTCATTTTATTTACGTGAAGCACTCTTTGATTTGAAAAGTTTACTATTATTATTATAAAATATTGTATAAAAATTACAGTTGGGAAATCATATATTGAATTACTGACGTTCTGAATCTGTTACAGATCCAAGCTTACTCACGCTTTTCTCTGAATAAATTGTCTGAATCCCATGTGGTTTAAACTAAAGAATAGCTACAATATCGATGCTATATAACCAATAGGTCAACCAATCAAATGACCAGGTCTAGTCCAGAGGTCAAAAATGCTTTGGTGGTAACACTGTATTAATCAGGACATAAAAATGACAGAAATGAGCCAGCATAAGCAATGAAATATCATTAACCCGCATTTAAAGAAATTATTTTTATAATACTGTTAGTTGCCCATAATTTACCTACATTTTCTGTTTAAAGATCCTCACCAGGCATGATTTAAGATGTACACAAAATGCTGTACTTTGACTAATAATGTGTTGCTGAAAGACGTTCTATCATCTTAAACCTTAAAATTACACCTTCTCCTCCCCCCTCATTAGAAACGTCCTTACTCTATGATTGTGCAAATATGTGTCATTTCAAAAGTTTAACTACTTCACAGGAGATGTTGTGAGTGTTCAGGCAATGAAGGCTCATAGTTTCCACATCACACCGGTGTACGCTAAATATTGGACCAGGATTTGTTTCCAAAACTCTTTTAAATCATGTTCACAGGTCCCTTTAAATTGGATTTTGAATGAGCACAGAGAAAATGTACACTTTGAACCATGAATATGAAAACAACCTTCTAGTGTAAAACTGTGCACATACATCATTCTACACTGTGAAGCTCAAACATTCAACTGCAGGAACAAGAAGAAAAACAAATTTTTGACTGGAGGGCGGCATCATGTTGACGAGGTGGTCCAGGACAAAACCTTATGATATGAAGAAATTTATGTCACAATAAGCTTAATCAAACCCTGTGAACACTTACACACATATTAGACAAAAACTTCATTAACTAATTTTGTAAAGGTTTTAATTACAGTTTGCTTGGAAACATTAATCTGGAAAACTATCACAGGATATGATCACTCTACTACGTATGTCGAATAACCACCTAGCTACTACAGTTTTTGTACCATTCTCCCTCCCGTGCCGGACTAACCTGCTCTGCCAAACAGAATGCTGTCTGCAGGGCCTCCAGTCCCACTGCTGAGCTAATTAACAAGGTGTGAGGTGTGAGGTGTGTGTGTGTGTGAGAGAGTGTGAGGAAGTGTGTGTACAGTAGGTCTTGCTGTGTTTGCTTCTTTGTGTGTCACTGCTGCATGATGCCAGGTCACCAGGCCTGAGCTAAGACTGTGCCAACACAGAGAAAGGGCTGCTGTCAGCACACACACGCACACACACACACACACACACACACACACACACACACACACACACACACACACACACACACACACACACACACACACACACACACACAGTGTGTCAGCAGAATACCAGATAACAGGAACCCTGTATGAGGGCAGCCCTGGGGAAACACGGTCACATTATGGATTCTCTTGGAAAGGGCAAGACCGAATTCCAATGCTTGTGATGTGTGTGTGTCCGTGTGTGTGATGGGGGTCAAAAGGTGTATGCTCAGCTGCTGCTGCAGTGTATTTCCTCCTCCCAGCAGCCAGTTAAAGTATCTAATTCATGAAAATGCTGCACTCACGACAGGTAAAACTTAAACAGTTGAGCAGATATTTTTTTTGTGTGTTTCTGATTTGCCATCTCTGTGAATTTGAAAGTTAGAATCAAATGTTTGATAGCTTAAAAAGTGAGATGAATCTAATTCAGTAGTATTAGAGATTATTTAATCCTTTAACTCTTGGCTGGTGTGAAAAGCCCATTTGATATGGCTTATGATGGCTTAAAAAAATGTCATGGTGTAATGTTATCAAAAAGTAAAGAATAAAATGTTGGCAATGTACGTTTCTGCAAACCACAGATATGTTGACATTTGATATTTCTTTATGTTACAACTTTACGTTTCTTAACATTCGATTTTCAATGTTATCTTGTGACAGCGCTGTGCTTATGGTCTGTATATGTTTAGGCACAAAAACGACTCGGTTAGGGTTAAAATTTGTGGCTTAAAATACTGTTTTTTGGTGCCCAAACACCAAATTGTCCCAAAATTTCCTTTTAAAAATATCCAGTGGTATCACATTTAGAAATGATTAAATGCAGTCTTGAACTGTGGACACTGTCTTGCCACCTTCCTGGCCTGTAACTCTACCACCATCCTCACCACCCACTGATATGAAAGTTGGGTCATAAACATGTAATGTGAATTTGATATGACACATACAGAAATGTCAGTATACAGTAATACACGCACAAATGTGAATGCATCATATTTACTGTTTATACAGATAAACCTCTGATTTGTGGTGTTATTCAGGCAGCAGATATGAAATATGTGGTCACAGATGTGAGCTGATGAGCAGTAGCCTGTGACAGTATGTGATTCAGCCAATCAGAGCCAAGCACTGCAGTTTTCACAAGCTGTGATCATCTCCTTGGTGGCTACCTTTGCCTTCCTCCCCTCCATCGATTTATCTCTTCTCCCCTGTATTCCCTCACCCTCCTCCTCCATCTCTTCTGTCACTCCTCCTCCCTGCTTCCTTCCTCAGCTCCCTCCTTCCTCTGAGTTTATCCTTTGAAGCGATTTGTTAAGCTCTCTTGTGTCCTCCCCCAGGAGCTCACTTCCTACACTGAAGGTGTCTCAGGGGTTTCTATAAAGTCAGGAGTCTATGGGAGCTTGTGTCTGTGCAATTTGTGCAGACTGTAAAACTGCAGTTTATTGTCAGAGGGCAGAGAAAAGTCTGAACGTAAACATTTTACAGATCATTACAAGGAACACAAAAGGCATCTTCCACGTCATTCTTACAAGCACTGTAATTCGGAGAAAATGGAGGTTAGGCAGATCAAAAGTGTTCGGTCGTAATGCCTCCTTCTTTAATGCAGCCCTACTCTTTTTTTCTCCACCTCTTTTACAGATTGCTGTGAATCTCTGAGTGAAGATGGCCGTCTTTCAGAACAACTTCTGGGTAAGTGATCTTGATAATGTCTGGAAATTAGTAAATATAATGATGGAGATTATGCAGAGGGACACATGCCCACGATGACTACATTAAGCTTGAATGCCTTGAGCTTTGACTGCCACATATTACTTATTCACCTGTTATAGCTGAACCATGAGTCACTGAGCTTTTCATTTATATTCTCAGTCAAGCGGCTAAGCTTCAGGCTCCCTGCTGCTTGTCAGGTTCGCACAGGAAGCACTCGCTGTCTTCCTCCTCCGCACACTTGCAATAATGGAGATTGATTTGTGTTCTGCCCTCTGCTTATTTCCTGCCACATGGAAAAGAAATCTCATTCAGTAAATTGACTATTTTCTGAAACAGCTTTAATTTGCTTTTACATTACTAGTTATTACTTATTTCAAGAAAATTCTGGAAGCATTGTCAGATAGAGTTGGAAAAAGCAGACCTTGTATGTTAAATGTTTCTTGATTAAACAAAATAATACCAAATGGCTTCATAAGTCAGAGTTAAATCAAGAACTGTATTCAAATGAAAAATAGTTTGAAGTTAGAAATGTTTTTTGATTATGATCAGGAATTATCTGACCGCAGAAAAACTAAACAACCCAAATAGACAACGTACCAGCTGTGCAGACGTTAGCTGTAAGCTAGCTAAAAAATGACCATATATGTGGGAGTGTGTCTGTATGTGTCTCGCTCAGCCTCTGACTACACTTGGAACTCACCAGAAACTCTCTTTTTATTATTCTCCTCCAGTCTCTCTTAATTTTTCCTCTTGTCTCGTCCATGAAACAGATTTATAAAGCCCTCGCATGAGCTCAAACTGTACACTCAAGTTGAAACAGTTTAAACTCAGACGGACGTGTCTTTACTGGGTATCAGTTTTTCGATTATCTTTATCTGTGTTTTGTATTTTATCTGTTTTGAAGTCCGATTGCTGATTAAAAAAAGCTAATTTAAAAAAGCAATACTGATGCAGCATTATATCTCTCTCTGTAGTCACAACTCTGTTGTGTCATGTCCTGCCCGCAACACAGTCTACTTGGTTAAGTCTAAGTAATAGCCTATCGCCACTGAAAAAGCTCAAGTTTGTAAAGTAACTAGTGACTAAAGTTATCAAATAAATGTATTGGAGTGGAAGTATAAAGAAGCAGAAAATGGAAATACTTAAGTAAAGTACCTCAAAATTGTACTTGTTCAGTACTTAAGTTCAGTATTATACTTAGTTGCATTTCATCACTGGTTACAGACCCTTTTCAAATCTGCAGATAAAAGGAGTTTCAGCTGCCTCACATGCAGCTGAAAGCCTGTCCGGTGCTCTCAGAGCAAGGCACCTAACAGAGACTTCAGGAACACAGTCCAAAGTATACTGGAGCAAACAGATCAGTAGCAACAAACTTTTATTCAGTGACTAATGTTTCAACACCATGTGTGTCTTCATCAGAGTCCGTGCATTACATTTACATTTAGGGCATTTAGCAGACGCTATTGTCCAAAGCGACTTACAGCAATTTATACATTCATACACTGATGGCGGTGGCTGCCATGCAAGGTGCCGATCAGCACATCAGGAGCAGTTTGGGGTTTAGTATCTTGCCCATGCAGACATGCAGACCAGGGGAATGGAGCCAGCGACCTTCCGATAACAAGACGCTGGCTCTACCCCTGAGCCACAGCCACCATGCAAATTTGCGTTTAATTGTGTTTTTCCAATGTTGTGTGCAATCACACTGCCTTTTAAAATAAGCTAGTTGTTCTCTCTGAACACACAGTACTCTGTGACTCTGACCATGCATCTAATCAGTCTGCTTACCATAGATGACCATCTCCAATGCTCAATGATAAGGACATATTTAGATCCGAATGTGTTGAGGTTTGACACCTAGTCACAATTTTGTAAACACAAAACCTTGACAGAAATATGACAGAAACTTGATTCTGGCACCAGGTGTTCCCTTATGACTCCTCAGATTTCATATGTACAACACTGCCACCTCTAACTGTATCATCAAAAATTAGCATAGATTTCAATCAACACCTCTGATGGTGTGTGAAAAAAAAAAAAAAAAGGTGATCTATATGAGCCTCACAAAGTTACGATTAGTATAATGTGTTAGAATGATTTGGCTTTTACAAGTGTACCTAATAAACTGCTAACTCAATATAGCAACACTAATTATGGCGTTATTTAGCTTAATCTGTGCAGTAATTAATGGCCTCATTAGCAACTTTCCACAGATGTGTAAAGTGAAGGAGGGAAATCTCTCTTAAATCCCCTCAACGCCATCCTCATCCCCCACTGACTTTGTCAGCTGTTACAAGGTCTCTTTCTCTACCTCATTGTCTCCTCTATCCTCACTGTCTCCTCTCCGCTTTGTCCCAGCACACCTGGTACATCTATTTCAGGTGTGTCCTACTTCTTCTCCTTGCCTCATCAGACTCAGAAAAATACTCAGTAATATTTTAACAGTTAAACTAAAATAAGGCAAGTTCAGACACAGAAATGGGATTTAGGTAGGACAATGAGCACAAATAGCTTGGAGGATTTTAGGACATTTAACATTCTTTAGGGTTAAATTGTTCTTTCCCCTTATTGATCCCTTTATCCAGGTGTTTGTACCTGAGGGAGGAGTGGTTCCCTATAGATTATTGACTGTTCATCTGTCAATTTCAGACATCAAGTGATCTCTCAGGTCTGCTTTCGTCTAAATCCCCAGCTGGTCCTTGGAGTTACTGTTTGGGGCCGCCGAAGTAATGTTTGATAATATTTCTGAAGGTTTTATTCTTACAAAAAAACTTAAATGTCAATAATAGTACACATCAACATGAATCCGACATATTATTCGAAAAGATAAATTCCTAACCCTGACAGTCTACCCATGATTTCTTGTGCAGTCATGTCAGCAAGCTAACCTAACCTTATACTAAATGACTGTGCAGCATCTATCCATTACGGCAGACTGGTCACCGAATTATGCGTTATTGAAACAATTTGGCCAGTTATATGTAGTATTATCCCAAGTGCACTTAAATATTTATGAGCAACAATGGATTGTTTTGTAATTTATCGAACAAGAGATACTGGCATATCCTCCACCTCAGAAACCACTGGAGAAATTTCAGATGGGGAGGCTAACGCGCCCCAGATTGGATATACTACCACTGCTGCCAGCTTTTTTAAACATGGCTCTGTAGGCCACATTATTAAAGGCCAAGTTTAATATTTAAAAAGATTATTAACAATATTTGTAGTAGGGGCTCCATGCTCTGTCCCTCTATCAGCTAAGGGGTCCTTGGCTTCAAAAACCTTGAAGATGTAGTCTAAATGATGGTCCATCTTTTCTCTGTGTTCCTGTAATCTAAAACTGAAACTGAGTAGACAAGTGGAGGTGTTTTTATGAGCATTAAACAAGACAATGCTACTCCAATCTCTGACGATAAGCATGAATAATATTCTGTGCCTGGTCATTTCAGCTGTTAGTTGATCTATACAGTCGTACACACGTTTGTTTGTTTGTTTGTTTTATCTGTGAGCTGTTGATATTGCCCTTTTTGTGCTGTAGGATGTGTAGCAAACAAGCAAGTCTGTAGGCAGTAAGGCAAGTGGGAAAAAGAAAGAAAATGGGAGCAGACTGGTTGGAGGGAAGCATGCAGACAGTGCAGCAGAATCTGAGTCAAGCAGGAAGACGAGGTCAGACAACTGTTGTGATTCTGCATCACAGATACAATTCCTGGATTTATCACAGTGCTAACCTCTGAAATACAGCTTAGTTTTCTTGATCATTTAATGTTGTGTCTTATTTATGTGCCTGGATGTGTGTTTGCATATTCATGACCGTGTTTCCCTCCAAGCTTGCTTTCAGACACAAATAGCTGTGTAATACAAATCAACCCTTTCAGTTAATTAGGCAGCACAGCCACTTGGGAACAAGTCACACAAGCTTCTTCTTGTTTGGCTCAAGAACATTCACAGCCGCTCACAAAGCCTCCTCATAGCACGCTGTCCTTTCCTATTAACTATATAAGAGCTGTGCTCATGGCCCACAGGGGGAAGCCCATCAGCTATAATTAAGAACATTCTCAATGAATTAAGGCACTGTTAAGTCTTATAAATATAATTGCTTCAAGGATTGCTGATGCTTACTTATTCTTTGGAAATCGAATTTCCTCATGAGAGATGACGGAAAAGTCAGTTGTTTTTGTCGTATATGTGGAAATCTAGCTCTTCAGCATGCTCTGTGACACCTCCTTGAACTGGTTCTTGTCAGGAATGGATAATCCAACCAACAAAAGGGGCAAATGCGCAGGGTAGTTTAATGCGGGGCACTTTGTTTGAGGTAATTTGAGTGCCTTGAAATGTAGGAATATGCACCACCAAAGCGCAGCATTTACTGACATGATGAGGGCTTTAACGTAGCTTCTATGTAGTCTGACATATGAAACATCTCTACTCAGCGATTCAAATAAATCTGGTGCTGTGCTCATTGACAGCTCTTTCCCTAGGTTGGAGATAGATTTGTCCAATCACAGTGTCTTGATTCAGAAAGGAGGCATCTACCTGGATAAGTAGCTACATTTCAAGGAAAAATGCTATCTGATAGTCACCTCAGACTATTCGTATGGCGGCATATAGCAGCATGGCCCTATACTAACCTTGTGTGGAAAAGAACCAAGGCTGTTCTTTCCAAGAGCTGGTAAAAACAAGGGGGAAAAATGGAAAATGTATTTTTCAGACAAAATCATAGTCTCATGAACTGTTAGAACATTTCTAATTCAACAACAGAATTGTTAAAGAAATGAAGACAGTTTGTAGTGGTCCTGAGTAATGAATACCCAAACTGTATCCCGGCAGGTTGGGCCAGGTTCAGACAAAAACTTAAGAAACGATGTTCAGATTCGGGTCGGATTCAGTCACTCATCAGTTATAATATGATATATGTATATACTTTTTAGTATTATATTTAGGTGCAAAGAACATCTTTTTGCGTGACAGGGTAAGCTTACATAAACTGCGTCGGGCTCGAGTCGGGTCCGGATGTAAAGGAGAGAAAGCCTGTCAAGTGCGACTCAGGCTCAGTTATTATTTTCTCTGACTCAGTCGGGTCTGGACAGAAAGATGCGGCCCGAGCTGCACTGGAGTCCTGATGGGTCATTAAATTCAACAGTATATACAGAACACACAATGCAAAAAAACATATAAATAAAGTAAGTCGGGGACCACAGCTCAAATTTGTACCTAGGGTTTTATAGTCAGCACTCTGACTGTTATGACTGTACTTTATCACCTTTCCAGTGTGAACACTAAATACTCAAAACATGCGTAGAATCAGGGCAAGGTTTGCAGTTGGGACACTATGAACTTTGAGACTCTTTGACGCACTTTGCTTTAAATAATAGAATAAATGGTATAACTTTATTCTTTATAGTTGAGACACCACTGTGCATTTGTGCCTGGACTGCTTCACTGCAGACAGAAGCCTCATTCTGGTGGGATTTTAGTTAGTGGAAATTTACTCCACATAACTGGAAAATGTTTGGATTCAGTGACCTGTTGAAGGGTCTTTAATAATATTCCCATCTCTCCTCTCAGTACAGACTGTTTCATTCTCTCTGCAGTGGTGAATCGACCATGAAGAGTTTTTTCTTGTCTGTATGATATCCAAGGGGATTTAAATAAACTATTTCAAAGAATAACAGTAAAGATTAGCAAGCTGTTGTGTTTTGAAGCTGTGCAGTATCGTCCTCTATCCTCGCTTCTTAGAAAAACCTCCTTTTTTTGCCTGCAGATACAAGAGTGTGTGCACACAAACAACGCCCAGTGGGTTTTTATTATTGCCTGCTTCTCAGTTTAATGATGCCAGCGCTGTTTCCCTCCCATCACTTTGAGTCATGGTGTTTTCTCTTGGGGTGAAGAACGGTAAACACAGTGTGGAACTTTTTCTTCATCCCATGTTTCCCTCCCTCTCTCGCCTCTTCTCGCACTTTGTCCCTCCTCCACTCCGCTCCTGTTTCCTTCTTCTGCCCTTTTCGTTGTTTCTCAGTCATTCCTTGTGGATCTGCTCTGTGCCAAGTTCGATTAAGAGCCAAGATAGTCCATATAACAGTTGCTATATTTGTTTCCATGTTCTGGTGTGGGTAAAACTTTGTCAACCATTAGATATTTTGCTCCATGTGATGAATTACCTTGAATTTTTTAGGTTATAAATTCACAGCCCAAAACTAATATTCTCATGTGGTTATTTAATCTTTAACCTGTTCCTCATTTGAATTAAAAATAATATATATATATATATATATATATATATATATATATAGAATAAATATAAATAAACCATGTCATGTTATATGACAATATCATTCAAATGATCACAGTTAAAATTACATTTTGAGTGCATTTTTCCAGGAACTATCTATCTTGCCCATCCCTCCTCCTCTGTAACACAGCAGGCAAAATAAAACATTGAATGCCAGAGGTGAATTTCTCAGACCGACCCAGTCAGCAGTTTGGTCCAGAGCCATCAGTGATGACAGGCTGCTGTTACCTGCTCCTGATGTTATTGACACCTCTCTGCTGTGGGGCTGTTGTTCTGCTCAACCTGCCCAGTCAGCAGAAAAAGTTTCTGTGAGTCAGCTAAACTCACAGCAGCACTGACGGACCGGTCAGTCGGCCGGCTGGATGGCTCGGTGATATACTGTCTGATGCAGCTTTGCTTTCGACAGCTGCCTGATGTAAGACACCTACAGTGCGTCGTGCACAGAGCTGAATTATTTGCAGTCTGTATTTGAATGATCCATTACCAGCTTGAAAATGCTCCAATAAAAAGTACATTTTTTGTCATTCACCTGTTACAATTTTGGCCCCTATGGAAATTTGTTCACCCAGATATAACCTTGAGAATCAAACACAAAATGGGTAACTTATTAGGTATCAGACAAAACCAAAGTTTTCATTTCGGGCTTATCAGACAACATGTACGTCAGCATGACCAAAAGTGACCATCACCACTTGTATATTTAAGAATATTAACCAACCTGTTTAACCATCAGCGAAGCATAACTCCAGCTTTAGCTGTCTTGTGTTTTCTCTTTTGGCATTTCAAATGACTGAAGGGCTGCATTACAGAGCAGGAATGTCCTCAGACACTGGATAGTCTCAGACAGAAAGGCTGATTTGACAAATAGCCAGAACTAAAGGCACCAAGACATTGCCAGAGAATGAGGTACTGTATTATGAAGGCTGTGCCAAGCTGAGCAACACTTCACTCTCCTGGTTACACATATGCTGAAATTGGATGGAAAAACCCACAAAATAAAACACAGAGGTATAGAAGAAGGAACATATTGGTTAAAACTGATTTCACATTGTAGTCTGCATCATCGGTATCATATATTGTCAAAACATTGTCTCATCGTCATGAGGATGAATAATTTCTGTTTAACGATTAATTAAATGAATGAGTTCTTTGTTCCAGTCAGCTAATTCCCTGATGCAGGTACAGGACTGTCCTTCAGGCTCAAATTGATAAACAGGTTGCTTGCAGGTCTTTCATGAATATGTAACCTTTTTTTCCCCTAGGATGTTAGAGAAGAGAGGTGCAACCTGTTTACTAATTTTGATACTTGCGCTCGGTTCACACCGGTCTTCATCTCTTTTTATGTGTTTCCTCAAAGGTAGAAAATGCATCCTGCCGTAGCACAGAGTCCATCAAGGCAACTCTTCTATTTCAGTCTGTGCTTTTAGTGCTCTCTTCACCACTTCTCGACTTTTCTTTTTTAATAGTGGCATTTGTCTTTTTTATTAGTCACGTGGCTTTTTATGCCTCTGAATTATTCATCATCCCATTTCAGTGGATAATTTTAACAGAAATGTCATATCAAGTTTGAAAACCAAAAGCAAAGACCACAGACAACTCAGTGAGCAGTCTGACTGAAAGAGACAGCTGTCAGTCATCTATCGTTCCTGCTATTTGAAAGCAATGCCCTTTTGTGTCTAACCATAGCACAAGGAAAGCAACAATCGTGGGCTGATGTTGGTATCATGAGGTCCTTGGTTGTAGACATATAACAGAGCCAGTTTTTCTAACAGTTGAACTTAGAGATCCCTTGTCGTCCTTGAGTCTCATTCTTTCTGTCATTTTGTTGACAGCACATTTAAGGCAAACAGGCAGATGAAGATCTTTTTATTTGTTGTAGTGACGGAGCTGTGAAGCCAACCCTTCAGCGCAGAGTTTAGTTCAGCCCACGTTTCCTCACCGTCTGTATTTAGTTTCATACAAGCCGGAGGGGAAGTCTGTGGAACCATCTAATTAGAATCAAGTGAGAGTAGTTAGATAGACCAAACTCTGCATAAAACACACAAGTAACGCTGATTATAGTGGAAAACTGTGTCAGTAGGCTCAGGTAATGTAGAAATAAAGAGATTTTTTGATCAGTTATCTAACAGACTGAATGCCAAAGATACCGTAGCAGCATAAAATGTTAGGAGAGATTTGCAGGCCTCGTTCTATTTTACACGTCCCTACAGTGGAGCTTTGAAAACCTTTTGTGTTATTACCAGAATATCCTCATCTCACCCGAGGCACATTATTCTTACATTTTATTTTTTCAGAAACCTCTGAGACTTTCCTTGAGCAGCAATAAAGACAAGCCGACATTGTTGGGGATCGACAAATCGTGCCCTGTTGGCCAGATTTGGCTTTGAATCTGAATTATTAGGCCTGGCAATAAAAACTTTTCTTCTATGAGCTAAACTATCAGTCCTGTGCCAAACAAGCCTATTTGATCATGCTATAGACAGTGCCTGCTGCCAAAGAGGTCTAACAAATGAATAATGGATGAAAAAGAAACCCACTTCATTTAAATTAAAATGTGCACATTGGGTTGTCCAAACAAAGAACGCTAACCATAACAGTAAGTGTATTGTTTAAAAAATCGTTCTTACTCAAGTGGATGGTGGAGTCCACACAACAACAACAGTGAACAATATTGTTGGGATCACTTTTTGGTATTTAATATACAGTAGAAACATTGCCAGCCAATCAAAATCAATTTGTATATCTGCACAATGTGCAGCAGTAACAGGTCATCAATATCCATTTTCCGAGGCTGCCGACACAGCAACTTCTGCAGCACATGCTTGGCGCCACAGTTACTGTTATAGTTGTTGTTCTTGGTGTGGATGGCTCTTAACATAGATTTTTGTTTCTCACTATTTTTTAACAAAAAGAGAACTGCATCTCTGACACAAACTATGGTTGGCTTAAATGATTTACAAATTTTAAAAAAGAGTGACAGTGACTTTGCTTTGGCAAATAATAAGATAAACGTATACTTCTATATCTGTTCTTCTTTCAAACTGTTCCACATTCAGATGTTTGCACAATTTTAAGGAAAAACATGATGTCCTAATAAGGAGGTGCTGTCTTTAGCCAATGACTTAACTGATGACCCATTTAATTAATCGAACATAAAGTGACCAATTTGTCAATATCAAGTGTATTAAGAAATGCAAGTTTAGGATGAACTATTGCACAGAAAGAGTCATCATTGAAGCTACAGCCAAGATCATTCAATCATGTTTTTAAATTAAGATTTTTCAATGTTTTGCAGAAAATACAAAAGCTAGTTTGTTAGGATAGTATAGAATAGAATAGAAAACACTTGCGTCTACACAACACATGCAAGCCTGCAGTGTCTCCGTGCTGAAAGAGCTGACCCTTGGCTGAACTTAATCGTTGACCCTTGTTAATATGTTCTTTCCTAAAGAGCTTTTTAAGGCCATTTTAATTTTTAAGTGTTTTGGAGGGGTAATGCTTAGGCGTCAAATATACAGCAAATGTTATTTTCTTAAATTTGTTTTGCTTTGACATTTGAGAGTGGAGATCATGGTGCACACCTGTTTTTAACAGTCATAATGTTTAATGGCCCTGAACACCATCGTAATGAACAGTTTGAGGAAGGGAGGGAAGCAGAGATCTGAACCCCTCAACAGAGCAATGTTGGCATTTGATTTACTGAGATAAGATGATAATTTCCCTGCTGCTTACCATCCCCCTTAACAAATTTCAGCAGATCCCCCACAGCTCCCAGTGGCCTTCAGAAGTCTTCATGAGAAAGTTTTACAGATTTTACACCTCCCCGTACACCCCCTTCTCCTCTCCCATCATTCCCCTCATTGTCATGGTAATGGACTCCATCGTGCGTGACCAAAACGGTCAACTTAATTGATGAAAAAGAGATCACCAAGAGGGGAGAGAAGAGGGGGTTTGCATATATCAGACATGAAGGATTTTCATTCACAGAAGGCTTAAAGAATACATTATGGCACCTAAAGACACTTGAAGAAGACTGTCTGTGAGTTTGCAGCTCTATAATGTGCTGTTAGATGACTCATCACTGCAGGTTTAATCAGGAATCTACACGTGTAGTTCTGTATCAGTCGAGCTGAAGAAGGACTCGTCAGTGCACATTTGCATGTGTTGACATACAATGAGCTAGAGCTGCAGTGATTAATAGTATAACTATTCCAGTTGATTAATCGGTTTGGGTATTTTTTTAAGATATGAAACTCACATTTCTCAGATTCCAGCTTGTTAAGATTATTATTTCTTGGTTTCTTTCTGCTTTATGGAGGTTAACTGAATTGAGGACAAAACAAGACATTTCAGGATGTCATCATGGGCTTTGGGAAACACAGACATTTTTCACCATTTTCTGAACCCTAACCCTAAGTGATTAAGCAAGTTAAAATTGTCGTTAGTTGCAGACCTATAATCAGCCGTATTATTAAAACTGACTTGAATGTTGTGTCTCCTTCAAGTCTTTAACCTGGAATAACACATACATATTTTATGTGAGTTATTAATAAAACTATAAACAGCACATTAATTGTTTGTAAATGTGGAGACTGATAACATTCAATAGTTTTCTTGTCAAAAAGTAACCGCACTCAAACCTAGAATGGGTTTGTCAATTTCTCAATATTTTCTGACGTCTCTTTCTTGTTTGTGGCGCTCAACCTCAGGCTGATGTATTACCACTGATTTGGAAACATTTTACTCGATCACAAACATGTCATTTCTTTTTTTTTTAAAAAGACATAAAACAGTTGGGGAGTATAGCTTTCAGTCAGCAATTACTACAACTGGAGTCAATTGTGTATACTGTATGTCAGGGCCTAAACTAAACATTCTGTGTTCTTAGTTAATATTTACAGCAACAGGGTGATGAATGGGATTCAAAATACACTACAGTGCTTGTTATCATAGTAATGAAGCAACATGTCAGCCAGAATAACACTGTGGCTCATTGATTTGTTTTTAATTGTTTTGGACAATGGTGGGGCTCTATGGCACAGAGGAATATTTGATACACAGACAATGCTTGTTATTGGCGATCAATTTATGTTGGATTGGTCTGTTCATAAGGTTTGCTGACAGTAAAAAAATAAAGAATATCACCAGGCTTGTTCATTAAGATTTTCCTGTGGCAAACAAATAAACCGAGTGAGCATTAAATATTGTAGTTCTCTTCCCAGTACTTGATTCATCAGTCCTCACCTGTAGAGTTAATCGACAAAGATCAAAATATTTGCTATAAAATGACAGGACTGCTTGTGGTTTTGCACTACCTCAACAATGTGTCCCACCCAATATGAAAGTTAAGAGACCACAGAAAAAGATTGACTGTCATTGATAAGAAAGAAAGAGAGCAGATTCTGAAAATGTGCTGCTTTAAGAGTCACGTTATGCTAGGAAGGAAGTGATTCATACAAATAAAATAAAAAAAGTTTTATAGTTTTTCCAAGCAGAAAACTGCACACCTGAGTGTGCAGTGAAAATCCAGGCATCATACGGAGAAAGGGGAGGCGTGATATAGTTTAAAATGAGGATAATGACACATTTTCAGACATTCTCTCCTGGAAGGCATTTATAGTGTTATATAGAAACACTATACTATACTATAATATACTATATAATATATAGGTATAGTGTCGTTGTTAATGTGAAAAGTGTGTGAAAAGTGACAGAGATAGTCTTGTAACAATGAAAAAAGAAAAGCTTGAGAAAGAAAAGTTCAATCCCTGTCTCTTCACCCCAGCTACGTTATGGTGTGAAGTGTGGATGAATGTCGGATTGTTGATTTTGAAAACGAAAGAAATTGTTGGACGCTGGGAGGGGAGTCTCTGAACAAAGCCATTCACCCATCCGACACTTTTAATGAAGTACTGGAAGCTTTAGGGGTGTCAAAGCTGGACACTTTGACAGTAGAGCTGCAATGATTAGTTGGTAGAAAGAATTGCCAACTATTTTATTTCATTGATTAATTGTTGAGTTAATTGAGTTATTTTTCAAGCAAAACTGTTAAATAACTGCTGATTCCAGCTTCTCAAATGTAAGAATTTACTGCTTTTCTGTGTCATTTATAATAATACATCAAGAGTCTGGGTTTTTTTGGAGTGTGGGTTGGACAAAAGAAGCAATTTGAAGACTTCACTTTGGGCTCTGGGAAATTGTGAGGAGTATTTTTCAATAATGACAGTGGCATGAAATGGCACACTAACAGTGGCATATCGAAAATTAGAAACTACTTTATGACAAGTTAAGATGATTGAATTTTCAGTTTTCCTGAGGAGGTCACGTGTAGATATGAAATCAATTGTAAAATTAAATATAATATGTAAAACATTTAAGCTGCTGCTACAATATGGTTGCGACCTATCGCTCTGAGCACAGAGTATATTTCATCATCGTCAATTGCAAAACCATATAAGCACCGTGATAATCAATGTTCTAATAACAAATGGATGAGGACTATTTGCATACAGCCGACAGACTAGCTTGCTAGCAGTGGTGGACAGGTGCTGTGTCTAGCTGTGGAGAGGCAGGTGTGTGTGTGTGTGTGTGTGTGTGTGTGTGTGTGTGTGTGTGTGTGTGTGTGTGTGTGTGTGTGTGTGTGTGTGTGTGTGTGTGTGTGTGTGTGTGTGTGTGTGTGTGTGTTAAAGACTTAGACTGGCAGCTCACCTTTCTGTTGCGAGGGTAGAGTTTCAACAGAAGGCGTCTGCCAACTGCCCCCGTCAGTGAACAACACTACGCTGCCTGCAGGACACCCATCTATTGTTTATAAAACACGGATGTCAAAGCATTCAACCACGGTGTGATAATACAAAACCCTTTGTCAAGAAAGGTAGAAAATAGGATTGAACATGATTAGGAAAGAACACGACTGATATTGGATGTGTCATGCTGCATTCAGAGTGATTTTTACTGATGAATTATTCTACATGGCATATATTAAAAGTGTCAGACCACAATGACAGAAAGAAGCTTGCCGTTCACTTATGGTATCTTCCCAGATGAAGATTTTTTATTGAAGTTTGTATTATACAATCAGATATACGAGATATGATCTCTGCCACCACCCTGATACAATTGTGTTGAGTAGAATTTACCTTCAAAAAGTTCAACATCAAAAAAGGACTGTTCCAAAATCCACAGCTTAACAGATTTCATTAAAAATGTACCATGTTTTTTTTGTGTATGTGGTTGTGTGCTTTAGTTGAACACACCTTTTGAGCACAACAGATTTGGCATTTGCCTCAGGAGGTGCAAATATTACCCCAACCATGTTATTTTTTACTGTTTTATTATGTATAAAAAGTAGAGCCTGACTGACACTTGATTTTGGGGCTGATGCTGATATTAGGAAGTAAAAAATGTCTATATTGCCTGATATACACACATTTTTTTTGCAATGATCCCTCAAATGTGGTTATCAAAAGCAAATGTGTAACAGAGACAGGATATGTTACAGTTAAACAATAAACTTGTCCATCATGACAGCAGTGTACTAAAACATTAAACTTCACTGGGAATTTAATAATTATAGATGAACCCAAGGACCTTACAGAAAGATAGTCTTCATATTGGTGCGTAAAGGACAACATATACGCATATACAAATATATCTATGATACGCCAATATCGACCAATTATATCAACCAACTGATATTTCAGTCAGGCTCCAGAAAAAAGGGATGCGGGAAGGCAGTTCACGTCCTGTCCTTAGTTTAGACAGGTGAAGGATAAAAGATTGACAGGAAATTGGGGATGCTGTATCTGCTCTAGGCTGACACTAATGATTATTTTCATTATTAATGGTTTGATCTATAAAATGCCTCACAGATTCCTAAAACCCAAGGTGACTTTTCAAAATGCCTTTTTTGTCTGACAAACAACTGAAAATGTTGTTTACTTTCATATAAGCAAAGACGAGAAGCGAATTAGTAGCTGGACTTAGAGAATGTTTGGCCCTATTGCTTGAGAAATGACTTTAAAGGAGAAATGCGTAAGACAGTTGATTTTTAAGTCTTATTCCTATTTTTGACTGAATGTTTGCCCTTCCATTTTTTCAAACATTATGAAGAAAACTTTAGGGAAAGTGAGCGTCTTCAGCTGATGTCAGCAGTGATGCTTCAGTGGCTGAGCTCGCCTGGTGTTTTCTGTCATCTCTTGTGTCATCAACCTGTGTGTGTGTGTGTGTGTGTGTGTGTGTGTGTGTGTGTGTGTGTGTGTGTGTGTGTGTGTGTGTGTGTGTGTGTGTGTGTGTGTGTGTGTGTGTGTGTGTGTGTGTGTGTGTGTGTGTGTGTGTGTGTGTGTGTGTGTGTGGTTTTGGGTGACCCTTCCTTGGCATTCCAACCATTCCCCTGGTACCTGGGAACTGGTCTGTTCTCCTCCGACATGGTATTTTTAGGTCCTAAGAAGCAGCTGTCTGTGTCTCAGTCTGCACACACAGCCGGCCGTCTGTTGACTGAAAAATGTGGCGAGGCTTCAGAAACAGCCTATTTGTAATAATGCTGTCTCAGTCAGGCTCTCTTTGGGATTATGAAGACTTAAGTTAACACAGGTGTAGGTGTAGGTAATTACGAGAGTGATGCGTGTGAGGTGGTGCTGTGGTCTTTGTTAAGTATGCTTAGCTGCAAGGTAGGCAACTCTTCTCTCAACAACAGCTCAGTGTTGAGGTTTTCTCACATTTTACCTCACCTTGTCACCTTGCGGTTTTTATGCCCATCAGAACAGCAAACGGAGAGGTAATTCCCCCACGTCCAGCCAACGAAAACCTTGTTTTGTCCTGTCAGGTTTTTTTGCCCCTCTTAATTTCATCCCAGCCATTGTTCAAACCAAAAACAACAATATTCAAAATGCTCCCAAGACTGTGACAAAAGAACATAATTAGTCCTTTGGGTTTGTGATATTTACCAAACCAACATTTAGACAGACATGTTTTACATTAAGAGTGCCAGTTAATGTTGTACATCAGATGCCTAAGAGCATGTTGACTCTGAATAAATACAACAACTTACCCAAACATTGAAAAGTCTTTTAAATAAAAAAATCACTACAGTGAGTGCGTTCTTTTATGTATTGAGTAGGGATTGACCGTATGTTTTTTCAGGGCTGGCAACAACTAGTAGTCATCAATTAGATCTGATATTGAACTGATATTGTCGATATTTATTTATCGACATTTATTTTCAGTAAAACTGAGGGTCAACATTTTTAAATGGTGAGATATAACTAAATGTTAACTCAAGTAATGTACCTCATTTCAGGAACTTGTACTTAACTTGTATTTCGGTTTTCTGCTACATTATACTTCCACTCTGCTACATTTTGGAGGCAAACGTACTTTATACTCCACCACATTTTATGCTAACTTTGGTTATAGAGAGAGGCGGCAGCATCAGAGCCAAAGTAGGGCATTTTAAAATTAATTTATTTAAATGGGAATTAGACCAAATAAACAAAACAAAAAACACTGCATCCAGTAACAGGAAAAATGCTAAATTTTGGATCCAATAATTGGTCTATCCCTGGTACTGAGTACCGATCAGCACACAACTAGTGTCAATATCTAAACAAAACTGTGAATGTTGTTTATGTACTAATGATTAAAAGGCCATCAGTTTCTAATTATGAGCAAAGTTGCCCTACATAAACACACTGTTTTCTGCAAAACAATGTAATGCCAATGAAGAGAAATTCATTTTATGCAGCGCTGTTTTTGCCAAGTCACATAATTTGTCGCAAATTGTTTGAGTGCTGGTACCAATCACCAACCTTTAGTGATGTGTTTAAAGCAGTAAAACAGGCCTGTATTCAACTGTGATCAGCTGTGAAACAATTTTTGCAAATCTTTAGTAGGGCGCCCCAGTAACTCAGTTAGTACAGTGTGCGGCCCATGTACAGAGGCTGTGTCCTCACCTCAGCAGCCGAGGTTCGATTACAACCTGTTTACTGTGCGGTGGCCCATTGCTGCATGTAGTCCTCTCTCTATCTCCACGTTTTCCTGTCACTCTTCACCTTTCCTTTGAAACTAAGTCATAAAAACACCCCAAATTTTGAAAAAACGTATAAATCTTAAGTTACTTATATAGCTCCCAGAAAGCTTATAATATTTAAATGTAGCCTCTACACACTACTATAAGTTGGATTATTGATGTCAGTGTTGATTAAACTTCCATTTGTGCAGTTCATGAGCTGGTTTCATATAAATGTGTAGGTGCGATGTTTGTTGAATGTTCTGTATGTGATTGATGACAGACAGGTGAAATATCTCTGGGAGCCAATGATAAGTCTGACTGATGGTCTTTGGAGGAATACCAGTGGCAAAATGCAATACTTAAAATCACAACAACTGTGATATTGCTGCGCTCTCTCTCTTATCTGTTATCTCTTTAACTGTCTCATGTTGGTTTGCGGTTCATGCTGCTAACAGACGGTGTATGTGTGTGTGTGTGTGCGTGTTTTATTTGTACCTTGGCAGGGGGAGAAGAATGCCGGCTTTGACGTGCTCTACCACAACATGAAGCATGGCCAGCTGGCAACCAAAGAGCTAGCCGAGTTTGTCCGTGAGAGGTAAGATTTGTGTGTATTTGTGAATATCTGTGTGGGAGGTGATGCAAGTGATGGGACTCGAGTGGAGAAATTCTACATTCTTGACTCTTTTCACTCTTTTCAGATTGTGCAAAGGTTGGGTGAAATGGGCATATTATAAATGAACTGTTTTGGATTTCATCTCTCACTGTGTCAAACAAAATATTCATGATTAATGCCGTAATTTGATCATTTGAAAGTCCTGTTAGCAGAATGCACTTTACAGAAGGAACACTCAAACAAGTCTTTCTTTGTTAAAACTGCTTCAGTCGTCTCTCTCTACTCTGATCTCTCACCTCTGTCCTTACCACAGTGCTACCTTTGAAGTGCACTATCTCTCAGAAACTCTCACACACAAGTCTGAAAAGGTGAATTACCACTGGGCTTCTTTTATCCAAGTTTGCAACTTCTGGATTTGAATAATCTTATTTTAGAGTTGAGTCATAAGAGGAGCTGTCAGAAACCTCTGGTTCCCAAAGTGAAAACCTCATTAATTTTTTTGTCCGACAATGTCAAGAGACTCACAGCTGGAGCACTTTTACAGCTTGGATGTCCATGAAGCTCTCATGGTTAAATGATCAGTACAAAATATTAACAAACTGTACAATGAAATATCTATTTCTTTGGTAAAAACCCAAATGTTCTTACCTTTGTACATACAAACTTTGAAGTTGAAGGTAACTGCAACTCCCATGGTACCCCATGGACAAGAAATGTCCATTAATGGCTGTAGTTTAGGAGGTTGAGCAGGTTGTCCAGTAATCTGAAGGTTGGCGGTTCCCCTTGCTACAACCATGTCACCCCAAATTGCGAATTGCAGGGTATGAATGTTCGTGGGAATGTGAATGTGCTTTGAGAGGTGAGTAGACTGGAAAAGCGCCGTAGAAATGCAAGTCCATTTACCACTAACCACACAACAATAACACTACATTAACAACAATAACACTACAACAACTCAAAACATTAAAACACAACAACAATGGCGACAACAACAACCATTAACCCATTGGACAACAACCATTAAAATGCAACAACAACCATTAAAACGCAACAACAACAACAACCATTACAACAACAACAATCATTAAAACACAACAACAACCATTAAAACACTACAACAGCAACAACAGCCATTAAAAACACTACAACTACGACAGCAACTCCAACCAATACAACAATAACAACTCCAAACACTACAACAACACCTACAACAACAACAACAACATCAATAACACATCAATAACAACATTACAACACTACAACAACAGTGTAACTCGATAAAGCATTGCATTTGTTGAAGTCTAAGTTAGTCCTCATCTAAATCCTTTTCTCTTGAAACCGCACAATTGAAATATAGTGCTTGAAAATGTCACATTTTGAAGTGAGTATGTACACTAAGGAACTAAACAACAATCTAATCTTATTTTTTTCCTTATCCCTTTTTGAATTTAGCTCTAGCTCTACCCTGCAATACGAGAATAATGCTTCTTTATTTCCATGCTTTTCTCATGCATCAGAAAACTGGCGACAGTGTTTTTGTCAGGGATTTGTTAGCTTGAGTCTCCATCTTTTAGCAGGACATCTTGTTTGTAGTCATTGAATGCATATTTAAGACCCTTTTATAAGAGTTTTTGTTTCAAAACAAGTGAGCTGTAAATATTAAAGGCAGCATTAACTCACTCATCAAGCTAGCATTAGACATTAGTGAGCTAGAAATCTGCTGAAATCAACAACATTTTTTCGAAAATTACTAAGAAGTTCAAGTGATTAATCTGCCACTGTTATTACTGTAAAAACTCGGAAGGCTTGACAGGCTCACCAGTTGTACTTAAGCAAGGTGGTCTGTTACCCAATTAAAATGTTCTTCTCTAAGTGGGTAGTTTGTTAAATTAACTACTCTGTCTTCTGATCAGTGATTAGCAGTGAGTAAATTGAGGGTACAATGCAGTTCCCACAGGAGTTTGTGCTCTCACAGCTGGAAGTTAAGGAACACAGTGTGCACTGTCAGACCAGTGATATAATCCTGACATTGATTCAGAGCGCCTGTGCACATTCCTCGCAGGGGGAAATTCACTTATTTGCCTGGACTGCAGCAAAGAACAAATCAGCAGTCAGGAAATGAAATAGAAGCGCTGTGGGCAAAATTGAGTGTAATCCCGCAGGATGGAGGAAAGGCAATTGTGTTGATAAGTGTCCTCCTTCTTTCTCTTTCCACTTGCCTTAAAGGTCATTTCGATGTAAGAGACAATATGAAACACTCATGGTAATTTCAACAACAACTCCAACTACAGTCTCAAGGCCTCTGAGTTACTGCATGTTACATTCACTGCCGTCACCTTGGTACTCAGTTAAATGGACATATACTGTAGGTACTTTAGTGGCGGACCGTTAATATTGGCGAGACAATAAATGTCAGGCTAAAAAAATTGGTTTAGGGTTCAAACAATAAGTTAAATAGCAGTGTACCAACATAAAATAATTCTGCAACTATTATGATAATCAATGAATTGCTACACCCTTTTGTTGAGGAAAAATGACAATGCCAAATATTCCTTTGTTAAATAAAGTACCTCGTGTGTTCCTGACTGTCAAAATTAGCTTTCTATGTCCTATATTATAGTAAACTTAATATCTTTGGGTGTTGGGCCGCTATTTACTATTAGTAAATTGTGATGCAGACATTTTTCACTATTTAGAGACACATTATAGATCAAATGATTAATCAGTTCAAAGTGAAAATAATTAGTAGTCTACTGGATAATGACTCTAATTGTTTGTAGCAGCCTGTAGCAGTTTAAATAATGTAAACAATGTAATGTAAAAATAAACTAGTAGGCAGCAAACCTGAGAGCATGATTATACACACATCACAAAAATGGAATCAATAAAAAGAGCAGTGGCTGCACACTGAATCTAAAACACAAAACAGCCAGCCAATGGTCAGAATCAACTGATCTCACTGGGATTGAAATTTTGTCATTTGGGCCTGACAAGAAGCGAATATGGCCGAAACATTGTATATCTACAATAAATTACTGGTAAGACTGTGAATTTGTGGTTTGGAGTGCAAAGGCATTACTGTTTGTCAGGGCAACACAGATCTGATTTGGAATGAATCTTTATTGAAACCTGCTTTTTTCTGATCACTTTGAGCATACAAGTTGTGAACGCCACACTAACATGTCATCACCTTTTAAGTTGATATAGTGAAGTTTTTTGCAAATGGTACACATCCAACCATTAACAAGCAACATTGCCATTCATTTGCAGTCATGTTTCTAGCCACATGGCAAATGTAAGTTCAATATGTACTTTCTTACAGCTCTATTTTTGGCCTCCACCATCTCCTGAGAGAATTATCTGACTCTCTAACTGCTCAATGCTCCACTCTACTCACCTTTTAGTTAGTTACTGTGTCTGTCTGCTGTTTGGTGTTGAGCAGGTAACGGAGAGTTTTTGGAGCTTGTTCACTAAAAACAGCTGCCTGCTGATATAGCACCATGAGAGCAGTGAGAGTGAAACAAAACGGTAAACGTGATGTACTATAAAGCTCGAGACTTTTAAAGCATTATAAAGCCAAGAGGAGCAGCAGTTTCTTTGTCGGTTCGCCACATAAATTCAAATATGCATTATGCCCTCTTTGGATAAATTTGGAGTCGGTGTGTAGGTGTTCAAACGATACCTTAGTACTGTATATAGACAAGCAAAGGAATTTGATAACATCACTTTGGGCTTATTGATTAAATTGAAATATAACTGATGTCATAGAATAAATATTCAGTATAATTGAAACTGAAAATGTTTATTAGGATTCTTTTGATTCTTTGAGTACCAACACAATTGCAAGCATCACTTCTCGAGACCAATAATGTTTGTGTGTTTATTTGCGACTTTCAGTACTTCTGAGCAAGTTGTTCTGTTCACCCTCAGGATATTTGGATCAATGTGCCTCCTTTGTTTCTCTGCAGGGTCTACAGATGGTTATTAAAGTTTTATGCCCAGCCTTGCAAAACAAGTCCATTTATCATTTAAATGTGCCTTATTGCAACATTTACCCAGCTCTGATGAAAATTAATCTTTATCTGACTGACTGGGGTGGTGGATGCCCAGAGTTCGGGCCAAAGTAAGCACTAGATAGAGAACATAACATATGAGGCCATTAACAGAGGCAATAGAGTTGTGAGAAGGCACTACTTGAGTACATTATATTCACCAGTCTAAGGTTTATTCAGAACAGTTTTAAAGAATGCGCACATTGTTTTGCCTGCCATGTTACTGGCAACTTTAATAAAGAAAGAAAAAAAACACATTAATCTTCTGACCTACACACACACACACCTACATACATACATACATACATACATACATACATACATACATACATACATACAATACATGCAGTAAACAGGTTTAAAGTTTTTTTCTTTTGACTATAGTTTTCAGGTTAATGGTAATTTGCCTTTTTTGTTTTTGCAGTGCTGCTATTGAGGAGACCTACTCCAAATCAATGAGCAAACTGTCCAAGATGGCCAGCAACGGAAGTCCACAGGGGTGAGTGCCGCTGTGTAAACACAGATTAGTAGACAAACTTCACCCAACAACACTTCCTCATCCCCTTCACTGCTTTACAGTTGCATTTATACTGTTTGAAGGTGTTTGTTACTGTAATTATAAGTGTAATGATCATATGGCTACGTATGAGATATAAATGAGGACCATCTGCATCGCCAAATGTCCACATTTATGATTTAAATAACGCCCTGTCTGGTATTTAGCCTATATGGTTTAATACATATGTTGTCTATTATATGACAGATTTTCATCAAAGGTCCCATTTTGTAGAAAGTGAGATGTCCTTTTTTATGCGTTATTAAAAAGCAGGTCTAGGTGTAAATACTGTTATGTATCCAAGCACTCGATCCACAGAGAAATGCACACACCCTGCTTTCACAAACTGCTCTGCCTGCTCAAACCTGTGAAAGCTGACCAACCACAGCAGACCTTTCTGGAGGGGGGCCTTAAAGAGACAGGCACTACAATGGAGCGCTTGGAGAGAGTCGCTGCAACAGTGAACAATTTGAGAAAAAAAATGTGTTTTTTAAACTTTAAAAGCATGTAAACATTTTTAGTAGAGACTCAAAATAAAAACAATAGTACAAAAACTAATACATTTGCATAATATGGGACCTTTTATATGCTTGATAAAATACTTAGTAATGAAAAGAAACAAAAATGGTGCTGCTAATTGATTCATGTAAGTGATGGCACCGGCAAACAACACATTTAGGTAACTAATGAGGTCTTGCATGAATACACGTTTCTGCCAGAGTTAGAAAGTTTTGGTTGTTTTTGGTTATTACGCTTGAAAAGTTTCTGTATTTATGTAATCTATCATCCCGTCTCTGTAGGACACAGCAGCGTTTGCATCAAAAATGTCATGACATTTAGTTGGTTGTTTGGACCACTGTCAGTCACATCTAATCATACCACACACACAGTCTGGATGAAGCTGAGCAGAGTTTTTGAATGTTAAACTCTTAATAAATCATAGCTAAAAAAATGTGTTTCCACTTTAAATGTGGTTGTTGCTTATTTAGTCTTGACTGTTCAATTTTAAAGAAATATGCTTTGGATTTGAAAAATGTTTTTAGGCCCTTTTAGCTGTAACAAATGCAGAAAATCTGATTTTTGCCGACCCCCAGTGGTTTTACTTCTCACCTTGCTGCAGTGAGGTTGAAGTGTACTTTAGGGTGCTACTGGGTGTGGTTACAGGTCCAATTGAGCCCACTTCACTGCCGGGTGTGGTCAGTTTTTAGGCTATATTCAAGTCTTTGCAAATTACATCTCAGTACTGTTTTTTTCATTATCACATCTTGTAAAAGGATGACACTTTATATCAGAAGAAACCTTAAATGAAGACAGAGGTTGAATGTTGGAGTCTCATGTGTTCGCTTGATGCTTTTGTATGTATTTCCCAGGACTTTTGCTCCCATGTGGGATGTGTTCAGAGTATCTTCAGACAAACTGGCCCTCTGCCACCTCGAGCTGATGAGAAAGATGAATGATCTCATCCGGGAAATCAACAAGTACGGGGACGAGCAGGTCAAAATTCACCGCAAGGTATGCACCTGGGCTGAGGGAAGTCTGATGATTTACCACTATCCTGAGAGAAAACAGGCTGATTAATTTTGTCCCTGAGCATGTGTCTGTGAACCAAGACTTGTATATTTTCTCATTACTTGTCCTGCATCGAGCCTCTGTCATCCTGATCTAATTTATCTGACACAAAATCCAATTACTGTCTTCTCCCTTTATGGTAATTGCTGCAGTTTCCCTGAAAGTATCAAGTACATTAATGATCTCTACAGTATGTCCATGTGTTATCTTTGTATGTGTGGTTGTGTGTGTGTGTTTGTGTGTGTTTGTGTGTGTGTGTGTGTGTCACAGACAAAGGAGGAGATGGTGGGGACAGTGGAGGCAGTGCAGGCACTGCAGGTTCAGAGCAGTCACCTTCAGAAGTCAAAGGAGGGTTACCACGCCAAATGTTTGGAGCTGGACCGGCTCAGGAAGGAGGGTGCTCCGCAGAAAGAACTAGAGAAAGTTAGTCACCACTTTCTTTGTTTTCAGGATTGTTTTGCAGGAAGTACAGAGCAGAAGTAAATCAGGTGAGATGCTCAATAAAATGTAATGTTGGTTTAGGAAAAAACATATTTGCTCACTTATCTCTTGTTGTGTCTAGCCATGCAGATAGTTTCTATTTGTCTCTGAGATTTCTGCTTCCTCCCCAGTACACTGAAAATCAGTAGAATTGGGGCTGTAGTGCTGACGGCACTGAAACATTTTACGAAATTCAGCAGCACCATCTCTTTCCAATAAAACATACTGCAGTTACACAGGATAATCCAACTATTAACTATCATATAATGGGGTCTATTCTGGTTAGGGACCCATCCAAGTTTCATTAAAATCTGTTTTTGTGTAATCCTGCTGACAAACCAGTCAACAAACGGACACACATGGCCTCTCTCGGCAGAGGTATTCATAGAGCTGAGAGTGCATAATTTGTATTAAAAGTACATCAAAGTCTAGAGCTCCTCTGTGTGTTTCTCAGTGTGTCTTGTAGACAGCTGGATGTGAAAAGGAACATGACAGATTGGATTAAGTGTCCTGCATCAGTATTCTTGAGTATGCTCTTGGATGTTATTATTGTCTGTCTTGTGACCCCAAAATCCATCATATGCTTGTTTCTTGTGGTCCACTCATGAGACAAGAGTGTCTATTATATCGAGGTTAATTAGATTTATCCTGTCTTGACAATTATGGAAAAGAACATTTCCCAACTGCTCTGCTCTCTGACCTCCACTCTGTGAATACATGGCTGTACTTGAATTGTGGATACAGGAAGAATACTGAATGGAGTAGTTGTAATTGTGGCGCACAGAATTATTCCCATTCACTCATTGAGCTATTTGTTTTTTTGTTAGGTTTGTGAATGAGAGGCTTTAGCTGAAGGCCTTCATTTTCCTTTTCCTTTTCTTTTTCACTAGGCGGAGCTGAAGTCTAAGAAAGCGGCTGAGTCATTTGCGTTGTGCATCGAGAAGTACAACCGCGTGGGAGGAGAGTTTGAGCAGAAGATGAGCGAGTCCTCCCAGGTCAGTTCTGACTACATCTGGGCCAAGGGCCACTTTTTTTTGCTTCTCCCACCCTCTGATGTGATGTTTTCATGTTTTTCTTCTCCTCTCGGGCTTTATCTATCTCTCTATCTCTGTGACTCACCCTCGCTGTAACCTCCCACCGCACAAGAACTCCATCTTATCCTTTCATTTATTATCCTACATCGTGCCTTCCCCAAAAATGGAAACCTCAACCCCACGACTCCTAAACACCCACCCACTCGCGCAACACATGCACATCCTGCACATCCTGGACCCCGCTTATTGCTTTTAATCACTGCCTCCACACTTCCATGGTTACTGTTGTTGTTGCCATGGAAATCTTGAACAAATCCCGATGTGTTTTACATTTGAAATGATGACTGAAATTCTGGTGACCAATTTTCTCTTGTGATAGCATTAAGGGGGAAGATCTGGTCGTTATAATGAAGGGGTATGTGGTACCTGGGAGAAAAAAATGTGTCAAAAAATTGAAGAAGAAATGCAGGAGACTAAAAATAAAAAACAGTTCAGTAAATAAGAGACCATGGTGCTTTTTTATCGTACATGAAATTAGAGGAGATCACAGGATACATTCTTGCTGCACATTACTGCATGTTATGAATATATTATCTGGTGCTGAGCTTACAAAAAAGAGAAAGAAAATGTACTCATTTTTTATTCGGTAACCAGGTGCAATATCCAAATCGCACGAGTTGCAGGTTTTGATAAAGGTAAAATGCGTCACATCATATTATTATAAATAAAATGTGGTGCTACAGAGATGACATACAAATCAGATGTAAGGGAACATGCTTGTTTATATCACATCAATCATTTTATATTTTTTTCAGTGAAAATTAAATGCAAAAATTACCAGGCATTCGTAACTCATATCACAATTGCAACATCTCTCCAAATGTTTTTTTTTTGCAATCATTTCAGCCTGAAGCTTCAATTATGCCTGACGTGCACCTCCCCAGAAATTTAACTGCACATTGCAGTGTCGTGGACCGCAACAACTGTGATTGGTTTGCTTGGAAGCATCACATTTTCTGGCTTCTCCTCCTGTGCTTAGTGCTGGTGCAAATAGGGATCGTGACCATGGGATACGAACCATGATCTCCTGAGTGAGAGTCCTGTACACAACCCACTCAGCCAAGACAACTTTAAACTCAAAGTATGGTTATGATGCTTTTTTCGTTAAATGAAATCATAGTCCTGGAGTTACACTGATTATGATGCTCTAGGAACAACTCCAACATGGCGATATCAGATAATGAGACATCCTAAAACACTTTTCACAGTTTCAGGAAGAAAGAGAGAGTTTATAGTAAAACCTGGAGTTGTGGCTCATACCAGATGGGAATGAAGTGCCCTGCGGTAAGCTTACAGCAGTTGCAGAGCGTCAGTTGAAAATGTTCTATGTTTGCTCTGTCTGCCCAGATTTTGCCCAGTTAATTGGAGGAAAGAAACTGGCAAAACTCTCACACACGCACTTCTCAAACAAAAGCCAGTGGCAGTATATCAAGACAATCCCCCTGAACCAGACAGCGACAAATGAGCTGGCTGAACAGAGAGAAAGATCAAACTTAAATACTAAATCCTCTCGAATTATCACTGGTTTAAAGATCACGTGAGCTGGAGCCTCTTCTGCTGGCTGACTGCCTCTCTGTGGCTGAATCTTCAGATCTCATTTTAAAGGCTGTTTTCACTTTAGTTGCTTTTTTATTGGATTCTGGTTGTCTCTGAATGATCCTGAGTCTCATACCATTCTGCAGATACAGTGAATTAAGATAGAACATCAGAAACAAACAGCATTAAATATAAACGAAACACATGCCAAAGACAAACAAACAGAAATAAGACAAAACCAGAAAATAAACACAAAATCAAAGGCAGCCTGTACAGACAGCATCATATCAGTGATATTTATGATTAGAGATAAGCAAGACATAAAATGGAACACAAAATCTACACATTCATGGCATCATTTTGTTGAAAAAATAAAAAAATTAATTACTGGAACTGCAACTTTAAGGAACAGCTGTGTTTCATAGCAGATGTCAGTGTAGCTTTGATGTTAGTTGCTTGGTTTTGAAAGGATTGAATTATCACAAAAGGTCAGCGAAAGATTTCAGCCCACAGAGAAAGATAAATTAAACAACAGTGGAGTTTTGAGGATTCATATGATAACGGTTTCTTTTTTCTTTGCTGTGATGTGGGTGCATGTGCATGTTTATGTGAGCAGAAGTTTCAGGAGATCGAGGAGGCCCACCTGCGGCAGATGAAACAGCTGATTAAAGGTTACTCCCACTCCATCGAAGACACCCACGTTCAAGTGGGACAGGTATGTTGTAGTCAGCACCGCTCTGATGACAAAGAACGATATGTCTGTACTCTCCAAATACAGAACACTTTGTATAATTGGTCTTAATACCCACGCACATCTCAACGCATGGTGCCCGGACATGGTGCGAGTGTACAGAACAGTATCCGGAAAACCGTCCTCACAAGTGAGTTTTTCTGCTCTGCGGGCACAAATGTGGTCCCACAAGCACAGGGCTTCGATGAGGGAGGGGGACAACAGCAGCTGATGCCTCCCCTCTTGTCCTCGTCTAGACTTATATTATTAGATAAGTACACAAGCAAATACTCAAGTTTGACGAAAGTATGAAGCTGAAAATATTTGTGGGTAATTCTCATTGTTTGTTGTTTTTGTTTTTACCATTTCTGATTATTAACAGCTAGGGTTGTCATGATTTTGATACTAAATCGAAAATTTATCATATTGAGCTAATGAGCTTGTAATTTTGATCCAAAAATTCAATGGGTGGTTTGGGAAAATACATTTAAACACAGAAAGGTAATACTTACAACATTAATGAGGTAATAATGCAAACTCGGAAATATTTATTTGATTAGTATATTTCCATAACTTAATAAACAAACAGTCCTCAGAGGGAAAAACTGTCCCCAGAAGCTAGAAAGGTGGCTATTTAGAAGGGTCCTGCAAATGTAAACAAAGTAAAACAGTATGAGATCGTGCTGTCCTCTGAAACGACCAAAATGACAGTGCACCTTCAAAAAGAAAATGTCATATATATTTGTCATGACACCCCAGTTAACAACATTATTATCATTTCCAACTGGGGCTCTAGTGTCTGCTTAGGGCATTCAAACGTTTTGTGCAAGTAAACACTTCCTATGCAACATGACATTTTAATGCTGGTGTTCACCAACAGTACACTTGAGATCAACAGACTCATTTTAAGAATTGTACATAAAGTCAGATGCATCTTTACATCCTGTTGGGCTCTATTACAACACTAGTAGTTCATATTTTACTATAAAAAACATTAGCTTTTAGTACATAAGCAATATTTTTCATGACACTTTTTTCTCATATAAATTGCTTCTGGGACTAAAGGACTGAACAATCATTCTGCTTTGCTCTGCTGCAGGTTCACGAGGAATTCAAGCAGAATGTGGAAAACATCGGCATCGATAACCTCGTCCAGAAATTTGCAGAGCAGAAGGGAACGGGCAAAGACAGGCCAGGTACATAAAGGAAGCTCACCAGAATGAGTTTTTGGCTTGTTTCCAGTAGGAGTGCAATAAATGCATAAACACACAACTTGAGCATCTTGCAATATGAAAACACCCACACTAAATACTGTATTGTGGAGGCAGAAAGATTCATAGTGACAAAATACAACAGCGAGTGAGTGGAAGTGTGTTTTTGTGTGCGTGTGTTTTATTCATATAAATATATACTTTATAAGTGTTGGCATATCTGCCTGTTGTCTGCAGCTCTGGTTGGTTTTGAGGAGTACATGACAGCTCTGGCACCTGAAGGCGGGAAGAAGAGTCGGGCAAAAGCCTTCAGGATCCCCGGCCTGGGCAAGAGGGACAAGGAGCCAGACTCTACGTGGGTGCACGCACACACATAAAAGACAAATTTACTCCTGAAATTGAATCTGGGTCTTCATCTTTTGCCACTGGCTTCTGTCTGAGTCCTACTGAATAATAAAAATACATCTATGTGTTTTTTGTATTTGCAGAGACTCTGCAGTGACGGAGGCACTGGTGAGTATCAGATGTAATTCACACCCAAACATTACAGCTCTGAAACCATCGACTCAGTTAACAGTCTGTCTGACTCCTAAAGCTGCAGTCATCCCTGCAGACAACTGCAGTGAGAAGAGTGTGTGATTTTGGGGGATGAAAGCAGAATCATGTGTGTGTTTTGTGGAAAAAGGGTGCGCGGGAAATCAGTGTGTGATAATGACTGATGGTGTGGGGTTTCCCAGGTTTATTCCTGTACTTCTGAGAAGAGGTTTCAGAGATACTTTGGCAGCCGGAGGCAACTGCGTAACTCCATGAGTGTGTGTGTGTTTGAGTATGTCTGTGTGCAAGTGGTGTATGAGAGAGAGTGTGTGTGTGAGAGCTGCCAAAAAACCTTCTGACATAGTGATGTGGAAGTAGAGAGTAAACAGCAGATCAAAGAGACACCGGTGCTGCTATTTTACACTTTCAAGGGCATTACGTTTCTGACTTTAGTGTGACAGGTATTAGTAATGTTAGCAGAGGACACTTACATAAGAGTAGATATGCACTGACAATATCCATTCACCCACTAGATTAAATGTTATCATAGTTTTTAATAAAGAAAAGGAAGTCTGAAAAAGCTGAATTGAGACTGGTGCTGATACTAAAGGAGCAATTTGAATGATATGACCAAACTTTTAGTTAGTTTGTAGAAACGACAGCGTTGACGTTATGTCAAAGGCGTCTATTTATGGTGTTGCAGAAATGTCTACTGAAATTAGCATGCTAACCAGCTAACCACTGCCAATCCTGTCCTGTAATACCACTTCGTACCACAAGAGGTGAGTTTCAGCTAGGAAATATGCCAGGGGCAGTCACGATATTTCACAAGCCTTCTATAGCTTTTAGCGAAATAAATGAACAGAATAAACTCACAAAATGTCAAGAAATGAAATACTCAGCCAATGCTAGCTAGCAAAGCGCAGCAGTTGTCGGTTACTCTGATGATAAGCTTAGCCCTTTATGTGTCTGCCTGCTGTTTGGTTTCAAGCACTGAACTGTGAGCTGTCTGCTATGACTGAATACACCGCTAAGAGAGTGAACCGAAATGCTGAAGCCTCAGCCAGACTGCTAAACAATGAGTTAAAAGTTGCTGTAAAGCTCTGTAAAGCAGGGAATAAATCTCTGTAGGTTGATCTCCTTCACATTGTCACATTGTTTGCACGTTGTCATTTGAAACGTTATAGAAATATCAATAATAGCTGCCTTAAATCAATGTGAGCTATAATTGTCTAATTAATGTGACTTTAATAGTCCAACCACACCATCGTGCATTAAGTAATCAGTTATGTGTATGACTGAAAATAAATATCAGCGCCTCCAGTTACACTTGTCATCATCTGTTTACTGAAATCAGATCTAATCAAATACCATCTGTGTATGTCCACACTTGGTCTAAAAATAACTTGCCCCCACGTTGGCTGGATCGTAAGTCTGGCCTTCCTTATGTCTCTTATTTTGAAGATCATACAATTACAGGAAATAACAGCTGAAATGTGTCCACACATGATGTCTCGATAGCTTTGTTTGACCTGTTTGTAATAATGTGTTTAACGGTTGTAGCAGTTAGTCACTGACTCACACTCACGCCTTTTTGAAGGGTCTTTTTATTCACTCACACACTCGAATAGAAAGCTCTCAGTGGAACATGTAGGCTGCATTGCTGAGTATCACAGTATGACAAAGCACTTCTGTGTGTCAGATATGTGGCTGAAGTACCATTTGGCTCGGTGTTGCTGACCCAGCTGGTGTCTGACTCCCTCTCTTTCTCGTGTGTGTGTGTGTGTGTGTGTGTGTGTGTGTGCGCTGTGTGTGTGCACTGTGCGTGTGTGCGCACATGTGTTCTCATTCATATAGAATTCACCCCTGGAAGTCGACGATGAGGGATTTGTCATCCGAGCTGACAGCACACAGAATGATATCCTTTTTCTGCTCACATATGTTCCACCAGGATAACTCACACCATAAAATAATCACTACAGCGTTCAACTTCTCTTTCTTTAATTGATTATTGTTTATGATCATATCATCCAACTGTTTGAATTACTGTCAACAGGCATTTTTCTGTTACAGTTACAAAACGGTGGCAAATGAAAGGGAATCTCGAAGCCTCTTCATCTGTTTTTGTTTGATGTTTTGAAGATGAGGGAGTTGTGTTCAACATATCAGTCCCTAAAAACAAATCCAAAAACATATGTGACTGCATATGATTTACATGTTTTTAATTCTCATGTCCTGTATAGAATCACTTATAATCATAATGTTTTGTCACTCATTTGTTCATGTTTTTTCCTTTAGTTTGTCTGTTTGTTGCAATTTGGGCTCCATTAGTAATTAGTAAATTGATGATCTGCTCATTTTTGTTATACACAGTACCTTATAAAATGTTAGTTGTTATGTTTTATTTGTGTTTTTGATGTGTAGGTAATTTAGCTAAATTTGAAGCGAACCGTTTTATTCCTCTTTCTGGTAATTAGTGTGAAAAAGGCCACATTAAATCCACTTTGATTTATTGTTGTAAAACAATAACTCAATTTAATTTATATAGTGCCTTTCACACAATCAGTGTTGTTTTTGGCAGCCATTTTAGATTTAGTCTTAGTCTTAGTCTTTTGGACTAAAATGCTTATTAGTTTTAGTCAAATTTTCCTCATTTCTATATGTGAGTTTTAGTCTAGTTCTAGTCAACGAAAACTCAAGCAGGTTTTAGTCTAGTTTTAGTTAAAAAACAAAAGAAGAAGTATAGTCTTTTAACAAATTAATTTAGGTCAATAAGTATTGGAGAGGTTTTTTTTGTTTTTTTCATGAATTAATGCCCTACTTCATCATAAAAGAGTGTCACACATAAGTTGTGAAAATAGCAGATCTACAAGTTCAACACATTGCAACACATTGTGAGCTTGTAGGTCGGCTATTTTCACCAATAATTACAATAATAAAGGAATGGTTTTAGACATACAAGGTTTATATCCTCTCGTCGTTTCCGACCACCAAGCCCCTTTGTTGACGCTGCCGCCATGGTCCAAAG
Source organism: Pagrus pagrus (assembly GCF_965226575.1). NCBI lineage: Eukaryota > Metazoa > Chordata > Actinopteri > Spariformes > Sparidae > Pagrus > Pagrus pagrus. Next base: position 22,818,042 of record NC_140190.1, read on the forward strand.
TCTGTGACGAGTGACCGCAGGTGTGTTGAGCAGAATGTGCGCTGCATGCCGGGTGGTGGGCGTGACCAAACAAGGATAGGATGCAGCAGCATTGCAGATACTTTTTAGGTTTTGATTGACAGATTACACGCACATTAAGCAGAAATGTCATGCATTTTGAACGTCTGACAGACCACCCACTAACATTCACGTCCGTTCTCGTCTCATCAATGAAAACTCACACACGTCTCGTCATGTTTTAGTCATCAAAGAGCCATGTTTATCTCGTCACCGTCTTGTTATCGTCATGAAAAAAAGGGGCGTCAACGAAATAATTTCGTCATCGACGGAAACAACACTGCATACAAACATGCAACACTGTGTGTGCCTCACATAGTAAAATTATAATAGCACACCACAGACAATAAAAACAAAAATAAACAATTACCGTAATACAATTGTGTTTTTTTTATTTCATTGTATTACAACAACAAAGAAAATGTTAAAGATAGATACAAGTCAATAAAAGAAATAAAATTGAAAGAAAACACCAGGGATCAAAATGATGTTAAATGCAGTGATTAAAACTTAAAAACTAAGTCTGTAACACAGCTCATTAAATTAAATTAAAAGCCAGATTTAAAAGATACGTCTTTTAATATCTTTTGAAAAATAAAACCGTGAAACCAACCAACAGTGGTGAATACTTTTTTATAGGCACTGTATTTTCTATGTGTTACTTAGTCTTTAAAATATTAACAAATATTAACAAATGCCCATCATAGGTGATGACTTACACCAGCCTATTTAGAGGTGGCTTGGTAGCCAAGAGGTTTAAGACATTGATCGTGACCCACAACCTGGAACTTTGTTGTCATTTCCCATCTTTCCCCCCCGACTAGCTGCCATCTTTCTACCTTTGACTCACTAATAAGTGCATAAAAACTAAAGCTCTCCAAAAATAGAGAGCAACTCATCCCTTTTCTGAAGCTGTATAATAATAATATTTGGTATTTTTACTCAAAGATAACATTAATGAGATCTGTGCTGAGCGAACACAAACATGAAATGAAGCAGAGTGAGAAGCACAACTGTAAAATGAACCACTGGAGCCTTCATTAAATTCATCACATCACTTCAGCTGCAACACCCACATCTTACAGCTTCATCACAAACTTAACTCCCTCAGATGAAAAACGCAGTTTGTAACAAATTATACCTCTTGTGAAAAGTCTCTATGAAGGCCCCTAACTGAGACGGAGAGGATTTTAAATGAGGCATAATCACAAGGTCAGAGGTGAGAGGTGGAGTTTAACCAATTTGTTCACACAGGCGGCTTCATTCATGGCCTCATTAACTGCAGAGCTAGACAACTTTAAAGACATTTGTCCTATTATTCGGCACGAATGACTTAAAGCACTCCTCTCATTAAATACAGACGAGCTAAAGCCTGCCGTCCGTCAGCATGGGACATGAATGAATTGTCCTCGTAACCTACCACTTAATGTCTGTCCTGAGTCTGCCTCACTTTGTCTGCCTCCATCGAGGCTTATTTCTCCTAATTTTATAAACACAAGACATACACACTCCTTACATGACATAACACAACGCCTCCCCATGCAGCATAGTCCAAATGAGGAGGAAGGGGGAGGTTGGTTGGGGCTGATGGTGCAGCAGGAAGTGGCAGTTCAGCTGTTTGAAGCTCTGCAAACCTCACCACCCGCACAGACTGCAGTGCCTGTGTTGCACTGCACTCTGCCTGCAATTTTCTCTCTGCTGTCCTGATTTAATATTACACTGAACTCACTCTTAGTCTTCGTGGCTGTCAAGGCATTTGTCCAAATAGTAATATTCGCAGATGTGCAGAGGTAATAAAGCAGAGCACGTGCTGGTTTGTGATGTAATCCCATGAATACTCTGGTCTCATACTCATTTTATTTTTTAATAGTGCTCTTATTGAAGATATGATGAAAGATAAAGATAAAATATGTATGAATTCTGCATTTAAATGTCTATAAATGACAAGACCTTTGTTATATGAGTTGTGTACCTACTTAATCCTTACACATCCTTAATGTCTCCAGCAATATTTAAACTGCGTTTCTTTTGTCTTTATTACCTCCAAGAGAGAGTCAGATAATGGTTATGACACTAGGCAAATGAGAAACGTAATGTGAATATCAAAAACTTGAACATTTGTGTCTGAGTCACATCAGACACATCAGCAATGGTGGTTGTTTAATTTTGTGTTCACAACGAGCAAATCGAATTTGACTGCAGTACCATTTGTGTTTATTACCGTTATTCGCCCCAAACAGCCAGATAGCTGTGCACTAGCTTTAAGATAGCAAACATCAGTTCTCTCTCTTTTTTTTCCACCTTTGCTCTCTGTAATGTTATGTTCACAAAGGAAAGTACATTTCCCCTCCAGCTGAAGTCGGCAGTGAAAATATGATGATTGGGGCCACCTCTGTGGACTCTGCTGCAGTCAGGTTAATAAACAGGAGTGAAGGTAAATCCACTTTTAACCCCAACATGTTAAAAAGCAATCTCAGAGGTCTGGCTCTGCACCTGACACTCGTCTTTTGTTTTGTTTTGATAGAAAAATCACATATTGTGCGTTGAACAAAGCTGAATCCTAATTGACGATTGCTCGATTAGAACTATGTTGAGTACATGGTGTTACATGCAATGAATGTTACACATCTAGCTTCTTGAGTCATTACAAACAGTAAAACCTGTGAATGGATAAAGATTTTCATAAAAATTGATATTAAATAAATGCTTGCAGAACTATACTGCACAGAGTCAGTGATCTGTATAAGTGATCTCAGTATTTAGCAATACATTTTTGTACAGAGGTAAGAATTCAAGTCACTTTGGCTCTTTTGAATTAAGAGTTTTGCACACTAAACTGAGCAAAAACAATCATAACACACTAACGTGGGCCAGAAAGGGCCGTCGTTTCCTCTGCAACAGCATCACATTTCATCCTGTTTACAGCATGAGCTTGTACTCCTTGACCATCTTCTCTGTCTGTACGCTGCTCTGAGGAGAAGGAGAACAACTTTTACTCCAGTGACTCTGACTTTGATGACGAGGAGCCGAAGAAGTTCCACATCCAGATCAGACCGGTCGCCAGCAGCAATCGCAGCAACACCGCTGCCACCGAGAAAGAGCTGAAAGCCACCGTCGGGTCGCTCACTCTGCCGCCAAACAGAGGGGCACGGCAACAGGTAGTACGTGTTTTTTGTTTTTTCTTTCACATTCTGTCAAATAAAAGGTCAGATTTTTTTTATAATGCCATGTATTTATGATTAGATATTAGCACACGTTAGATGTTCAAGGTTCATCCTGCCAATATTATGTTACGTCTTTTCTTACTGTCAACGATTCCCGTGAAACAAACGCCACCAAAAAGGAACTTATCCTGCTAACAAGTTTTGTGTGTGTAGCCAGAGCCTGTTATATTTTATTTATCACCTTTCTCCAAAATCTATTGAAAACATCTCACTGCTCCACTGGGTGACATGTTCCTGAACGATGAACATGTGAACTGTAGAATATTTTGACTTAATTCAAAATACACTGTCTGCAGCTGAAAATAACCACTACAGCACCAAATGAATGATGATCTGAAGCCAAAAACAGTCCTGATCACTCTTGTTTTATGAAATTACTTCTTCGCCCTCATCAGTAGGAACCAGCTGTCTTGAAGCCACAGACAGACAGGGTCAGAAAGTCTGATTCATTCTTTGCTGTTTGTGGTCTTTTTATGGGATTTTTTTGACAGTAAGAAAAAGTGACCAACACTGGCATTTTCCTTTACGTGAGTCCTTTGTATTGACCAAATTTGTCCCCGTCTCTTGACTTTCAGGTGTCAATCAAGCGACATCTCTCCAGTAAGTTCATTCAAATGTGTTTGAACATTTTTTTAGTGCTTGCTAATGTGCAACAAATGTCTTTAACCACAAGAGATGTTGAAGTCTTTGTGTTGCATCTTATAGCACAGATTTCTGAAAGCTGTTGTTTGTGCCACTGCAGGACACTCGAGTACTGCCGGAGGTCGCTCAGAAGAGGGCGAGGGTGCCTCCCACAGGGGTGAGTCTGACTTTGATCTACAAATCTATTTTTAATTGACGTGACGTGAAAATTGAGACCTTCTCCGTCTCTCAGTCGCCTGTACAAGTCTGTGGATGAAGTTGTATAATGCTGCTGGCCTGTGGATTTCTTTGTCCAGGACTTGAGTTTGATTTTCTGTGACAGTCCAAAGGATGTGACTTTTTGCAGGTTTTCGAGTGCCTTGTCTCAGTACCTCTCTCTGCGAACAGACAGCAACAGTAACCCCCTTAACATCTATCTTAATGTCTATATGTATTTATCTAGAAACTTCTGTTTGTATGCGGCTGAATGATTAATGAATTGACAGATTAACAAATCAATAGAAAACTACTCTGCAGCTATGTTGATCATCGATTAGTAATTTGATCATCTTTACTACATTTTATAATATATATTATATCAAAATATGAAGTGGTTATCGAGGGAACTGTCAGTAGATTCATCTGAAATTATTTGTTAGTTGCAGCCTTAATTTTCAAAGACAAGATTATCATCGGTTATCCAGCAGTGGGGTCTGTGATGTTGTGTATTTATACCTGTAAATTAAATGAATGTCCTTTCATCCATCTGTGGTTGTAAGTGGAAAGGAATTGCCGTATTTGTAGGATGAGAGTGGTTATTCCTTTCTACAGCATCTCTCTACCTCTAGCATGTTTAGCCCCGTGTGTCCCTCTAGACGACAAATCTCTTCATTGGCTGACCTTGCATGAACAGCCATCCTCCATTAGTCACACAGAGCACTGTGCTCGTGCTCCGAAGCATGTTTCATCACCGACAGGTTCGTTAGCTGTTAGTTTGGCTGGAGAGGGAGGCTACAACCTGCTGCTTCACAGCGGCGAGGAGTCTCTCTCCCTTAAATCCAGAGGTGGCAGGATTAACGATGAGCATCTGATTAAAGCGGTCATTCTGCAGTGACAGCAGCTGAGGCCGAGTGAGACCAGGCTAATTGCTGGTATTTATCACAGAGAAGGTAATGGCTGATGGGTTTTCCCCCATGCCGTCCTCTCTCACTCGATCTTTTCCACCTCTGTGCTGCTGATTAGTTCTGATTGGAGAACATCCTCTGCAGGGATTCACTCTGTGTGTGTGTGTGTGTGTGTGTGTGTGTGTGTGTGTGTGTGTGTGTGTGTGTGTGTGTGTGTGTGTGTGTGTGTGTGTGTGTGTGTGTGTGTGTGTGTGTGTGTGTGTGTGTGTGTGTGTTTCCGTACAGATGGAGAGCAGGAGGGCCTACGCAGGTCCACCTCCAGTCCTGATCACAGCAGGTGAGATACCCTTCATATCTCATATCTGTCCCTAAGCTGTGCAGAGAGACAGATATTTGCAGGTCATCACTGGCCTTTTCAGCAGTTTGAAGATCTTCAGGTTTCCGCCATCCTTGTTTATTGTTTTTTCTCCTTGTCTCTCTCATCATCTAATCTCTCTCACTGTTCTTCCCTCTTCCTTCAGCTCCTCTGCAGCTCAGAGCACCAACATTTTGTTAATGTAATCTTACACTTCAATACTACCTACACCTAAAATCGTATCTTTTCACAAACAGGAAAACTAGTTTAAACATTCATCCTTATTTTGCACTGTTAATTTTTCCTCCACAATCCCCCAATTTTCTCTTCTCTCACTTACACCCACTCTCCTGTTCTCACTCTTCTTCCCGTTATTACCTCTCCTTGCCGTCACTCTCTCGATCACTCCTCCGCTCTCGCTGACTTTCTCTCTCTCCCTCCTCATTTTACACCAGGTTGAGTTCGACGGCGTCGGGTTCAGACAGTCTGTTCGGTCCACCGTTGGAATCGGCCTTCAAGTCCAAAAGCTTTGATGGTCGAGAGCAACTCAGAGAGCAGAGCGCTTTTGGTGCCTCTGAATGTAAGACCTGTCATTGTATTAAGCATTCTCTTAAGTGAACATTTCTTGGTGAGCGCTATTCTTCAGAGCATTTATTTTAATAAAAATGATGCTTTTAAAAAGTAATGGGGACACAATCATGGCAGTTACATGTCCTTAGCGTCACCAGCGTGAATGACACCTTATGCTCCCACATCTTTTTAACTTTGGGCAAGAAAAGATGAGTCTGAGTTCAAACTGCACTACCTGAAGTCTTATATTAATGGAACATTTTAAATCTTCCACATCCCCTCATCCCAAAATTCATCAGATAACTAAGAACCAATTCCTTCCTCCAAGCCTCCCTAAGGCGACTGGAGGAGCTGGGCGATTTAACAAAGATCTAAAGATTGGAATATCTGATGTTTGTAGGTAGGGACCTGATATGTGTGGCCACAGACAGTGTTTTGGAGGGAGAAAGAGACTGCAGGTAACAAATAAAAGACTATGAGGGAGACTGAGGCTGACTGGCTCATTTTCCTTTTTTTAGTAGCAGAACAGTAAAGTGTTTTTACATTTGTGTTTCCCACTGTTGATGATAACCTTTGGCCTGTATTAATATCCTGTTTCCTGTGTTTAATGTGTGTCAGATGCTGCCTTCTCGTCTGACTCCTCCTCTCCAGAGAACGTCGAAGACTCTGGCTTGGACTCGCCTTCCCATCAGCCCCTCGGGCCATCCCCTGATCCCGTGGGTTGGGCAGCTTGGCCCCCCGTTTCACAGAGTAAAGAACAGACGCAAATGCTTGGACGGCCTGTGGACCCTTTCCTCTCTGCTTTCCGGGACCCCTCCCCTGGACGGAGTCCTCACCCGCAAGATGACCCTGCCAGCGCCTGGTCCGTCGCCCTGTCACGTCCCTCTCGTGTCCCTCCAGATATGGATCCCTCATCCATGCGGTTCCCTGCCTTCTCTCAGTCCCTCCCTCCAAGTGAGATGGAGTCATCAGTGTGGAACTGCAAACACATCCCTCCCGAGGACCCCTTCCTCGCTGCGTTTGAGAGGACTGTCACCCAGGAGACTTTAAACCTGTCTGACGCCTGGACACGCCCACCGCCTCGCCAGAGCCAGGAGGGCAGAGGGATGGAGGTACGAGGGGACCCATTCGCCATGACTCTCGCCGACACCAAGACACTCCCAACATCATCCTCCTCCTCCTCTTCATCCTCCTCTAATCGTAAAGACAGAGACAGGAAACGAGACAGGAGTCTCCCACCTCCTGTTACATCTGATGACCCGTTTGCGATCACGATGATCGGCAGCCCGACGCACCAGTCATCGCTGGCTGCAGCAGCTGGGTTAATCCCTCCACACGGCAGCAGCAGCAGCAGCAGTGGCATCGGCTCTACCAGTAGCAATAGGCTGGGGCTCGATGTTAACTCGGGCTCTTTGCCCACAGCCCAGCCCAAGAAGGAGCTGATGCACTGGAACTCTGTCCACAACCCGTTTAGCGAAGGCACCTCTGGAGCGCTGAGCAGCTCCAAAACACAGGAAGGAGGAGGAAAAGGAGATGGAGGAGGGGGAGAGAGGAGGAAACACAGATCATCAGAGAGTGAGCCACGTAGGAATGCCCCTCCACTCACGAGGCATTCAGGACCACAGGAGGATCTGTGTTTTTCCACAGACAAAGATCAAGACTGCCTGGATCTGAACACGCAGATATCATGCAGTGTCGGCTCACACAAGGGTACGTTTTTATTGAGGACGGTACATGGCAGCAAGCCGATCTTTGTATCATTTCAGGATGAAGGGGGGTACGAAGACTACTACATGTCACATTCACAGACGGGAAATCCCATCATTGGATGCCATCTTATTGATTTATTGTATTAATTAGTTTATTAAGGGGCAATGTGTTATATACGACCAGAATTTTAGTTGAAAACATTCAAAAAATGATCTAACATCATCAACTATAAAGAGAAGAAACAACAGTGTTGACGTTTTGTCAACGACGTCTATGTACGGTGTTGCAGAGATGTCTACTGTAGTTAGCATGCTAACCAGCTAGCACTGGCCCGTCCTGCCTCGTAATACCACTTTGTACTGCAAGAGGCGACAGTCTGTTAGCCCCTGTAGTTTCAGCTGGAAAATGAGCGCAGCAACTTGTTTGCTACTTAGTCTATTAAGTAATAGAAAATAAACTTATAATATCAAGAAAGGAAACATTTTTACAGCTATTTTCATTGCTAAACATAAAAATACATCTATACACAGTCAATTTAAGTTTCTCTCGACTAAGACAACCTTAATTGCCACGCTGACTCATCGTAAAACACAAACTAAATAAATCTCACCAAAACCTCCACAGTCACCTCTGCTTTGATCGAAAAAAATCCTCCAATCGTCATCGTAAGATGTGAAGATATTCCTGCCGTACACATTGTTTTCACCCGCTGCTGATGTCATAAGCTCATCTGCTGCTTCATGCCTCTCACGTCGCTGCCTGCTGCAGTGGAGTCATAGTCCTGGTCAGAGCCACAGTGCAAATAGCAAACTGAATATCTTTGCATTTTGGACTGATTGTAAGAGAAACAAGGGATTTGAAGACGTCAGCTGGGGCTTAAGGAACTTGTGACTGGGAATTTATTTCGATTTTTTAAAGATTTTTTCTGATGTTTTATAAACAAAACGCCTCGTCTGTAATCCAAAAGTATTACTTGCAGATTAATCTATAATGAAAATAATCATTAGCTGCAGCACAGCCACACACTGTTAATAATTTGTGCTCACTCTATTAACAAACTTCTTCTGGTAAAGTTTATGTCATATTATCATTAAATCAAACAAATGAATGAAACGTGGCTCTTTATGTGAGTACAAGTGATGCAAGAATTTTGGTTCTTTCTCATTGAAGAGGAAAATCTCTGTGATGAATATTTAGCTGCTAAATCCCATAATTAAACCAACACAAATAAAGTGTCATTAGGTTTTTCTGCCAGCTTGCTTTGGCAGTGAGTCTTGTTCATCTCCGTCTGTTCTGAACACGACTTCTGACTGATTGTAGAGGATGTCTGTCTCATTATAATCTTGTTTCAGTTTGTGATTCAGATCCGCTTTAAGTCACTTTGTGTGTCTGTGTCTTTGTAAGGGTCCAAGCACAACTTCAGACAGGACACGACTGAAGTGGTCACAGCTGCTCCTCCGAGAGCGGCCCGAGCCAAGAGAACATCAGGCCGACTCAGCGGCTGTGAGAGAGTGAGTATCCTTCGTGATGACAGCTCAGTTATTAAATTTATTTTCTTTTAAAACTCTGAGATTTGTATGATTATAACTCTATTAGATATGTTTTAGATTTACTGTTTTTGAATAACTAAAGTTTTATTTCTTGAAATTTGCAGAGTTGCCCTATTACTGTTGTATTATTTAGTTATGAAGGGCATCAAGGTGAGAGAAATCAGCTGTCACAGTGATGGCAGATGATTGTTTTCTGTAGGCACATTTGAAGTATGACGTTTTGAATGTAACAGTCTTGTAATACTGTAACCTTTCTGATTTTGTTTTCTGTTTTAACAAATTTCCCCGTATAACAATAAAGGAATACTGATTCTGATTCTGACTGAAAATGTCCACATTGTAAATATGATATAACCAAACCTACTAAATGTAAACTTTGATGACTTTGGGGCATCATCTGTAATAGTGCCAATATTGACCCAGTTTTGTCGCTGTCTGTTTCAGTCTCGTTCTCTGTGCTCCTCCCCGCTGCCGGAGCCCAGCCCCTCCCTCACCTCTTCCTCCTCCTCCAGCCCCAGTGAGTGGGGGCCTCAGGCCAGCGACTGGGGCGGTCAGAACCGGGCGCCCAGTCCTGCCAGGGCAGGACAAGCATCACCACTGCCTTACCAGCACCAGGAGCACCCACAAAGACAGTGTACGCCTCAGAACTTAAATAAATTACACTTCAGGGCGGAGGTTTTAAAGTTTTGAGCTACAGCCAGGAGACGGCTAGCTTAGCTACCATACAAAAAAATGAAATGCTTCTAGTCAAAAGAAAGTCCAGCACATAATTAATAATAATGATAATTATTTTTTACACTTTGGTTTTTGTACAAATTATTCCGCTTTCTCGTCAATTCAGACAGACGGTATATGGCTAACAGGATGTCATTTTAGTGGACGGGGACAGGACGGTAAAATTAGCTGAGGGTGACAGAGAACTCTGGCAACAGTAACGGTTTACAGCAGGAGTAAAAGTTCAAATACTTTAACTTTTTCCATCCTCTGCTACAAAAGTTTCAATCAGATCTCACATATCTCCCTCACACAGGTGAAAACATGGACGATCTAAAGAACAAGAAGCTAATAGTTTGGGGTTTTTCAGCTCTTCTTTCACTATCAGTGTTGGAAATGATTGAATAAACTTACATTTTAACATTTATTTTAAGTTTGCAGTAGGATATTAAGAGTAAGCTGGATTCTCAATGCATCACTAGAATGATTGCATAGAAAAATAGACATGAAGTAATTGTATTTAATATATTTTATCCCATTATTTGTAAACTATACGAACATATCGTCATGCATATTTTGTTTTTGCCCTTCCTGCCATTACCTTGGATTGTTTGTTTTTCCTATTCCATCCAGATGGTCTTGTCCATCTGTCATCTGCCTGAAGCCATGTGTTAAACGCAGCATTAAACAAAAAGATGTGTTAGTTGATGAGCTTTAAGGTGCTGGAGGGTGAATTTTGTTACCCTCAGACAGCCACGCTAGCTGTTTCCCCCTTTTCCCCCCCAGTATTAGTGCTAAGCTTATTGGCTACTGGTGGTAGTTTCATATTGTAAAAGATCACTGTATGAAGAGCATGACTTAATACATTTGTTCTCCGCAGTGCACCTGTCACGAGGACCAAGTCCCATCTCTCTCAGCACACAGGAGGCCTGGCCGGTGGCAGCAGCCATAACAGAATATATCAACGCCTACTTCAAAGGCGGACAGCACAACCGGTCAGCATGAAGCTTCTTCTGAGAAAAAATCACAGAAAACAGAAACGAGTTACAGGACTTATTTCAACTCAATTTTTGTGTTTCTCTCTTTCTCCAGATGTCTGGTGAAGATCACAGGCGACCTGACGATGTCCTTCCCTGCAGGAATCACTCGGATTTTCACAGCCAACCCCAACGTCCCCGTTCTCAGCTTCAGGCTGGTCAACATCTCGAGGATCGATCACTTCCTGCCAAATCAAAAGCTGCTCTACAGGTCGGCCGCCCTCTGTGTTCTGAATTCAATCTGTGTTATTGACTGTGTGCGATCCTAAAACATCCCGCCTCTGTGTCTGTGCAGTGATCCATCTCAGAGTGACCCTGACACCAGAGACTTCTGGTTTAACATGCAGGCACTGCAGCTCTACCTGCAGAGAGAAGCTGAACTCAACCCTCAGGCCTCGTACTACAACGTTGGCCTGCTCAAATATCAGGTCAGCATTAAAAAATCATCCTCCATTGCTGATATTTTCTGCTTATCTCGGACATTTTAATACATTTTCTGGCCTTGTTTATCAGACCTACAGTTAAATTCAGGTATTTCGGAGATGTTGATTAAAACCTCTGAAGTTAATAAACATTCAACACTGGTGCTTTATTTTACAGGTCCATAATAACATCCTAATGATTTGTAGAAGTTTACTGTAAAGAAAATAGGAATTTCCCTAGAAAAAGCTGAATTTAAGCCAGTTCATTTTTGGAAACTTCTACTGAATTTTATGTTTCCTTACAGACAAATTCCCCGTTTCTTCACGTTATGGAAGCCTCTCTGTGTAACCCTTTTAACTGGAAGTGTATCAGCTGAACACCGTCTCTATTTTCCCTAAGCTTGGTACCAAACTACACAGTATTTTCTTGAAAACTTTTTTGGCAATTAACTATAATTGAACAGATAATTCAGAAATTAGAGACCCATAAAGTAAAGCGTTACCAGATTTTGTAAAACTCATTCTTTCAGTTGAATGAACTCGAGATGACTCCAAATCTTTGCTGTAAAAGGTCTTTGTTGTTCTCTCAGGTGTCTTCTCAGGACCCGGGTCGGGCTCCTCTCCTGCTCTCTGCGGAGTGTCAGCGCAGCGGCACAGTGACCCGGGTGTCCCTGGATTACCACTGTTGCCCCGCCACTGCTCCCTCCACCCAGCTCACTGCAGTCCAGGTGCTGCTGCCATTAGACCACACTGCCACAGACCTGCAGTGCCAGCCGCCCGCCTCCTGGTGAGCAGTGATGGTGTGACGATGGAGGGATAATAAGCAGTTTCAGCGGATTGTTAACTGTCAGTCGGTTCAGCAAGAGTCTGCCCTGTTATTTACCTGATAAATGTAATCAACAAGATTATTGTCAGGCACGAATAGAATCACAAATGAACCATATAATCATAATATGTGAGCAGAAGTGCTGTTACTGACTTCAGAGTTGCTGGGAAGGATAGAAAGAAGGTCAGAGGGTGGAGACTAATGACTGGAAAACTACTCAAGTTGTAGGACAGATCTCGGTGACTATTTATTTGCCCATATATAGAGAAAAATGTGTAATCTAATTTCAATTTAAAAGGGATTTTAACAACATAATGATACACTTTGGTATAAATGGGTCTCTAAAAACGTGTATGTATTTGATCGCTGCAGCTCGTGTTAGTTTCCACTACCATCACAACTGTTGATTATTTTGTTGATGGACTAGTTCTGAAAAAAATGCCTGCAATTATCTGAAAAATGCCCATCACAATTTCTCAGAGCCCAAAGTGACCTATTCAGATGTCTTGTTTTGTCCGACCAAAAGTCCAAAACAAAAAAAAAAGATATTCAGTTTACTATCATTGAAGAGAGAAGAGAGAAACACTGAACCAGTGAGACTTTCGCTTAAAAACTGACTTTTAAAAGATTGTTAAATGTTAATTTTCTATTAATAGTCTAATCAATTAATTGACTAATTGTTTTAGTGCCAGTACCTTCAAATAATAACAACAAATTAAAACAACAAGTGCTGAAATATCAGTTAATTAATCAATTAGTCAAGCCAGAGAAAGTGAACTGTCTGGATAATTTATTGAGTACTTTGAGCTAAATGATGACATTAACAGAATTAGCATGCTGATGTTTAGCATGTAGTGTTTACCATCTTAGTTTAGCGTGCTAGCTTGCTATAATGAGCAGTCAACACAAAGTGCAGCTGAGGCTGATGGGATTGTCATTCATTTTGCAGATATTTGGTCATGAACCAAAGTGTTAGATTACCATGACCTGATGATGGCGCTAGAGGAAAAGTCAGAGGATCATCAAAGTGAAAACAGTTCAACCTGAGGGGGACGGGAACATTTGTAGCAAATTTCACAACAATCCAACAAATTAACTGCTGAGAGATTTCACAAAAAGAAACACAAATGTCAACCTCATGGTGGTGCTAAAAGAAAAGTCAGAGGATCACTAAAGTCAGGAGGATTTATCCTCTGTGGACCTCAAATAACTGAACCAAATTCCACTTCAATCATCTAATAGTTGTGATATTTCAGTCTGGACCAAAGTGTTGGGCTGGCTGACATCCAAAAGGCGTTTTTTTCTGTTATTTCTGTGGGTCAGTTATTATGTAAATTGAAAATAGATTTTGGAGAATTGATCAGAGGAAATTCTTGTGATGGGCATTTTCTTTTTTTAATTTTCTGACATTTCACAGTACATACTAAATAATCGAACTTACTACAAAAAGTTTTTAACTGCTTATGAGACAGTCTACTGATTTCTCTGTACGACCTTGATGAGTAAGCGAGACCACCAGTGACAAGATTGGCTTTTTCTGTCGAGTAGGGGTGTCACTGATAACCGGTATGGACAATAACCGTGATATTTTAAAAATGAAATATTGATATTGATATTGTAATGCACCTTAACACTGGCTGCTGGAAAAAGAAGAAGAAAAAGTTAGCTGGTTTGTGGCATGGATCTGGTGTGTTGCTGCTAAAATCATGTCAAATAACAAACATTCATGGTTAAATAGACTCTCTCTCTATCTCCCAGCATTAGTATAACAAATTTGATAAAAAAACACACAATAAACAAAGTTAATATGGTGATAATATCGTTATCGTGACAGCCCTACTGTCTATTTATTCTCCATGCCTGCTTCATGTGTTGAGTTCCCCAAAATATCATAACATGATGAGGACATGTTGATAACTGCTTTCTCAACAAAATGTATTTTACTGAGCAGCCGAATCTGGAAGCTGTAGGATTACATGTAAGCTATGTGTATGAACGACACAAAAAAGAAAGTTCACTTTGTTTCACCATCGTCGTATTATAGTTGTTAATCTCATGTAGCCACAAATAAGCCAATATGTCATCACAATGCATCCTGCAAACAGCTGTGTTTGAAAAAGAAAAATAGCATGACAAATGTGTGCTTTCAAGACAAATGCACTTGCTAGCCAGATCAAGATCTTTAGACACGAGATGGTGGCGCTCATACTGCTTTTGTCCACAGGGGCCGCCAGAATCAACACAATTAAAGATCCTTGTAGCTGCTTTAATCGCAAAAACAATAACCAAATGAATCAATACTGAAAATGACTGTTGGTTCTGCACTAAAAATAACAGGAATGTTGATAATCACTGGTAACAAGGCATTTAAGAATTTCAGCATGACTGTTCTGGATGAGAGGAAGAAAGTTTGGAGAGTAAGAAGCAGACTGGGCCTCAGCGACTGTTTATTTCTCCTCTGCAGGAACGCTGAAGAGAGACGGCTGCTGTGGAAACTCCCCAACCTCTCCCCGACCAATCACAGCAAAGGTCAGAGCTCTGCTGCTGACGCCGTTCTTGCTCTTTTTGTTATTTTATTAGCCCTCATTGAAAAAGGAAAGTTTAATAAGAAAATGTTGTTCACTGGAGCAGAAAGAGACGAACTTAACATCTAACTCACAGCCTCAGCTTGTTTTGTATCCATCATCTTTAATTTGCCTTTTCATTAAAATTCATCTCCTTCTAGCTGACTTCACATCTCCACATCGTGTCACACAGATGTAGAGATGAGTAATTAAGAGTTACGTAAAGGGATCTCTGCACTCCACATCCTTCTCTTTAAAAAGCTGAAGTCTGAAGGCGTATCATTTCTTTTTAACTGCAGAATTAGCATTTGAAGGTGGCAGCTGCTCTCGTCAGCCTTGAGGTGGAGGTGAGCAAAATGAGCAAGTGGAGGTGCTCCTGAATACCGAACTGACACCGAGACAAACATAAAATCTTCCTCTTTTATTTGGTGTCAAGCTGGTTGTTGCTCTTATGTCATGACCTTCATGGTGCACGGATAAGAGACGGCTCGTAATAGAGGTGTTCGTGACTTTAATTCAAGAATTAAATCAATTTGAGCTCAAGGTTTCCTTCACCTGTGAGCTTCTTTGTACCAGACACCCACATTTCCTCTTTTTTTATTTTATTCTTTTATTCATCTAATGATATATTATTACCTCGATGTGAAGCTACAGGCCTGGAGAACAGAGAAAAAGAGACTATTCATAGCTGTCAGTGATGAATGGGAAGTTAAAGGCTGAAAACGTTTATAGTTAGAGGACTTCTCTGGTTTATGAGCCTGTGACAAAGCATCAAAAGGTCACCATAACTCCTCCCTGTGCTCTCTGAAAATACTGTTTTCCTGCACATTTCTTTACCGCTAAACTATTTAAAAAAGCTGCTTCAACATGAATAATGTCTGGCCGTGTTGAGTCAGTAATTTATTTATTTTACTGGATGTCTTTTACACCAGAGTGGTCACATTTGTCAGCCTGATGGCGGCTTAAAAAGAAGCAGCACAGTGGTTCATCCTGAGTTTCACAGCATTTCTCCTCATATTTCTTTAGGCTGCATGTCTTTATCTCACATAATACATTTATGAGCATGTTTGTGATATTTACATAGAGACTCTGAATGCATGGATGGGGACTTGCAGGTCAGAAGATAAGACTTATAGGTTGAACCAACACTACATTTGGGTTGAAAGGTGAAGGTTTTTTTCAGATGTTTTCATTACAGTATGTATCCATTGTTTCAACAGTATTGAGGTGGCTATATTTCAGTGTGAAGCAGGGTAGCCCTTACCGGATTTAAATCTGATATTTAAAAAGCTGTTGAGACTAATGGAAGCCCATTCTCAGTCAGTCATTCTTTATAAAGTTTCTCATTATAGTAGTAAGTATCTTAAAATAATGAGACATTTTCCACAAATAATGAGAAACTCTTTCAAAATAATGACCTTGTGTATCTCAAAAAATAATTAGAAATTTCTCAGAGTAATCACTACTGATACTAACTCATCCGTTGAGATACTAAGTTATTATTTTATGATAGCTATGTGACTATTATGACAAACTTAGTGTTTTTGAGACACTAAGTCATTATTTTGAAAGTTTCTCATTATAATTACTTATAGGATCTTATTTTTCATTACAATGGCAGAAACGGGCTTCTATAGAAACTGTTGAACCGTTAAATGAAATCTAAAACAACTTTTCAATGAAGTTTTGTCCTCGCATTCGTACTGTCACCACTTGGAGAAGCAGCAGCTGTATATTTACCCATTTATCCATGACATTTAGCCGTCCATTTCAACTTGCCTAAGAGCTCTTGCTAACCAGTTTTCTGTCTGCCAAGATGCCAAGCAGATGTGGGTTTTTTTTAACATGGTCAACTGTGAGTGCTTTGATTTGTAAGGATCTCTCTCATGTGTGTGTGTCCCAGGTTCAGGGACTCTGTGTGCCAGCTGGCAGTGCCTGGAGGTTCCCCGCGGCCCTCCACCCAGCCTGGCTGTTCAGTTCGTGGGCTCCGGGGCCTCGCTGTCGGGCATGGACGTGGAGCTGGTGGGCAGCCGCTACCGCATGTCACTGGTCAAGAAAAGATTTGCCACAGGTAAGACACTGAACACTCGCGTTTTTATGTAGTTCTTACACTACATGTGTATTTATCCTCGTATGTGTAGAAATGTACCTCCTAATGTCAATTTAAACACGGGTCTCATAGTAAGAATTATGGTAAATGATGTTTATGGTGACGGACAGGCAGTAATTGTTTTTATGAAATGTCTCAGTGCTCAATTTTGATTATACTTGATTCATATACCATCTTTCAACAGCAAAACATCAGTGTTAACAAAAGAAATCAGGCAACTGACTTAAGAAGAATAAAATGCCATAAAAAAAAGGATAAAATTCGGATCAATTTGTGTCGACAGTGCAGTGAAGAAAGTCAGTGTTTGAGCAAACTCAATATTCTAAGTTGGATTTTCAGTTTCACTAAATAATGAAGCTGGAAGCTTTTGCACATCATGTCGACGTCAGTTTACTTTGGCGGTGCGTTTCCTTTTTGTACATTCATCTTTTGTCATGTGTTTGACAGGGAAGTACATGGCCGGCTGCTCCTTGTGAATCGTGTAAAGGATCATTGCACTTTTTCCCTGACCCGACAGCTGGACGGAGGAGGAGAGATGATCCGTGGTAAGACATAAAACTGAAGACGAGGCACCTTGAAGGACGATGTGCACTTACTTCTGAAGGTGTCCTGCTCTCTTAGGACCAAGCCTTTTCTTCTTTTCCTCTAATTTAAGTTGTGTGTTGTACACTCAGTCGTCCTGCCTTCACCAGGAGGGAAACTTTTTCTATTCAGTCTCCTCATTGTGTTCTAAGACTGCAAACTAAGCTACATGTCAGAAGAACTTTTCATGAATCACAGAGAAAAGAAAACATCTGAATAAAGTTAAACATATTTCTGTCTGGAACTGAGTTGTAATGGAATCTAGGATTTTTAAATTATGTACATACTGTATGGAAGAAATCTCTAGAGCATCTTAAAGGATCGAACGAGTCATTTGTGAGCAAAGATCTTCTACCAAACCTTAGAAAACTGTTTGTAAATCTGCTGTTTGTTCCAAATAGAGCTTTTGTGATGTTGATATTTGATAAAAATAAATGTGCTCAAACCTTTTTGGTTTACACCAATTTATTACACATTGTGACCAAGTACAAAATACAGCTGAACTATGCAGTTTATTACAGACCATAATCTGTCCTTAGGCTAGTTAAAGTGTAGTCAAGAACAGGCTTAAAAATGCACAAAAATAAGGGTTCAGTATACTTGTAAGAAGAACCAAATCTAGTTCAATAATAAAAAATAATCCTCCGCCAAAAATCTAAACAGCCTTACAAAACATTACAAATTACACACAGAAATTACTTTTCCCAAAGAACTTGAAGGCAAATTACTGTGACAGGCACAAGTTACAAAAAGCCTTAAATAACTCGAGCTCGAGGATTCTCATCGCTACAACAAAATCATCCGAGGGGGGGACGAAGAGGAAGAGGAGGAGGAGGAGGGAGAAATAAATCAATGTCAACACAAAACTGATGTCAATCAAATCAGAACAGTTCATATAAATAGAAATTTCTCTCGTGACATTTTAAACGCTTACTCAGGTGCAGTAGCACCACAGTAATAAGCATGTTTCATACATTAAACAATTGAGATTGGAAACAAATTCATCACACACGCCAGGCTAATCAATTACACATCAAAGCACTTTCTGCTGTTACGTTATCAACTGAGTACAGTGTGAGGAGAGATTAGGCAAAGACCGAAGGCCACAGAGCACACACGTTCTACATCATACAAAGATATATATCATATATATAATTTATTATGGACAAATTCCCCAAATTCTTTTTCTATCTAATTCAAACAGAACATAAGTCTTTAATCTGAGTAACAGCATGAGGTCAAAGTATCTGACGTCAGGGAGCGCGTGCTGGCTCAGACGCCAACGATGTCCTCTGTTTGTGTTCAGGGTTTTGGTTTTTAACTGCTCTTACGTGTTGATTTATCCTGTTTAGATGAAATGTACAACCACTTTGTATCAGGAAATGAGGCAGACCAGATTCCAGTTTAAGTTTTTACATCCCAGTCGCACGGGGGCCATTTTCCTCTGACATCACACTCAGAGTTGGAGCTCAAATGTCGTACTGCCGTGTTCCAGGTTGCAACTCCAGGGCTCCTTAAAATATGTCAAGTACAACTAAAAATGTTCATTGGTCGCACCGATGTGCCTGATATTTAGCAGGTGAGATTTTAAAAAATGTATAAACAAAACAACAAAAAACAAAGCAAATCCCCAAATACTTCCACAAGCACTACGTATATAGCCAGTAAGACGGGGAAAAACTAGTTTAAACACAGAGCCTTTTTAGAAAGTGACTTGAGTTGTCAGCAGTTTTTAACTTATTTTCACAACTGAGGTTACTGGGATTTCTTGTTGCGTATACTGTGATTTAAATGAATAAAACATTAATTTCTTCTGTTTACAGTCATTTACATCATGTGTTGAGTAATTAAAGTAAAATGTAGGCTATTCTTAGGTACACCTCAGTGAAACGGTTTGGTGAACCAGTGCAAAAAGTCAGATTTTCACTATCCATTGTCTTGTCAGATGCTGATCAATCAGGACGCTGTGAAATGAACAAGTTTTGTCAGATTTACTTGGTTTATACAACTTGCAAACTGGAACACAGCAGCGTAATATTATCGCAGCATTTGTGCTCTTGAGCGAGACGTCAAAGGAAAATGGCCGCCGTGGTCTACTAAGTCGATTGCTCTGAAGTTATTTCACTGAATGAGGACTAAGTGAATGAATCCTTAAGAGCACAGGACTGAGATCATTTGTGTGTTCTATTTACATGAGAGGAAACAGGAGTGGGAGAAACAAACTCCAACAGTGGCTACATCTTGTAATACTTGCCTCATGTCATCTGAGCTGAACGGAGCATAGAAATCTATTGAGGTAAACAAACCAACATGTTACACAGGTAACGTAGTGAGTTCCCTGCCTTCTGGACTACAAGGCCCTACAGAGCCATGACTATGGCTGAGCTGGTGGGAACGACAGGGGGAAAGGTCCTTTGGGTCAATAGGTTGCATGTTTTTATCTTTTTTATGTGTGTGTTCGAGTTGCTGCGAGCTGCAGCAGAGGCAACGAGGAGTGTACACACCTACACCTAATCAATGTTAAAGGTGCTTCGAATGTCTGAGGTTTGGAGACGATACATTCATACTGCGGTAGAGGCACAGCTGAGGGACAGATAGACATCTGTAGTGGTGGTTTTTAAAGTTAGATCTAAGGCACTCAAATGACACTATGGCACAACTAGTTCAAATGTAAAAAGAAAAAAAAAAAAAAAAAGGGAGAGAAGAAGAATCACAAATACCACACACCAACACTCAAAGTTACACATCCAATAAAAAGGTACTGCACGAAGTCATTCACAGTTGCAACAAAAAGGGAAAGAAAATCAGATCTGTGTTACACCCCTGTGAGTAAAGAAAAACAAAAAACAGACATGTGAGTTTCCTGGGAGAAAGATTACCGTCCTAGTGAGGGGAGGACTGACACTGCTACGTTCTTCTTTATGTACATTGCACACGCTGACTGCAGAGGACGCAGCGTGCTCAGGGTTGAAAGCCGCTGCATCGTTTTTAGGGAGAGATCCTGGTCCTTGTGGCGTTCAGTCTGGTCCTGTTCAAACTCGACTTACATCTCCTGCAGAGGGTGGCTCATTTCAATCCTCTCTCTCTTTACGGCCGGTTCGGTCGGCCCTCTGGACGTATCGGCATCACTGCCCAGGTCGCTCATCTCATCAGAGAAGGACGCATCTAGTGGCACAGGAGGAGAGGGATTGTTAATCAGGTTTAATCTATCCCAACAATATTTAAGCCTAGGTCATATTAAGGATTATACATCACTTTGGATCCTCTTCATGGGATTTTCTACAAACCATCGCTGACTTTTGTGTGTGTGTGTGTTTTTCCTTTATACTGCAGTCTAGACACAGTCTTTGGGCAGAAGTTACGCTGCCACTACTGATCAAAGTGAGTTTATTTTTCCCATGTTCACAACTGTCTTTGTGCTAAAGTTTGGCTGCTACTAGTTTCATCATCTTTTGGGCCTGACATTTTGCACAACCCTGATTCCAAACAGTTGGGATGCTGTGTAGAGTGTAAAGAAAAACAGAATGCACTGATTTTAAAACTCGTCCTCTGTAGTGTTTTAGATCTATCAGCCAGACTTTGTACCTGATGTAAAATGGAAATTATCGTTATCCTGGTGTGCCCTAGAACACTGATCTTTATGAGCTAATTCCAACTGAATACAGTACAAAACAAGTTATTCAATATTCAAACTGATAAACTTTGTTATTTGTAAATGCAACATGCAAAGTTTCTTTGACTCTGAGCCGTAACTCTTGATAGAGCATTCAGACTTCACTACAGACAAGACAAACCCTACAGGCCACAGTGGCACAACAGTGTGCCACAAGTGGTTCATCAATTTTTCACAAGATATTAGAGTTTAAATTATGCTCTACCACAAGACCATTAAAGGGTTAAAAGCAGCTCCCAAATAAATGTTTTACTTTTTAAAATGGGCTCGGTAATTTCATTAAATACAAATGCTACTCAAACAGGAGACGGTCGTTTTATTTGCCGAGAACTATTTTCAGCCCTAATTTGTGCTAGTGAGTATTTCCAGCAGCAGGATGTTGAATGTTGGATCGACTCAAAATAAACTGCAGTGCATTACAAAGCTCAGTGTTGTGTTTTTGTTTTATACTTTTTGGAAAATAATGAAGCTCTACAGAACAGAGGAATAGGAACTATAGAGCGTTGGCCACATAGACATCTGTTAGACAGATTTACTAAGAATTCAGGTGCTTTGGGCCCCAGACTGGGTTCAGAAGGTTGAGAGATGAACTAACACAGTGTTGGCTTTTGTCTTTTACATGTTTTAGTTTTCTGAAAAAATCTGAGCCAGTTCGCTTGAATGTAGCCAGACATATATCAAAATTAGCACTAAATAATATTCATACCTTTTTCCATAAGTGATGGCATCATAGAGCTCAGGTCACTGAACTGTGATTCAAGATGAGAGAACATTAGTCAATAAAACATTATTTGAACATGATTTGAGCAACTGGAGCAGTTTGACTATCTTTGTTCGTACCTCTCCCATGACGGCGATGGGAGTTTCTCCGGTAGCCTGAGCCACACGGTGTTCGACCAGGTAGAACATGTACTCATCATACAGCAGGCGAATCAGGTGGAAAGAGCCAAAACTGGCTGCACTACGCAGGGTCAGGTCTCTGATCACCATGGAGCTACAGGAAGAAAAAAGAAAACAGATGTCAGACAGCTAAACCAACACAAGCGCTCAATTAAGAAAATAAACCAGACTGATGCGAGTGATTTTATCAGTACACAGCCTCACTGTTCTCCCCTCATACCTATAAAAGGACCATTTGAGCAGGAACTGGCGTGCAGCTTTGGGGAAGCTGGGGCTGCCCTGGTGAGGCTTCAGGACCTGAGAGACCACGTTGTCCAGCCAGGTAGCCCACTGGTCCAGAGAGCTCTGCTGCTGCAGGGTGACCTTAAAGTCCTGCTCCAGGCGCTGAACCACACTCTCGTCACACTGACACACCCAGGACGCCTGCTCCTGTTAGACACAATGAACACATCCAAACACATTCAGCAAGAAACCACAATGCACTGCAAGAGGTGGAACACACAGAGAGAGTCGACATAAACAAGTCTTGTGCAGTTTGTCTTCCTAACATGAAGCTTTCAGACAGGTTTACCTGGACATTAGCAAAGTCCACCCGGTTTAGGTCAGAAAGCATCTGGTTGATCTGGGAGGTGTTCTGGAGGACAGCGCGGGCTGCCTGGGCCAGGTGGTTCAGACTGGTGTAACGTCTCAGTGTCTGGGCAAAGGCACTGACAACCGCCACCTACAACACAGAGACAGAATATTCATGGTAGATCCTAAAAATCGCTCTTTCTTTTGAATGTTTTATTATAATGACTTAATTATTTCAGACTTGGATAGCGCAACAATATGCACAAGATTTACTCACATCCCAGTCAGAAATTTACCAAAATGAACATAAAAACTATGCATTTTCAATTGAGTCAATGCATCTACATAAATATAAATAATCTTTCATCCAATCATTAAGAAAATGTGATCGATTTAATGATTTGCACACTAGAGACATATTTTAATATCATTATTTCCATGTTTTCTAACAGCTGTTGAAAAGGGCGATCAAAAGTTTTGTTGTTACCTTGGTGCGGATGATCTCTTGAGGAAAGTTGGTCATGGCGTTAGTCAGCCAGCCCTCCAGACTCTTGGCAAAGTTACGGATGGCCTGAGTGAGAGTGCCTGAGGAAACAGAGCAGCCTGGATTACAAACTGACCTCACTACATTTAACTGTGCAGAAAGCATCGTGACCACTTGAGTCTTCTGTGTTTCAGTCGGCTGTGTTTGCTTTGCAGACAGTCGACTGAAACACAGAAGACTGAAGTGGGCCTGAAACAGAATAAAAAGGCACAATCCTTGAATGTAATGTTGAATGTGGTGTCAGTGTATTACTAAGGCCGTATTTGCATGGGGACTAATATAACCTGGGGACCTCCAGTAGTCTGTATATCTGTAGGATAGTCTGATCTGAATCCTGTGTGAATCTGCCGTGTCTTTAATTCGTAAAGTAAAAATTCCACCGCATATACCCTACCATATTTCTCTAAACACACAGGTCATGTCATAATATTTTGGGTTGTATTTTTTCTCAAACATCAACAAGAAAGAAAAATGCCATTGCGGCTAATAATATGTTTAACAGCAGTCATCGTCTGTGCTTTGAGATCGGCTGTACTGACGTTTAATAAAGTGATAAAAGAGACAGTTGGGAGCAATGAAATGTGCTGCCAATGTGTATTTCTGCTTGTAACACATACAGAGTGTGCAAATCAAACAGAATCTAAACTATATTAATCATGTGGCTGCTGAAGAACAGATGCTCTGCTTCTGACATGTTGATGTTACAGGGAGCCCTGACATCATATCCATGAGATTATGTCAGCTTTTCAAGCTTTATGTTGCTTTCCCCGCGCTAATGCGTCACATAAAACATAACCGTGGGGCGGTAGTTTCTAAAACACATGAGGTTCCCTGGTCAAACTAGTCCAGTGTGAATAGGGCTTAATGCTGTATTGCTGTCACCATCGCTGTGCATCAATAGTGTCATACTGTATACTTCTTCGTACAACCCTGATTCCAAAACAGTTGTGACACTGTAAAACATAATGTGTTAATCTTCTGATTCTTTCTGACATATATTTAATTGAAAACTGTGCAAAGACAATATATTTAATGTTTTACCTTGGCAAATAAATGCTTATTCTGAACTTGATGCCAGCAACACGTTTCAAACAAGTTAGGACGGGGGCAACAAAAGACTGGGAAAGTTGTGCAATGGTGAGTTGTGATAGTATCGTGATGAAGTCATTCACAAGCAAAGATGGGGCGAGGTTTACCACTTTGTGAAACACATGCTTGTATAAATGATATTACTACATGGGCTCGGGAACACTTTGTAAAACCGTTGTCAGTAAACGCAGCTTGTTTGCTAATGATTGCATTCAGTTTCTATTTGTTTCACACAGCGTAAAAACTTTTTTTTTTTTTTTTTTTTTTAGAATCAGAGTTGTAGTATCTCATTAAAATCATGATGAATAAAAAATATCAGTAGTACTGACTGGGAACAGGACGCAGCACATCAGGGATGAGGATCTCCACCAGAGCCTGGTAGAGGATGTGGTCACAGCTCCTCATCCATAGTCTGACCGGTTCATATTTACACAGCGCCACCAGCTTCTCTCTGGGGATCATACCCTCCAGGTCATCATCACTAAACACAGACAGGAGGGGGGAAAAAATACGTAGACCCAAACTGTAAATACTGCTGTCTTCCAAATAAAACTATCCTCAACTGAGAAGTCAGATAAAAGGTTCTGGTTTTTGACAAACTGTTAAAATAGAATATTTAATTCATCTCAGAGACTTAATGTTAATGTAACGGTAAGTAGTAGCTTTTCTTTTCAACACTGGAGCCTCGGCTCTTCCTGTTAAGGTGATCTGACCTGTTGGGGATGGTGGTACTTCCGTCACTAGATGGCGGTGTTGAATACCAAAAGGTCTGCCAGAGTTTCTCAATGTAGTGGAACTGGAGGTTCATCACCACATCCAAAGTAGCCTGCAGGAGAGCAGCGAGGGAGGGAGGGGGATAGAATGAGAGGGAGGGAAGAGAGGAGGGAAAAGAGAGGGAGGAAGGGGGGACAAAACATACAGAGCTGAACCATGGCAACCAGACACACAACAAAGTTTCTACAGGCAGGCAGGCAGCCTCTCGCTCAGTCCGGGCCCTCCTGGTTAGACAATGAGCCAGCTTAAACACAGCTCCCTGCACATTAATCATCAGGAGGATTCTAAAGGCCAAGTTTAGGCTTCTTCTGAATTATTTTTTTACTTGATTTCACTCGTTTTTTTTGTTTTTTATCTCGGTTGCCTCTATAAAGCACATAGTCTCATACATTTATGCGTACATTTTAGTGACGAGACGCTGACCTGAACTAACTCATGTGACTTCCTTTTTCCTGTTCCTATGAATGAGGCTCTTAGAAAGCAGAGATGAGTGAACACAGTGAGAGAGCAAAAGGAAGCAGAAGCAAACCGGTGATTTTAAATGATAAACTGCAGAAAAACCTGCTTCCTAAAAAAGAGCATGAACAGATCAACCTTAAACCACTGAATGTAAAACATAAAACCCAGCGCTGACGAAGTTGTTTAGGAAACGTGAGCCTGACTCCTCATGAGGCAGAGGTCCAACTCTTTTGTTTTTCAGTATATGTGCACACTCGTCACAGCTTCTACACGGAGTACAAGCGCTACGACCCACACGCCGTGCCCGCAGATTCTCCTCTTTCTCTATCTGGCAGGACATGCACTTGCCGCTGGATCTTGTTACACAGCGGCATACACTTCAATCACATGATATGTTTTTGCTTCCTCTCCAGCCGTTGCCATGACAACCTTGTTTACGGTTGCCCCGGGCAACAGGTCAAACACAGAACTCCAAAACAAAAAGGAGAATTCCCCATCCCCGCTAAACAAGAGCGTTTTGCCTCTGCACAGGAAAAACAGCATGCCTTTGAGAAAAAAAAAAAAGAAAAGTGTGGAGGAGAAATAACACATGTTCACGTGCACGGTCACAGGCAGACGAACGGCCTGAGGCAGATTTTAACCCCTCACATCTGTGTGCGCACATAGACGACAAACACTGTGGTTAACAGTGAGATTTATTACCCTCAAAGTTTTATTAAACACCTAATCATTTGTGTTAAACATTAATTTAATGGCACGGCTGATACCTAATTATTTGGCTGCTGTCACCATGACATTTATAAATATATTCCTGACAGTGCATACAAATCTAGAGTAATTTAACAGCATGAAAGTAAAGTAGGAAATAAAAAAATAAAAAGTAAAAGTTTTATGCTTTGGCCAACTTTTTACCTTCATTTGTGCTGTAACTTAAAATGATGACAATAAAACTCTTGGCTAATGCGTTAACAGGTCACTGTTGGCTCACAAAAGAGGAGGAAAAAAGTAAAATGCATAAACATTAAACACACAGAGGCAATGAGAGCTGTGAGAGTGACAGAAATGCGCTGGCAGACAAAGACAGGAGCCCATGTGCCTGTCCACAGACAAGGCAACACAAAGGCCCAAGGGGAGGCCACCACAAAGACACCAAGATGTCCACCCAGCGCGCTGAAAGGTTAATTGGCATGTCTTGAAAGCTGCACTGAGATGAAAAGACGGCTGGAACAAAGGGAGCGTGGTGAGACTGGACAAGGGGAGGGCAGGGATAATATGATAAAGCCAGTGCTTCGCTGCTTTAATCACAGCCTCTCCTGTCTGTAAAGCCCCCAAATTTTAATGTTCAAGATTATTTCTGTTCCTCATCGCCAAAACGTTTCATCCTGGTGGGGGTTATTCTTCTTCCTGCTTAAATTCATGGTCCCGCCATGAGCCTATGAATTTAGCTCTGCACTCCTTTGAAATGTCATAATACAACATTTCTCCATAGCTCTCTCACAGTTCTTCGTAGCCAAAGCTAGACACTTGTTGACTGCAGTAATTTGACTTCATTGGGTCATCTGTTTCATGTTGTGTATCTGCCCTTATTAAAACAATAAACCCTGATAAGGGGTTATTATTCTGTTATTCAGTATCAATTTACTGTAAGTAAAGTCCTTGTAGGATTGGCTCAAAACAAATAGCAATAATGAAGGAACATGTCACCTTGTGCAACAGTGTGGCTCATTTGTGTTTTTAATAGATTTTGGACAACATGGAGCTCTATGGCACAGAGGAAAAAGTGGATACACACACAATACGTGTTGGAAGGATCAATCCATTGTTGGTTTTGGTCTTTTAATGAGATTTGTTGATAATAGGAAAAATATCAGCATGACCCGCTGATATTTTTCCTATTATCAACAAATCTCATAAAACATAGTTAAGTGCATCAATAAAACAGCTCAATAAAACATAGTTAAGTGTATCCAATGACAGAATACGTACATCCCATTGTAATCTACAATGTTTTATTGTTACAGTATCCTTATTTTCATTATGTCTGGGACTGATGTTACAACTTAATCTCTAACTCTTTAGTCTGATATTAGGGTGTGTTATGCTAGTGGCAGCTAATGTAGCCTTTAGTTGCTAGTCTCGTAGTCTTCAGTCCCATCTGACTCAATGGACGCCACTTGGGGTGATGTATTAGCCCTGACACAGCTCCCTCTGGAGCATTCCCCTTTAAAGTTGTTCTGTTTACAGTAAATTCATATTCAAACCGATGCATAAAATGTAAGTATTTGTTAAACCTTTCCTCAGGTAGTGGAGGGTCTTATAAAAAAAACAGAGTGGTGCCGTGATGCGACATACACACCTCACAGTGGTCTCTGTAGAGCGTCTGCAGCTTCTTGATATCATTCATGTTGATGCGCTCAGGCAGAGGCTGGCTGCCCAAGTCAGGAGAGGGAAATGGAGGCAAGGTGTGAGCCGTATCTGCGAGAATGTAGACTGGTGTCAATCATTTCACTCACAAACACACAAACACACACACACGCTGGAGACAGAAACTATGAATACTGTGACAACTGTATGGGTAGTGAATGTTAATACAGAAACACATATGCTATCCTCCTTTATTCCCCATGATACCTTGGGTGAATTATGCGTGCGACTTTATGTCACTTAACCAGAACCAGAGTTTCCCATGAAAATCTAGGTAACATCTTCATCAGGTGAATACTATTAATACTACAATTATTGCTTATCCCAATTAGGCGACGCTTCTAAAGCCCTGAAAGATATTGATTTTGTTCCACCGAGCAACAGAAATATTATCCAGAATTGTTTCCCCAATAACCTCCCAGGAAACTTGTGAATAATTGTCTCAAGAAACAAGATGGCTGACATCAAATACAACACAGATATGACAGTTTTTACATGTGTTTATAATGTGTGTTTGAGTAAAGCCAACATGTGGTGGTCAAATATGATTCCACTGTGATTTAATCAGGGGGGAAAAGTCCTCAACCGTAACAGCAGAAAGAAATAGAAGTGATAAGGGTTTAAACCACTCGGCTGATTTAAGTGTGAAACAGTTGTTGTTGCAGCCAACCAGCTCTTGCCCTCACCGATGTACTGCTGGTGGTGTTGGCTCTGGGCAGCCACGGACTGCTCCGGGGTGCTGTTACAGTGCTGAGAGCTCCCACACAGGCTGTCAGACATACCGTCCACCTTCTGAAGAGGCTTGAACCTGTACAGACAGTAGAGGACAGGACATGTATGTCAGCTGGGTTTGAAAGGACTGGGCATTCAAGAGCTGGGATTATGTTGTAAACCACATAGATAACTCCCAGGTGAAAACACCATCAACCAGAGTGTGGTTCATTCGTGAAATACCAGGGGTGTTTAAAAGGAAAACAACATTTGTTTTTTGTTTGTACAGTTTGCAACATTATTCCTATTGGTGCATAATGTTTTCTTTTGAGCTATGTTTGCCTCAGTTTGTTGGGTGTGTCTGGGGTGAATACACAATGGAGCTGTGACCTACAGTGGACCTAAATAGACTGCTAAAAAAAATTAAGGGAACACTATCGTCACAGTATATCACCAAGGCAGTTAAACTTCAGGGATATGAATCTGTCAATTCAGGAAGCACAAGTGATTGTGAATCAATTTCACCTGCTTTGGTGCAAATGAAAGTGACAACAGGTGCAATGGAGAGGCAAAACCAAGACAACCACCAAAAAGGGAATCGTTTTGCAAGTGGAGGCCGCATACAGTTGCTCTCTCCTTATCTTTCCTGGCTGATTCTTCTCTAGTTTTGTGTTCTGCTAGTGTCCTTGTCACTACTGGTAGCATGAGGCGGTACCTGCAGCCCAATCAGGTTGCACAGGTAGTCCAGCTCCTCCAGGATGGCACATCCATACGTGCAGCCGCGTGAAGGTTTGCTGTGTCTCCCAGCACAGTCTCAAGATCATGTAGGAGATACCAGGAGACCGACCGTTACACGAGTAGAGCTGGACAGGGCTGTAGAAGGGAATCAATCCAGCAACAGGACTGGTATCTGCTCCTTTGTGTGAGGATGAACCTGAGGGGTACTGCCAGAGCCCTACAAAATGACATCTGGTAGGCTACTGGTGTGCATGTTTCTGACCAAACAGTACCATGCAACTTGATTGTTATTCACAAGAGAACACCAGGATTGGCAGGTCCGCCATTGGCACCCCGTTCTCTTCGCAGATGACAGCAGGTTCACACTGAGCACATGTGACAGGCGTGAAAGAGTCTGGAGACGCTGTGGTGGACATTGTGCTGACTGTAGCATCATCCAGCATGACCGGTTTGGCGTAGGATCAGTGATGGTCCAGGGAGGCATATCCTTGGAGGGTCGCACAGACCTCCATGTCATAGCCAATGGTACCCTGACTGCTGTTAAGTACCGGGATGAAATCTTAGAGTGATTGTCAGATCTTACGCTGGTGCAGTGGGCCCTGGGTTTCTCCTGGTGCAGGACAATGTCCAGCCTCATGTGGCCTGAGTATGTAGGCAGTTCCTGGATGACGAAGGCATTGATGACATTGACTGGCCCTCTTGTTCCCCTGACTGACCTAAATCCAATTGAGCAACTATGGGCATCCGACGACGGCAAGTACGGTCACAGACTGTCCAGGAGCTCACTAATGCCCTGATCCAGGTCTGGGAGGAGATCCCCCAGGACACCATCCGCAGAGTCATCAGGAGCATGCCCAGACATTGTGGGGAGTGCATACAGGCAGGTGGGGGCCATGTACACTACTGTGTCACATTATGAGTTGCCATGATAACATTCAAGTCAATTTTTTACTTTGATTTTCAGTGTGATTTTGAATCCAGCCCTCAGTGGGTTGATGATTTTGGTTTCCATTGACCGTTGTTAGGTCATTTTGTTCTCATAAAATTATACAATGTACATCAGTAAAAATGTTCAACTTGAATAATTCGTTCATCAAGATCTGATGTGTGTTGTGTTCCCTTAATTTCTTTTGAGCAGTGTAGTATCAGTGTTGTGCATTTTGCATTACCATTACAAAGTGACTTAAAACCAGGCTGGACAGAAGTGTCATGATAACCTCCCCGAAAGTCTGCTTTTCACCTGTGACAGGTGTGGTCAGACGTGTGTTTTGTTGTAACTGTAGCCACGCCAGACAATGATGTCTCACTGTACTGAAACACCCTGGAGAACACTTTGACATCAGTGCAGCAAGGTGAGACATTCAACCACGAAAGTCAGCGATCCACAAGACTCACAGGGGTGTTAAGTTACACTTTACAACTTAAATTCAATTGTTTGCTTGCAATTTTCTGTGAGAATTAATCAGAACAGAACATACAGAAAAGCACTTATTTACCACAAATGCAGCTTGCACCAACACTATGCAACAAGTGTTTTTATAAAAATAAATAAACAAAAACATGAAAACAGCCCTGTTCTAGTGTTTGGTTAAATGTCTTGCATTATTAAGGGCAAGGAAAACCATAGGCAACCAAAGGGGCAGAGAAAGGAGATAAAGAACTTTTAGTGGAGAGGGGGAGATGGAGGACGAAAGATAAAGCACAGCAAGCAACAAAGTATGGGCGATGACAGTCAGGGATCAATCACCGGGTAAATATCATCAGTAGTAATAAGAATGATCTTCGTTCAAAAACACGCAACACTAACTGTTGCCAGATTAAAAAAATTACCAACAAGATGGCATTTGATAAATAGAAACCTGTGACAGGTAAAACTGGCAGACAGGGAGAGAGTGCTGACCTCTGTTTCTGGTGGACAGGCTGCTGCCTCATGGCCATGTACTGGGTGTCTTCCTGCAGCCGGTTGAGCGGTGAGTCTGGCTTCACCCGGATGCCATAGTAATGATACTTAGAGTTGCCTCTGGTAGATTCAGTGAGAGAAAAGCCAGAAACCAGTGAGGAGGGTAAGACTTGCCATCAGTGTAATCACTATCATTATCCTCTTCCATCAGCAAGTCTCTAATGCCTATAAGCATCATCATACTCGTCACATCTATAATGGTTACATGATTACTGTTATCAGCATCATCTGCATCGGCAACAATCTCTTCCTGTTTGTACCTGGTGCCGAGGCGGCGGGTCCTCAGGCCCATGAACACGGAGCGGATGAGCTTGCCGAAGGAGGCTGCATTGACCGGATCCAATTTCTGTTCCTGACAGTGCCGCAAGTAATGGTTATACAGGGAGCAGCGGGGCAGGCTCACTCCCTCCGCTGTCTCATAGTTGTCCAGCAGCCACTGCAGCTGAAAACACACAGAGAAGATGACAGTCACACAATAAGCGAGCCCCAATGGATAAACTCTGCTCTGTGATAGTCACCTGGCCAGAAATGAAGTGCAGCATCTCATTATCACATCAAAAGGTGGATGACACACACCACACACATCACATCACATGACTACCTATTTTTGGAGGTTAAACACCAAAGAGACCATTGCACTCCCGCCGCGTCTACATTTAGGCTTATATATTTTGGACTGAAGCAGTAAGAGACTACAGCATGAAGAATGGCTGATTGAGTGAACACTCAAACATCTGAAGTGCTATTTATTCTTTTGACACATCTCCAAGACAGTCAATATTGAGGAGGAGACGTCATAGCTTTGTCTGTAACAGCGCAATCATAAAGAATTTGCATAAAAAGCTCAAATAACCAATTTGCAAATCAGATTTAAAGCAGACACTTGAATACTATTCATACAAATGATGTGGAGATTGTGAGAAGACAGCTGAGGTTAAGAGTTGGAAAGTTTCAACCGAAAATTTAGAAAAATCTGGATAGAAATACTACATGAATCTCATTTAAATATCATTATAACTGAGTGACAGCCTCACAACAAGAGGAAAAGTTAATTGCGATACAGTTTTGTGGGACTGAGTGCATGTCTTGGTGTATTTAGAGGTGAAATGAACAGAAATCTTGAAAAATCAATCAATTTAAGTTCATGCAGAGTATTAAGAAATATATACAAAATGCATTTAAAAGCAAAAAGTGACAGCAAACGCAAGTTCAGATCAAGGAGGGAAACTGATTGAGACAACTATGCATGTCAGTGGGACAGTGCAGAAGGTAAGTAAAGCTAGCAGTAGGCAGTGTGCTCAACCTTGAAGAACACACTGCCTAAAGGTTCAGCTTTTATTTTATTTTTTGTTTGCTTTTTTTCATTTTCTCTCATGTACTTTTCAAAAAAGTTCCTGGTTGACTTACATGGCTGTTGAGCAGGCTGCTTTTGTGACTTGCAATTCCTTCAGACTTTTGGAGGTTTTCAATCGCCATTTCAAGCTAAAGAAGGACGAAGCATGCAAAAAAAAAGTGGACACAGAAGAGGGAGGAGGCAGAAGAGTGAGAGAGATAGAAAACAAAAAGGGGACAGAAATAAGCAGGGGTATATGAAAAAAACACACAGAAAAAAAAACAGATAAAGGAAATAAGACTGTTAGCGAGCAGCCAGATCTCTGCATTACCATTAAAATCAGTCAGTGTTGCAGCCAAATCCATTATTGGCTGACAAAAGCATGCAAATCAAGGGACTCATAGGGTTAAGCTGCTCAGTGAAGGTTTGCGGTCAGACACTCTAATGTATGCAAATAGGAACCACAAACAGGGGCACAGGTCACGTCAAGTTTGGGGACACTAGGTCAACAATGCAAACCCCCACCCTGCTCCACCCTCATGATCTATGAATTTGACTAGAAGTCAGATGAGTGAGTTGTAACTGTGACATAAGCAGGAGTGCCATGGTATAAAACACACTGGCATATTATTCTGTCTTTGGACAACAGAAACATAATGGAGTCCAACTGGCGTGCAAAGTGAATGACAAAACCAGGGACATTCTGTTGTGATGTAGAAGAAAATCAAGTCAAAAAGAAAAGATATGTGGTACTGCAGCCAAACTGGAGACACAGAAGAAAAGGAAAAAGAGGCAGGCAGCGTTCCAAGCCTTAAGAAGGCTCCCGAGGGCTCATGGCCAAATGGTAATGAGCCCCAGGGGTTGCTTTGTTTCACAGGCCGCTCAAGTGCCTGTGAAAACCTCTGAAACAAGGCAGCGCTGAATTATTTAAGCCAGTGTCCCGATTCTACAGGCTCTCTGCCCTGTACTGCTCTGCTCCCTGTGTGTTACGGCAGAGCTGGGAGGCCCCAACTCAGGTTGCTGTAAACCCTGTGTGTCCCTGCCTGCCTTTCAGGCTTGTCCAGGAGCTTGGCCAGTCTGGACACAGGCTCAGGTGGCAGTGATGACAGTTAGCGGCAGCATGCTCCTCACAGCACCATATGTTAATGGAGATCTCTGCTCAGTAAGCCATGTTGTACTAAGAGTTATTTACATTCTTAAGAGAATAAAAACTATAATTTGGAATAGCAGGTGAGAAAAGACAAAACATCCCCCAGGTGTATTAGCTCAGTAATCAGTCGTAAGTGGGTGTAAACCTCTGAATTACAGTTTGTTTGTTTTACTGACTCCTTTATCCCTTTCTGTTGGAAAAGCACCACAGAAACATCGGTATGGGTGTTGCTCACCATAGCTGAGGAGGAGCGAGATGAGTGTGATATGTGGTTGCGGCTTCCCTCCATACATCCTCCATGGATCAGGTAGGTGCTGCCGCTGGAGATGATGTGGCTGCTGCCTACGTCCATAGCGATGCCCACCATGCCATGAGGGGGCACCCCGCCACTGGCAGAGGAGACCACCGTGGTGACGTGAGCTCCACCGGCCTGTGAGTCAAAGTAGGTTCCCCCACCGCTCTGCCCATACAGCTGAGCCTCGGGGTTGTAGGAGTAGGCTGTTCGGCTGGGGACAAATCATTGAAATTAGCATGCAGTCATGTCATTCAATGATGATAAAGAACATTTATAATCTTGTGATTTTCACTTCTTTGTGCAAAGCAACAAGACATAATCTTGTTTACACAAACAACAATATATCTGATGTAATCAAAATATTTGGTAATGCTGTAGGGAAACCAAACTTCAAATTGTGGGAAAGAACATCCGTTTGGCTTCAATTACTTGTGTTGAAAAGAGACATTTTAAAAGCAGTTGGATATTAAATTGATGAGAAAAGTGGTCTGGAAAGTCTTATTTGTCATTGGGCTTTTCATCCAGCACCTATTCATACTTAATTCAAGATGACTCTGCATTTGGAGTGGAGCCAAATATCATGCACGGTGCTGTATCTATTTCATTTGAAAAGCAAAAATGTTTAACAGCATTTTAGTTTGTGGCAATTTTTAACTTTAATACAAATTCTTAAATCCCACAAATATGGGCAATACTAATGTATGTTTTACCGCATTTACATATGTAAACCAAATCACACATGTATTAAATGGGGCAGTTCACGCCAAAAATTCAAAAACAATTATTTTCCGTCTTACTTCAGAGCTATCTATCAATCTAGATCGTTTTGGTGTGAGCTGCCACGTTTCGGAGATTTCAGCAATAGAGAGAAAAAACATGTACCATATTCCTTTGTTATAATTGTGGGGCAAGGTAACATTGCTTACATAGTTCCATTGGGGTAAACAGTCTCTCCGCTCTCTCCTACATATTGGACCTGGGATGGGTAGACATGTTGCACCTGCTGCACCTACAGAGAGGCCACAGGAAACAGGAAATCAAAGCAGGAAAAGGAAAATATCTAATCATGCTTCTGTATTTGTATAAATTTAAGTCAAACTGCAATTGTAATGGAAACTGACTCTTTTTATTATATAAGTACTGCACAAAATAAAAATATTTCCTTGTGGGTGCAGGAATGTGCACACTTATTACAGTGTGTGCATGAAGTGCAGTGGAAAAAGTCTGTACACCCCTTTGTTTTTTAATAATTACTTGTTACATTGCATTAAAAGGCCTATTGTTTCCAGATTTACCAAGGTTCTATTATATATAAAGTGTTAAAAAAAAAGGAGTTTATTTCAAATGGGGATCAGGAGTAAAAGTGATTAGGAACAATGCTGGATGATTAAAATGGATATTTTCCCTGTAATTTGAAAACAAAGTTGGTTAAATCATAATTGAAGTTATTTAAGCTTGAGCGGATAAAAAATATACATGTCGTTTAATAAAGACAAACATCACGACTGGTAATGAATTCTATGCTGAAGCATAAAACTGGTGAAAAGCAGGTTCTAAAACTGTCCATCTGCTATTGGCTGAACTCGCGGCATGTGACATCACCTGGAAATATAAAAAACTGGTACCTAAGACAAGCTACTAACAGGTTCAGTTCAGCTCCTGATTTTCATCATTAGACACTTGACATCACACAGATTTTGTGTTGGGATTTGGTTCAAGCCCCCAGAATCACAATTTCCCCTGGGGACCCAGAGAAGACTTTTTGCCACAGATATCATCACAAAAGAAGGAGCTGTAAACCTAAGAAAAATCCTGGTCATCAGATTTAATAATATGCATTAACAGTTTTATTCAAATGTCATTTTCATGTTTTCCATGAAACATGGCTACCTATGTTGCAGTGGGCCAGGCTCAGCCAGAGAAAGACACTTTCGCACACCTATTAGGAGCACAGGAAGCAGGAGGAACATTTTGAAGCATACCCTGGAAAAGCAGCTTTCAGTGGAATGAATGGGCTGCCATGTTTGAGATCTTCACTAAGTGTTTTAACACAAACACAGTTTGGTTACTGCTTAACTTGTTTACTGTCTCATGTGTCAGTTCAAGGCCAAAACTACGACGCCCCAGTCCCAGTTATTATTTAACTTGAAAGTGAATTTTGACATTAAAAGTAGATCAAATATTTGTAAGTAATGCAAATAAGCCCTGGTGTGATTATTTAGCCAAAACTAGATTGAATTTATTTCTATAAACTCAAATAAATATAATCATCTTGTTACTTTATGGAAAAATCGGTCTCTGACTCAGTCACAAAAGTCAAAATAATTTAATTTTAATAAAAATTGTTTAACGTCAAGGGGTGTACAAGTATTTTCACAGCACTATGTACAGTACTGTGTACCTGCTGAGGGACCTGTTGAACCCTGGGTACTGAAAGCTGTTGTACTTGTCCTCCCTTCTGAGCTGAGCCTGTGGCTTGAACCAGCACCCTCTGTGTGGATACAAGACATAACTCAATTACATAGGTATGCACGTACAACCACATCCATACATGCATCATTGTTAACATATGACAGCCGACACAACATGAGCACATATATCAACAAATGCCCCCCTGAAAACTGAAGATAGATTCATGAGTATAGCATGGCACTTCATTTACTCCTCTGATTACAGAGTGTATTACTGTAACACAAGTTCAGACTGTGTTCTATAGATTTACAAGACTGTTATTTTTCTAAAGCTTGAATGGTTGTGTTGAATGGATGTGCTGGTCCAATAAAGCAGGGAGAAGTTATTGCAGAAGCTAGTCAATACAAGAGGCATCTGTTGGCAGAGTGGATAGGTGGCAGCTTCAGTTGCTGACAATTCACAAACTGGAACCACCATTAAAAACATTTTTATTTATTACAGCTGCTGCATGGAACAGTGAACTGTGAATGCTTCCAGGAGAGGTTCATTTTTCAAAATGTTCTACTTTTTCTGGCACCATGCATAAGCACTAATATAGCGAGTAGCTGGTCTGATTTTGAAAATAACTAGTATTTTACACATTTGGAATGAAATAGGATGGAACAGTTATGTCATCACAGACTTTCCCCATTTGTCCGGTCATTACAGTGGCAGCAGGATAGAGGTGGTACACTACCTGCTGGGAGGCTGGGACAGGCTGTACCACAGGAGCCTGAGCTGATGAGGATGTCCGCAGTGCTGCCACGCTGGGCGTAGTGTCCGACCCTCCCTCTGAGCTCTGCATGCTGGGTTGCAGGGGAGACATTAAGAATTAGAGAAAAGACATGAGTCGGGTAACAGGTAACACTGAAGCTTAAGAGAAAATAATAAAAGCATTTAAAGTCCATGCACATGGACAGCTACACAAAATAAATGCTCTTCCATCCAACCCCTTCTCTCTTGGAGCCACTGGGGCATTCTTTGAGCCCCTGGGGGTTTCTGGCTTTGCCAAGTCAAGCTGAGTCAGTGCAGCTCTCAGAGCCCCAGAGACTGCCCACCTTTGGCCTTAATCAATGGCAAAATAAGTAGCCCAAGAGCCCAAAACACTCTTGATCCTGCTGACAGACCAGGCCCAGGTAGAAAAGTTGCAGTACAGGAGTTCAAGTTACCAGCAGGACTGAACTGCTTCCTGAGGACCAAACCCACTGCTGCGACTCTGCTCTCCACTGGGTGACAATGTGCACAGCATAGCAAAGGGGAGCTAAAAATGGAGTGACACAAAGGCTCTCTTTTTCAAAAAAGGACAGAAAGGGAAAGAGCGGGAGTAAGGCAAGGACAAGAGAAGAATGGAACTGCAAGGGGGAGTAAGCTCATAAAAAACAACTTCCCCACTCTGTCAAAAAAAGAAAAAAATGAAGGGGAAAAAGATGAAGATGGCAGTGGGGCACCAGCCCCTGCCAGGGTCCTGATGATATCCAGCATTTGTTTCGAACGAGAGCCGCTCTCTGAGGGCTCCAATAATCCAGCTGATATGAGGAAATTCCTCAATGCTTTGTAAACGTTTGTCGGTTGCCATGGTGAGGAATCCATGACGACCACCCCCAACTCAACCCCCTTCCTCCCCTCCCTGCCCCCCACCACACCCCCTTTACAAAGCTCTTGCACAGGAACTTTCGAGTGCAAAAGCAAAGAGAAGAGGGGGAGGAGGATTAGAATAAGGGAGAGGGAGATACGGCATAGTGGGGGGGTGGGTTGAATTGATGAGCAGGCTTTGGTTTAAAGCAGACATCCAGGAGCAGCATGAAAAGTCAGCAGGTAGTCGAGAGAACAGTGTTTGCCAGTCAGTAGTATTACAGCGAAGGGCCGCAAGACACAGCCTGGACTTGACATGCTGTGATTAGTTATAACACATGACCAGCACTACAATGTAATTTTAATTTACTGGAAGAGATCTGACAAACACCACTTAGGCTGCAGTAGTCTGGAAGCTGAGCTATTAAATGCAAGCAACAGGTGCAGCTACTCTTGTCTTTTGGCTCTCACAAGACCCAGCCTAAACTTTCTGATGGGGCTGCAGCATGAAAGCTACTTGTGACTTTAATTAAAGCCTCGGCTTCATTAACAATCAACCAGACCTTCCCTCCTGGACCGGTTGCATCAAACACAGTGATCTAAAAATAACACTTATTTCCCTTATTGATGAATCTGCTGATTATTTATTAATGGTTTAGTCTATAAAATGTAAAAAAGTGTGGAAAAAAGTCTTCATAGTTTCTTCTGCTTCTTTTGTCCAACCAACAGTCCAAAACCAAAAGACTCTTCATTTACTGTCATAACTGACAAAAAAAGCAGCAAATCCTTACATTTAAGAAGCTGGGAAAAGGAGATATTTGAGACTTTTGCTTAGAAATGATTGAAACTATTTACTGATCATCAAAATAGTTGGTGATTAATTTTCTGTCAGTCTCTAAAAATCATCATACTGCCTCATACCATAACAAATTGAAACCAGATAGAAGTGGCAATAACAAAAACAAATCTAACATGTGACTTAGTGAGAAGAAAAAAAATGGGCAGAATGAGTCAGAGTCAAGGAAACCCCGCTGGTGATGGAGAGGAAGAGGAAATAAATTTAACCAGACCATAGTTCCAACAAAAATGTTGTGCAAACACCAAAATAGGAGTCACATCCTCATTTGTGGAATTTTTTTCAGAGTTAAAGACTTGATAATACAGGATAACACTAATTTATCCAACCACCTAAAATGCTGCCACTAATCAGAACATGATGGAGCCTTCACAGACACCACCACAAAATCCCTACCACCCATTATCGTGAAGTTTGCAGTAAAGCAGACTACAAAAGAAAGATGTCTTATTAGAAAATGGTTTCCCTATAGGTCCTGACACTAAATTGTAGAAAATAGTCATTATTATTTCACCCTTATTCGTATGGGACTTGCTACAGATACACCTCTTTAATTTTTTTAAGTGACCAACAGCATGCAAATTTACAACACACAGAAAACAGTTTTAAAACTTTTTGAAACTCAACTGTAAGTTTTAGACATCAACAGTGACTTGGGAGGATATCAAGTGTTTTGGGGGCACTATTTGACACCTTAACAAAAGTAGAGAGTGTACCTTTAAGATATAACAACAACAGATTTGGGTGTGCCACCACTGGCATTATCCACGTGTCAAGATTTTGCCACAGGCAAAGACACTGCTCTGCCTACATGACTAACAGACTGTGTGGAGGAGGGCTATGTTGAAATTCCTGATGTGTGTCAATCTTCAGACACACAATATCCAGTCTACCCTGAGCAGCCCTCTGAGTCCCTCCTCAACTTATGTATTAGCACACAGCAGAATAAGCACTTACATGTGAACAATATGTCTTCACACCTCTTTATTTTTCTCATGAAAGTACTAAAAGACTATTATCAGAATGATGCTAACAAGGAGTGAATATTTTAAAAGTCACTGTAATGCTCAATCGTCTTTCTAAAGCAAGGAATTTGTCTATGGAGTGTCAGTTATTATAAATAAACTTGCAACAATCCCATCATTTATCATCACACTTGTCATTTTCACAAGAGGAAGTGACACAAGCCTGTGGGCTTCTTTATGTCATTAAGGAGTGGGTGGCATGACAAGATGGTGGGGATGAGGAAACTGCACTGACCTATATGTTTTCATCCATTAAAACTCAATTAAAGCTGTGGCTTTAATAGGAATCGGGAAGTGTGTCAAATCGTTGGGTTGGAGGAGAGACTGCAGGCAGAGAGGAGTCTTTCTGCTTAGTGTTCAGAGAAGGTTAAAAGCCACACAAAATCCCCACTAGCAGCTCTGAAAGGCACAAAGGTAGAACACAGCAGGAGAGGTAGCACACTGCTTCAAAACTGCTACTCTGGATGGGCTGCTGTGAAGCCCAAACCTTTCTGCCAACCCAGAGACAACTTCTCACACACACACACACACACACACACACACACACACACACACGTCTGTGTTCATGTCAGGTCTGTGAGCCTGGTTTAATTCGGGCAAATCCCAGATGAGCAGTTAACAACATTACAACCACAGCCCCTCCTTCCAAGACTTACCTGAGTTTTAAGCTACACGGAAACAAGAAGAGACATATTTTAAGAACCCTGAAGCCTCAAAAACTGTCATTAACACCTTAGTTAACAGTGCAGACAAGATTTAAACCTCTGTCACTGACAGATCTCACTTAAACAGACCTCAATCAGAGAAAAACACATACAGATGTTCAATTAAAAGCAGGAGCCCACAGTCTTGGCTCATGTTTGCACTGGCCCACATTGTTTGCAGAGCAACAACCGTTGCTACTGGCAACACCGTCCACTCCCGTTTCCAGGAGCCTGTTGCTATGCAACCAACAGAATACTTCCCAAACCAAACAATGCCATCCCCCCACCTGATCCCTCTATCGCACGCTAAGTAGAAACTTACAACAATAAATACTATGTAAGCTATTAATTTCAGACACCAGGGGACATTGAGGCAGAGTTAGTCCTGCGTTGCAGTTATTCTAAAAATGTACAGACTTTATGCTGGTTTAGACTTGATTGAAGAGGACAGGATGAAGTGATCTGTTTTTTTAACTACTTTGTGCTCAGAAAGAAGGAGGAATGTTTAAGTCATCAAGGAGACAACAGTCTATTCTTCAAGGTTACTTTACAGTCATGCCACCCAAAAACAACACTTTCAAAACCAAGTCGAGTCTTTCCAAAGTTCTTTAGGCAAAAGAGATAGTAAAGCGGCTTTCAGCAGAGCAGTACTTTTTCATACAGAAGCAACCACTTGTTGCTTTTAAATGGAGCACATTTGAGGGGCACTATGCAGATTTATCCCTGTCACATTTTTAATGAATTAGGAGAAAAGGGTTTCTGGTGAGACTTAAACGTTCCGTGATTTGAGATTTATAATTTTACTTAAAAACAATTTCAACAAAAAACATTGGGGGTGTCAAACAAACACAAGACTTGCTTTTCTTTGATTACATTTAAAAAAAACATAAGATCACAGAGGCACACGCGCTCACACAAAGAGCGAATTAAGATATGATAAGAGATTTCCACAACAGAGGCTGTTCTTCAAGCCTGTCTCATTAATTCATGGCTAATCCAATCAAAGCAGCTCTTGGGGTCTGCAGATGGCAGAGGGGGAGAGAGAGAGAGAGAGAGAGCAGAAATAAGAGGCACCGACCACTGTCTCTGATCCAAGCATCCCCCCTCCCCTCTCCAGCTCACCTCCCCACCTCTGGTCATCAGCACACCCTGTCCACTCCGTCACCATGTGCGCTGCAGGCCTGACAGCCACAGAGAGAAAGATCAAACCGTTGCCATGGAGATTGTGTGTTCGCCCATGCTCTACACTAGCAACTTCCTCCCCCAACGCCCCACCTCTTCTAACCCATTCCAGATTTCCATCCCCCCCCCACCACTTCCCCAACCTCCGGCCTTCATCCTCAACATCTAACATCTCGAGATGAAGAATAAGATTTGAAGTGAACATTTTGAGAAGTTTAACTGGAAAACACATCAAAGACAAGCAGGGAGATGGTCACAACAGAGAATGTAATCAGACTATACTCATTCGTGTGGGCGTTTCTCTGCTCTATGAATATCAATCTAATGTGTTCCAAGGGTGCCATACTGTTGACACAGAGGAGGGAACTTCACTCAAGTCAGCTGGCTGAAGATGGTGGAGCCTAAAGATGTTAAAATGCTAACAGGTACAGTTAGGATTCTTGTTTACCTGTTTAATTCACCATCTCCCAAATCATTATAAATGTTTGGCACACACTGAAAAACACTTTTACAATAAAGCAATAATTTTTTTGATCCTTCAACTCACACCAAGGCCTATACATTCATCACACAGCATGTGAAGATTAGCTAAACTTCAATTTAAAACATAGTCACAGCTAGATCCAGAGCACAAGAATGGGCCCCCTCTTAAAGCCATTACATCACTGTGAATGCATTTACAAAACCAGAGGACCAACAGAGCACACAGCACACACTGACAAACACATTGGGTTTTTTTTTATTAATAAAAAATACGACTGCACAGTTGATCAAAATATTATCAAAATCGCAATATGGTCAAGTCGCAGAAGCAGCAATTTTTTGATGACGGTAAAATGTGTGGAAAAAACAGTATTATACTGCAGAGATGCCCTGGCCAACAAATCTTGCTCTCCAGATGTAAGAACTGTTCTTTGTGTGGCACAGACCCCAACAAATGTCCCATCATCATGAGTTTAATAGTCTTTTTAGGTGTAAATGATTTTTTTTTAGTTCCCACTAATTGTGGATTATATGACAATCTAAATATCTGTCCAAATTATCGCAACAGGATTAAAATGTTAAATGGTCTTGGATTTCTATAGCGCTTTTTCCAGTCTACCGACCGCTCGAAACGCTTTACAACACTTGTCACATTCACCCATTCACACACATTTATGCACTGATGGCAGAGGCTGCCATGCAAGGTGCCAACTGCTCATCAGGAGCAATTTGGGGTTCAGTATCTTGCTCAAGGATACTTCGAACCAGCCACCTTCCAATTACTGGATGACTAACTCTACATCCTGAGCTACAGCCGCCCCCCAATTTTATTTATTTTCACCATATTGTACAGCCTGAATATTAAATATTAGTAGATTTTAAAAACTGTTTCTTTTAAGTAAAAGCTGTACTTCCATGTATCGGGGGAAAAAAATGTACTTGGTTAGCTGACATGCCTTTTTTTTGTCTTGTATAAAAAAACCTAATCAGACTTGGTCCTTAGGCCACGGCCTACATTTCCAACTAATTTTATGAAACCTGTTAGCAAGTTAATGAGATTTTCTACTAACTATCAGACAAACAAAAGAATACAGCCTCCTTGCCTCAGGTAATGCTGCTGTCTCTTTGAAAACCTTCACAAAGTGAATTAATTCAAAACCAATCAACAAGACTGACAACTTGGAGTGATTTACAATCGCTTTAGTCAAGCCCAGACTTGTATCCCATTCTGTGGGAATATAGCCACAGTCACCCCAGATGCAAAATGCTCACACACTAACATTCTTTAAATCTGCTTGAACAGGTGTGTTTCCAACCTGTGGACTCAGAGGTTTTATTTCCCAGGGAACCACATTCTGCAGAGATGACCTCAGATGCTGGCAGCGTGATGTCTCGATCTTGACCGATGAACTTGAGCTAAGCGTTTTGTTGCATCGGAGGAGTCTGCCTTCTTGGCGAGCTTTAACTCTATACAGATATGACACTGAGAATAACCATACTGTATGAGCAGCCTGCTTTCACAGGCACAACTTAACACAAACAATGAGTCACCAGTTAATGCTTGAAATTTGAGACAGATCCAAGTGTCTGTTGTTCTTGCAGTGAATACTTGCCATCATCTCAGATTTAAGTATTTAATACCTCTTTGACAGAAAAAGCCCTGTACAACACATAGTACAGGGAC
Organism: Pagrus pagrus; assembly: GCF_965226575.1. Classification (NCBI taxonomy): domain Eukaryota; kingdom Metazoa; phylum Chordata; class Actinopteri; order Spariformes; family Sparidae; genus Pagrus; species Pagrus pagrus. The sequence continues at coordinate 22,862,085 of NC_140190.1, forward strand.
AGGATAGTAAACATGGTCTCAATCAACATCTGACAGCTCATACCTGAACGCTGGTCACAGGGAGAGCTGCCAGTCACACAAGAATCAAGTCTGTAATTGCCCTTTTTGTTATGATACTGCTGCATTAAAAAGGTGTTTTTAAATTATAGCCAGAATAAAAAACTAGCTCTGAACACATAGGGTGCAGCATATCACCAGATTAACCTACAACTGCTGCTCTTTGCTAGCCATCCTTGGTTGTAGCTAGCTACCATTAGCTAATTAGCTAATTGGCTCAGTTAGCTGTCTAGACAGCAGCCTTACAGTTTGCCTCAACACAGTACACAGACGTCTTTAACTACAGTTACCACATTTACATGTCATTAAACGTGTTTAATACAATGTATTTATAAATCCTAGTGATTTAAAATGGCGCATTGTCAGTACAGAAATATAAAGGCATAACTCATACTTAAGCATCATTTAAGTCAAACTATCCATCCATCCTCTTCCATTAGGACACTGAGCAGGATCTGGATTTTAAATCATCTTCACTGAAGCCAGATCCAGTGATAAGCTTTAGATATTAAAAATTACGAGTTACATAATATCAGCAGCATTCACACACACTAATCCTATTCAGTGTCATCTTCAGATCATTAAACATCAAATTACTTAAGGATCTGAAATGTGTTCCTGCATGGCAATTTGCATCAAGATGGCAATCAAACAACATGCAGTAGAAGGTGGTGACAGGATACGGTTCACATCCTGTCTACTGGTCTACAAATTGGTGCACTTTATGTTCCAGTTTTTCGAAACCTCAACTAATCGTAATTTATTTTCCTTCCATTTAGTTTTCAGTCAGGCAACACAAATACATTAATTCTTACATGGAAAGTTAATTAGCATACAATGCTGCTATTAAAACTACCCCATGCATTGAACATTGCAACATTAAAATTAGCTTTTCTCTGAAGCTAATGAGCAGGAAGAGACAGTTCTTAAAGATCAGGAACGAGATATGAAGCCTGCATTAAATAAGGATCCACCATTGAGCTGAAACAGGATTGTTTCCACCTGTTACAATGGCATCCTCTGCTATTGTTCTCCACCAAATCTCCTAATTAAAGAGCTTCTGAAAAACTATGCTGAAGACCCAACAAATTTAATTCAAAATACTGTCTGGGTCTACTCTATTGCAAATCTGGTCAAATCTCACTCCACTACAGACCTAGATTTGGTCCTGGTAATTACTCTGTAGCAGGTTTACACTGACAGGAACACTTTTTAAGCCAAATAAACATCTCCTAACAAACTAGCCTAAAGCTCTGCAAAAGAAAGGAAAAGTGAAGAGAGGATGGGGGGGGGGCTGCTACTATCCCATCCTGAAAGGGGGAGTGTGGGGGGGTTGGTCATTGTAATGCAAATGTCAGTGCCTTGTCCGCTGTTTGTGGCAGGAAATTTAATTAGCAGTTGTGCAGCTACGATACAAACAGGTGGAATGTTAAGAATGCTCCTGATGACACACACAGACAGAAGAGACAGACTGAAAAACATTTCGTTTCGTAACGAGTTTCAACTTGTTGCCACAGCGCGAGGGCTAATCAGTGGCAACATTTTTTTGGTATATGACAAGATTTGTTTCTTTGTATCCTAGCAGCATAAGCCTACAATGATTTCCAAAATCTCTGTTGCTGGAAGATGTGATGTGAAAATCACGAGGACACTTAGACTGTTTTCCTTTCAACAGATTCTTATAAAACACTAACAGCACATCACTTTAAATGAAAAGCCCTTCACAAGTGAATTAATTATGAATATTATGAAACTGAAACATTTCATGTGTACAAATGGCACTATTATTTTCTACTTAACAAGCCCCACAAGGCATTCTCCTCTCAGTGCTTCTGCTTTGCTCTGTGATTTTCTGACATGCCTTTGACTGGAGTTATGGGATAACCCATTAAAACTGTGTTAATAACAAACAATGAAATGTGCAGTTTGGTTGGCTCAGCGGGAGGTAAATGCAACTCTATGAATATGATCAACTGTAAACAGCCGTGCCAAAACGAATGGCAGTATCTGGGTCCATGTCTATATCTGTAACAAGCTATTGGATTGAGAACTTCTCCCCGAGGCAACAGTAGGCCTCATCAAGATAAGCTAAATACAGCGTGAGCAAACACACAAACAAGCACACTCATGTATGTGCACACACACTCGTACAGAACATGTGACCAAAAGCTGTGTCAGGTCACCCGCTGCCCAAGAGACCACTGCAGCTGTCCTATTGATAGCTGAACTGTACTACACACATGGGTCCATTAAACACTCAAAATGGCACACAGGCAACGGTGCACGGCGCGACGCACATTCATACTGGAAACTCGAGAGATGGCTTAAAAGAAGGCTAGAAGAGGGGAGGTTTTACCTAAGAAGGAGCATAATTTTCTGTAAATCACAGGCCAGAGTGGCACTCGTTGCTGAAGTGCGCCAAAGCTCGACCGTGATCACAGGTTGGGCCAAAATAGCCAAACCTGATTAGGGAAATTCAGAAGGATATAGGATATAGATCAACAAAATAAAAATAAAATAAAAAATTATTTACTTCCCCTTTCAAACTGACATCCTCATTAATAATTATCTGTTCTTTGCAAGCCAGTGAAAAGACTCTCCAACCACCTCCACTTTGTTTAATTCTCCTCTCTGAGCACCAGTTCTTTGACTTGCCTTTGCAAGCCAAAGCTTTGCACTCTCACCACAAAGGAGGAGATGAAAATAACCTGATTAAAAACACTGACTTTTAAAAAGAATAACATTTCACCCCTTGGCCCACGCCATCCCCTTTCTTTCCATGACTTGGGTGTTTTTGTATACCAAGTTGCCATGTAAACATAACAGTGTCACGCTCAAATTGGGGGGGTGGGGTTGGTGGGGGTTACACACTGAGTTTCAGCGCAGTCATCTCCTTATTTTCTTTGTAGCTGCGGCGAGTTGTCTTGCCAATCAAAGTTTAAGTTTCTTTGCCTGACACTTACTCCAAAACAAGCTTAGTCTTCTGTTAATCCACATTAAACTCCTCCCTTAAACTTCATGAAGATTTCATTTTAATACACTATGCAGCCAAGATATTAATAATGATCAATATAACCACACTCAAACCTGCTTTTTGTCCCCTTTTCACCTAAAAAGTAAATCAGGCCGAATCATTAATACATCTCCTTAAATTAATTATCCACCTCTCCTCTCTCTTAAAGATAAATACTTTATGTGAATACACACAAGTTTATAACTAGAAGCACAGAGAGGGCATTAATTGGAGACATTTTCATGCTGCAGAGATTCTCCCTGATGCTTCAATAGCAAACATTACAAATGACCGAGCACCTGACAGCTGTCTCTGAAAAGATAGTTCATTAGAATTAATGTATCTCCAGGGACAGACAGAGAGACTCCCACAAGGAGAAAAAAGGTATGGATATCTGCCACAACCACACTGTAAAACTATGATTTAAAATCATCGGGGTCTACTTTTCCCTGGTTTCTCATTATTGCTACAGCACAGATTGATATGAGCCTTCGACTCTAAAGAGAGGTCAAACAGAAACCCTGATGAGACCTGCCACTTGGACAATGAAGCACTGCCACTGAGAATAACTTGGTTATTAGCATACAATTTGCTTTAGGTTCTATAGCATCAGTTAAACTAGAAAGATTAGGAGAGGGAGTTGCTTGCCATGAAATAAGTGAGAGGATATGGATTAATTCATCCTAATATATAATGTACGAGTGTATCTTACTTAATACCTAGTTTTGAAAGCACATAAAAACAGTACAGTACTTAAAATACTTAAATCTGTCACACAAGGCTGTAAAAACAAGGCAGAGCAGTATATAAGAACCATCATAGCACCACCTAGCTGCACATATCCAGTTATTCAAGCTATTTCTGAAATATTAAAAACATCAAAACTTTGTGAAGTTGTTTCATTTAGATAGCAAACGTTTTAAAGTGTGATTAACAGAGATTATCTGATCTTGACAGTTTGCTATGCTCCTGATAGAGACCAGTGGAAGCATCAGGTTCAGAGACGTTTGAACGTTGAGTGTCGTAACATCGCCGGCAGAAGTTCATATATCCCTGCGCGACTCTGTCATATTATTTAACACGGTTTACGATTCAATGTGTAAGTGTACATCGAGCCAAGAGTGGTGACAAACTGCGTGTTGAAATGAAAGTTATCCTCCTGCTGAGTTCACGCTCGCTTGCGGCGGACATTAGTTCCAGTTTGAGCACCAGGACCAACGTTGCTAACACTGCTAGCTACATTTCCACCTGCTTGAACACGGTTGTTCTGAGAAACATACTCCGAGAATGAAGTTAGTCCGTGTTGTGTGACTAAAGACACTGAGGAGCCGTCAATAACACGACAAACGGCAGAACTCACAACTGAACTCGCGCTCATCGCTGCTGCTTGTCCAAGTTAGCATTAGCCGTAGCTTGACTGGTTGTCTGAACCATCCATCCTGCTGGGACTGAGCTGGAAGTGCGTTCACATCTCAACTACACAACGTAGCAACAAGTGTAAAGGTCTGCTGAATCGATTTTTGAGTTGGAGTAACGTTGAAGCTGTGTGTAACGTTTTTAAAAAAAAAAGTAGCAGAGGTGAAAGAGATCAGTTCCCACTTTGGGAGGAAGAAGCAGCTGCTAGCATAAGGTGAATGTCGGTTAAATGGAGAGTGGAAAGCCGTTCTCAACTTGGGGCGGATGCCGTAAAGAAGGGAAAGTTATGTTGTGGAAAATACCCAAGACTGTTGCAGCAACACATTCGATCCCAGAGCATTTTTCACCAAATTAAGATGAACAGAGAATCTACATTCTATAAAAATATAGTCACCTTTGCCTTGAGAAAAGTTTCTCTTTCCCCTCTCTCCCACTCGCTCGGTCACTTCCAGATGCTGCTGCTGCTGTTGCTGAGTGTTGCGCCCGTTGGTAAGTAACTGTCTCCACGGCTACAGTCACTATGGCGCGAGGGGGTCTCGAGGCAACTGTTGCTACCCTCAAGTGCCTACGTCAGGGCCCTCACTATGAAGGGGAGGGGCCAAAGGGGCAAGAGCCCCGCCCTATTAAATAAAGCTGTAAATTTGATTGGAACCACTAGGTGGTGGTCTAAGCCAGGGGTCTGATGGAAGGGCCACACATTAGTTATGTTACTAATATATTACTGTATGTATCACGTGCCTGTTAATATCAGACTGACGAGTTATATTAAGATTTTTCTGTTGTGAAAAATACATGTTATCTTCTTCATTAAAGGGGCACTATGTAGTTTTAAAGAATAAATTCAAACTCAGAATTTTAATATTTACAATATAAATGAGGTAATAATACAAACTAATTTTTTATAACTGAATAAACAAGCTGTTCTCAGAGGAAAAAAAGGTCCACAGAATGATGTTTGAAGCTACAAAAGGTGGCAGGGTCCGCCAATTGTGAACAAAGTAAAACAATATGAAATTGTGTTGTACTTTAACGTCAGTTTGTTTATTCAGGTTATTCAGTGATGAAAACGAAGAAAGTTTGTTTGTTTAGGCTTAAAAAAGAAAATCAGTCAATGAAGATCTTTCACTTCTGATTAAAATTTCTTCCCCAAAACTACATAGTGCACCTTTAAACTTATTGTCATTCACTTACTTTCTTGTTGACAGCTATATATTACAACACTTTAGTTAGGCTCCAAGAAAAGGAAAAAGAAACCCTGAAATATTTGTAAAACTTTTATTAACTGGGTTTCCGAGTAATTTTACAATTACATCTTCTTGTTGTTATACGTGAATATATTATGGTTCTAACGATATGTTTTTTTCAGGGCTGATGAAGATTATTAGTAATTAAAGAGACCAAAAAAAATATGCTTAAAACATATACATATACATTTGCAGTAAAAATGTAATTTTTTTTACTGCAAATGAATATCGATTCTAAATATCACTTATTGGTCTCTTTGATATCTAATTATTTGAATGTCTGTTTTATAACGTGTGTTATTGTGAGTTTTTGTGATTTTATGTGAATTGCTACTGCGACAGTGACATTTCCCTTGTGGATTAATAAAGTAATCTATCTAAAAAGTATCTGTATCGGCCCTGAAAAAGCCATATCCGCCACCCCTAGTCAAAATAAAGAATACCCGCTGGCAGGTAACTAAGTACAATTTACTCTAGTACTGTACTTAAGTAAAATTTTGAGGTTTGCATTTTCCGCTTCTTTATACTTCCACTCCACTCCACAAACATTAGTTACTAGTTACTTTGCAGATTCATGTAATTCGGTGTTGATAGGCTATTACTTCTGACATGTATCCAGTGTTGTAAAAAGTACCCAACTGTCATACTTGAGTAAAAGTAAAGATATCTTGTTAAATTATACTTTGATAAAAGTGAAAGTCAGCCATACCAATAGTAGTTAAGTAAAAGTCGTAGATTATCTGAACTTAAATATACTTAAGTATTAATAGTAATTTTCTGACAATAAAAGTAAATAAGTACTTAAAGTAAAAGTAAATAATACATTTATTTACATGTATGGAGATCCTGTATACTCTGGGTCTGCCGATTACCCACGTGGATGATTATCAGATCTTTTTAGCACTTTTTAATTGTAACTAGTAACTAAAGTTATCAAATAAATGTAGTGAGAGGAAGCACAATATATACCTCTAAATTTTAGAGTTTGGAAATCTAAAGTAGTAGAAAATGGAAATACTCAAGTCAAGTAAGTACCTCAAAATTCTAAAGTACAGTACTTGAGTACATTTTCTTAGTTGCATTTCACTTGTGTTACCAATCAGATAGTGTTCTGAGCGAGACATTGAATGAGACCACAGAGTGGTGACTACAGACAGAAAAAAGGATGCTGCATCAGAGATTAAGTGTCCCATTTAAATGAATGTATTTATTCATAACTGGACACGAAAAGCACAAATAACATTTTTCAGAAAAACACTGAATTTCAGCCCTGACATTCGGCCAGGCCAATACTTGGTCTTGGTACATATGCTACTGTATTATTATCAATGATTTCAATTTTAAAAGGTATTTAAAACATGTCTTTAATACATAAATAATTATTTTCCATTTCCTTTCCTCTTGTGAAAGTTGTTAAGTTGCATTTCAGATCTTCAGCACATGGTGGCAGCATATGTCTGTATGGTGATGCAAGGTGGTCCGATGGTGTGTCCGATGAACAGGTGACTTTCAGGTCGTCCTGATTAAATTCAGACAAACGCTTCATTGAGATACTACACCAGGCAGACCCAGACTGAGTGTGCTCCCCTTTGATCTAGTTATTGATTTGTCAATGCAAACATTGTCTCAAGGGCTCAACATCAGACAGTCTACATAAAATGTCATCACTTTATCAAGAGACAATTGTTGGAGCTGCAAATGATAAAGTACACTGGGGTAAAAGTGGTATGAGGATTTTTTTAATTTTGTCATTTTTGTCATTTAAAGCACTGCAGATAAAGAAAATAAAGATGACAGTGGGCATTGATGTTTTCCCCTTTTTATTATCTAGTATTTTTCATGGATATTGGGGCTGGAGAGTGAGGTTGACAAAAGATTCTTATAATGTCAAGAACAGCCAAATGAGGACACTGAAATCATGTCTGTGTTTTTTCTTTGGTGTTTTAGAAAACATGGGGAGGGTGACATCATATAATAACAAAAAAAACCTGACCGCATGAAGATATTTTAAAAGCTGATTCATATATGTTAAACGAGATATACTTAAATTTGACTTAAATTTAAACAAATAAATAAAAGATTCAGTATTTGTCATGAGAAACTGAATTTAGATTATCAGCTCCGCTCAGCTCCTCATCACGAAGAGGACTCTGGACTTTGGAGGGAGCTTACCAAAGTTTGACATATTAAGCAATACCTCAGCTTGGACTTTAGAATTAAACTTTTTAACATAATGCTCACATGTCTGATGAAAGACACTATTGAGTTGAATCATGAAAATTGTCAGATCCAGCTTTTTTGGAGTTTGTCCCATAGGCTAAAAGTCAGGATGTCTCTGCCTCCAACTGCTTTGACTTTGACCTCATGGTGCCCATACTTATGTAACACAGAATCACTGGACTACCCATTGAAATTTTTTTTAGGAATATATAAAGGTACAATTACATTTTTGAAAAAAACATCAATATAAATGTTTTTAATATATTTATTATATTAAATATTAAATAACATTTTTAAAAAAGTGGGAAATAAGATGCTTAAAGATTTAGCTTCATTGCTTGTATGAGAGACACACGCAATGATTCTGACAAAGATTCAGGTTATTCCCGATATTTACTCCAGGTGACATTGAACTCAAGTGTCTGCATATATTTTACAAAAAGATGACAATGTTTTCAAGTTTATATTCAGATAAAAACATTTTCACTGAGTAACATAGATGATTTATTGAATGAAAAAAAAACCTGGTTTACCTTGTCTGTTACTTGGTTTGGAGATTATAATGCAGAAAAAGATGCTCGCAGTAAGTTATAATTAGGACATTCCCAGTGAAGTTTACTGTTTCAGTGCACTGATGTAATTTTAGACAGTAAAGTTTGTTGTTAAATTCATCAGCCCCCAAAAAATCAAGCATTAGTCTGGCTCAGGCAGTCAGAAAACTGGTTGCTTGTGCACTTATAAATTGACAGCCTTCATCATTGTTTAGGCTTTGTTACCATCTGAGGGTGGTGTGATGTTGTTTTTGTCTTTGGGAAAACAGAATAGGAAAAGTGTAGACACTAATTTCCATCGGGTTAAGGGAGGGTTGCACTGGGTAGACATGGAACTATGACAACCTGGATATTATCAACTTGTATTATTTTCCTTGATAATACATCTTCAGAAATGAGATTTACTTGTGCACATAGCCTGCCATACGTGTGTTTTCTTCATTTTTTTTTTGCCTGTGCATACACCTACAAATAGCCTTTATGTAGGCATATAAAAGTAACTGAATATTGTTTTATTATTTTTCATTTTTCATTATATTTCATTGTATTCTATCTTATATATATGTAAATATATATATATATATATATATATATACATACACATACATACACATGTTCTATGTGTGTGCAGCTTGATACATAGCCCAACATTACAAGGCACTTGAATTGGTATTTTAGTGCTAAATAATAAACATAGAGGAATACAAAAAGAAAAAAGAAAGTACTGCAAAAGGCAAGCATCGTAAATAAAATGGAAATGTACAATAAAAGATAGAAAATACTTTTTAAAATGAAAAGAGGTGTTTACAGACAATATACTCAGTGTGAGGCAGGGTGCATATGAGGTGAGGCTGAAGCTGTAAAACGGTGTCAGAGTTCAGTCACACTCACCATGGATTTATTGACCCTCTGCCAGTGAAAGGAGAGCTCACAAGTGGCTCATCCGCAACCGGACAGATTCACCAAAACAAAGAGGTAAGTCCACCACCGTGGATTGATAACCGCTGCTTATTTAGGTAATCTTATCAGCTGTCACTCTAGTTAACGTCAGCCCAGCATCAAGCCGTAAACTGTCGAGTTTATCAATTGAAGTATAAAGTATAAATATATGTGCCAATTAACTGAGCTCATTAGTCTTGTTAAAGCCAAAGTCAAATCATCACACAGGAGTTTAAAGCTTACCAGTTCAACGGCCACACAGCCAAGACTGTATTTTATCACTTTATCATTAGGTCGTGAAAATGTGTATTTAGTTTTTAGCCGAGATGCATCTAAGGACGTTTAATCATATGCATCCATAAAGGCCGCAAAGAGAGCCAAAGTCACGACACTTCCAGTATGCAACATGGGACCTTATTTTAGAAAAACGTCTATGGTAGTGAACGGAGAGAGACAAATACGTTTCTGATCCGTTTAATTTTCCAAGTCAGGAAACTCGCAGTTCGTCGTGAATAAAGTAAAATATCAAATGGTTTTGTGTTAAACGGCTCAGTGAACTACATCGTCTCGCTCAACATACGTCACCAACACCAACATGGCCGCCAACTCGGCACAGCAGAAAAGGTACTAAATAAGAGATGAAAATCACAATTTACCTGATCACACTGACAACTGCATTAATGTGAAAGGGTAGTTCGCCAGTTCTGCCAGCAAGCTAAATACTGGACCAGCTCTGCAATGTTTAAATTACGGGTTTTGACGACCGTTCAACCAGACGACGTCACTAAGGCGACTGTTTGGCTGTGTAGTCTTTATAATTACGTATTTTCTGTCTTATATTTCATTAGCTGACTTTCTTGACTTGGAAAATTATCTTTTATATCGACAAACATTATATGTGTGATTCATGACCATTCATACGGATCGAAAAATGATTTGCCTCCCTCCATTCACTACCATACAACGTTTTCCAAAATAAGGTGCCATGGCGCAAACCGGAAGGGGCGTGACTTTGGCAACGCCAACGGCAGACCCACATAAATTAAATCCCGCCCCTTGGCTAGCTGTCTTAGCTTGCTAGCAACTCCTACATTATCTTCTGTAAGCTAACTCATTTGGTTTTCACCTTTGTGTGTCGGTAGTGGCTGTTAATTCCTTACAGGCCAGGCCAACCTACAAAAAACATGTAAAACTAGGGGAATGCCCAATGTCTGCTACTTGGACAATAAACAATAAACAAATGCCTCTTCTGGGTATAACAAACAAATACCTCCTACAAGCCCAGGGAAATAAAATGGTAAACTGAAAGTGTATAGGGGCTTCGGTTTTAAGGGATTCCCAGTTTCCTCACTAGAAAGATGTGGGCAGCCAAGAAAACAAAATAGGGCCTAAACAGACCAGAGTTTCTGGCTGCCAATCTAGGGGGAATGAGGTTCTCAGGGATTCAGGGACAGGTTCAGACTGAGGGTGAGAGCCCCCGGTGTGTCATTTCCCACCTCTCTTAAGCCTTTACAAACAGGGTGTCCTCACACCATGATTGGCTGGGAGGGAAATGCCCCAAGCTGCTTCCACTCCTCAATCAGGAGTCAGTCTCCCCACCTGTGCACAGGTGATCTGAACCCCCTGCAATTAGTCGTGAGGGAAAATCAGCCCAAACAAAGAAAAATAGCAAGTCTCAAACAATTGGACTGCTACACCTTCACTTATTTCTGAAAATTTTAAACACACTACGCAGCTTTTCTGTCCATAAGCTAAGCTAATTGGTTGTAATACTGAACTGCGTGGCTGAACCTGAACACCTCATTTTACCCAAGGTAAAAGACTTTCATTGTATTTTCAGCTTTCCACAACAACATTTCCCATTTAATCCTCTGAAATGTTATTGTCCAGGTATGAACTGTATTTTCTATTTATTTATGGATATATGTATTTTGTTATTTAAAAATGTCTTTTTTTCTGGAGTGATTCCATTTTCTGTTACTTTACACGTCTGGACCACTCAACTACATTTCAGATGGAAAGAATATACTTTTTACTTTAGTACATTTTTCTCACAGCTATAGTTAATAGTTACTTTACACATTAAGATCTAGATTCAAAATATTCCTTATAATCACCTTATTAAATATAATGTGTTGTTATGTATTATACTACCACACAGTGTATAAAATACATACACTTCACAACACTAACACACTCATGACTTTGTATGGCATGAATCAAATTATCCAATAATAGAAGATGATATTGGTAATAATAATACAACACTTAAAAGAAGCCATAATAAGTATTTTGAGTTTTAGTGGTTTAAGTACACAAAAAAAATACTTCTATTAGTCAAATTTATTCACTTTGTTTATTGTGTGTTTTGTCTATTCTAAGGCAAATGAATTACACTCAATATGACCAGAGAGAGAGAGAGAGAGAGAGAGAGAGAGAGAAAGAGAAAAGTGTACACAAAGAAAAATTAGACATAATTAATTTTTCCACTTTTTGGCAGATGGCAACCTGCCTTCAGGTTTACTGCTTTACTGCCACCAACAAAGTGAGAACAGAAAGACACAGAAATGATTTAAGTGGCAATATTTTTTTACACAATATTATCATATAGGTATTATTAACACAATATCACATTTTTTAATTTCACAGTTATCAATACTAGGGGTGTTGCCATTAGCCAGTATGGACATTAACTGTGATTGGAAAAAAATGAAATATTGATATTGTGTTAATAAAAGATGGTAATATGATGAACACAATCATGTCGAATGACAGACATTTATGGTTACATGGACTCTCTCTCCCACTTCCTACATTTGTATGACAAATGGTATCTATTTGACTAAATAAAAACAGACAAAATACTCAATTAACAAAGTTAAGATGTATTGGACTGAGATTCAGAATTTCTATATGTATCGTTATTGTGAATTCTTCTGGCCAAGATAAATGATACTGTGACAGCCCTGATTAATACTAGCATATCATGATACCCTTAATGTACATTATAATATTGGGTTACTTTTGATATTTCAGCTGCTTGTTGCCCATGACCATTAATAAAGCCTTATCTTATGTTAATTCTAATAATACATTATCATTTATTTGTTTATTACATTTTGTAGCATTTATTTGAATCTGGTAGTATGTATATAGTATACAGAAAATGGAAATACTCAGTATAGCACTTGAATAAATGTACTTGGTTCCTTGCCTGTTACTGCCTCAGCAGCCTCAGCAGAGTGTGGGCTGAGAGAGAGGATGTCACTGACCGACAGTAACCTCAGCGCAGGGTGCATCAGCACTAAACACATCCTGCAGCATTTCAGCATTTGCGCATGGGTAGAGGGGATCAGCTGGCTTCTGGTTGTCATGTGACACTGTGGTGTGGTGGCTCTGCGTTTTCGTCTCTCATGGCAATTGGCTGAGCCTGATCTTGCTATAGTGAAGTAGTGATGGCACATTATATATGAAGTCATTTGAGCTTCTGCGTATGTGAGATGATTTCAGACTGATGTTCAGAAATAAGCCTCATGGTAATAAGAAGATACTCACGAAGTAATAAGACCTGTTTTATGTTTTGGGCATATACATGCACATTTTTTGCATTTTGAGGTGTATGTGAGTGTATTTTTCTCAGTTTTTTTAAATTAAACTGTCTTATTTTAAATAGAGGTATTGGCAAAAAAACACCTTTTTTTTCTTGTGAGAATAGAATCAAATAAGCGTAAAGAGGAAACGTGTCTGCTTCCTGCTTCCCCCACTTGCACTACTTGACCTATTGACTGTTGGAGGCGGGAGTTTAGGGGAAACTGAAGGAAATTCCTCTGATCTAACCCCCCGTGAAACTGGGTTTTTTCTTGTTTTACCACTGGTGCTGCTTGAGTATTTGATCAGTGACTTTTTCTGTCCGAATCAATTTCACCCTACTCTCATAGGAGTTACCTACAGGTTAAAGTATTAAAATAAAATGTCTTCTTAGCTATGAATCTACACCCACACTTCCTTCACAGAGGCAGGCTCGTTTACGAGAGTGCATGACCTCTTTTTCACTCCTTTATTTTCATAGTTGTATCAAGTGCAGTGTTTGCTAACTGTAAATACTTTTACTATGAGCAGTTCTGTAAATTCAGCTTCTCTTCCTGCATTTTCTTTCCTCTCTAGAGCCGCTGTCTTTGTTTTAGTAGCCTGTATATCAGGTCATGGCTCACGAGAACAAGAAGTACAGGATTGACTTGTCAAGCTGTATAATTGGGTCTGACGGCTTTGATTTTAGACCACAGGCCAAAATTAGTTTTGCCAAAAATGTTGTGAGTAATGCAGTCACTACTTTGAGGACATCCAGTCCCCCAAGAGAAGCTTCTTACCTGCTAGTTGACCTACTGGTTTTAGTATATTTAATGCTATGTCTGCAATGTTTTTATTATGATGAGAACCTTAAGCAGCCATGTTATGATGGCCCACTATTTTGCAATGGTGGATCAAGTATTCAAATAATACGTAAGAGAAACGATACCGCACTGTAAAAGTACTCCATCACAAGTAAAGGTCTTGCATTAAAAAGTATAGTGTTTCCCATTTGAATTGTGGAGGAGTGGATGCATGAAGTTGCACAAAATGGAAATACTCAAGTATTACTAGCACAAGGACAGTTCATCACATTTGCACATTAGGTATAGTCTGTTTACAAGTCAGATTATGTTGTTAACTATAAAAGTAATGCACAGAAGCAATAGAGTTAGCGCAAATAAAGAATGAAGATGCTAAATGTGATAGATGGATTATGTGCATTATTTGCATGTATAGATGTGTATAGACATCTATATATGTTTGTTTGACAAACAAAATAAGTCTGCAACTTAGTCAACAATCCATTAACCCTTGAATCATTTGTCGATGCTGTTTTTAATCATTGTAAAATGTAATTTGAAGATTTCCCCTTACACTCTAGCAAACATTTTTAAGTTGATTTTTTTGACATTTTACAGACAAAACAATTACTTGATTAATTGAGGAAATAATCTGCAGATCATTCAGTAATGAATTTGCAGTAGTGCTATGTAATGTATCGCTAAGATATTGTTATTCTGACATGAGACTATATTACATTGGGATATGGCATATGTGTTGTCTTTTGCTGGTTTTAAAGGCGGCATTACGCTAAAGTGATAATTTGGACTTACCAGCCTGTTGTACTTGTTCTAATACTTGCCTTCACCCACTTAGTCATTATATCCACATGACTGATTTTTGATTATTTATCAAAAATCTCATTGAGTTAGTAATTTGTGAAAGTACCAATAGTTATCCCTACAATATTGTTGCAATATCAACATTGCAGTGTTTTGTTAAAAAATATCCTGATATTTGACTTTGTCACCCAGTCCTAGCGTTTATGACGTGCTTTTGAGGAGATTTCAAAATATTGAGATATTTATATTGTGTATTGCGATATAGCTTACAAATATCAGGATATTATTTTAAGGCATTACCGCTCATCCTATTGTAAACTAAGTATTGTTTGGTACTAAGTATAGCTGGATTGATAATAGACAAAACAATTAGTCAATTAAGTATGAAAATGATCCGCAGATAATTCAATAATGAATTTAATGTAGTGATTGGCAATATATCGCTACTATATCATTATCGCGATATGAGACTATATATCGGCTCAGATTTTGGAAATCATGATATCGTGATGACATAAGTGTCATCACGATATCATTTTGTCAATATTTTGTAAAAGTAGTCTACCTTACAATATTGATATCAATGTATTTGGTCAAAAATATCCTGATATTTGATTTTGTTGCCCAGTCCATAACATTAATGAAGGGCTTTTGAAGAAATGTATATTGTGTATCGCGATATAGCTTCAAAATATGGGGATATTATTTTAGGGCCATATCGCACAGCCTATTGTAAACTGAGTATTGTTTGGACAGTTGGATGGATAATAGACAAAACAATTCATTGTGAAAATAGTAAGCAGATAATTTGATAATGGATTTGCAGCCTTAATGGATTTTGAGTGACATAAAAATGAGGAAGATGTAAGGAATAAACGTGTGAAAATATTCTAACAATGTAGGCCACAGGATGTGGGTGTCTTTGCATTGTGCAGAATGATTTCAGTCAGTGGAAAGTCGTGAAGCCAAGACATCACAGCTGCACTTGTAATCTGGCCTGAGAAAGCTTTGCATACACGTTTATCCGACAGTAACCTCAGCCAGCGTAGCTGCAACGTGTGCTCAGAGTGTGAGTGTGAGTGTGAGTGTGTGTGTGTGTGTGTGTGTGTGTGTGTGTGTGTGTGTGTGTGTGTGCGCAGTATCTCTGTAGGGGGATGGGTTGAGTTTCACAGCAGCATCTCTCCTATGTGTGTAGCCTACTCTCATAGCCACTTCCCCCACCTTATTCATTTGGCTTGCGTGGCCTTATATGGAAAATGGGTCTTGTGGTGTGAGCAGTTTCAGCCAATCAGGTTGCTTTTGGATGATGGAGGAGGGGGGGTGTGTGTCTGGAGGAAGCTGGCTGTCCTGTCTGGGTGGGGTTTCAGGGGGTGGGACCAACTGAGCCAGCCAGTGTTTGAAAATGAATGATATGCTCCTCAAGTTGTAGAAACAGCGGACAGCTGGTGAATTTGTGTGTGTGTGTTTAGCGGCAAACTGAAGCTACAGCGTTTAGAGACAGAGAAGAGGAAGAGTGTACGAGCTGAGAGAAAAGCTTTCATACAAACGGGGAAAAAAGAAGCCGTTTCTAACGATGCAGCGTGAGTACTGAAATTTAGGTTTCTGTTTCATATCGCATGAGATGCTTTAACCTTCCAGCATTCACTTAAACAAATCAGGTTTGGTACGAAAAAGCTTGGTAATGATCCCCGAGTCTTGCTCACATGTATGTGTCATGTATGATACTATAGATTTGATCTGAATAATATCATTTAATACCTCAGGTGTTGTGCCATTGTCTAATTCCTGTGGTTATCATTCGGCTTAACCATTCCCTGACATTAGTCTCACAGTTGTTATTAAATATAGCTCATTTTTAGCCTGATTTGAGCACAGTAATTGTGTAATAATGTAAATAATCTGTAAATTTCAAGAGGGGTAACATGTATGGCTCAATCACCCTCCACAACATGTGGACAGCTGCTCCCATGCAAAAGGGTGTAACCCAACCAGAAGATCTGTGTGAATTTGCCAGATGATGACTAACATTGAAAAGGCTGCATTTAAAGCCTCATTGTATTGATATGTAGCTTACAGATTTCAGTATAGGATGAAAAATGCTAAGCTCGACGTGTTAGTGAGGATGCTGAGGAGCACGCCCAGTCATAAACTGCTGCACTGGGAGCTGTTCAGAGGCAGCAGCCCACTGAAGATGTATTGATTGAAAAACAGCTCATCTCACATGTGATAACATGGGGTTGAGACAGTCCGTTGGAGGTGGTCGTTATCTTGGACAAGAGGAGACGATGCTTGAGAACAGAGAGGCAAAACTGAAGGGAGTGGTGTCTTTTCTGTTTGACAGGGGATTAGCATAAGTGAAGTTTGCAGGCATGGTGTTGGGTCCGGGGTTGTCCCAGCATTCATGTTTTTGTCAGAGGATGAGGATGTGATAGGTTCTTTTTCTATATTGATAAAAGGGGAAAACCTGGTTTAAGTATTGTCTCTCCAACTGTTGCATTTTCTCTTTCTATATCGAACAGCTGGTGCAACACAACACTCTGCCCTACATCCATAATCCTCTCCTGATTGCATGAATGCAGTTGCAAAAGTGATGTCAGTTTGCGCAGTGCTTAATCCATCTGATTAATCATCCTGGTCTTAGTTGTGCTGGCACATGTCGAGGAAACTTCCCAAAAGCAGCAAGAGAGGAAAGGACAAACCTTGCAAGTCATTTTGATAACAATCTACCTGCATTTGCTTGTTCGAGTTGCTCTGTTGTGATGATGCTGTTCTCTGTATTACATTATTGTCAGTCAAATATCTTTTAGTTTTGGACTATAATGAATCATTAGTTGCAGCCCTACTTCCCCAGAGACTGTGGCTTTTTGTTGTTATTTGAGAAGTTCAAGTGGAGGCCCACAAATGTCCTATGGGTGATACCAGTAAACCCCAGTAAAGTTTGAGGAAGTGGATTATGACAATCTGAAAGTGACAGTTCATCACACTGGGCGGGAGATTTTATTTTTGGGTAAACCATGGGTGAATGATTCAGTTACCCTTGGTGACAAATGATTGATGTTTAAGTCATTTGTCAGTGCCTCAGAAGACATAGGGGGGTTGCCACACCAGAGCGAAATCAGAGACATGCATCTTGAATCTTTATTTGTGATCCAAACGTGTGATGGTGGAAGATGGGGAAATAAAAAAGGGGACAAGCAAGAAATAGCCTCGGGGCTTTCCCACTCTGATGTCTAAGACTATAATCGTCCAGACTTGGAGGGTACAAGTGACTGAACCCTTTCTCAACATCAATGTCACACCCCTCCCCCTTCCAATCCCATGACCCGAACACCAAAACAATGACGGGGCATAAAGAAATAAGACAAGGAGGGGAAGGAGGGGGGAGATGGGGGTTTTAAAATGTCTGACCAAACCATATCCCACTTCATCTGCCTGCCTCCACCCTCAACTTATCTAGAAAACCCACATCCACTTGCAGCTGTGTCCTTGAAGGAATTTGCAGCTGCATTGGAAGGAAGAGGCAAAATAAAATGGCAGCTCTGCATGTGTCCATGTGAGCAGCAGCAGTGAGATCACCCTGTGACATTTGTCTCCTCGGCTGAGAGACCTTCAGGCCTCCGTAGGACTCCTCGGGGGCAGCTGGCTGCTCGCCACATGACTGAGGGAGAATTGATTTTCTTTTACAACCATAATGATAGTTTGAGGCTGCTGGTTCCTCACGGTCCTGAAATTCTGTACTATCAATTTCATTTCTGACATTTTGGTAACAATTCACACATGGAACATTTAATTTGACCCGTTTTGTAATTTTTTGGGAAGGTGTGGTTGGCAAATATGTGTCAAACTCTGAAGCGCGATGTAAAATATTTTGGTTCCTGCTCTCTGACCTCCCTGGAGCCTGTTTCTTTCCACTTGTCCAAACCCAATTGTCCCTTGACAGTGGTGTCATGATAGGGCGCTGCTACAATAGGCAGACGAAGCCACTGGTATGTGTTTTTCAGCTCACTTAAATAAACAGGCCAGCAGCAGCTCAGGGGCTTGAATGAGCGAGAGCGTCATGGAGGTGTTGGTATGATGGTGGCCGAGCGGTGAAGGTTTATTGTTGGGAGGCTTTGATGTGTTTCCTGTGATGAGGTAATGGCAAAGGCAGAAAAGGATTGTCCCTCCGACTCTTTTGAAATGGATCTGATCGCTGTTTACACACTACAACGCCAGGTTGATGATGAAGAGGTGAAATAAATCCAGCTATATTTGTCTTTGTTTGTCTTTCATTGGATTATGATGAGGGACAGCAATAGAAACGTTTTGAAAAAGGTGTTTTGTTGACCAAATCAGGCAATGAAAGCCAATATTTTATTCACAGCAGGACAATGTAATCTGTAACAAGACTTTCCACTTTACCAGCTCAGCTCCATATGTTCTCCACACTGTTGTTATACAACCAGGTTTTGTCAACAGACCGCTGTAGTAAAGACGAAGACAATATTTGTTTAGCAGCTCATAAATTCAGCAATAAAGGTTGATAACAGTAAGATGTAGCTGAACATTGTGGGGATTTTGAAGGATTTCCTGTCAGCAGGTTTTGCATTTGTGCGTATTACTGTTCCTCTTTTTCCATATTTATTCAGCATCAGGGTTGGTGCCAGTCACATGGCCTGGAAGATTTCAATGTCCGGGACAAATGGGAGAAATTCCTGTCAGAAGTTTATTGAGCTTCAAATCAATTCATGGCGACCGCTGTCAGCGTACATCACCAGCCTAAAGTGTTGGTATTTGACGACCGGGGAATGAAACTCAAAAATGTACTTATACCAGAATCATTTTCAAATTATTTTCACCAGACATTGTGACCAGAGAGATTTAAATATGTTGGACTTAAACAGATTTCCCTGGTTAAACAAAAACAGTACCGTAATTACCTACAAAACAAACCCTGGTCACTGTGTATCTATAAATGTCTGTCTCTTTCTTTCTTTAAGAGTCCCTTATGTAGTGATAAAATGTCTAAATAACTTATTGCACAAGACAAAAAAAAGGCTTGGCTGTGTAAACATAACCCCAACTACAACTGCCAGAAAAAGTAATGTGACCTGGTGCCAACAACACTCAGGTGTTAGTCTTGTGAGTACTAGAAGCTGCCGGCTGTCACAATTTGTTGTTACCCCCTCGCAATTAGACCAGAGGAGCAATCCTTTTATCTTTTTTAAAGTCAGGAGGTATCCCTAAAAGAGAGCGTGTGTCTAGTTTTGTTATCAAGAAAAAGACATACTCACCCCTGATATAATGAAGCAAGTTGGTTGATCCGTACTATCAGTTACATCAGTATCTACTTTCTATCTATTTTGATGATGTGGATACATGCTACTAAGAAGAAAAGTAACCCAGTGTACTAAATTAAAGCCTATAACATAGCCTAACAACTTTGATAGTCAATCACTTGGTAAACAGTTTTGTCGAACTTAAAACCAAATGTCTTTAAATTTGAGCTGTTTATTGGACGAAGGAAGGCATTTGAGGACATTACCTTGGCAACAGGCATTTTTCACAAATTTCAGACACTGAATAGACTAAACAAAACAACTGATTCGTGTAGAAAGGAGGATTACTCAATAATGAAACTTGTGTCAGCTGTATACTAAATGGTAATCACCAGTGAAGTACCTCAACAAGAAGACTTAGATTTGGACGTCATAAAAAGGTCATCAAACTCCACGTTTAGTCTCTGAGGAGATTTATTTGTTGTTGTTACATTTCCGAGCTGCACCTAAGGAATTTTTGGGACATATTTACATTTCCTTACTTTTTGCAGATGCTTAAAAGTAATGCCCTTTAAATATACAGTAGCTAACGAGCCCTGTCCCTCTTCTCTTTCAGTGACCTTGTGTGAATCCACCGACATGTCTGAGGCCGTGGTGATGGAGCCTCCCAGAGCAGACGGCTTCCTGGAGTCGTCCTGTGGTGTGGGAGACAGCGCAGCCTCCCTCGATGACTGCATTGTGGACACAGCAAAGTATGTCCACACAAACACATCCAAAACACCATGACATCAGTGTCCTGAGACCTTTGGTTCCCACCCTGGGTTTTTGAAGAGCGGTCACAAGATAACAAGTTACAGAAGAAAAATGAACACATTTTACTGCTTTAGATTTAGAAGACATTTATCTTTGCTATTTACCTGTAAAATAATGATTGGTTTTACCTCTTCCGACCCTTAAAATGATTCAAATTATAGCATTTCAAAAAGAAAGAAATCACCTGCTTGAACTCCACACAGCTCACAGTGGTCCAAGGATCACAAGCCATAAAGATTGGGAACGACTGGTCTACACCCCTTTCACACTGGACAAAAAATCCACTAACCTCAATTATCGCCCCTTTTCCATGCTGAAGTTAAGGACATTGGCGTGTAATTACTTATTATCCATCTTGGTTCCAGCAGCGTTCAAACATTGTTCAGTTGGCGTTGAATTTGAAAGAGAGACTGAAGTAAAAGCAATAAAAAGTAACCTCTGTAATGCTGCCCAGGCTGCTTTCTACGGTTCTGTTTGTCGCTGCATTTGTGACGTCAAATGTGACACATCACAAAAACAACTGAAAGGCAAGCTTGTCTGCTGGAAGTGGAAAAGGCGTCAATCGCCTATTTTAAGCATGTTTACCCAAGTTAAAAAATGATCTGCATTACTGGTTATTTTTTGTGTAAAAATGGCATTTGGGTCAGATGTTGTGTAGTGTCACTGTCTTTTACTAAGATTTGAATATGAAAGGGAAATTACAGGATGCAGATGGTAGTAGTTCACATAATGTTAGTAATTGTAAAGTGTCACTGTGTATAGGATTACATTCCTGTCAGTGTAATAATAGTCATTTTATCACTTTTGCTCTGTTATTCAAGCTTTAATTTAATTCACTAAAAATATAAACTTTCCTTTGTATCTAATAAGTGTTTACAAGGTCTACAGATGAAATGAAAGCATAATATGTATTTTCAGGTTGATGAGGAGTTTAATGTTGTGTTTGGAGCCACAGTTTCCCCCTGTGACCCGTGCAGGGTCCAGTTTCTGCCTCTGGTTTTCCCCGCGGATGCTACGGTTACTTTGGGAATCCACGTGTTAAGTGACGTGTTTTTTCCTGTCCCTTCCTGCAGCGAGTCTTCAGAGGAAGATTCCACGGGGGAAAAGGAAGAGGAGATTGGTCCACATAATGAAGTCACCTGCAGCACCAAGACGACGGAGGTCCCTGCTGAACACACCTCAACCACACAAACAGGTGAGGGCTGGAGAAAAGACGCCAGGTTGTGTGTGTTTACTCTTTTGTTGTCCCTCCCTGAACGCTAACATTCGTGAGGGTGGTGCAAATTATGATGACTATACACAGACAGAACTGGGCTATATTATGAGTCTGGTCTGGTCAGTGTGTTGACTCTAGCTGCTGAAGTCGGCATTAGTGAACAAGTTTTTTCTTTTTTCCTGAGGAAACAGAAGAACCCACATTCTTTGGCAGAACAATTTGACTTTCCTCTTCCTGCCTTCAGTCTCCACTTTGACATTCCTTCCTGTCTGAGTCACTGACGGGAAAAATACGTGTACTTTTTAATCCATTATATTTGTTTCTGTAAAGCAAAGTTTTAATTTTGATTTGGCTGACCTGTTTACTTGAAATCCTTGTGATTCAGAGTTCAATTAAATGAACAGGGACGACATACAGGAACATTTCTAATCATCATCTAACCAGGAGAGGGGTGAATCTGTTAAATATGTTATTATATCAGCTTGGTTTTATAAGATTTTACACTAAAAAAGAATCTTTTCAGCTATTCTTAAAGATTTACCTCCTGAATGAAAAATGTTTGATCGAACTATAACTGAACATGTGTGCTGCTGGTAGAAAAAATCCACCCTCCTGCCCTCTCATTTGCTCTGTGTGCTGATAACCAGCTGTTTGTGTTTGGTCATAAATCCACTATCATTTAGTTCCTCCGTGTGCAATATAACACGGTTGTATACTGAAAACATCCTGCTGTCTGTTGGGTCAATAACACGTTTGTTTGAGATTGTAATAAACACAAAATGGAGCTCTCTCCTTTTCTAATCAACAAGAACATTTTGTGTTTATTATAACTTGGGTGTTGTTTTTGTAGCTCAGGTCATCGTGTTTACCGCCCCATGATCATTTTGGAGTTACCAAACTAATTGCGGAGTTCTCTGAACGCAGCACCATCACTAAAAAAAAACAGCAAGATGATAGCCCAGCATTAGCCCACTTTATTTAAAAGTTAAACCACAAGTTAGAGCATTAAAAGTGTTGCTAATAACCCCTCACTGGACAGGAAACTGCATGTGATCACAACTGTCACCCGTGTGGCTGTTAAATTTAAACCAGGAAGTTGTTCTGTAAATTGAAGCGAGCGTTTACAAAAGGCAGTTGGGGCTTTTTTTAATGTTTGCTTACTCTGCCAGACATGGGTGTCCTTTCAACAACCTGTATGGGGCTCAATTACTCACAATGCTTTTCTTTAATAACAATTTAAGATCATTTAAGATGTGAAACGTGTTTTGATAAATCACTTTATTTCAATTCATAATTGGTTTTCAAGGGATTCAAAGACAAATTAAATAAAACAACCAAGAAATCTTTAAACACTATATATGTGCAAGGGTGGCACAGGACATGTTGTGTTTTAATACAGTAAAATAGCCTGTAAGGTTGATATAATGGTGAGATAATATTCACTTTACTTTCACAAAGAAAACTACATCAGGCCAAACTCAAGTAACAGCCTACTGTTGTCCCAGCTTTAATGTCGTGCCAGATGGTGAGACACATCTCCTCTGATACAACAATAGCAGAAAAAACAAAAGTTTAGTTCTGCATGTTTCTTGGAACAGAGGTCAGTCGTTGATATCTTGTTGCTTGTCTTCTGAACATCTTTTATCGTGTCTTTTAGTGAAAGCCCAGCGCCCAAGCTCCCTGGCGGTGCCAGCAGCAGGAGAGCCTGGCATGTGGACGTCACAGGGGGATGCAGAGGTAAAACTGAGGATCGGGGACTCTGGTCTGGCTGCTGAGACCCCTTTGACCGTCCACCAGATGTTAACCTCAACTGTGGAGCGATTTGGTGACTACAAAGCTCTGAGCTGGAAAGAGGGCGAGCAGCAGAAGAGCCTGAACTACAGAGAATACTACCAGACCTGCCGCACCGCTGCCAAGAGCTTCATGAAGGTAGGTTTTTAAATATTGAGTAATCATAATTATAAACAGCAGTTAAATAAGAAAGGATCAAAACATCTTCTTTACAGTTGAATTATGTTTTTCTTTGTTGTTCCTACCATAACAAGACATTGAAATAAGTCACTTTAATGGACTTTTTTGACAATTGTATGACATTTTGTAAACAAAAATGATGAGATGAATCAATAATGAAAGTGTTTGTAAGTCAGTGGTGGTCAGTGTGTAGCTTTTATAATAGATTATCTTATATTTTGCATGGAAATCTATGTGTCCTATTTTAGATCTATCATTAGTTTATTACACTGTCAGGTTTACGGGAAACGAACTCAGAACATTTGCATGTTCAGTTCTGGAAAATTTTAGGATGTGGCGCAAGTAGAGAATTTCCTCATGGTAGTTTCATATCAAAATGTATAAATTGCACAACACCTTAAAAATAAAGACAGAAGTCTCTGTGAACTGTGTTCTTCACAGTGAAAAGCACTTTTGTTTTCATCCACCCGCAGCAGAAACTCTCCTTCAGTATCAAATATCTAAGATTTCTGTTTTGTTTTAAACAACGGTCTTCTGTTCTCATTGTCAAGTCTTGTGATAATTTCATGCATTTGATTTCATGCCAAGTCAGTCTAGACGACACACGAAGCAGCGTGAAGGAGTCAGCCTGATATTCAGCCAGGGAGGCAGCTCTGGACAGGCCTCAGCTGTTTATACAGGACAGAGCACGTTATTGTTTATTGTGAAACCCAACGCAGTTAGTCAGCATGGAGACTCAGCAGGAGTCATGTACACAAACACGTAAAGACAAACTCACACGTGTCTCTCTGGACTTACACACACAAACTAAGCTGAACTTGAGGTACATGCACATGCTGCATAACAATTAGGTTTTCAACCTCTCAATCGTTAAAAAAGCACTTTTATATGAGCGGAGCGGTCATGTTTCCATCTGCAGACGTCGAGCTTCAGATGTCAAGCCTCGTATTATATTCCAGCTATTGTTATGAAAGACTTCATGAGTTATTTAAGAAGCTCATTGCACTGTTGAGCTTGGTATCAGTTTCCATTATGGCAGTCCTGTGTACATTGGCAGTATATCTGCTTCCATGGTAACAGCTGCTTTGGCAATGTGCTTTAAGCAACCCTGCAGATCAACAGTTCAACGCTGTCGTCACAGGTTTCAGGCATAAGGACAAAGATGGTTTTAGACTGAGTTTCATAAGGAAAAATACTTCTTGCTCTAAACTTGTAGAGGACAATCTTCATTTTCATCTTAAAACATGAGAATAACCACATTTAGCGAAACAAAGACTTGACACCTGACAAAGCAGTATTTACATTGTTTATTTCTCCAAACTTCATGTAATTAATGAATTATAGAGGGGGCATCACAGAGGCTAATAGGATGAGACATGTACCATATGAACTGCAAAATCATCCAGTTTGAATCCTGCGAGGGACCTTTTTTTTGCGTGTCCTCCACCTTTCTCTTTCGCAACATTTGCATGATGTCAAAAGGCAAAACATTTTTTAAGATAGAAATGGGCTCTGAAAATGGATGTGCAGAATATCCCAATATTATTTCTATGATAATAAATTTGTCATTTTATTTATACTTAAAGCAACGTTATGTAGAAATTGACATTGCGTATTCATTTTGGCGCCCCCCACAGTTTCTGAGTGCAACACCACTGTCGCAAATACAAACCCCAGGTCTGTTGTTTGTCAGATGTAATGTAGGTGCTGAGTACAAACAAAACTCATTACATCATAACAATGTTATGTGTTGAAAACTTGTCTTGAAGTAAACATGCATGTAACGCTGTGATCCTACCCTCTCACTGAAGTTACATAGTGCAGAAACAAGTGATGGGGGGCAGAGTGGTTGAGTCAGAGACACCATTCACCCTATTTTAAGACACAAGATTTTGAATCTGATATTCTAAATTGAAACAAGTTACTTAATGTTGCTTTAAAAAGTATGTGTTGTCATCCCACAGCTCGGTTTGCAGCGCTACCACGGCGTCGGCATCCTGGGCTTCAACTCCGCCGAGTGGTTCATCGCTGACATTGGAGCCATTCTGGCAGGGTGAGTTTCATCTTCATCTCTGAATGTTAGAGCTCATCACTGAGAGTCACATAAACTCGGTGTCACGCCACTCTCAGTTTCATGCAAGCAGTCTGTTTATGTATGAATGTGCCGTATGCATGTCCTCCATACCTGAGTGACGCAGTCCAAGACTTGAAATACGAGTACACCAGAGCACAACTTCAGTTCAGCACGTAGCCTCTTAAGTTATGACATCTTGATTGATAGATCACATAACCACACTAAACAGCAAGCTAATGAACTACAGCAAGGTACATTTACTCAAGTACTTTGGTACAAAAGTATAATTTTTATTCATCTCACAACCCCTCAGATTAATTGTGTAATCATCTGCATAAGCAAGCAAGCTAACATAACCAGCTAAAACCGTAATATCACAACATATTTCACACGCTTTGCAGTGATGTTAGCTTTGACTTTGCGTTGGACTCTGTGTTGTGGTGGGTGCTGGTTGTTTGTTGACATTAGCAGACTCCATTTCTCAGCTAATGTTAGCTAGTGTTTCACACTGTTGCCACTGTAGGGAAGCAGAAGAGAGGCATGGCTCTCAAGAGCGCACAAAAACATCACATCCTTTGAGTCCTTTACCAAAAAGACAGGCTGTAAGAAGCAGCCGAGAAAGGTCTCATTTTTAAGTCACGTCAAGACTCATTCACACATCAGCAATTCAGAGTGATTTAATAATGTAAATTGCTTCACATTCTTGCATATTAGACCTGTACTTTGATTTGTTGTATTTGTACGTTGTTGTAAAGTTTTTTAAGTAAAGGTTTTGAGTACTTCATCCACCACTGACTTGTGTGCAGATCATATAAAAGTAATCACAAGCGTCTCTTCTGCTCTCACTGCATAAATACTCAGCGTGGACGGTCCCTAAAGAAATCAGACCTCGTGCTTCATGCAGCGAGCTAAATAAACCAAGAAATTGGCTTCATCTGAGAAACCAAAACCCCTTTTAATTAGGAACCAAACCCATCGATTGGCCATGGCTACAATTGGCTCAACTAATCAGCACCATTAAACATGTGCTTTTTGACATTTTGGTTTTTCACGCTGTTGGCACATTTGAGCCGGAGAATATGGTGACTTTTATATCCTTCAGTTCTAGGAAGGCTGATAACAAGAGCACATTGAGGAAAATGAGTTTGGTTATGCAGAAGATCAGAATGTGTCGCTCCTCTTGTGTGCTAAGACATAAATAAACCTCTCTTGGAGCTGTAACACACATGGTGATACTGTTCGTGGATTCCCCAGTTTCCCACGCTTACCCTCACTAAGAATGTATTGAAGCTTGCGTGAACTCGTCAAGCCGGTCCTGATGAGCCGACCCACACGTTTCCTTAATGAAGTCAGTAGGAGAGTCACGTTTGCTGCAGATCACGTTGTTGGAAGGCAAAACAAAAAAAGAACTGAAACATGTCTTGTTGGCTGACCTTCTATGAGTAATGGCTGTCAGGTACTCTCACAATTCTACGAGGTCAGGTAGTTCCTGTTGTCCTGACTTCACTAGGAATGGGAGAGTTAAAAAAAAAAAAAAAGAACAGATCAGAACAAAAATAGAGCTTTTTACCTAAAGTCTTCTGCTGATCAAGATTAATGAAAATGTTGTAAATGACTCCACTAGAGATCTGTCCCTGTATAAACCCTGTACAGATGAATGTAGGTCTGATCAAAGTTGAGAGCACATGCTGGAGATGGCTTCGGGAGGTCAGCTCTCACTGTTCTGTGGATTAAATGAAACATCTTGTATGGCAGGTTTCCAGTACAACCAGTTAGACTCTGTGTATAGAAACTGCAGAGTCTGACTCATCCTCTTGTCTGTTGCAGTGGGTTTGCTGTGGGCATCTACACCACCAACTCCCCTGAGGCGTGCCAGTATGTTGCAGAGAACTGCAAGGCCAACATCATCGTAGTGGAGAACCACAAACAGCTGCAGAAGATCCTTCAGGTGAGATCAGAACGAGCGATACACTGCATGTTAACACTGTGGATAAGACATGCTCTGCCCTAACTCCATACTAAGTCCTTATAGGCAAGTCTTGCCACTCGGCAGCCATCTTAGCAACAGCTCTGAAGTTATTCGACCAGGTCCCCATCTAAATGACACCTTAAGTGTTCACCTGGACATAAAAACTGCACGTATAGAATCGCCAGTTAAGCCTGATTAAAAAGTTTGGTGACTAAAATAACTTTTAAAAGGCCCTTTTCCCACTAATCTGTGAATAACCTCATCATGCTTGCTAATCCTGTGCATTAGCGCGATATCCTCTTCTATCCTGCTTACTCATTGGCACCAAATCAGTTGAAACAGTCATAAATCTCAACTGTGGCTCAATTGGCTTCTGGGGGAAGAGGTGGGATATGTGTCATACAATCACCATCTCTGTTTAAAATGCCATAAGTGGTCTGTCTCTTTCTTACAATGTCTCTGGTGTCGGCATCAGCCCGAACAAAGGAGTCTCGTCGGACTCCACAGTATACATGAAGAACTGCACAGCATTTATCCAATGTAATGCATCGCAGTATTTATAACTGCTGCTTAGAATTAGTATGCAGTACGGATTTTGGACACAACCAGAGATTTCTGTCTCCCTAATCTTTCAATGTTTAGACTGATTTTGTAGCAAGCGCTTGATCAATAGAGTATTTGTCTTGTTTTCTGATCTAAAATGATTTTAAATATATATGGCCAGTAGTCTAGACATGACACAAGTCTCCTTGTTGACTTTGCCTGCAGCTATTAACTGACTGGATTCTTTCTGAATGTATTTGTTCTCAGGTCGAAGACAAGCTGCCGCACTTGAAAGCCATTATCCAATACAAAGACGCACTGAAAGAGAAGAGACCAAATCTGTACACAGTAAGCAAACAAGCTGTGCAAACATGAAAATATTTATTCAGTTCAATAAGCATCATCTCAGTGATTTTGTTCGTGTGCTGCAGTGGGCCGAGTTCATGGAGCTCGGACGTGAGGAGCCTGAAGAACCCCTCGACGCGATCATCTCCAGCCAGAAGCCCAACCAATGCTGCACCCTCATCTACACCTCAGGAACCACAGGCCAGCCCAAAGGAGTCATGCTCAGCCATGATAATGTAAGTCAACATGAGCATAGTGAGCAAGAAGGGTGAAGTGTCACATGTTTGGCTCCTGAGACTGACAGCAGACACACAATCCTGTTGTGTAAAGAGGGAACAGTGCAGATGCAGCTGACAGGAATAACAAAGTAAACTGACTTCCTGTTAGCACCATGTGTTGACAACATTCCTCAGTGACAGATGATGTTCTGTCGACCCTGTAAAACCACGGACTCATTAACTTGCCACGCGACTGTCTGAAACAACTGAAACTTGTTTTCAAACACAGATTTTATTCTTCTCAAAGTCCAATTGTAAAGGTATAAAACACTGTGGCCTTGAAAACTAAATTAACACCATGACAGGCATAGACAATTTATGTGAATTGAGATGGAGAATGAAGCAGACTTGATGATAATTGTAAAAAATAAGATAAAAATGCATAAAAACAGGGACAACATGCCTTAATCAGGAAAAATGAAAAATGATAATCAATCAATCTTTTCAACAACAGTCATCTTATGACACTCTCCAAAGTGAGACCGAGTACCGTGAGTATAACATACTGTGTTCCTCTCTCTCTCCCTCCCTCAGATTACATGGACCGCTCTCTCCACCAGCCGCCACGTGCGTCTTACAGACGCTACTCTGGCACAGGAGGTGGTGGTCAGCTACCTGCCACTCAGCCACATCGCCGCCCAGATGGTCGACATGTGGATCACCATGAAGGTCGGAGGGATGACATACTTCGCTCAGCCAGATGCACTGAAGGTGAGAGAAGTCAGTGGTGTTAATATGTGGTGAAAAGTACAAGATCAACGCTGATCTCGCACTTATTTTTATGATTAATCATTTAGTCACTCATTATAATTTCCCAGAGCCCAAAGTCACATCTTGAAATTGTTTCTTTGTCCAAATAACAGACCAAAACTCTGAACTCTTCATTTACTCTCATAAATGACATAGAAAAGCAACAAATCCTCACATTTAAGAAGCTGGAACCAGCAAATGTTTGATATTTTTGCTATAAAAAATGAAAATATTTGTAAGAATAACATTCATTAATGCAGTAAATCTTTGACATATTTATAAATAATCGTACTATTGATCATAAATTTGTATTGCACCTTTCATGCAGAGACAAAGCCCAAGTTGTGTCACAAAAACAGGATTTAAACAATGCTTTGTAGAGAACAAGAGCAAAAACAAACAGTAAAGATAAAATAAATAAAAATTAAATGTTTACAATAACTATTAAAAACATTAAGAACAATAAAGTTTACAGGAATGAATAAATAAACAAACAAGTAAGTGAAAATAAAAAAGGCAGATTAAAAGGTGGATCATTCATTTCTGTTTAAAAATAAGAAGCCAGTTTGCCAGTCGCGGATCAAGAGGGAGAATATTTTGTGAACAGAAAGGATAAATTCAGTAGATAGTCATGAGTCATGAGTCAGCAGTCATCAAAAACCATATCTCTGACTCTTGAACCCTCCACAAATCGTGACTATCTCTCTTAACCTGCCCTTTCATGGGAAATGCAAGATTTCTTCTGCGGTGCAAAAACACTTCTGTGATGTTGAGCTTCTGCCTCTCAGGGCTTTTTATTTCTTAGGCCACGTTAAGTGTGTAATGTAGTTAGTAAAGGCAGATCACCAAGAGTTCCAGTGAAATATAAAGCAATATCCAGAGGGTGGACTTATGAAAAAGCTTCTTTTTAATGCAGAGGTTTTTCAAGATCTCTGCCTCACGTTTGTAGCAGCAGATTCAATTTTCCGCTTGATTTCTCTCCATGTGAGCTGTAAACTACATTCGATGTGTGTGTTGTTGTTTTTTATCAGGGCTCTCTGGTGAACACATTGAAGGAGGTTCGGCCCACAGCCTTCATGGGTGTCCCACGAGTGTGGGAGAAGATGCAGGAGAAGATGAAGTCTGTGGGAGCCAAGTCTTCGACTGTGCGCAGGAAGGTGGCTGCCTGGGCCAAAGATGTCGGTCTGCAGACTAATCTGACCAAGATGAATCAGTGCGTAAACATTATTAAATGACTGTTTTATTTAGACATGGTGAAATCATTCCTGGGACCTCATTACAGAAAAATGTCTTGACGGCTCTTCCTATCATCACTGAGGTTCCAAAGATAGCAAGAATGTGACCGTTTGTAACAGCTAAAGTCGAATCCTAAGATTATACTAGATACTTAAAATCCTGAATGTCATCCTTAACTGAGATATGATAGGTTATGATTATGATACGATGATTTCAGTCTTAAGAATTTTCTGTAATGAGGCTCCTGCTTCCATGTTTTGGTTAATGAAATGTTGATCCCCAATGCATGAGACTGGATTATAGGAATATTGTCAATGTGGCATGTGTGTCATTTTTGGGTATCTAGTCATCCAGAGAGACTTAGATTTAACGTGTTTGACATTGTGTGACTCATTATGTGTCAGTTACTGGATTTATGTGAGCCCATTACACAACAAGGTTAAGAGCCTGCAGCCGACCTGGTGGCTCTTTTAGGCTTTGAGCTAAATGCTAATGTCAGCATGTCAACAGATGTCATTTCTGGCGTTTAGCATGCTGAAAGTAGCTAATTAGCAGTAAACACAAAGTACAGCTGAGGCTGATGTGAATGGCTTTAGTGTTGCAGGAATTGGGCCATAAAATATTTTTTTTAATTTTGTGCTAATGATGACGACGGAGGGAAAGTGAAGGGATCATCAAAATTGTCAATGAAATGATAGGGCAGTCCATCCATTAGTTCACTTAAATGGTGGCACTACAGAAAAATTCAGAGGGATCACCAAAGTCAGCAGGTTTTGTAAAATATGTGCTGCTGGCATGACTCCGAAAACTCAGACCTGCTGTTATTTGTCTTATCTCAGAAATGCAGCAGCTGGCCGCACACCCTTCAGCTATCAAATAGCCAAAAAGCTTGTGTTCAAGAAGGTGCGTAAGGCCCTGGGCCTGGACCGCTGCAGCAAGTGCTACACAGGCGCCGCTCCCATCACCAAAGACACCCTGGAGTTCTTCCTCAGCCTGGATATTCCTCTGTACGAGCTGTACGGCATGAGTGAGAGCACCGGACCTCACACCATCTCCAGCCCTGAAGCCTTCAAGCTCACCAGGTACATTTCTCTTTTTACCTCGACGAGATTTGTCAGGAAGCAATTTCCAATCTGAGCTCATTAAAAACACATGCTTGGTGTCAAATTAAAAAGATGTTGTTTTGTCCTTTCAGTTGTGGTAAAGAGATCCCAGGGTGCAAGACGAAGCTGCACAACCCGGACGAGGAGGGAAACGGCGAGATCTGCTTCTGGGGCCGTCACGTCTTCATGGGTTACCTCAACATGCCCGACAAGACGGAGGAGGCTCTCGATGCAGAGGGCTGGCTGCACTCAGGTGACCTGGGCAAACATG
This sequence comes from Pagrus pagrus, assembly GCF_965226575.1. Lineage (NCBI taxonomy): Eukaryota > Metazoa > Chordata > Actinopteri > Spariformes > Sparidae > Pagrus > Pagrus pagrus. The sequence goes on from NC_140190.1 coordinate 22,894,544, forward strand.
ACAAGAAGGGATTCCTCTTCATCACTGGAAGAATTAAAGGTACTTCTATATTCCTTGTAGAGCTTGAAAACTGGATCTGAGAGAGAGACTTAGATTCTCCTTTACAAAAAATATTGATTCAGTGTCCTCTTGACTCTTTAAGCCTGAGAACATTTTTCTTTATCTGTTATCAATTGGGTGTGTCCGTTTGTTAACCGGTGCTTGTCCTTGTAATTGATTTCAGAGCTGATCATCACAGCAGGAGGAGAAAACATCCCTCCCGTTCCGATCGAGGATGCAGTGAAGGAGGCCGTGCCTCTGATTAACAACGCCATGCTGATCGGAGACAAGAGGAAGTTTCTGTCTATGCTGCTCACCATTAAGGTAAGAGAGCGTAAGACCTGGACCTGGTGCCAGAGACAGAAATATGAATATGTCAGATTTATAAAGTCGCACATACACCTGGTTCTGGCTCACTTAATCACCCAATTACATACATAACAGCAACACCAACTGTGTCTCGTCAGCGAGGTTCTCCAACAGCATGACAGCTGTCATTACTGCCAACTGTGGCTATTCACAGCACTCACACCACTGATTCATCACATGTACCTGTAAACCATCATCACTGATGTCTCAATCATCATTATTAAGTGTCAGACGGATGATCAGTGCTCAGTCTATCGAGACAGCTCTTCATTTTAGAATATTTGAATTATACATTTCTGTTTTCATATCTGACAGTACTTGTTTTCTTTCCTCTTACTTTGTTTATTTTGAACGTTATGCACCACAACACCAAGGCAAAATACTTGCTTGTGAAAAACTGTTTCTGAAAGACTTTAAAAAGTTTTTCACAGTTGAGGATAAAACTAAAAGATCAATAATACCAGAAATAAAGACTCAAATGTAAACAAGTGATAAATTTTTAGTCTATAAATGCCCTTTTGACATCTCACAGAACACTGTGTAGACTGAAAAATAACAGTGAAACTGTCAAACAAGCAAAACACACAATGTTTCACTATAAAGTGACATCTCATCTTATAATTCACATCTCGGCTATCTCTAGAAAACTGTGTGTACGCCTGGTCTGATGTGTGTGAGGTGTTATGTGTGGGGAAATGTATGATACACAAGCATGGTTCAGTTTAATGATGAGCAGAGGGAGGACTGTAGATAACACAGGATGTAAGGCTGTTGAACACAGTGAAGGATATCAGATGGCAGCTGAAGATGCCACTTAGCAGCAGCACAGTATCTCTGAGCCTTGTAAACATCCTATCTTTATACTGTTTATCTAATCTCAGAAGAGTCATTGTATCTGTCTTAACTGATAGCAACAGCAGCAGCAATAAGAAGTTTCTTCTCAAATGCTGCCATCTAGTGGTGAAACTGCAACATGATGAAGACAGACCCTAACTCCAAATTACAAATGTATTAATGCTTAAAACTGAAAAAGAAAGAATCAATACTAATGAATTGAAATTTGTTTTCTCCAGTGTCAGGTAAACGCAGAGTCAGGGGAACCCGAGGATGAGCTGACAGCAGAAGCTGTCGAGATCTGCCGGAAGCTGGGCAGCAACGCCACAAAAGTCTCTGAGGTCGCAAGCGGACGAGACAGGGCAGTCCACGCCGCCATCCAGGAGGGAATCAACCGGGTCAACGAGAATGCAACCTCCAACGCTCAGCGTATTCAGAAGTGGATCATTCTGGATCGGGACTTCTCCGTCACAGGAGGAGAGCTGGGTGAGTGGGACCAGAATGCATTGTTTGCCGATTAGAGGATCTATAAAGACCTCGGTAATTTCATATATATTAAGCCTCTATGTAAACATCATCTAATTCAGTGGTTCCTACGCTGCATTCCTGTGTAAGGTTTTTCTTTCTCAACTGTTTCAGTTGAATCATTTAGATACCTGGAGTGATAAATAGATTAGTTGACTGACAGAAAATTTGTTCTCTACTTTCTGATACCTGACGAAGTGAATGATCTGTATACTGAAAAGCAAATGTCAATGTCGGTAACATAACTAAAAGCATGCAAAAAGCTGTTTTCCCCTCTTTAAATCAATATGACGCCTGCGTTAGAATTTGTTAACCCATCAATCAAATTAAGATAATAAAAATAACAATAAGAAGATTAGTTGTAGTTGTAGATGTCCGGGTAGCTTTTTAGTTGTGTCAGTACCGTAACATCTCACACTCCACACTGCAGTCTAATACTTCATTGTATGACATCACCCATGTCCAGCATATTACTGCCCCCTTGTGGTGTGGTTTACTAACAAGAACAACATAAATTACTCTCAAAAAAGAACCAAAAAACATCCATATTGGCTCCAACAATAACAGTAATACATAGTTGCTAAGAACTCTTCAGTTTGTCACATGAACAGTAAAACCTATTTGGAGCAAAACATTTTTTTTTTAAAAACAATTTTTTGATAAATTTTAACCATAAAATTTACTTATCAACTTTTATTCTGAAATCTGATTTTGTAACTAGGACGCTACAAAGATGTGATGTATTTATCAGCCTTAATTCTGATTTTATAACTAATCTAGGTCACTCTACGTGGACTGCAACTAAAGGTTACAACCAAATACTATATTACAAATTAAATGAAATATGTGAGTAATAAAAAAGTCCTTAAGATCCGCCAAACATGTACATTCGGCTGCCATGTTTCAGGGTATTTGACGTCCAAATCAGCAAGTTGTGTGGCAACGTTTTCGCCCCAATATCAAGGTTGTTGTTTTGACTTGAGGGTGCGTTAATTTTCCTGGTCCAGAATGTTACAACTACAGCTTAGAAAGTTAAGAGGCCATATGATTTTTATTCCCTGAAAACAGGTTTAAGTAAAGCCTTGAAAAAAGAATAAAGTGTTTAACAGTATGATTTCTGTCCTCGTTCCACAGGCCCTACCATGAAGCTGAAGCGTCCGGTGGTGGTGAAGATGTACAAGGAGCAGATCGAGAACTTTTATAAGGAGCTCGCAACTCCAACGACCCCCGACGCTCCGCTGCCTCCCAAATAAAGCAGCTCCCCCACCTGCAGGGAGATCCAGACCGTCTCCACCTCATTTATCCGACCTCTCCCTGCTGCCATTCGTCTCTTGTACAAATATTTTGATTGCCTTAAGTTTTTCGGTCATTCTGTCCTGGTTTACATTTATGGGCGCTGTACAAAAGAGAAGCATAAACATGAGAAGCCATTGTATAATAGCTTTATGATTTTGAAGAAAAGTTCTATTTATTTGGATGAACAACGGATAGATGAAGTAGCCGCAGCTGTGTGTCGAGGAAATTTTATTGCACTGCTTTACTTGAGATATAGAAATGTAGAATCCAAAAAAAAAAACGAGTTTATAGGATGTTTTAAAATGAGTAATATGTGTTTTGTTTTTTTTTGGAGCATTTATTTATTATCAGTTTGCCAAAGTTTATGTGGGCCAAATGAGCTTCAAATGAAATTCAGCAATCGTGTCAGATGTTTACTGGCCTTTTACACGTATTTGGTGGTTTTCTCTCGTCTTTGTCAACCTGGTTTTAAGCTAAATATTAATAATCACTTATGTTGTATGTGTTCAATAAGTCACAGGTGTATTGAAATCTATCTCATAATTAAAAATCCAAATTTTGTTTTTCCATGCTGTGAAAAAACATGTCATTGAAGCCATATCTATTGCCTTTTGTAACTGTAAAGTCAGTGAAGCCTGCACACCTGCCTGGTCCTGTTGAAATGTTTTCCAACAGTCCTTCTGTGTGTAGACCTGCTGTGATTTGTATGTAATATTGTAAATATGTTCTGCCTACATCTTCATCTTTCTTTCGTTTTTTATTTAATTTTATTTTTGGTTGATTTTTCTGCCATTTATTCAGCATTTACGCATCATTATTTGCACTCAAATGTGGAGAAAGTGTAGCAGGAATGGAGAATGTACATAAGTTAGATGATATGTAGGTTTAGGGCAAATATATCAAGTGCATAAGAGTTGTCTCTATTGGGCTGACACATGTATAAATGTTCAGGTGGTTGAGGTTTTCATCCGCGCCTTTCGCCTCCTTGAAGACATTTCATCTTCAAATTAAAACACTCTAAAGGAAATAAAAAGAAGTTGTGAGAGTCCAAAGAGCCGATCTTGTATATGAAGTAATTGTATATAAGCATATTGTAGGTATTTGTAGCAATCTGATCGTTCAAAGTGAAGGTTCAGCTTGAAGAAATTGAAGTTCAGGGTGTGTGTGTGTGTATAAAGTTAAATAAGGATATGATGGCGATTCAGTGTGTCAGGGTGAGTGAGTTTCAACGTCATGAAGCCAATAATACGCAACATCTGAACAGTTTAACTGCCTCTAACATGAAGATTTTGTATCCAAGAAGTACAAAAGCACCATTATCAATATTATTTGAGAGTTCAGCGAGAGCTCACAAGACCCCCGACAGAAAACTGGATTCACCTGACCCTAACAAGTTGTTATTGTGAACTATATCAGGGTTGAAAGATTGAAATATGCATGATGCCACAGGAGAGAAGTGAAGCTGGCCAGTGACTGTGTGTGTGTTTGATCAGTTATGGAATAAAAGTTGACAAAGCTGACGTGTGGAGCTCTGTTCTTCTGTCCTTCTTTGAGTGATTGTTTCCTGTTTAATGTAAAGCAGAAAGAAGCACTCAGATATTTTACCTGAGTAACAGTAGCAATACCACAATCTACAAACACTGTTAGATGTAAAAGCCCTGCGATTAAGACTTTACTTCGGTCAAAGTGCAAAAGTAAAGTCAAAGTGTCTCAGGACTCTTAATCAGTGCTTCATTAAAGGCAGGTGGTTCAGGCAGTTAAGCCAACAATAACACAAAGTACATTGTGTGCTACTGATGGACAATTGTGATTTAATTCTAGATGATCTTAAATTTATGAACATTTCTCAGTTAACGTCTGTTCGGCTTTATGTTTGCGTCAGGTACGAAAAATAAATGGTGTTGGAAAATACGTTTTCTGAATTAAAATTCTAGTTAATTCCAGTCATGTAACATGTAAACTACTTTACATAACTGCATTTGCATTTTACATTTAAATAGTTAAGTTATTTATGTAACATTTGGATTATTTTTAGTTTTTTATCAAATCATTTGATGTAAAACAATAGTTTTTAATGGCACCAGCCAATTGTGGGAATGCCTTTTCTTGTATTTCTTTCTTTCCCTCTTTTTTCTTGTTTTGTTTTGACTCATTGTGTCGCTGAATGAGAGTCACCCCTCAGCGATCTGTTAGGTCAAATTTACAGGTTATGATGGTGATGAAAATTAAGTGGGGCTGCCATTTTGAGATTATTCTCATTCTCAATTAACATGTTGATCACTTAATATATTAATCAGTTATATTGCCTATTAATAATGGGGGGAAAAATCTCATATTAATCCAGAAATTTTCCTGAAATTGCTTGTTTTTCTGAATTACAGTCAAAACCCCAAAGATATTCAATTTCAGAGCACAAGAGAACCAGCAGATATTCACGAGAAGCTGCAACCAGAGATTTTTCTTTAAAAAAGACTTAACACACTATACAACTGTTTGACAATCAAAATTATTGTTAATTATCTGATGACTGAATAATCTAATTGTATAAGCTTTAATTTAAAAAGAGATAAGTCTGAAGTATTGTACGTTTTCAATAAAGTGCTTATAGAAAATAAAAAAACTCACCCAAAGACAAAGGGAGAGTTGCCTCAGTATTAAAAGGTATGGAAGAAACTCCACAGTTAACACATTTTCTATCATCTGGCAGCATTTATCACCCTCACCACACTACTGTAACTGTTGCAATGTCTAATATACTGAATTATTTGTGTAAAACAGTTAACAGTTATTAATGGAGGTTAAACTGCCTCACGGTTCTCACACTAAGTTTTCTCAGCGAGTAGAGTTGCGTCATAGAGAACAATTTATTGATCAGCCTCTACCAATAAACGTCCGTCCCTGTGGTGACATTTCCTCGATAGATGGTCAATGCATCATGAGCATTATTACCCGGCCGGCTGCTTGTCCTTTTAACCCCGCAGACTGCACTGACCATCACATGAACCTTACATGAACCCTCCACACAGCCATGACCGGGTCACACGGCGGTCAATGATCGGACACGCGGGGACAACAGTACTTAATGACTTTATTAATAATATGATTTCAAAATAAAAAATAACATTAAAATAACATGTTTCGTCCTTGTTAACAACTTGCATCATATGGCCACATGGTGGCATGGTAATGCCAAGTTTTTATTTTTCAAAAATACCAAATTGTTCTGCCATCCAGTTCATTTGTTCTGCCCATCATTTGCAGCTTGGACCACATACATGGAACACATTTGGGACTCCACCTTCCCCCTTTTACCCCAGTTAAAAAAAATCAAACCTTTATAAATACAGGCAACCCTGTCCCCTTGTCACAGACACATTATGACGACCACTGACACAGGAACATCCCGTCTGCACATGCCCCCTCCCACCCCCCTCCACATATTTTCAAGGAACCATGTTGCTCTAAATTTTTCCTCATCCTCTCAAAGATCCACACAGTAGATATTCTACCTTTGCTGTATTATACACTTAATATATATAATAGTCTCAGCTGAAATGCTCACTCCCACAGACCTCCTCACAGTTGCGAAGTGGCGACGCAACGCTGGCTCCGGAAGTGTTTTTCTCCTTTAAAGCAAACCAGAAGGCAAAATAAGCACCGCATGAAGGTCAGATAGGCCGGCCAACCATATTTACTTCTGTGTCTTTAAATGTTACACTTGACAGCAGTCTATTTTCATTTTCATGAATATCTTCAATTCTGCTTAAACACATGACTCTCCCACATAATGTAACAAAGAATTTTACGTTTGGTGGTAATTTGTGTAATTAAATGGAGAGTTTAATGCTGTTCCAAGATGTAGAAGATCTGCAACTGTCTGCCAAAAGGGGAAAAATGATCGACACTATTACTTCCAGAACCAACTACCACTCCACTTCGCGACTCAATTGTTTCCTATGATGTGTTTCATCAGGCTCAAGTTATCATAACACAATAAAATTAGGCATTTGGGTACAGACGTCTATGAATGAGTAGAAAAGAGACACTCAAATCATAAGTGGACGTGACACGGAAAACAAATATTTTAGCTCGACAGTTCAGTTCCCTGAACAAAACTCCTCTCGTCTCCGTTCTGGTCCAGTTATTCCGACTGGAAGCAGAGGGTGATATCAAAGTTTAGCTCATCCTGCAAATATTTTCCAACACCTGCTTCTTGGTGTTTCAGCTGTCATCAGAATTATGACACACAAAAAAAACATACAGGGAACATCCCCATAACATTTTCTGCCTGAAATAGATCCAATGGGCATGTTTGCTTGTGAATAATAGCGACAAATCATGCCAAAATAAAGACAATTAAATAAGAAACAAACAAACAAACAAAAAAAAAAATGGTTGGCAAAGAAAAGGAAAATCAATTCATATTGTATTGCATGTAAATATTGTATAAAATCCTTAAAAATACAGTTTAGGTAACTACTTAAGTACTGAAGTCATCACAGCCAAAAGTGCAGAGGTCCATAAATAAAACATTGACTGTGGGTAGACAGTGGGGCTTCTCTCGAGTCCCCACGTAACCTCCCCTCTCAACCACCACAACAAGGGACTGAATGAGTGCCTGGTCAAAGGTCAGAGTTCATGAACTAGGACTTTAAAGTTCCCACATTGATGCACAGAGAGGACAGGAAGGTTGGTTTTTAAATCTCTCCCATCGCTGACAAACATACTCACTCACACAGTTTCAAAGTTCATTCTCAGTAATCACGGCCTGAAGTTCTGTTGACGGAGGCACACCTAGAGAAAATGAGGGTGGGACGGGGGAAGAAGTGAGGGCAGGAGGGGGTTACTGCAGGGCACGTAAGGCGGCAGGGATCCTGGTTATTCTTTTTTTTTTGTTCGAGACACATTTTCCGTGCTCAGACGGCGTTTACAGTAAGGGCAGAGGGAGTGTGTACAAGTCGCTGAGCCAGGCAGGCAACAGAAAAACAGAGCGAACCATTAAAGCTATTGAAGCGTCAGAATAAAAACACAGTCGGCAGGAGGAAAACGGAGAAGGAGGGAGGGAGGGAAACGCTCATTGAAGGTTTGAACCACAGTGGGTTGGTGTGTGTGTGTCTATGTGTGTGTGTGTGTGTGGGGCCTAGAGGGGCCACAGGAACTAACACACCAGGGGCCTGAATCAAGAAGCAAGTTCACCTCAGTCTGGCTTTCTTTGAGTTTTCTGGTCTCACAAAGCTGCCTCTTGGCTCTGTTAACGCACAATTTACCAAAGTGGGTAGACGTCCGTTTACATTTAAAAAAGGTGCACTAATTACTGGAAGATGAAACTGTTGACTTTGGGGGGAATTTTGTCAGTGCAGCAGCAAAAGGTAAAATTCAGCTTAAATTTTTTTTTAAAAGATCGAGACCAGTAGGCAAAATACAGTAAACAATATTTACATATATAAACATAAAAAGTACATAATAATAGTGACATAATGCAATAATCACATAACAGTGGCCATTATTATTAACAACATGTGCTAAATTTAATTATTGATATAATGCTTCCGTTTCTTGATGAACAATTACAGAGCCTGACCAGTTGAAAGTAACACTAAGAGTTAATGTGTACAGGAAAGGAAATCTTTAATTATTGCTCATTATTTCATCGCTACAGAAAGGAAAGCTCTCATTGGCTGGCAAGTGTCAATTTAAACAACTTTATATATCCAAAATAAAGTCTGGTCAACAGTTAAGTTGTTATAAATCAGTGCACAAGGTATATTTAACTGCATGTAACCATAGCAACAACCACTTCACACTTAATTTTGGTAAAGTCAACCTAACCAGGGTCTCACTAATTATTGAACTAGGGCTGTAACTAAAGATGTGGATCGTGGATTAATTGATTAATTGTTTGTTATACCAAATGTCAGGTGATGTCTTTATGTGTCTTGTTTTGTCTAAACGCCAAAGACTATCAGTTAATTTGGAACATATTGGAAAGGCAGCGAAGAGAATCTTCTGCCATTTTTGGATGAAAAATCACTTTAGAATTGTGAGCAATTATTTTTCTGTCGATCGAATGGTCGATTTGTGGTTGCAGCTCTATATTGAATGACAATTTAAATAGGCTACACTCATTTATTTGGAAAAGTGGCTACGACATAAGTGTGACAAAACAATAACGATATCAAAAATACTACACAGTGGAAACTCTGCTTCATCTCGTGCCGTTCGTTAGCCTCCGCACAAGTTTTGTGTCCAGGTGCTGTGTAGACTTTGAGTTTACAAAAGTACTATGTTGACCAAGTCCCTGCATGTTGTTCTGATCATTGATGCAAAATAGTCTTTACTGTACCAATTAAAGAATTTTAGTGCATTTAAATACAACAGTAACTGTCATTCAGTATTCATCAATATGGCCAACTTGCTTTGTGCGACATGCTAGACGCGATGCTGGTGTGGGATTAGGAAACTAAAATGCAACGTGGCCAATTTCTTGTTTTTCCCCCTCAAGTCTCTCTCCTTTTCCTGTCACCTCTCAAAGTTCACCTCTAATAAATCTGTTACGAATCAACATAAATTATCCTGAAGATCATCGAAGAGGACATAAAAGAATGTTTCAGAACCCCAACAGCACCAAAGACCGTTTGGCAGTATGTCTCAGGTTAAATTACGTTTTTAAAGGTGAAATTTGCAGCCTGATTTTAACTTATATAAACATTAAATAAGTTGTGATTGTGATGTCCTGTAAATTTGGATGGATTTTGATTGGCTGACAGTGTTTCTATCATTGATCACATCTCTTTGAAGTTGATCCAATCTCATTCGTCACCATCGCTATGGTTGTTGTGTGGACAATTTTTAAAACAATATATTTACAGTTTTCATTACAGTCGTTATTTTTGGTGTGGATTGGCCTTTAAAGCAATGTTACTTGGTTCAAGTGAGCCAGCTTTGTGAGACCAGTCAGCTCGGGTTTAAGTTATCTGCGATAATCTTGCTTCATGATTCAGGTCCCTTAGAAATACATCTTAAATATTGAGGGAAAGGAAACACAAGGAGCGTTTTGTTTAGCTTATTTTTCTGCCTACATGCCCTTTGTTGATGCTCTGGTAACTTGGTATCAAACGCTCCAACGTTAGTTCGAATACTTGAAGAGGGAACACCGACCCTATTCAATGAGACAAAATGCACAACACAGCTGAAGCAACTGTTACTACAGGAGCTAATTAAATGTGAGTAACTACCACACAGTCACCTGACGATTCCTCTTTAAAACACTGAACCTAATCTCAGAAAGCAGGAACATAAAAACATGACCACCATCGGTGAGAAATAGTGGTATTAAAACTTCTAGAGGAGAAATGACAAAATGGCAACAGCCTACAAAGACACTGGAGAAGGAGAAGCAGGGATGGAAGCCATTAAGACAATACTGGATATTCAGGCATCCCTATTAACACTTGTTTCCCCAAAGGGGGGTATTTTGGGGGGGTTTCAATCTGTGTGACCATGGCTAACAGAGCGCACACCCCCCCCTCACACTGCAAGTCGCAGAAAAAGGCACTAGAGTGGGGCTGTTGCTAGCCGTAGAAAAGTAAAAGCGATATACATTCATAGCTCACAGGTTATCTTAACCGCAATCTGGGAATAAATACACAAAATGCACTTGTAGAAAAATAAAATGTAAAAAAGCGTGGCCCCTATTTTCTTTTTTCTTATTTTTGGATTCTGGGAGACAAGTATGGCTACTTTTTCACGGCTTTATTTTTGTTTTAAACCCCCACCCCACCCTACCCTACCCACCACTTAGAAGGCAATTCAGGAGTGATCCTCCACTGCTCTGGCCGCGAGCAGTCGAGCCCTTTCATGCACGCCAATATGGGAATAAGGGAGATGAAGAAAGAGGAGGGTGTAGAGGATGAGGGGGATTCAGTGGGAAGGGGGGAGCTGTTGGTAGGAGGTCAAGGCTCAGCTTTCAGTGCGAGGAAGTAGAGGGGGAACTCAACAGAACATGTGTTTTCAAATGTTCAGAAAACAGAGAAAGCTCATCCATAACACAGTCACACACACACACATACAGCATACGTCTCAGTGTCATCATGTACAGTGTTGAGTGTAAGGACAAACATGTGCTGGGTACGACTTTAACCTCCCCTATTTAGCATTTATAAGCACTGTGAACATTTAATAAATGTTTGATAACACAGTTTTATTTGTTGTACACACCTCTGTAAGGACATTTTAGATTTTCTTAAAGGGGCTCTAAGTAACAAGTCAATAACAATTTCAATTTACATGTATTAATCCCTCAAATATGAGCGGATTGTAGCGTGATGTGAAAACTGAGACTGTTTTACTGTTTTATTTGGCGGACCCCGCCACCTTTCTAGCTTCAAACAGTGTTCTGGGGACCTTATTTTCCTCTGAGAACAGCTTGTTTATTCAGTTCTGGAAAAGATAAATATTTCTGATTTTGTATTATTACCTCATTCATATTGTAAATATTAAAGTTCTGAGTTTGAATTTCTTGTATTTTCAACTGAATTTCTTACATATTGCCCCTTTAAAGTTCAGTATTTGTCAACATTTATCCCATTAAGACATATTTTATATCATAACAACAGTGTTTCAACAATATTGTCATTAGAGCTGCAACTTTTAGTCGATTTATTGCTCAAAGGACAATTAAATGTTAACTATTTTGTAATCAATTAACTGTTTTTGTTATTTTTCAAGCAAACATATCAAACATTTGCTGGTTCCAGTTTCTTAATTGTCAGGATTTCCTGCTTCTCTTTATCATTTATGATAATAAATGAAGAGTCTCTGGGCTTTGGACTGTTGGTTGGACAAAAGGAGCAATTTGAAAACGTCACTTTGGGCTCTGGGAGATTGTGATGAGCATTTTTTTCACAATTTTAAGACATTTTATAGGCCGAATGAAAATAATTGTTAGTTGCAGCCCAAATTGTCAATCATTATCTGTTGGCTGTAAACCAGCCTCCACTCGTGTGTGCTCACAGGAGTCATTGACAAATACATTAAAAATCACATATCTGCTTACAACTACATTATAGTGTGTCATAAACCATTAATTCAATGTTTGTATATTGTCTGAAAATGCTAAATGTGGGGGTTTGAAGTCAAGTATTACCTGAATCTGTCTGTTTGTCGTGTGTGCGGGAAAGGAGGGGAAACTGTTGTTGTTTGGGCTCGAGCTCCATGAACAAAGAGAAGTCGGTAACCACAGAGACAACATCTCCTCTTAAACCTCAGCAGCGCTCGCATGCACACACACACATGCACAGTCAACACACACACGACTCAACAGTATGTCGGGAGAGAAATGAGCTCCAGCTGACAGCAGGGGGAAGGGAACTGGAGCGTTCTGCCAAGTAAGGAGTGTGCGTGTGAAGGGGGAGGAAATGGGAGGGGAGGGGGGTATTGGCTTTGCAAAGGCGAGAGCAATATGAGTGCAGGGGGGTGAAGGAGGGGGTGTGGGGTGCATTCCACAGCTCTGCACAGACAGAAAAAAAAAAGATGTGTAGTGAAAATCCTGACTGTAGATGGAGTTCTCCCCCACCCCTCCCTTCCACACCTCCTCCTTCAGTCTCCTCCCCAGCGTCACCTGAAGGCGGTGTGTCTTCATGTGTGCTTGTGTTTTGTTCGAGTGTTTCTGTTTGTGTGGTAGTTGTTCGACGGTTCAGTCAGGCCTGTGAGACGGCTGCGACAGATGTGGCTGCTTGTCCCCTCCTTAAAAGAGAGGAGAGGTGGTGGCAAGTCTACCTCCGCGCTGCCATCCACACACCGGTTTCCCCACGTCAGCTTCCTGTCACGTGGCCGTCGCCTCCAGGTAGCTCTGTAGTTTGCGGACGGTGGACTCGTCCAGTGAAAAGAGGTCAAAGTCAAAGGTGGTGTTGGTCACGTTGAAGTGGCCCGTCTCTTCGATCAGGTTGACAATCTGGCAGAGGAGAGATCAATTAATCATTTACCATGTTTGTACTTCAGATCACGTGTTTCATAATCAGACCTAGACATTTTTATTATTATATCACATTTTTCAGTACTTCCACTCCAAGCTGTGTGATATGACAACATATGTCACGTGGTGTTATTACATATTACATAACATTATTACCTACATTATGCAATAGAAAACACTTAAAATGAAATGTGTTAACTTTGTCCTTTAGATCTCATTATTCATGCTGAAACTCTCTGCAAAAGATGCATTTTTTAAAAATGGTAGTCAACACTTGTTGGTATTCCAGTTGGTGTAGAATATGGTGTTGGTATGACGTTTATCCACATGAGAGACCATGGCATGAACACACACCTGCTGTAGGACGTTACGCTCCCTTAAAGCCATCAGTCTGCGATGGAGGTCCACTAATTCTTCTGTGTAGGCCTGCAGAGAGGTGAACATGGTCGGTTTAGTATTCAAGGACAGCAGAGACTCATAGTGATGTTCCTTTGTAATGAAAAATCTAACTTCAGTACAAACACAGGGAAAAGTTTTTTAGCTGGGGGTAATGCTGCCCTAACTAGAGAGAAAACTAGCAAACCTTGCTGACCAGATAATCACCAAACCAAACCATCTAAGAAGTCATTTCTGGGCACTTTTTGGATTCGTCACCGTGGAAGGCAAAAATCAAAGATAAAGGTTAGGCTGCTTACTGTAATCTTAGTTTGTCAGGAAACAGCAGAGGACCAGAAAGCGAATGTCAATTAAACAACATTTAGTATGTCAGGATAGATTAAGATAATGACGGATGTATTAGTTTGAATGAATTATGTGCTACTTTCAATTATCGCTAATTTATAAAACACATTTACGTAATCTTTTCGATGTGAGCACGCACAGTAAGCGCATTGAAAATAACGGCCTGACACGCAATAAATAAGAAAAATTATTGTTATGCACGCAAACATTTGACCTATCAGATGGAGCCCTGGATACATGGGCCAAGCATTCACAACATTTGGCCAATCAGATGCAGCCCAGCTAGTTGACAGTAGATTTACTGGTGTCAGTTACATGGCAACTGTGAGGTTAGTTAGCACGTTGGCTGAGGACAGAGAGAAGAGCTATTATCACAATTCATATCGTCACTGCGATACTGAACATAATCTCACATCGCAGACTTTCCTGATAATGTGCAGGCCTATTTTGAATTTGTTCAAACTTTTTTGAAAAAGCTATGTCCCTATAGAGTCGCAATTTAGTGGAGAAACTTAGGGCCTGTGTCCACAGAGCGTTTTTTTCTGGCTGAAAAGTTCTTGTGAGTGCTGGGATGAAGCGTTTGTGCACTGAGAGAAAAAACGCTGCACGTGCGTCTTGTCTCCATGACAATTCTCTTGACAACCACCGCTGTATGGTCCACACTGCCCTTTTGCGGTTTATCTGTTTGTTTATTATTTGACATGGACACAGGCCCTTAGTCTTCCATGATCTTGTTTTCTGTCCTTATAGTCGTTCAGTTTTGAAGCAAACTAATTAATCTAGACATAATCACAAAAAGGAGAGGGTGTTTATTGTGTATTTATCCACTGTCAGGGTGTATTGTTATGTATTTTTTATTGTTAATATGCATACATCCTTTGTGTGGTTGACCAGACGATGGATCTGTAAAAAGTCAAACTATCATAGTATGTTGTTTAGATTGTAAACGGAGCACGCTCAGACTAATTTGGGCAGCATAAATTAAGTTGACTTGAGTGACACCAAACCATAGACAGCTTTTGATTTAGCTGAAAAATGTTCTGCTGCTCACCAAACAAAATGTTAAACTTGTTGTTGTTAAACTAATGTTAAACTATTTGATTGAAACTACATATTGAAGTAGACATCTTCCTTTTAATTTAATCTCTGTGGGATTTAACCTTTTTCCTGATGTCGCAACAGAATCCATTAAACTGAGCATATGTTTAACTGAAGGGGTGAAACAGAGCCTGTTCGCCAGAGTTTTATCACTACATGAATCATCTTGTTACAAAGAAGAAAGAAGAGATTTATTTTCAAGGGTTCAAAGGACAGAGACTGTCTACTGTCTGCACATCTGGATCAATTCACTGGCCATCACTCCATACTGAATTCATTGAATATTGACAGAAACATTGAATGTGTATGTGTGGGTGAGAGTTAAAGCATAAAAAGTTTGATTTACCCTTCCTACCTTGTCGTATCCCTTCTTCAACACCTTCTCTGAGCGAAATGAGGAATCTGGACTCTTTCTGCCTGAAACCTGCAGAAAACACATTGGAGAAAGAAAAAAAAAAAGAGGGAAAGGGGAAAGGGGAGAGAAATTTAAGAGACAGATGATACAGAGATGAGAGACAGAGGCTTGAGGAAATCTGGGACACTGATTACATTTAATAAAGCTGAAATGTCTGTCTGCTGAATGTCTTTAGGCTATTCTGTGTTAGGAAGCAAGACATTAAAAATATGGCATGTAGTAAAATTCAAATGAGTCATCTGCATCTAAACTATTGCCTCACACTGTTCTGGCAATATCATTTTGACACTTTTGCTCATCCATGTGTTTCAAATTTCATTTTTTCTAACAATACCACACAAACACACAAAATAAGACTTTAAGGAAGGATTATCCTGAAGAAGAGACACGCCGGATGATGAAAAATGTATAATAACATTGTTAAGAATAAATGAGGCCTGTATCAGTAATCAGCAGGTCGCACGCTGACTCAGTCTGCGTGACTCACTTTGTTGTTGGTGGAGTTGTGTTTCTGCGGGGGCGGGGCAGGGTCTCGACTGGGGCTGTGCGAGCCGTCACTGCTGTCACTCTCGCTGTCCAGGCTGAGTCTGACAGGGGACAGGGTGAGGTCAGAGGTCAGTCACACACAGACTGACAGACAGAACACATTGTCATACGGCTTACCATTGTACTTGAATGATGTGCGTCTGAGATCATCATTAATATCGGCTGTTAATATGGCAGTCAGTAAATTAAATCAACATAAGCTGTTTTTGGTTCTGAGTTTCATTTGGTGAAGGAGACAAAAATGTATCAAAAGAACAACAAGGGTAAATAATATTAAAAAGAGACACGAAATTGTGTCTCTGACTGCATGTCACACTGCTCAAGATAGGTCTAATAAAATCTGTTGGCAATCTCTGTCGGTCTGTACCCCATCAGTTCTGAGGCATGTCAGATTGTGTGATAAAAGCCATTTGAATTACAGTGCTACAAATTCTGTAAATGGAAAATAATACTGATGCAAACCAAAACTTTGAAATGTGTGCATATAAAAACCTGACTGTCCTGACTAAAAAAAAAAAAAGAAGAAGAAAGAAAATGAAAAAGTCAAAGTCAAAATATCACAAAAAGGTTGAGGCTGAGGTAGAAAAGTTGGTGTACGGATAAAGGCAAAATGAAACAGGAAAGTCAGGAAACAGACTTGGCAAATAAATCATGATGTACTTGGAGCATGTGACTTAAACGTCCACATAAAGAGACGAAAAATAACAGAAGAGGAAAACATCAGATTAGAGCTGCAACAATTAATCGATTAGTTGTAAGCTATTAAATTAATAGCCAACTATTAAACTGTTTATAATTTTAAATGAAAAAATGTCAAAATTCTCTGAATCTAGCTTCTTAAATGTGAATATTTTCAAACCAAGACATTTTAGGATGATATCTTGAACTTTGGGGAACACTTTTCACCATCTTTGGACATTTTATAGACCAAACTTTTTATCAATTAATCGAGAAATCTACAGATTAATCCACAATGAAAATTAGAGATGTAGAGGTGTATTTAGGGAGACTAACCGAGAGTCCCGGTTGGGGGGGTTGGTCTTGATGGGTGTCTCCTCCTCTGAGCTGCTGTCGTCATCGTCCGACTCTTCTGACTGGATCTCCTCCACCATGGACCGGAGAGGACCTGGGAGAGGACGACAGCATCACACAAACTACAATATTGACCTGAACATTGTATCTCAAGCAAACTTTTAACATACCCAAATTACATGTTAAAACCGTTACATAAAATTATCTTTGGTGAAAGAAGGTGAATGGACTCTACCTTGCCCTTGTTTCTGTCCAGGCTCAAAGTCTGAATCTGAACTGGAGTCAGAGCTCGAACTGGAGTTGGAGGGACTCGAAGGGGCTGACTGCTGTAGGAGACAAAACAAAAGACAAAAGAGAGAGAGAGAGAGAGAGAGAGAGAATATCCTGATAAGTCTCGAGCTAGAATCCAACTCTTGAGGTGATTATTGTGCTGTTTTTGACTTCTGGAGTGACTCTTCTCTTCTGACTTTCATGGACAGTCAATATCAACAATCTGGAATTAGGCCAAATTAGTAAAAACTTTCATTTGTCTCTATAAATGCAGTCGTGTAACAAATGGTTAAATATTCAAATAAGAAAGTACAACAGGGAATTGATTGGTAGATTAATTGATAAATCAAACAAAGAAAACAACAAAACATTGCCTAGTGTCTCATTTGTGAGGTTTTGTCACTTTCCTTCATCTTGTGTGATAGTAAATTGAATATGTCTTTTTTGGTTTTGGAAATTTTTACTATTTTCTAATATTCTATAAATGAAACAATCAATAGATTAAACAAGAAAATAATCGTTTGATTAAGACATCATAAAAACAATCCTCAGTGGCACCCCTACATGATATATAATGATAATTAACATTATATGAAGCATATTGAAGTGACATTTATACACAGCTTGAAAAAATTTCGTCTCCTTCCACATTTTCACGTCGACATACCTCTGACTTTGACGATGGTTCGTCTGAATTCGACTCTTCTGACTCTGGAGGTTTCTTGGGCTCCTTTGGCTCCTGTGTGTCATTCTTGCCTTTAGCCCAGCGACCTTTTTCCTTGGAAGGTTTCTTTTCTGCGTATGGCTGGCTGGCTGCAGACGAGGAGGAGACTCGAGGAGAAGTTCCTGTAAAGGCCCCGCCGGTCGGCGCCTTCGGCCCCTCTGAGCTGCCCTTCTTCTGCTTCTTCGCGCTGGGTTTGGGAGACTCGACAGTGGAGGGTCGTTTCCCCGGGGCTTTGGACTCCCCGGGCCCTCCCCCTCCTCCTCCCCCACCACCCCCTCCGCTCCCTGCCCCCCCTCCTTTAGGGGACATGCCCTCCATCTTTGACTCCTTCAGGGTGAGTTTAGGCTCTTTGAAGGCAGCCTTGGGTAGGACCTTAACTTCATCTTTCACTTTGATCTCTGACGGCTTTTTTGAAGACGATGATGAGGAAGAGGAAGGATCGCGGCCACTCTTGCTGCTCCCGTCTCTGTCGTTGTCTCCTTTTGACGTGGCTTTGCTCTCAGAGTCTTTTCGGGGCCGTTCACGGTGCTCCTTGGTCAGCTTGTGTGGTTTGGGTCCTTTGCTGCTGCCACCACTTCCTTCTTTGCTGGGTTCCTGGAGAAAGAATACAACAGCAGCACTGTGACTGACAATGAGAGCACTCAGCCAAAGGCTTCATAAACGGAGACAGGCTCAGCTGCATAAAGACCTCATCAAGCTCTGGCAAGTCTAGTCTGTACTGTAATAACATTATTTACTGTGAACCAGATGTCAAATTAAGCTTGTCGGTCAGCGTGAACTATAGCCAAAATAACAATTTTCTCAGTGATCAGTCTAAAAAAAAAAAACCCTCTTCATGCAATAACAAGACTGAGAGTCTACAGCCACGCTAGCAGCTCTGTGGGGATATACAATGGTGCTTTGAGCTAAATGCTAAAGTCAGCAAGCTAACATGCTAAGGTATAATATTTCTCATGTTCACTAGCATAGTTTAATATGCTGACATTTGCTTATGAACACTTGAGTTGAAATGGATGGAGATTTCTTTAGTTTTGCAGGTATTCGATCATAAAACAAAATATTCAACAAGCTGAAATTTTAACCTGATAATGGCACTAGATGAAAAGCTAAAGAACGACGAAAGTTTTAGCCATTCATCCAGAAGGCAACATGATTATTTGTACCAAAACTCCTTGCTTATCCGTCCAAAAGATCTCGAGGCATTTCACTCATAACCACAAATATCAACCTTGTGGTGGTACTAGAGAAAAAGTGAAGCGATTACTAAAGTCAGTACAATTCATCCTCTGGGGAGCATGAACGTGTGTACAAAATTTTGCCTTAATCTGTCTGATAACAGATTTCAGTCGGACCGACTGATAGACTTTGCCTAGAGTCATGCCACTAGCGTGGACAAAAGTAGAAAAATAAATAAGAAGAAAAAGTTAGTTCAGTGTATTAAACAGAGATACTCTACTATACTGCAGTAGAGTATGCAGACAGTATTTACACACTGCGCCTGCTGTGAGCTGCCAATCTGGATTTATGAGTCAACTGGCAATGGACTACATTTGTTGTTTTACTGGAGTTACATTAGGAAACGTAAACTTGTAGTAAAACTTTGAGGGCAGCAGACGAACTGATCATGTAGTGAAGGATGTATGTGTGCATCTCATCCACAGAATTGCCTTTTAAACAAAGCTCTCAGACACAGTGATACAGGTATGGCATGATTATTTCCAAAACAGTTCTAGAGGTGTTCACTCAAGGGTCTTTATCATATTCATTCACTGTAAAAAATAGACTCAATACAGACTGGAAGACTGGAGGGAGTCGCTATGTGAGTGTGTCTGTGCGATGTGATTTTTTTCTATGTCAGCAGATGGACACAGCTGGATGAAACCAAGTCCTCTATCTGCCTCAAGCTGCTGCTCAACAAACGCCCACTCATGTCACAATAATAATGAGGATCGAAGCGACATGTACATCTTTGTCAAATGAAGGGAACATTTTATTTATTTATATGTAGACATTAGGACAACTTGAAGATAGTCACCAATGTGGGTCTTGAAGTTTTGTAAATTACTCAAAATCTGTAGAACAAAACACTTACAGAAGCAAACCCATACATGAAGAAACTGTACTGGTCTGTGAAAGGTCTATACCAAAAGCGGCAACAAATTAAACTGTAGCGGGATCAGTTTCCTGTTTTCTCCTCATATGTACCCTCTCCTGGCAGATAAGCCGGCTGAGTAATTCTGCATACATGCATACAGATGCTCAAAAACAGCTGGGAATGATTACAAGCCTGAGTCAACCTGTTCTGAAGACTGTTGTTTAGGGCAAGGCAAAAAACGGGTCAATAAAATGGACTGGAATGATCAATGAAGTTGTGACACCATGAATGAATGAGCAAGCTGACATGTTTGAGATGACTAAGATGGTGTTTTTCTTTGGAAAATGTGACCAACCTTTGACACATGAGAGGTCTTGGTCTTCTTGGGGTCTGAGAAGGCAGAGAGGGGGATGGTGGGGAGCATCGGGTAGTCTGGACTGGGCCTCGACACGGCCTCAGCTCCCTCTGGAACCACCAATACCTGAAATCAAAGAGACAAGGGTCATGGAAGCCACTGAATATATACTGTAAATTCTCCAAAAATGTACAGGGCCTTTATTTATTTTCACTAATGAGAAAACCAGACTTTTATAGAGGAAAAGGAAATTTTGGCCCTGGTTCTGTATGTAAAAGTCCCCGTCAAAGACAATGATACGTGACTCACAGTTCAAGCACTTCTACGGCGTGAGTCATCAGTACAAAACATTGCACAGTAACTGAGTGCTGCGAACTGCAAGTTAAAGCTGAAGATTAAGGTTCTGGCAAAACAAATTGTGAAGCAAACAAAGAATCCTGCACACTTTACATCATTTGTACCAATTTTATAAACAACATTTTGGTCCTCAGATCTTCATCAGGCAAAGCTGATATAGAAAAAGTTATTGTAACCTGGTACTAAGAGTTTATGGTGTGCAAGAAAGTTTTTGAAATTGCGACTGATCCTACAATCTGTAGCTTGAATCAAATCTTCTGATGAATTCAGCAACTGTTGCAACATTTTTGTTCACAAAAAGCTGTCAGCCACGGCAAACTGATGGGAATAAATGTGATTTCTCTGTAACAAAGATGAAAAATTAAAACTGCTGAACATAACAGAAACCTTTATGATCATTACATTATGAAGGAGAGTCACGTCTTTCTTTGTGAAGTTTAATGTTAAAGTTAAATTCATGACTTTTTAATAGGGATAGACCGATTGTCAGCCTGGCTGATTGTTGGGGCTGATATTCAGTACGGGTGATATTTCTGTCGGATTGCCAATAAAATAAAAAAATAATTTTAAAATGTACTACTTTGGCTCTGATGTGGCATCCTCTCATACAACGTCCTACCTACAACAAAGTCTGATTACATGTCACCATTTATAGTCTTTAAACTCTGAATAATCTGAATCTGCCAAGTAACTAGTACCTCAATTTAAACGTAGCAGAAAAAGGAAATGCTCCTCTAAATATCGGTCATCAGTCTCCTTGGTTTCTAATAATCAGTATCCGCCCTGAAAAAGTCATATGGGTTGATCCCTACTTGTTGAAACTACTTAGTAAACATACACAACTTATTACCTGTTTAACAACCATGCCTGCAAACATACGTAAGCATGATGGATAACGAGCAGGGACAATATGGCCTAGAATGAGCCAGCTGCATACTGATTTTTCGGTGATTGGTGCAACAATCCCATTTTAGTGTTTAGTATTTATTTACATTACTAACAATCTAGGGCCTTTTTTGGGGAACTGAATTCAATGATTTTGAAGACGTTTCAAGACCTGCAGATACCCTGCGTTGATGATATAGTTTAAAGACAGACTTCAAATGGGGGAATAAAAAAATAAATTCCAGGGCCAGTTTCTCCTCCCACTTAACACCTGTATTTGAGAATTCATAAAAAACATCATGTGGTAGCTGCTATTACAGCCCTACTGTTTACTAAAGTCACTTATTTAGCCATCAGTCTAGTCAACCTGGCAGCCAGCCAGTGTGTCAGGCAGCCTCACCCCTCCAGCTTTGATCAGCTTTCTCCTGAATTCTTTGGTGGGGTTGTTGAAGGTGAGCTTCTCACAGCGTAGGTGGTTCACTGGTGGGTTGCCCTCCAAGTTAAGGAAGAGGTCGTAGTTGAAACACACCTTTTTTGGCTCCTCCTGAGGAAAGACAGCAGATAAAGATAGTTTAAACCCTCCTGTAACAGTAAATGTGACACAAACTAATCTGTGTTTGTCTTACTGCATTACTGCCCTTCATACCGTCACCTCTCAATACCTGCATATTTCACAACAAAAGATAAAAGCTGAATGAATGAACTATCACCCTGGAAGTCAATAAAAGACACAGACAAAGCTGGAGCCGGCACACTGATAAGAAACGAGTAACATTCCTGAGAGAGGCTTTAGAGAAGAGGACAATTAAAGCAGAGGTAAAGCATTAAGACACACTGAGGGATACTATAAAACAAAATGTCTTCTTGTAAAGCAGGTGGAATAATGGCTGCTGATGTTTACACTCCTTGTGCTTGCCTTTGAGTATTTTCATCATCTTCTTGACAGATTTGTCCACTGTGTGTAAGTTAATTGCACCTAAGAGGAGGAAGTAACATTGTTGGGTGCAGTCCAGAGGTTTAATATTGTAAAGAACTGCAGGAGCTGCACTAATGTGCACAGACCTCTGAAGCACCATCCTTATCTTGTAATGAGAGTTAAGTGGTTCTTTCTGTCTTTCATCATTCTTTTAAACGGCTAATGGAGACTTAAAGGTGCCAGTATAATAGGGTGTACTTATTTTATTTCTATCACTTAAGGAGAGAAATGTCCCCTATTAAAGTAATGTTTTACTAACACAATTGCTCATTCTGATTGGCTGAGTGGATATATAATAAATATATACGTACTGTATAATAACTCTTATTGACCTACTGGAGAGTGTGTTAGTAAGGTTGACCAAAGAGACAGAGCATCGCTGTGCTGCACTCAAACACTATACATGCACTTAAGTAATCTGATTATTTCTGGCTTTGGGCAATAACCTGATTTCTGAAGTATCATGGTAAAAGGAACAGCTGCTTTCTTTTGCCAAGTTAAGGAATTAACCTGGTAAACAAGGCTGCATTTCTGCTAGAAAAACCTGTTTTTCCCCCGTAACCCAGATTTGTATGTTTATGGAAAGGCAGTCTAAGCTTGGTCTTAATCCGTCATGAAGCTTAAAAAATGACATTTATCTTGGCCAGGACTCGCTTGTTAAAGGCATTTTGAATCTCAATGGGAATATCCCTGGTAAAATAAAGGTTAAATAAAATAAATACATTGACACAGAGAGATCCGTGCACAGTTCATACAGCTTTCAGAAGAGTAAAACTCAAGCACTTTCAAGATACCTAAAACAAAAATTTCCAGACTTTTAAACCCTTCATTCATCAGTCCTTTACACCAATAGCAAGCCATGTGTGACTTTGTTCATTTTATCAGCTGTTCACATTAACTTTGATTGTGTGTTTTGATCATGTTTACTTATTTGCTAATTTCGACACCACCCAGTGAGCACAAAGTGGTCTAGATCACGTCTTTTAGACGTCATTTATTGACATCCAAAGACATAAAGACATCCTCTGGGGAGCCAGAATGAAAGTTTTTTATACATCTTTTCTGGACGTTGTATAGACGTTTATATGGCCATGGGAAGATGCATACACTGTCTCTTAGCCATGCTGTCTCTCCACCCCAACTGGCATCTTTTTTCTTTGGTCTTTTGTCAATGTCGTTTATAGACTAATTCTGGCTGTCAATGGACGTCCAGATCATGGCCTGGCCCGATGGACATGATATCAACCTGTTTTGGACATCCACAGACGTTGCCTGCTCTGTGGGCAGGAGACAACAAATAAGCGTGACAGTGGGATCGTTTCATTTCAGTTTTCAGATTATATTGAAAGTCAAGTCTTTATCAAGGATAATATATTTAAATTCAAGCATATTCCCAACCTTGAAAACATAATAGTTTTTTTGCTCCAACAGTTTCTTTGAAGGAAACAAGCCAACAGTTTACTGTCTGTATTCAGTCTATCTCACCTTGTTCTTGAAGTAAACCTCAATAGGCATGAGGAAGCCTGCGTAGCCCGACTCCTCCACTTTGTACGGAGGTTCCTTGCATACTGCAGACAGACAAAGACATAATTACTGCAGTGATACTACACGTATAAATAGAATGCTTTACTGTCATATGACCTAAATATACTAACACCTGTGCATTGTTCATTGAGACAGTGTCTGGATTGCTTACCTTAACTTTGACCCCTGTTGACGTTCGCATTTTTAATTTGATTTGGAAATTAGGAGCGTTATTGCACCTGCTCAAATTTTATCAACTGCTGGTGCGACAGGAGCATCATGAAGAAATGTGAAATGTGTTTGATTCAGCAGCCTCTTCAATTTATTTCCATTTCCATCATTTTAACTTATGTGAAATTAGTTTCTATCCCTGTCTTTTGTGCAAACACTAACTAAAACACTTCATTACCTTGGTGTGCGACATATGCTACGAAAATAAAGACACTGTGTTTGTGTTGAAATATCTCTCCGTCTTACCTCTCTTGGGTTTGGGGAAGCTCTCGTGCAGTCGGAAGACGACCTTCTCTACAAAGTGCTGGATGTCGCCGGTCTCTGGCCCTCGGACAAACACCATCCAGTCGTGGGTGAAGCCTTCTGATGTCACTTTCTTCCTCAGCTGGGCTCGGTGGCCCAACTCCAGCTTCACCTGCACTGTGCACTGAAAAGAGGCAGACAGAAAAAAGAGTCACGTACTATATGAGACCACATTAGACCTGTAGATGTGGTGAGTATATATATACGAGCCAAAAATAGGTTAAAAGTGGACTACATGGGCAGAATGAGAAGCTGCAGATGTATTGACAGATAGATACTGATGAAGATGTAGAATGGAAACATTTGTCTGTCTTTGATTATCTCGATGTGGTGAGCAGAGCAAGGTCAAAAAAATGCCTAGAGATTTTTGTCTTCTTCCGTTGACTCTTTTAGACTTTAATCTGCATGTGGGCTATGTTGCAATGGAAAGATTTATATGCACCTTTAAAGCTCTTCTTTCTTCATGTCTATGCTCATATAACCTGCATGAGATGTCAGATATGATGATGTATGCTGAACATTTATGTCACAGATTAAATGTGTCAAACTAGAAAAAGAGACAAAAGATGGGTAACCTGAAATTAAGTGGGTTTATTATACATGTTTGCTTGTCTATGATAAAATAATAAGGGTTACAAATCGAGTAAATTTCAATTATACATCCCCAAATCACAATTTTTGCTCAAGGCTTACAGCATATTACACCATCTATCCTTAAATCCTTGATATGCATGAGGGAAAACTCCATTAACATAATTTGCAATTATTTCTTCATCTGCAGAATCTCTTATTTTGATGTCCAGTTTACTATCACATTTAAACCTTTCCTCAGAATTAATGTCACAAATTAAGAAGTCACTCTTTCAGGAAAAGAAGCGGACAGAAAAACTCATTCTAAAAATAAATGACAGCTGACGCGAGGGGAAGAGCGACTGCTGCCGACTGTCACCTAATTGCTCGCGGAGGCGTCATTCTCGTGGATGGATAAAAAAAAAAAAAAAAGCCTCTAAAACGCTTAAATGGGTCGCCAAATATACTTAGGCCACTGTTAATATACCTGGGCGACCCGCCCAAGTAAACTGTATGTATGAAACAGTGATTGTTATAAATTAAACTACCCTACAACATATACGTTAAGAAAAAAATACCAAAACATTTGAGAGAATTTGCTGAAAAATGTTTATGTTTTGGACAGTTTGTCAGACAAGATAAGACAATACAAAATCGTTTTGTCCTCATGCAATGGACACTTTCACTGTCCTGATGTTGTACGGACAAAACAATTAATGATGAAAATATTGTACGGACGAATCGATAATGAATGATGAATGAATGAAAACAGTCTTTAGTAGACCTGCTTGTCCCCCACAGCTCTAGATAAACACCTTGCTAACCGAGGTTGTTTAAGAAATAAACATCAGCAAAGCGAGAAGTGAGATTAAACCAAGGGGCCATTATTCATTGGTTCTTATTCCGTCTTGAACAAAACCTCTGGGTCTCTATTTTGAGTGTGTGGACTTGATACTCAAGAGGAGAGGCTGAACACTTGGCCTGGACTGGTGTCGGGACGCTCCCTGTGGAATGGGAGTGATTAGCTGCCCGAGCCGACTGATCTCAAAAGGTTCGTCCAGAAGAGGGGCACATTGTTGGGCTACTTCTCTCTGCCAAGAACAATGACAGCGACAGGACGAGCAAGTGACACTGTGCTGGTGGTGATTGGCAGAGCAAGTGAAGAGGCTATGGAGATGGAGTGCAGAAGGGAACGAGGGGGAGACGAGAGGGGACAGAAAGGCACTTTATGTCCAGGGGAGGACTGAAGAATGTGGGGATTTGGCCCCGGCAGAGAGCAGCTCATGAGCTGGGACTGAGTGGGGGGATTAGAGGGGACAGGATTGAGATGAGCTGGTCTGGCACTCTCCGACTCACTCTCTCACACACACACAGAAACACACACATACACACACACACCTCCCCTGGCTGGCACTCCGCCCGGCCATTCTGTGGCAGTAATGCCCTTAAACTCCAGACTCCACCACACCCACAGCGAGCAGCCGTGGAGTCCCTCCAATCATCAACAACCCCCATCCCCCTGGCAACTTCACAAAATCAGGAATGTGATAAGGACAACATGAAAATCAGGATGATAATGAGCCAAAGAGGAAGACTCTATTAGAAACCAAAAGAGAACAATTATCTCAGAGCATGGACAAAATAAACATTTCTCCCAATTATCAGAAAATTGAGAGCCCAGGAGGCGAAATGAGGCAGAGAAAATTAGAGCTGAGACAATTAGTTGATTAATTGATTAGCTGGTAATTAATCTGGAGCTATTTTGATGCAAAGGTACCAAAAATTCACTGGTTCCAGCTTCTCATGGGAGGATTAGCAGCTTTTATTTGATTTATCTGCCAGCAAACTTTGAATATTTGGGTTTTGGACAGAACAAGACATTTTTAAGACATCAACTTGGGCTCTAGATTTTGAAACCTCCATTTTTTACGATCTTTTTGACATCTTATAGAGCAAACAACTGTTCAATCAATCTCAATCAAAAGAATCAAGATTGATCATCTCTGTAGCATTACTTCATTATAATGCTGTTTATCCCACATTTATCCTACAATTTAAAAATGCAACCTCTTGTATATTTGTATATTGCAAGTAGCCATACTGCGATTTCAATAATATTTTGATTAACTGTGCAGCCCTAAAAGGTACTAAACATTCACTGGTGAGAATTTGCTGCTTTTGTTTGATTTTTGTGCCAGTGAACTTCTAATATTTGGGTTTTGCACTGTTGGTTAGACAGAAAAAGACATTTTTGAAGACATGAACTTGGGTACTAGACTATTATACATCATTTTTTCACAAACTTTGACATTAAACAAAGCAGACAACCAATCACAAATTATTATTATCATTAAGTGCAGCTATAGATAAAATACTAGGGCTACAACTAATGATCATTTTCATAATCGATTAAAGGAAAAGTTCACTGCAAATTCAATCATTACCTGCTGACCCCTGCGCTGATGGAAATTTGGGATAAGTTTTGTAGTCCACAAAACATTTCAGGAGCTTCGCAGCAAAACAGCATCACAGCATTCTCCTAAACAACTGAATTAGATGTGGAGTTGTTTTAAAACGTAAATAAATAAATAAATAAAATGACTCCATACAGCTTGTCCGGTGTAATCCAAGTCTTTGGAAGCCCAGAGATCCCAAACTGATTTGACAAGACAATATTTAGACCCTTTCTAAAGCTGAAATCACCACTGTAGCTGCTAAGCTAATAACATTAGGGTGGGTGCACAAGTTCAAGCCAGTGAAGTCTGTTCAAATCAATTCGGGATCTTCTGGCTTACACAGGACGGGCTGTATTGAACCATTCCATTTTATTATTTTTTTGCCGTTTTTACGTTTTCAAACAAGTCTCTTCTTAGGTTGTTTAGGAGAAAGCTGCAGAGTTTCTATAAATTGTTTGTTTTGTCTGAAAAACCCACAAATAATGTATTGTGATATAACAGAACAAAAACAGCACGATGTGAAATTTTAGAAGCTGTAGGAAGCAAATATTCAGTATTGTACAAGAAAAATGATTTAAAAAATGAATTAACCATTAAGTTTCTATTAATTGACTACTACACTATTCATCTCAGCTCTATAAAATGCAGACAGGAAGAGAAAGAACTATGTTTCAAGTCAAACTGACTGAAAATATGAGGAGAATTCATCTATCAAACCGGAAATTGGCGATCATTTCTACTAATAATCAGAAAATTAAGAGCACCAGAGGCGGGGAAAATAAAGACTTGAATGAAAATCACGTTGATTGAGCTGGATATCAATTGAACTGCATCACACTGCCTGAAAAAATTTAACACCAGGGATCTAAAAAACAATGGTTAAGTTTCTCAATCATTCAAGTCTTCGGTATGAGATGGACAAAATGACTTTAGGCAACACATTTATTTCTATCCTCTATAAAAGGAACACAGGGGGATACAAAACCAGACAACACAAAGCCACTAACATTGAGATGGTGCTCATGCTCTCTCTCTTTCTCATACACGCACAGAGCTCCAATTGAGAGGATGAGAGGAAATACTAATTTTGGCAGACACGCTGGCACCCACAAAAACAATGAACTCCCAGCTGACTTGTAAATAACACCCCTCATGACCATGTTAAATCTCTGCCAGCTAATGAACGATTAAAATGAAAAGTCAGAAACTTTCCCTATGAGCGGAGGACAAACAATCACGTCAGCAGCTGTGACTTCACAGTGCTACAGCTTCCACTTAAATCCTTCCTCACACCCAGCCTTATATCTAAAAAGATGACACGGAGAGAGATGAAACAGTTACTTGTATTGGAAAATGGTCAATCCCAGAGAGCCACGGGGGAGTCATAAATAGCCAATCTGCAGCACCCAAGGAAAACAAGTGAGTATTGGAAATGGGGTGCGTGAATGAGCGTGTGGGGATTATGAGACGCTGCATGACCACTCATCCCGTCTTGGAAATGCTGTGTTCATTACATGCAGATCTCATGACTAAAGAAGAGCAAAGATCTCAGTATTTGCACACAAAGACGTGCTCCTGCTTCACTGTCCACAACACATGAAGCTGATTAACCATCATCCAGCTGTGTCCTGATGCTGTAATGTGCAATACATAAATTCAAATGCAACATTTGCAAACTGAACTTGACTCTCTTCCGGATCTGACAGACTCAGAGCTGCTGCATACCCAACGGTATAAAGGTAGCACACTCACAAATCTTCAGGACATAGTTGATAAATCTCAATTTCAGCTATTTATTTTGGCCATATCAACCAACATGCTAATGTTTTGGCCTTGCGGCTTTCTGTGGCCAAAACAAATAGGGGAAATTGAGATTTGTCAACTCAGCCCTGAAGATTTGTGTGTGTGTTACCTTTATACCATAAAATAAATTACTGGGAAGACGCATCCTCTCACAGATGGACTTTACTGCCGGTTTTCTTACATCCACCTATCTAAAACAAAAGCAGTACAATGCAATGCAGTGTTATCAAAAATATTGCAATTTCAACACTGATCAATTCTGAACATTTGAAAAAGTGTCAATACTTATTTTTTGCAGTATTTTCCACTACTAGCTGTGTTTTTTCGATCCCCTCTCCAACAGCGAGTTGACACGTGTTGCTGTAGCGCCCACATAGCTGTACCTCCTCCAGAAGTAAATTAACTTTGATGCTGTTGTTCTGAACACACAGTACACAAGCCTTGTTATATTCATCTTTCAATAACAATCTAAAGTTATGCCCTAAATGTTGTGTCAATTTTTCCTCATGGTATTGAATAGGGGTTGACTGATTAGGCTTTTTCAGGGCCGATACTGATACAGGTTATCAGAAATCAAGGAGACTGAAAAACGATATTTGGGACCGATATTCATTTGCTGTAAAAATGAAACTCTTTGTAAAACGACCAGTGATGAAATCAAGTACTGTTCTTAAGTACAATTTTGAGGTACTTTGCTTTAATATTTCCTTTTTCTGCTACTTTTTACTTCCTCTCAAACTATTATCTGATAAATTTACTTAGTTTAGTAGTTACTTTGTAGACTAATAATTGTGGCGTTTTACCAATCAGATATTATTGTGGGCCGGACATTGTGTCAGAGGACGCTGCATCAGAGCCAAAGTATCATATTCTAAAATTAGTTAATTTTATCAGCAATCTGACAGAAAAAAATGACCAATACTGATAATCAGAAAAGGCTGAATACCTGCCCCCTAGTACTGACCATGGTATCAAATATAAATATCTTTTTTAAGGTTTTGCATCGAAGTTAGAGATCATTTAAGTTACAAAATCCATGTCTACCAGTGAGGATCCATCTAGTACAAATCAATTCATTTGACCAGGACCACGAATTACAGCAAAAAACCTCTCTAGAACAGTTTAAGATTAGCTCTTAATATAATAACCTTTATAAAAAAGGTATGTTTCATTGCAAGGGTGCATGAGTTTAGCTATGTGCACCACTAAACTTGCGAATGTGCATGTATGAATACAAAATGCAAATCTTGCACATGTAACATAGTTAACATTCACGACAGAAGTACAACTACGCAACTCTTTTAACTTGTAGCAGAAGACCTCGTCTGGATGAACACACACATTTTCTAGTTAAACTTCAAAGGGGCCAACACTGAATGGGGACTAGTTCCAAGAAAGTGGCTGAGACACTTTCCAAGGGTGTGTGTGGCCTAACCTTCTGAAATATAGTCCTGAATAACCCCAGGCATTTAGAGACTAACCCACTTTGAAGTAATATCTCCCTTGCAGTTAGCTCATGTGTAATTTGGTTAACCCACTTTTCTGTTTTCTGCAAAATAAATGACGAAGCTGTTTAAGATGATATAAATCTTAACTGTGCAGATTTATACATGCAGTAGTATGAAAAGCGAAGCCTTGATCTTGCAAGAGCAAAAAGGCTTACATGCAGGTCATTAAATTATGTTTTACATTCTGGTTTCTTTATAAAGATCCGCCAATGCATGGGTGGTCATCATGACTGGATCAAGTTCAACGCTTACACAGAGCTTTTCCACCATGCTACATGCATTTCAGTCTACAATCATGAATGTGGTAGGCATTAAACATTAACCAACTGTCGGCTAATAATGCAAAGGTATTACAGAAGTTGCATGGTCGTTTTTAATCAGCATTGCATGTGAGGTTTCAGGCCGCTGGCAGTGGAGACACCACCCCGCCTCTCCAGCCCAACCTGGAGAGGACAAATCTTTTCCCCGGCGCCTTGTAGCGGCTCCTTAGCCTTTAGCCAACGGCCGACACTCTCCTGATAGGTAGACTAGCTTAGCTTAGCTACACAAAAACCCGACTCAAATTGGTCTTCATGGTGTTTAACAAGGTGCATGTGCGTTTTAAACACAACAGAGCGGAATAAACACCAGGTGTAAATCTCTTTGTGTGCCTGGTTGTGGCTAGAGCTATGCAGCGGTGCTGAATGGTGTGGTAGACTGAAGCTAGCTAGCGGTAAATACCGATGTATGAGTGCCCAGCTAGCATAGCTCCAGAGCCAAACAACTACGAGTTCATTAGCAGCAGGAGCATTTTTTTCTTCTGGCTAGCAGAACAGAGGATTCATTCCTGCCCTGGCAGCGCGCAGCCTGCTGGCATTTTCTCCGTGAAAAGTTCAGATTCCACAAGGAGACACAAAAGCCACTGTACCTGGTTCTCCATGTTTTTCTGGCCTCAGTGATTGTTGTATTTATTTACAGCGGCGTTTGTGGAGTGTCTCCCCAGCCTCTGCTCCTCATTGTGTGTCAATCCAGCCCAGAAGCGGAAGGCAGACGGCTCCCCTCCCCTTCCAGACGGCTGCTGGCAGGCAACCAAAACAGAAAGCTCTCTCAGCCAATCAGCGAGCCGTAAATTTAAGCACTCTTGAAAGTAACCAATCGGAGCACGGGAGAGGCGGGGCAGACGCTGAGCTGCAAATACAATTAAAGCATTTTCTGGGGGTTTTCTCGAGTGACAGCGAGCTTGTCCCAATGGCTACAGCTCTGTTTCAATTGTAAAATGCACATGATGTTAATTGATTAATCGGAGTTCGATTGTAAGGGATTCACGTCTTAGCTATTGCTATTAGTCTGGTAAATGAAATATCAATAACATTAAGAATGTGACATATATCTTAGTCATACAACTTCATATGTATCACAGTTTTATTTTATTTTTTTTTAAAATATGGTCTGTTTTCTGTCCACACATTCACATTCACTCGTGTGTGATCATTCTCAGTGACCACAGGCCAGTGCTCCTGGTTTATAAACCAGTCATGTTATATGTAGGACTAAAACTGCCAAAATCAAACTTAAATAAAGAAATGTATAAATGGCTCAATATTAATTGATTGATTGATTGATTGATTGATTGATTGATCAAACAATCAATTGGTCAAACAGTCCATTACTACGGAAGCCCTAAAGGGCCATGCATTCATACATATTATTTCCTCCGTTTTCCCAAGATAACGTGATAATTTTCTCGAGATAACGAAACGTTGTTTTCCCGAGATAATGATATAATTAATTAGAGATCTCGAGATGACTGTGATATGATGAGATTAGGGAGATGCCTGGGACCTCGTAGCTGGTCAGCTATGTAGTTAACTGAGATAACGATATAATTAATTCGAGATCTTGAGAAAACAGAACGATAGTGTATCAGAATCAGAATCAGAATCAGAATTCCTTTATTTGTCCCGCAAATGGGGAAATTTCTTTGTCACAACAGCCAAAGGACAGTATCACACTTAAACAGTAATAAAAGTAAAAAATAAACAATATAATAAGACATAAGAAATAGAATTTAACTGGTATATACATAATATCTACAATATGAAATTGGTATTTACAATATGACATAGTATTTATTATTTATAATATGGACAGTGTAAGTTTAAACAGTTGGTATTTTTATTTACAAACAATAAATAATAAATATGGATATTAAAAATTGTCCAATTTGTGCAAACCAGAAAGTGTGTGGATATGTGCAGAGTTTTTTTATTGCACAGTGCACAGTGAGGTCTACTGGGAGCAGTGCTGGTTGTAGACTCTGACAGCAGCAGGAAGGAAGGACCTGCGATACCTCTCCTTCACACACTTGGGGTGTATCAGCCTGTCACTGAAGGAGCTGACCAGTGCTGTGATAGTGGCCTGTAGGGGGTGGGACTCCTTCACCAGCAGCGATGATAGCTTGGCCATCATCCTGCTGTCTCCCACCACCTGCACTGGGTCAAGAGGGCATCCCAGGATGGAGCTGGCCTTCTTGATAAGTTTATCAAGTCTCTTCCTATCTGCTGCCGAAATGCTGCTGCTCCAGCAGACTATACCATAGAAAATGGCTGATGCCACCACAGAGTCATAGAAAGAAGTAGTATATTAAGTAGTATATTAAATCATTGCAGGAAACATCATTCAGTGTAGCAATGTAAGTGGATCATTGTCATATATGTCATATCGATCACCGCGTCACATATCTTTTCAACCAAGGCCTGACACAGGCTGAAATAGCATTATGCCTTGCTATTACAGATAACACATTAGTGTGCGTAATCTAAAAAGACGTTAGCAAGGCTTCAGCTATATCGGCGGCGCAATCTAAGTGAGCGTGATGTCGTCGTTAACTACATACCTGACCAGCTAAGAGGTCCTAGGCATCTCCATAATCTCAGGCCTATCATATCACAGTCATTATCTCGAGATCTCTAATTAATTATATCGTTATCTTGGGAAAACAACATTTCGTTATCTCGAGATCTTGAAAAAATGATCACGTTATCTCGGGAAAACGGCAGTTGTTATTTCGAGATAATAACTTGAGATCTCGAGAAAACAAATGAAATTAACTCGTTATCACGGGAAAACGGAGGAAATAAAATGTATGAATGCATGGCCCTTTAGGGCTTCCATACGTTACATTTAATTTCATCACAAAATAACATTATTTTGCAGCTCAGATTAAACAAAATATTCTGTTATAAAAAAGGTTCCCTTCCTAAGGCATAGCTCAAGTTTTTAATAATCATCCAACCTAAAGAAATCAGCATAAATGGAGGACATTAATATACACACTTTTTGTCATTAAATGCAACAAAAATAAGTGAAAATGAATGTAGGCGTATAACATGTGACATTAATAACTCTTTCTGCTTTAATTTGCCTGCATTTATTAAATTATTTATGTACTTTACCATAATGTTCCATCAATTAATTATTCATTAACGTATCAATTTTTCAATTTATTTATTTACTTATTTATTTCTGTATTCTTCTCCCTCTGTATTTCCCCCATTATTTATTTCTACGAACGTCTTCCCTAAATTGAAAAAATGCACCTTTAACATCTCTTTATGCATTTCTGCCATCAGAGTGCATGGATCGACTACACATGCCTTGCTTCCACTGGGTGTGGATTTATATTGAGCCCTTTATACATTTATTTTTATACTTTTGATTTTGGCAGTTTCACTCCTCCATTCTATAATAGCATCATAAACTCAGTGAAAAACAGTGATGGAAAATAATTAAGAAAATGTACTCAAGTGTTGTACTTAAATACAATTTTGAGGTACTTTACTGATGATGATCGACTACAGGTGTCATTAATCCATCAGCACATGGTAGCATAGAAATTCCATTGCGTCACAATGTAAATTTTGCGAACACATCAATCAAAAGTACCTAAAGTGCCTAATTGAGATGCTTTTCCAAAGTTGGGTATGTCTGAATTAAAGTATTTTGACCTCTTAACACCACAGGTTGTTACACTGATCTTACTCAGCCTCTGTCTCAAACGTCTGATTCAAATGCTTAATCTGGAAAGAAAGCAGTACGTCCTCTGATTGAAGACTTCTCTTTCATACAGAGTGAGGGAGCGAGGGCCCGTTGCAGTCAAGTCTCTGTGGTGCTCAGA
The DNA here is from genome assembly GCF_965226575.1 of Pagrus pagrus. Lineage (NCBI taxonomy): Eukaryota > Metazoa > Chordata > Actinopteri > Spariformes > Sparidae > Pagrus > Pagrus pagrus. The sequence goes on from NC_140190.1 coordinate 22,929,625, forward strand.
CTTTGATGTGAGATTATCGGGCCTCAGCTATGGGACAGAAGGTCAGCACTCTCTCACTGGTTTGGTGCCTCCTTTTCTTCTCCTGCCGCTCAAACTGATCCAGTCTGCTTCTCAGTCAAGTCTGAGTAAAAGAAGTCCCACCTGGCTGTCAGACACGAGGGTGTCCCACTTGTATTGAGGCATCACCCTTTAAATCCTCCTTTTCAATTTGTAGGAAGAGGGAGAATCACAAAATGAAGCAATGTTGCACAGGTTTCACACATGTAAAAGAACTTTATTATAATCAAAAGAAAATGTTAATTTCAATTATCAAGTACAATTTATAAAGAAAATCAAACAAGAATCAGTAGATATTACAATACATATTTTTTAACGATAAAAAAAATATACACCAGTGTGTCCTCACTTGGAGGACCTTAAAAAAAAACAATCAAAAAAAGAATCAAACATGAGTAAACATTATATACATTCATATGTTTACTCATGCTGATTATTTTTTTGATTGTTTTTTTGTAGCCCTGTTGTAAGAGTCTTGTCAGGGCCGTTCATTTGGCTCCTCCCTTGTCAGCTTGTCTGCTGGTGCCACTTCCTTCTTTGCTGGGTTCCTAAACAGGGAACACATTTGGATGCACAGGACCACCGTCATTATCTATCATCTAGAGACACAATCATCTCCTCCCAAAATGTGCTGTTGTGAAATTATTTACTGCTTTTGTCAGGGAGAACGTAAGCGTAAACAACACACAGCAATAATAATAAGACTCATTACTCGGTGTGGAATCTAATTCATCAAACTAAATCTTTCTCTGTGTAATAAAAGCGGGAGAATATTATACACAATAAAAAAGGCAGTCCAAACAATACCACAATTAAAAAAAAAAAAGACTACTAAACATACTACACTACTACAATATATTTTGGAATATTTACTCACTGCTCTTGCTATGAGCCGACAATCTGGACTGACAAACTGAGGCTATATATAACCAAATTTAAGCAGGTGGTTAAAGCAAAACCATTAAATATGTACACTGGAAATAAAACCCCTGTTGCTGTAGGTTTTGACTTTGGACAGCAGGGGGTGTAGTTTCACCCTCTCTCGGAGCAGAGTGCTTGCCGAGAGGTAAGGTGGCCTCGATAAAACACAGGAAGTACATCATAACATCGACAGTGAGAATATTTATATTAATAACGTATTTAGCCATTGTATTAGATATATTTAGCCATAGGGACACATTTGATTTCTCTGTAAAATAAAGAAGTTTCCAAGTCTGATCACACCGTATCGTGATTCAAGAAGGCATTGCTGTTCCCTATGGAGGGGCCACTGCCGTGTTTGTGTTGTATTTGTGCCTTATTTATGCAGGAATAGCACTGGATTTTTTATTTACTTTTTGCTAGTTTCTTTTTACAAACTGGCAACCAGTTCCTTGAGTGGAACGAAGCTTTATATTTTGACTTTTATAACATAAATAATTAAGGGTAAAATTGGGATGACAAGGGGAAAAAACACAAAATAGCATCTGAAGTGGTGTATGTGATTCATCACGGCTTGACAAAAAAGCAAGTCAAACAGATTTTTTTCAGAAGCTTGTGTCAGTACCTTGTTAAGATTGGTGATTTGATTTTAAGAAATGCATTGCCAAATTTGCAGTATCTTTAAAAAATAAAAAAAAACACCACACAAATGTATTGGAATGATCAATAAAGGCTTGACACCGTTTCAGGTTAGCTTATCTAAAACAATATGAGCAGGCTGAGAGTGCTACTGAGATTTTCTACATGCAGGGATCATAATGCTGACCAACCTGTGACACATGACAGGTCTTGATCTTCTTCTTTGGGAGCATTGGGGAGTCTTGACCGGACCGTGACGAAGCCTCAGCCCCCTCTGGAACCACCTTTACCTTAAATGGAGGGACAACAGTTATGTGTTATCTGTGTAGTAGTTTCAGTCATTTTAAAGCCACTGTACTTTAGACACACACTGTAAATACTGAAATATTTGCCTGGGCTTTTATTTACCTTAACTAAAGACAGAACTAGATATATTATATACAGTACTCTTCATTACGCTGTCACTGCAACTATTTACTATTCAGTCACTAAGCTATCAGCCCAATCAATCAGCCAGTGTCTCCGGCAGCCTCACCCCTCCAGCTTTGATCAGCTTTCTCTTGAAGTCTTTGTTGGGGTTGTTGAAGGTAAGCATCTCACAACGCAGGTGGTCGCCCTCAGGCTTAAGGTTTAGGTTGTAGCTAAAACACACCTTTTTTGGCTTGTCCTGAAAGAAACAATAGAGAGAGTGTTTTATCAAGCTAATCTGTTAGCTTTTTTACCGTCTTGTGTGACAGAAAGTAGCTTGTATTTGTCTTTCTGCATCACAGAAGACTTACAGTTGAATGAATAACCCATCGATAAAACAGACAGACATAGTCTTTCCATCTCAAACATTTCAGTTGTAGAGAGCGGGGCAAGTGAAGCTGAAGGAGAAGGTATGAAGACACCCTTGAGTAATTTCATAAACACAAATGTCTTGTTTGTTTGTCTTTAGTGCTTTTTTCATTTTCTTGACAGATTGGTCCATCTCCTTCACCTTGTTCTTGAGGAAAACTTCGATATGCATGAGGAAGTCATTGGAGCCCGACTCCACCACTTTGTACGGAGGCTCCGTGAATACTGAACAGACACAGATGACATGAAAGAAATACTGGTTATAGTTACAGTGACATTAAACTGATAATATTCTTAGTGCTGACAAATTAATGAGTTTCATGTGATCAAGGGATAAAGGCAGAGAATAAATCCAGTCAATTTTCTTATCTTTTTCTTTCCCTTTATAAAGGAAGGGAGGTTGCAGAGACATCAACATCTCCTGACCAATTTCCTGGGGGAAACCCTGCATGAATGTGTTATGCTGCACTTCTTAATGTATTTCGTGCAGTCTTAGGCAGTTCAAATAGCCTTAAGCTAAGTAGCCTTAAGCTATTTCAACTGCCTTTTTGTATGAATGTGCTATATAAATATATGATTCTTACATCCACAGTGGGGTCCAAAAGGCTTAGACTACATTACAAATCTTTAATATTCTTATATAAACTTGGAAATAATCAAAGTTTGAGGATTTAAGAATCATTTAAAACACAGTTTTATGATTGGTAAAATGTAGAAGATACATTGAAGATCCAGCAGTATTTCTAGGTCAGCAACAGTGGTTTGACCACCTTTGACCTCCTCTGTAGAAAAGGTCAGATTTGCTTGAATTGTAAAACTTTCAATGAAGAAAGAAATACTAGATTTGGTTTACTCTTCAGGCCTTGTTCACTTGTAGCCAGTCTTCACTCCATTATAAATATATATTTGCCTCAAGTTTCCAGCAGATCATTGCTCACTTAGTAACATTGTGACGGGGGAAACATGGCATTAGAACTAAGTGTTTGTGTCAGGAAGTCAAATGTTAATCTAAGCACAGAGGGGCTTTCATACCGAGATATTCTGGAATGTATGCTCATTTTTGAGGATTCAACTTTTCACTCAAAAAAAAATAAAAATAAAATAGTATTACATTCAAAACAAATGTAAAATAGAAGTATTTGGACAAGTGATGTCAGACTTTTGGACTCTACTGTATTTGCAAAGTGAAAGATTGTGGTCATGTGCATGTTCAGATTTGATTGCCATACCTCTCTTGGGTTTGGGGTAGCTCTCATGCAGGTGGAAGACAACTTTGTGTGTGAAGTGCTGAATGTCATCAGTCTGTTGCCCTCTGACAAAAACAGTCCAGTTGTGGGTGAAGTCCTCTGATGTTTCCCTCTCTCTTAGCTGGACTGTGTGGCCCACCTCAAGATTCACCTGAACTTTACACTACAAGGGGCAGAAACAAGAGAGTAAAACACTGTGCCTCAAAGGCCAGAGAAAGAACAAGAATGCAATTCACATGCAAATACTACCCTTAAACAATTACAACGGTTATTATCTCTAACTGTTGTCAAACACCAAAAGTTAGGTCAACTCCATCCTTGGAGTCAGACCTTGATATGCAGTTGAAAAAGCAGGAAAAAGTGGCTAAGAGGACCTTTGGTGCCAGACTGTAGGCTCCACATTAATCTTTTAATCAAAGGCAGCCAGAGGGGAGTCCCAAACAGCCTATATACATATATCCCACCAGTTAAAGGTGCGCTATGTAGTTTTTGGGAAGACATTTTAATCAGATGAGGAAAATACACAAACTGACCTTAAAGGCCAACACAATTTCAAACTGTTTTAGGGTCATACTACAGAAACTTCCACCTTTGGAAGTGCAACATGTCTGAAAATTGACTTCCCTTTCTACTATTTAAACTTAGACCACATTATTCCATAACTCATTGACTCTAAAAATACACATAAATAAAGTCTTAATTACTTTTTTTTTTTTAAAAACTGGTGTTACTCATAAGGAGATGAACACCAGTGATTTCCTTCTATGACTAGGGACAAAAACAAATTGATGGCCCAACAGGCAGTAATTGTTCAAATAACCTATTGTTTTATTATAAAATATGACAAGAACTTAAGTCACAAGTGTTTTTTCAGGTGTAATGTTTCTGTAAAGGCTAGGACCAGACGTTTCCATAGAATTACCCTTTATTTTGTTTGTATGTGGCGGACCCTGCCACCTCTCTAGCTTCAAACAGTGTTCTGGGGACCTTATTTTCCTCTGAGGAAGGAAATAAAAATATCCCTGAGTTTGTATTATAACCTCATCAATATTGTAAGTATTACCTTTCTGAGTTTCTTTTCCAAAACTACACAGTGCACCTTTAATATTAAGGGAAGGGGTGTAGAAGCAGTATGACTACTCACCCTGTGATCCTAGCTACACTTTTTATAAACACTTCAGCATTTGATGAGTGTCAGGATATACTTTACATCCACTTTGGAAAAATAACCTCGACTTCTGACGTTCAGTGAAGTGGAAACATATTCAGTTAGACTGACAGCTAGCTAACGGGAAATAACAGCTAGCATGGTTCCAGAGACAAACTGCTTCCAGTTTTGACAGTTTTCCTCTGTGAATCGTTCAGATATCATACAGAGAGATAAAACCACAGTACCTGGTCCATGTTGTGTGTCTGCCCAGCCGCCATCTTCAGTCTGCAGTACTGTGTGCACAGATGATGCTGCGGCACACAACAGTTAGTACAGACCAAAAGGTACCGTTACACACAGGAAGTCTCTCTGTCTAATCCCGTGCTCAGTTTTCACAAAAAAGTGAAAGTGGTGACGCAATCAGGAAATACTCCGAAGGCTAGACCGTCCAATTTAACAAAGGTTGACGCGGATCCAGCCCCTGAATTTGGACACAGCTAGTGTCTCCATGTTCCGTAGACAGTTTATCTCTTCGTACGATGTAAAGTTGATGTGATGATCGTGATTTCGCTAACTTTTCTCAGGAAGTTTCTCTAACTCTCTCATCCAATCAGGGTGCCGGGAATTTTAAGCGCTCACGAAAGGAGCCAATCAGAACTCTCAGAAGGCGGGACAGTCTCGAGTGGCTACGTTCCAATCGCTAGCTCTGTTCTAACTGTACAGCCACATGATGCTAGTTTAAAGGTGCATTATGTAGTTTTAATCAGAAGAGAAAGATCTTCACTGACTGATGTCTTTATGCCTGAACAAACTCAATAAACAAACTCCCTTTGTTTTCACGACTGAAGAAACTGAATAAACAAACTGACCTTTGGGACAACACAATTTCATACTGTTTTTTTACTTTGTTTATATGTGGCGGACCCTGCCACCTTTCTAGCTTCAGACAGTGTTCTAGGGACCTTATTTTCCTCTGAGAACAGCTTGTTTATTCAGTTATGGAAAATATTTATTTCTCAGTTTGTGTTATTACTTCATTAATATTGAAAATATTACAAGTTTGAATATCTTCTCCAAAACTACATAGTGCCCCTTTGATTGCAACTGGTGTGCATTACTCTTAATGTACCATGTTTTCTCAGTAATTTGTTAAGCACTTTGAATTTTGATTTGTTTGAAAGGTGCCAAGATTGATTGATTGATTGATTGATTGATTGATTGATTGATTGATTGATTGAAAAATAATCACACCCCAACGTCCATGTGGTGTAGATCTGGAGCCTTTAAGGACAGTCCTCATCAGCACTTTCTAAAGCTATTACTGAGGCAATTTATTTATTAGCTGTTTAGCTATTGTTATTAATGTGGTAATTAAATAAAAGTCACCAGGAGGATTAGATCTTATTTGTTTATTCACATAGGTGAAGTGCTTAAAATTGATCATCTCTTTAAAATGCAATATTCTCCTTGGAAACCTTGGGTCCTGGCATTCATGTGGACGCCACTTGACAGGCACCACCCACCCAAACACCAATATAGACCACATAAACAACCTCACAACTTGCAGTGCCTCCCCAGTAGGACAATGAGCCCTGCCACACTGCAAAATCTGCTCAGGAATGACCCAATGTGACAAGATCCCAAGGCGTTGATCAGATCCCCAAATTCCCCAGTTCCAATCTGACAATCATCTGTGTTATGTGCAAGAACAAGTCCCATCCATGGAGGCCCAACACCCCAACCATCAGGACTCGAAGGATCCACTGCCAATTGTTGAATGCCAGACACCACAGGGAACCCACAGAAGTCTTGTGTCTTGTGTCTGTCAGAGCTGTTTTGGCGACACAAGGGGAACCTCCACAATATAAAGCAGGTGGTTTTAATGAAGTTCCCAATTTATGTTTTTTTTAAACATAGACTGTTAAAGTTTAAAAATAATGTAATAATATTTGAGACTCTCCTTTTCATTCTCTTCAGCCACTGCTTACAAACCACAAAAACTAGTAAAGCAAGATCTTGAATGTAAATATACTTAGTTAAAAGCATGCAAAATAGTTCCACGTATATACGACAGCAGCCTGCATGCAAGGCTTATGCTATTGTATGCCAATAGTGGAGGGCAATAAGGATAAAATCCCCTAACATGGTGTATTTTCTTTTATTTATTTATATATCATTTTATTTGCAATATTACACACAAATATAACAGATAACAAATTGCTCAGTGATTTGTAACATTGCCCACAACGGCCTGAATGTAGAGACAAAGTTACCACTGTTTCATCTCTCATCTCATTTTCCCCCTATCCGTGAGGGTCGCCGCCAATGTTGCCACTCTACCCCCCCCTTTCAGGGGTTTGTGGGGGGTTACTGGAGCCAATCCCAGTTTTTCAATGGGCGAAGGCCAGGGTACACACCTGGACGAATCGCCAGCTCATCGCAGGGCCCTTTCTGATGGCAGGGGCTGCCACACAAGGTGCCAACTGTGCATTCAGGGTTCAGTATCTTGCTCAAGGATACTTAGACATGTAGCTCAGTTCCGCCCAGGGGAACCTGGATTCGAATCAGCGACCTTCTGATCGCTGGTCACCTGCTCTACCCAGAGGTGGGAATTGTGGAGTCATCAAGTCATCTCCATGCCATGTATTTGTTCTGTTCATGCACTAAACTAGCTGAGTCCAATCAGCACAGCTCTTCAGCCAGGAAGGTGAGCTAATTAGTGAATGCACCTGGTTCAGTGACTGAGCAGAACAAATACATGGCATGGAGATGATTTGATGACTCCACAATTCCCACCTCTGGCTCTACACACTGAGCTACAGCCGCCCAAGTTACCACTGTATAAATTATAAAGCAAAATCTGAAAATGGTCATATTCCTATCATCTTGTCATTATCATGAGGCCAAGCCCTATGTCCTAATTTAAAATGTTTAACACATAAATCAACAAATCTAATGCGATTTTAAACAAGGTTGTGACAGCACCATGCATTTTTTAAAAACATATAGTTAAAGGATAACTACCGTTTTTTACAACCTGGACCTTATTTCTAGCAAAATATATGATCATTTACTCACCCAGATAACTTTGGTGTCATTTGAAGTCGTTCGGACGAAATTAGATCCGGTGTAGCGCCGATATATCCATATAATGCGAGTGACGGGGCAGCGACACACAGCCTCTATATAACGCATTATCTGTCACGAAACTAGTTCATTTCACCAATATCTTATCATGATGTGCTAGTGCGGATGTTGACAATAGACGAGCCCAGACTCAGAGGGGAATAGCACTAGCATATCGTAACAAAATATAGGTGAAATTAACTAGTTTCGTGGCAGATAATGCTCATAAAGGCTGCGCTTTGGTGCCCCGTCACTCACATTATATGGATATATCGGCGCTACACCGGATCTAATTTCGTCCGAACGACTTCGAATGACACCAAAGTTATCTGGGTGAGTAAATGATCATGAAAAATAGTTACTGTAAAGAGGTTTATATTATAGCTGTTATTTGCAGGTTTACAATACATCTGTTTTTCACAGTAATAAACTGTAAAAAAAAACAGTTCTCAGCTGTGAAATTAACAGTTGCCAATAAAGAATACTGTAATATTTGATACATTGTCACCACAGCTGACGGTATTTTACAATTTTATTTTATTTTTTTTCAATTTTATATAGTGTAGTACAGTTTAATTGACAAGTTGAATCACACATGGCCCTAACTCTTACTCAGCCTCTGTCTCAAACGTCTAATTCAAATGTTTAATCTTTCATACAGAGTGAGGGAGCGAGGGCCCGGTGCAGTCAAGTCTCTGTGGTGCTCAGACTTTGATGTGAGATTATCGGGTTTAGCTATGGGACAGAAGGTCAGCACTCTCTCACTGGCTTGGTGCCTCCTTTTCTTTCCCTGCCGCTCAAACTGATCCAGTCTGCCTCTCAGTCAAGTCTGAGTAAGAAATGACCCACCTGGCTGTCAGACATGAGGGTGTCCCACTTGTATTGAGACATCAACCTTTAAATCCTCCCATCTAAATATGTAGAGAGAGGGAGAAACACAAAATGATGCAATGTCACACACATAACAGAACTTTATTGTTTTTTTAAATTTTTCAAACTTATTTTAAAAAAGGAGCATAAATCCATGCCAATCATCATCTTCTTCAATGATTACACTAAATACAGTTGTCTTCTAAGTTGCAAGGCATCAAATAAAACCCAAACAAACATTTTCATAAATAATCACCATGAAATTAATCTGTATGTGTGAATGAATGATTATCAAGCACTTGTCCTGGCTAGTAGAGATGACCAAAGTCAGCAGGCTTCATCCTCTGGAGACCTTGAATGTTCTCATAAAACTTTAAAAACATTATCATCTCTACAGCCATGTTGCCAGCATATCTAATAACTATCTGGTGACTCCTCAGATTCTACTTGTGCTTCCCAGAGGGGCTCCCGACCCCCAGAATGAAAACCATAGATCTACAGTAGACACACAGACCAACAGACCAGCCCAGGATGTACTGTTAGCAGTTAACATGTCTGCAAACCACAGATATGTACAAGGTTGACACTTGTACCAAAAAGTGGCAAATCACGTCCACATTATATGCTTATTAGCAACCTTTCACATCAGGAGGTTGAGGGGATGGTGATGGAGTTATAACAAGCCAACCACGATCTGGCTGTCACCAGTTAATAACCAGAGTTAATGCCTAAAAGCACTCTATCTCATCACCCACAGGAGGTCACTATTGAACACCAAAGTGCAGAGAACGCCTGCGTGCTTTTCTTTTTGTAAAATATCTATTGTTGGATCTTTTGTATCCTTCAGGAAAGATCATGTGAATGGAGGCACAATTGTACCTGAATATTCTCAAAACACCATCAAAATCAAGAGCTTTTTCAACAAAAGGGCTTTTAACAGTCCAGTGATGAATCAGTCTCACTAAAGAAACAGATTTGCATGTGATTGTTGTGGTCAGAAATACAAACGCACTTAAGAGTCATATTTCAGAGGTCCTGAACGAGACATCATACATTTATTTTGCTAATTTTCGTTCTAAATCAAACAAAACTCAGTTTCGGCTACAAAGCTCAAACTAACCCCGAGGGCAGGGAGTATGACTGTGAAACTACCGCATGTTGAGGTCATTTAAAACTCCATGTAAACACTTTTCACTGTGGCGCGTCACTCAAAGAAACCGTCGCACTGAAAACTGACAGCAGTTACAGTTTCATAAAAAACAGCAGTTTAATTTTAAGAAAACGTCTCAAAATATTCCGACATGTACAGAATCAAACGTGCATTCATGTCTTGAAAATAAGTCACAACAGTTGCTTCAGTAAAACACACATGCTTAACTGTAGAAGACAATTCAATACACACAATTACTCTTTTCTCTCAGTCATTCATTTTGCCTATATATACTGTATGGATACACATGTCCTCAGTAGTTAAACTTCAGTCTACTCTGAACATCAGCGGCCCTCCAGCTCTGTTTCCAACAATGTTTGGATGAATATTATTGTTTTTTAAAATAAAACACAATCACATCTTGAAAAGAGAAATAAAGGGCATATATTCACATTAAAATTATCTTACCTAATGCGCTGTTATTTGTAACCAGATTAAAAAACATGGATCTATAGAATACAAATTAATTCATCAATTTGATTATGTAAATAATGGATATATTTAAATATATCTATATTTGACGTTCAATAAATAGAAGATACACAGCTCACAGCTTTTGCAGGAAGTGCGTTTTGCCTGTTTACAGGATGGCGTTCTCAAAAGGTAATGCTCAGGTTTCAAAAGTTGGCTTTTTCAAGCACCAAAAATGCAGTTGTTGTGTCACTGAACGTCCAAAACGCTCCAAGATTTCCGTTTTATGCAAAAAAACGTTGCCGTGTAAACAGCCCCTTCGTGTTTATAGCATGTAAATCACTTTTGGAGTGGTAGTCATTGTGTGGTGTAGCTGTACTAATGGAGCGTATTTGCAGAAATAACTTGGCAAAAATGTGTTAGCAGCGTTTCCTTGTTTTGGGAGTGCCTTTCAGCACAATGTGAGGTAATCCAATGGCCCATTTATCACATGGCCAGTACTGCAGTCCAGGCAGTGAGTACGGTATCTCATAGTTAGCATCCAGGTAAGCTATCAGGGTGCTGCCATAGGCCACAGCCATCACGATCAGAATGTGCCTGCAAGATACGGATAATGCAGATCAATACACATGAGCATGTCCTTGAAAGCAACAACATGGCATGAAACACAACATGTGGAATGTATTATGTCCACACTTTCCCCAGTCAAGGAGTAGCTAAGTTCTTGGACCACATGGAAGTTGTAGGAAGGTGTTTGAGATGAATGATGGACGAACACCTTTGACACATAAGACCAGGTTCACCTCCTGAGCCCTGTGTGGCTAGTTGTTAGGTGTGGTCAGCACCTTGGTTATGTAAGGCAAAGATTCTGGCTTTGTTCACATGTTAACACAGCAAACAAATCCTTTTGTCGTGCTTCAAGTCAATGTTGAAATAAAGTGCTGAGAGTTTTGAACCGTTAAATAAGTAAATTATGCTTCAGTAGATATTGTGTTGCAATGTGCCATGTTGATTAAAACTGTAATTCAGGAGGAATTATGTCTCTTACGGTACTTAGGAAAGGAAAGGACACAAGTATGCTAGGACTTACCAGATTCCATGCAGGTAGCAGAAGTTCAGCCTCTGCCAGAAGCTGCAGCCAAAGCGGTCACTAATCCAGCAGGAGATGGCGAGCACCCACAGAGCCACTGACAGCTTGGCCAGTCGCAGAACCTTCTGGTCAGTGCAGCTGAGACAGAACGAAAACTGGTTATCACAACAAATCAAAACTGCACCGAATGACTTACAGATGCCTGGGAAACACCAGAGATTTCATACCATCTCATCTCGATGGCCAGAACATAAAGCAGATGGAGGCCGAAGCAGTTTAAAGCGTAGGCATTGGCTGTGGGTTTGACAAACGATGATAATGTGGTGATGACGGTAACCACCAGGACGAGGCTTGAAAATGTGGACCTGTGGACAGAGAAAGACAAAAGAAGCGATCAGGAATGCTGCATCTTTTGTGGTCATTTTTGCAGTTTCAGCTGATAATTGTTTGATATTATTTGACACATTGTTTTGTAAAAAAATATAGATTCTTCCTATGAAGGGAAAAAGAGACTAAATGTAATTGGATTTCACTGGCACATGCTCAGTATGAAAAACACCCCTACTTTTAAATGAACTTGACTTTCAAACAATAGATTTTAGTTTAAAGGACCCTTTACGTCCTGGGTGTGTTCAGTATTTCATCCACGATAAGGAAGACCAACCCATTACTTTGAAAAATGAGGGTAAAGTCATTGAGTCACACGTCAGGTGCTTATCAAAATTGAATTAATCTGTTCCCCACCTTGTGGTTAAATATTTACACAGGTAGGGTGGAGTTCTAGTCTTTCACAATAGCGAGAGCCTCTTTCTGTCACATTCAGGTGAAGACAGCAGCACCGCATTGTGTCATTGTGACATGAACAACTCCGGTTGGGGCTGTCAGACAGGCTCAGGACAGGTTAGGTTTCAGGCTGCCATTCCTCGGAAACACGCTGCCATTGTTATGTTTTTTCATTAAAGGATTATTGAGCTGCCTGTGAGTCCTTAGTGACACGTGGAGATGAATTACTGAACAAAGACAAAAACAAAGACCGTGCACTGACGACTTGATTGCTGTAAGGTTGCTTTACCTGTCTTTTATGAAAGAAGGGAAGAGCCTGCGGGGGAACCAGACAGCGTATCCCACCGCCAGCACCCACAGGATAGACAGCTCATCCAACATCTGGCCAACGAAACTGAGCGTCATGTGGAAGTATGCTGAAAAGAGCCCTGCAAGAAGAGAGAACTGTCTTTTTAATGTGAAACAATTCATGTTTTCATTATTATATTATAGAAGGAAAATCACATAGAAAGTAAAAAGCCAAAGAAAGAATGTAAAGTCTCTATTAGGCTTCTAGCCTGGGATACTGTGAAACAGTGGTCCCTAGTCAGGGTGAAGGGACCACGCAAGGGTTTGTACAATAAATCTGCAGGGGTGACTTGTCCCTTTTTGAGAAGAGATGATTATCTTTGCTTTTACAGCAGCTAAACAGATGCCACTGAGACATTGGAGGAAAAGGTGCATAGCCCCTTATGAAGAATGGACCAGAACAATGACACAATTGGACAAGCTTGATCAATACATGTTTACATGGGGCCCATAAAGGGGCAATATAGTAACTGAAAATATGTTTCAGGGTAGGATTCCACTGTGAAAGTGTGACTGTGTGTTATTTAAGAATTTTTTTTTTAGCGATTTTCCAGTTTGTCCTAAGAAGTACTCGAGAAGACATATGTGAATTTTTATTTCTGTTGAATCTCCTACCAATCTGAGTGTAAAATTAAATTTTTGACTGTTTTAAATTGTTCAAACTTCAATAAAATGTGCATTAGAAATCTGCAGGGGTCGAGAGATGATACAATGCATTATTTTGGGGGGCACAAATCTAAGCTTATTTTTCCTGTACATTGCTGAATAACTTTCCTTAAGATATTTTTTGGAAGCATTTATACCTTGACTGGACAGTATGACAGTGAAGCAGCAGACAGGAAATGTGCTGTTATGTGGCGTGCCCTGCAACCATTCGAGATGCTTTTCCTTTTCAATTTTTTTGGATAGGATAATTCATCTCATCTCTTTTGAGAATCTGGAACCAATTAATTTTTGTATTTTGAGTTTGATGTTGATCAAATTACTATTCTGTTGCTCGCTGCAGCTCTTGTTGGAAGTGGACTTCCTGGTAGGAACTACTGCAGTGAACTTTTTAAAAAAAGTCCATTCAGTCTGACCAATTTCTATGGCAGATGTCCTTTTTTGATGTCTGCTCAGGTCAAATCATAACTGAACACCAACAACTCACAAAAGCAATGATTCATTTAAAGAGAGCTGCATTTTTTGCGAAGGTCAAGAAGATCTGGTCATGTATCTAAAATGGTGAGACACTTAAATCTAACCATTACATTTATGAATAAAGAGAAAAGCGAGGGACTGACCGACAAACATCATCATGATCCAGACCAAGTGAATCGCCAGGTTCCTCTCTTTGGCGTAAGGGTGCAGAAGGTAAAGCATGACGGGAGATATGATGAAGAAAAAAAAGCTGCTCATCTGCAGAGAAAATATCAATCAGTCAACAAAACAATGAATGAATCATCCCAATCAAACCTCCCGTTTGTCTGTGAGATTTGACATTTATTTCTTGTCCAAAAATAGAAAAAAAACCCATTCCTTATTTTGCTTGTTTCCTGAATCAAGTATCGACATAAATGCAGCAGAACTCACAGTGTTGAAGTACTCCACCACATGTTCAGAGTGTCTGTAGTTGTCTTCACACCAGTCGATTTCTGAACTCTCATATGAGAAAGCTCCTGCCATCTTTTCATTGGAGTAAACAGCTGTGAAACACAACAGAGAGGGAAACGTCACATCAAGAGCACACCTGCAGTTTTGCACACTTCTCTGTCAGTTGATCCCCCAGCAGATAAAATACCGGTTGTGTATATCCAGGAGGCTGAGCAGAGCATTTGTATAGATGGGTTATGCAAACCAGTTTCCACTCCCTGCTGAGTTGTATTTAAATTTGTATTTAAATGTGGCTTTACACCCTTTCTCAGACAGGCATGCAAACATATGTATGCAACACTTTGACATAATTTGTTTTAATCAAGCGATTGATTAAAGAATAACCTCCATGAAATAAAACTAACGACAAAGTGGAATGACAAGTGATAAACTGATCGTTTGTTTAAAAGGAACTTTCATCAAGTTTTGGGACTTTTTAGACACATTACATTACGTTAAAACTGCACAACAACGGTCACCACACCATGGTGTCCACGGCAAAATCTGATGTCATTAGTAATAGTCAATCAGCACTGAATAATCTGAATTAGTTTGCTTAAATGATCAATTAACTGAAGTGGAGTGAAAGTATTAAGTAGCAGAAAATGGAAATGCTGAAGCAAATTACCTCCAAATTGTACATAACTACAGTACTTGAGTAAATTGTGTCATGATTGGGACTTTTGGTGTGGCTGTGATTGTATTTTCTGTTTTGCTCTGCAGAGGCTGGACGTGGCTTCCCTGATGCCTGGAGCTGCCTACTCTCTCACACCTGCAACACAGTTGATCATCAGCAGCAGCTCAAATACTCTGGTCTTCTCTCTACTCGCTGCCAGATTATTTTGTCTCCCTGATGTGTCACATGGCCTCTCAGAAAGCGCTACTACTTGTGATTCTAGTCTCTTGTGTCATTGTGTTTGCTATCTCGCTAACCTTGTTTCTCCTCAACCTCTCCAGTGATCGACCTGCTTTCAGCCTCCAGCACCTCTGCTACCTGCCTACACTCCGCTGTGGATCCTCTGTGTTACATGCTCCAGAGCCTCCACCAAAGCTTCTGCCAACGCCACTGTGAGTCTCCGCCACTACACCTGCTGAGCCACCTGCTGTACCACCTGCCTGAGCCATTTTCACTGCCCTCTACCTCAGCATTTAAAATAAATTCCTTTAACCTTCTCCCTGACTTGGTGTCCGCTTTTGGGTCCTACAACCAACCTAGTACGAACCATAACAAACTGTAGCTAGTTACATTGCATCATTGGTTATTCCCAACTTTGAAACTAAGATATTTTGGGATTTTTCCTGTAAATGTATATTCGTTTCAATATTGTCCAAAAATCCAGTCTCCTGGAATACTAATAATTGGTATCGGCCATGAAGAAACCATATCGGTCAACCCCTGGTAGCTACATACATGTAAAAATATGTAATATGTAGGCTACTTTTACTTGTACTTTTGATACTTAGGTCAATTTAATATCAGAGACTTTTACTCAAGTACTATTCATATGTGGGTGATTTTCACCCTTACCAAAGTAATATTGTAACACGGCATCTTTACTTTTGCTCAAGTATTTACTCAAGTATGACAACACTGGATAATAGAGTATAAATACAGTAGATGTGACTGAATATTGACTTCTGGGTTGTGATTATGCCATAGTCAGTCCATTATTATAGGATTACTGTGTCGATACATGACATACTGTATGTGAAACTCACTATTGATCAGCACATGTGCACTCTGTCACTGTCAGGATGAACAACAGGAATATTCTGGTGACTTCAGGCTGAAGGTGTGACAGTTTCAAGTCATAAGAGCCATGAAAGTCTGATTAACTCTATATAGAATAACTAGATGAAAATGTAACTATGGTCCAAGTATCATGATGGTTCTTACCTCCCATGTTGTTGCTTTCCCAGCCTCCAGTCCGACAGTGCCGCTCTGCTCCAGGTGAGGCAACAACAGGTGGATTTTTCGGGGCGGAGCAGAGAAAAGCTCTCGATCCTGTTGCACGAGACTGTTACGTCATTAATGAGCACGCTGAACGGTTTCACGTCTCCAGGTCAAAGTCACCAAGGAAACAACGCACTCATTTTTTTTCTGATGACGAATATAAACAAACTCGATCATCAGTGCCTCAGACAGCCGGCTGGAGTGTTTTGTGTATTACAGCACCATTATTTGAATATCACGAACAGATATTCAAATAATATGGTGGCAGCAACAGGTGTTACAGGTAGATGCTGTACTGATCTGCTGTAATCTCAGGTGTTCTCTAGAGAGCAGGATCAGCGCTCCACCTGCCTCACATCTGCCTCACATCTGCCTCACATCTGCCTCCGCTGTGTCGGGCCAACACCGCCGATTCAAATTTCAAAATAAAAGCCTAAACGCTTTGAGTGGGCGGAAGGGCAGGAGGACTATTAAGTGGTGGTGTGTGTGAGGTGTTCATTTTTATTTCATTAAAAACTACACGTGTTATAGATGCGGTGGTATCTTAACAAGATATAGTGTTAAAATATTACTTTGGTAAAAGTAAAAGTCACCCATAGAAATAGTATTTGAGTAAAACTCTTAAAGGGGCACTATGTAGTTTTGGAGAAGATATTTAAACTTGGAATTTTAATATTTACAATTTTAATGAAGTAATAATACAAACTCAGAAATGTTTTTTGTTTTTTTTTCAACTGAATAAACAAGTTGTTCTAAGAGGAAAATAGGTCCCCAGAACACTGTTTTGAAGATATAAAGGTGGCAGGGTCCGCCACATATAAACAAAGTAAAACAGTATGAAACTGTGTTGTATTTTAAGGTCAGTTTGTTTAATCAGTCATGTTTAGGCATGAAAAAACTATAACTATACTTATATGTATACTTTCCTGGAAGATGGAGATCATTTTATCAACTTTGAATACCGTTGGTAGTTAAATCTTACTACAGTGCATCATATTTTAAAAAGGAAACACATGTTTTACTTTACATGTGAAATGTTCATCTGAAAAGTATAAAATAGTGTAAATACTGAAGAAAAGTAAAAACCTCACTATTAATGAAGTTTGTTTACCATGTTAACACACTAACAAACATATAAATTGTTTTAAAAAGGATGAAAAACTCAATTCGGAGTGTTAACACTCTTTATTTTTCTCATCTTATTCATATACAAAAACAGATATTGATTGACCGTGAAGGAATTACATTATTTTACAAAATTAATCACAATTTAAAGTCAGAAATAAACATTTCTAAAAAAAATGTAAAAAGAATAAGTCACTTCTTCCTGTTTGTTATTCAGAAATGTTTCATAACTTACTGATGACACAAATCAGTGCATAAGTCCATGAGGGAAAATACGAAAATATATTCTTTTTTTTTTTTTAATGAAGTTAAAAAATATATAAGAAACTGCCATCAATCGTTTTAGTAACAATCCATGAATAAAACATAATTTTTTAAAAGTGAGATTAAAAGTATCGTCTCTGAATGGTTTTGATTCATCTGAAGCAGGTTTGTTACAGTGCAAACGTAACATTCAAGTTCACAACTTATCTATTACTTGATTTCATGCTGTTGTTTTAATCAGGAATACTGAGCAGTATTGGACGTTGCTCTGGAGAAAAGCTTCAGGCAAATATAAACATTGTAGACAACAGAAAGCGATGCATTATTCTCAGCCGCTTTTCTTTAGAGGCTGTAACTTTAGCTGTGAATAATTTTCAGTGCAGTAACAGTTTAAAGAAAGGTGTTGTGAGGGTCAAAGATCTTGATGCTGTGTCACTGAGAACAGGATGAAACCTAAGCTCTCTGCAGTGGATCTGTGTTTTAACAATGATGACCATAACAGTGATGTCTCCTGTGCTCTGTGCGTACGGCACCGTGTCAACAACTTATAGGTGGCTCAAATGTCAGCGAGGTCCAACCTTAAACAGCCCTGTTTTCATTATGAAAGAAGATCTACTGTGCAGCCATGAAACCATTAACAGGCAGAATGTGCTGCTGTTAACAAAATACAAATATTTCTCCACCAGGACTGATTGAGCCCTCTTCAAATCTTTTCCACATAGTTTCCAGGGAAGAGACCTTCCCTGCCTCGAATCCTGCCTGTCCACCAGCCTGAGGGATCTGCAGAGAAAATAAAGAGAGAAAAATCACTAACCACAGCAGGACATTTCAAATCAGATCAATCAGTTTAGAGCTTCTGTTTAGTTATTTTTATCACTGTACATCTCACTTTCATTTCGTCCACTCACCTTCTTTGACAAGGTCGAACACATCATTGACCTCAAAGCTGATCTCGTCTGTGTCCTGGCCGACGTACTGATATATGGCTCGACAGCGAGGCCCCTGGGGTCGAGGCTGTGGTTTTGGAGCAGGAGGAGGTCGATGACTGATGCTCCTTTTCCTCTGCTTCCTGTGACCAGGGGACAAAATTGACAAAAGGATGAAAGGAACTGCTGATGAGAGGGACATGTGTACTCTTAAAAGTTTCTTTTAAGCTAAAAGGCCAGACAGAGGAGAGTTTTTAGGTTTGCATATCTTCATTTGAGAACGATATTTCAGGCTTTAACTTGATGGTTTCTTTTTAAACTAAGTACAGAGTGAAACCAGAACTATGCTACGCTCCAGATGTATAAAACTTCATTCAAATCACCTTAACATTTGCAATGATGACACAGATTATCATGAACAAAACCTTGCTCAACACAGATTGAGTGGACCACTCCATAAGTCCTGATAAGATCAATATTAATTTGTTTCTGAGATAAGAGATCTTAATAAACCTCAAGAACTTCGGGAATTCAACTTCATCAGTTCAATGAAATTTGCATTAAGAGACCTCATAATAAAGCCACGGGCACCAGGGAGACACCTGATACTGCAGCTAAAATTGGTGGAAAGATGAAATTAAGAGAGTACATGGGTGCGTATAATTACACAGGGGGACACCAACACATACAATGTGGACTGCTAACAGTTCAGTTGAGCTGTCGGTTGCTGACAAATTAATTGTTTTTTTAACTTACAACTCACATAGGTTCAAATTAATGTTGTGTTTAACCACTTTTACACCGACATTAGCAAGCTTTTTTTTGTTGGTTTTTTAAAGTGAGTGAACCTGCTAAAAGTCGCCATTTGACTTTTTCACACTACCAGGAGACAACTTTTTCCCATGTGTATCACATTTGCTGTCACAAATGCACTAGGAAAGCAGGAAACAGTAAAGAGCAGCAGCTCAGACTACAGTACATCCAGAAGATGGTATAACTTGTTTTATAAAGTCTTAATCACTACAACTCTGAACTGGACTTGTTTTTTTCCGGAGCTGATAACGGAACTTGCAAAGGAGTAAGACATCTTGCTTATATCTGATCTCTGATGAGACATGTGAGTACTGATCAGGCAGACTAGCACCGAAGCCAGTCTGGTGGTTACTTTTTTAATATCTTTTACCTCAGCTTCTATTTCAAACTCAGTGGTGACTGGCCGATGGAAAAGTATTAACAAGCCAGCGACCATAACTTCAACAACCCTCATAGCATCTGGACTAACAAGCGGGCAAAAATGAATGTGTTAAACTGGGTGATTTGGTTTCATCACAGCCAATCAATGCAGATCAATACCTGGGACTATTGCGTACTCAATTGACGCAGAAATTAATGCTGATTATACATATTCAAATTGAAGACAAAAAACAGATGTTAGCTGGTGACGTGTTAATAGGTTTTTTGTCTAGTGTGAATGGAAATAAGAAACAAGTTTTACTTTTTCACAATGACAGATGAGATTTAACGCTCAGTTAGTAATTGTACTGAGTGAAGGCAACAGTGTGATTCAAACAAAGTGTTTGTTGAACAGTATGTGAAATCCTCACATATCCAACATCAAAATTGAGGGGGCTACGTCTGACAAATTCTCTGGCATTCAAATATTCTTTCCCATTTCAGGCAATGATTGGCCAGGTGTGTGGAGCTGGGAAATGAGCAGACTTTGAACTCTTTCTTTATTCTTTATAGAACTCCTACTGTTACCTTTACTATGCAGAAAATTAGTACAACAAGACGAATGCCTTCGAGCAGAGATTATCTGAAAGTGCGAGATTATCTGCCTGCGAGAGTGGCCTTTCTCACCAGCTAATACATCTTTTGCATTTGGTTGTTTTCAGAGGAAAATTCCTAAAAACCAGTTTGTTTTAGGACATGGCATTTACAGAAACTAGTTGAACAGCAGGTGGCCTAACTTCAGCTCTCCATAAACAGGTTTATCTACTCATTCATTCAATCGTTTGGGCTCGGCAAGCGTTGAGCCTCACCTTGACAAGCCTTAACGACTCATGTACAGTATGCGTTGATTTATAATGACTAATCAGCTCCACCCACACAGGCTGTGATCATCCCTCCCATCACTTTTATTCAGGTCTCACAAGGGGATCTCTCTTACCCTGACATGCCCACTTCAGGAACATTAAGAAAGTCCAGGTTCCCCTGGTTGTACTGGTTTTGGGCTGGGACTCGGGGGGCTTTCTGGGAGCCCAGTTTTGGCAGGGCTGTGCTGGGTGGCCTGCCCTGTTTGTGCGGGGCAGAATATGTGATTTCTGACTGTTGGTGGGGAGGGGCTCTGGAAAACTTGGCTGCTCCATTTTGGTGTGCTGAGGAGAGAGGAGGTGAAAAAAGGTAAAGATATAACTTGAACTACATCTAGACCTCTGCACAGATGCTGCTGAAGGAAAACCTTGCGAAAATACTATTATTCAGGACATAGCTTAAAATCCAGTTTTAAATAATACAGTTGGTTCTGAATGGTAGTGGTGAAAAAAGTATTCCCATATTTAACTAAAAGCAGAAAGCAGGTACAAGAAACATTCATTTGTTGTTGATTCTGGCGGCCCCTATTAGCCACACTGCCTCCAACAGTAAAATATTTGTGTTAGATATAAAAGAAATATACTGAACATACAATGAAAATGAAAGAATTAAATTGTGACTTTACCTCCACCGGCATAATTATTTCTACCTCCACCACGTGACTGTGGAGCAGTCTTCCTGGATGGCTCTGAGAAAAAATATATATGCTTAGTTACAAAAACATTAATCTAAACAAGAATCTATGTACAGTAAAGTAACATTTTCCATCTTTCAAAATTTTTCTTTAACTCTATTGTGTGTGTGTGTGTGTGTGTGTGTGTGTAGTTTTGCCCTGCTCCTTTGTATTTCAACACTGTACTGTGTCATTGTGTTTTAACTCACTGGAGCTTTTGGGTAGACCGTCCCCTACTGTGATGGTGAGGGTCTTCCCTGCAGGTTTGAGCTGGGCCAGGTCACCTTGCCCCCTCTGAAACGTCACAACCCTGGAGCCTCCTCCACCCCAGCCCTCCTTTTTCACTCTGAACTCTAGCCTGAGTGGTAAGAAAGTGTGTTAGTGATTTGAGTATGTAAGATTATGTGTAAATGCAGCCTGTCTGAGCGTGCAGGTTCCTCTACCTGTCATTGAAGGATATTGACAGTTTTCTCTTAGTCACTTCCTCGTAGCGTTTCGAGAGCAGGCTGAGGAACTCGGTCTTGAAGTTGGACTCCAGCAGACTGTCGTACTGGGTCTCATGTAGAATGAAGAAATCATCCTGTCTTGTACTGAAGGAAAACAAAAACGGACCATTAAGATAAAAAGAAAACTAGAAAATGTACATGTTCTAAAGAAAATATCTGCCAATGCTGAAACAATTTCACTTTTTGTCTTCACACTTTGGGCTGTTTCTGGCTTTTTAAATGTCTTTCCATTGCGGTAAAAGTTCAAGTTAAAGATATTAAAGCTTTGAGAAGGTTTAACCTGAAGTGAAAATGCTGAAAAGAGTTTAGATAAAAATAATTAAAATACTCCATCATGAGTAAAAGTCAAGCATTCAAAATGATACTTAGGTAAAAGTAAAGTTTATTAGCTAAATGTATAAGTATCAAAAGTAAAAGTACTTGTTTTGGAGAAAATGTCCCTAATATTTTATAATAAATTACGTTGTTGCATTGATATGTAAGCAGCATTTTACTGTTGCAGTTGGTTGGGGTGCAGCTAGTTTTAACTACTCTATATACAGTTTGCTTGTTTAGTCAATTGGTTCTTAATGGAGGCGTCCAGACCCCCTAAAGGGTCACAAGATAAATCTGAGGGAGGACGAAAACTCAAAGTTCTGATGAAAAGATTTGTTTTCATTTCAAACTTTTCTCAAATATTAGATTTTTTTGTGAAATACTTGATAATTTGACACTTTAAGACACTATGTGAGAAGTTAAAACAGGAAATGTGTCTTGATTTGTGGTTGTACTGCTAACAAATCACTGGCATCTGAAAGGTGAGAAAGAGTCTCAACCAAACACTATTTTTATTAAGCCAAGAAAGGGAGGTTGGGACCCTTAAAAAACAATTTTTACCAATGTGTGTATTTTCTAATCTGTTTAAAACTAATCAATCAAACTAGTGTAGCTCACTAATCATATATACTACCCTTTTTATTTCCTGTAGGTATGTGCTACTCATTAACAGCTAATTATCTATGATATCAAAAGCTATTGTGATTCAAAAATGCTTGCCTCTGGGTTTGAATTTACTAGGTTAAATCTCCAATGTAACTCAATTGTTACATTGTCTGCTTTTATCATGTTGTATTCATGTGAAACTGACCCTGAAATGTCAAGTTCTCAGTAGGGCTGTCACATTTTATTTGAAATCGTTCGAACATAGGGTGAAAAGCTAATATTCAAGCTGTAATAACCTGTTTGAAATGTACTATTCATAAGTGCATTAGGCAGTTTGCCTTGTGATCCAGCAGAGAGCGCTACCAGCTTGGCTTAATGTATTTAAAAGTTTTGTTCTACAACATAAAATACATCATTAAAAGTCCCACAATTTAATTATAAAGCACTTACGTGTCTTAAAAACTGCGTTTGCTAACAAGTGGCTAAATGAGACTACAGAAGTTGTCATGGACATCAACGTCATCATGCCAAACACGAGACTCATCTACTCACTACTCCGTTTTTACAGGTTGACTTTAGTTTTAAACTATTTAAACTCTAGCTTAACAACTTGTAGGTTGATCAATTTACAGAAAACATGTATAACACTTGTGTAGTAAGACCTTTAGTGGTGATGACGAAGTAATGTGACCGTAATAAAGTCTGCTTATAGACTAACATTAGCTTTTTGTTTCTAGCCATTTAATTTACGCTTCGAAAAAAGTGGTGTTCATCTGTGAAGATTATCTTGCTGAACAAAACATTCAGGTATCATAAACTTGTCTGCCACAGAGCATACTTTTGGCGATATACCGAAATCCAATTCAGAAATCCTATAGGCTTTGAAGAGGGACACAGTGCGATGCTAACTTCTGGGTTAGCCTACAAAAATACATCATTCCAACACCACTCTAGTGACCTATCAGTAAACTCAGTTAAAGTTATGTTGTTTTGCTACGAAAATGGACAACAATAGCAGAAAAAGCTGTCCTGAGCGCACAGTAAAAGCACCAAAACATCTGAGAAGCAGTGTGTTGAAGTATTTTCGGTTTCACACCGTAGCAGGTAAAGTCACACATCTGGACTGTGGACCTGCCACCTTACCACCTAATTGAGGCTTCAAAGGCACCACAGACGAGTGAAGCAGCGCCAGGTGTGCAACCTCGTTTGACTACATATTATTTAGCACTGCTGGCTTTAGTAGCCCCCCGACCAGAAGCTCATAAAAAGGCACATCGGTGATAAGATTAAGGGTAAGAGAAGGTAGTAGTGACAGGTACATAGGAAACAATAAATTAATACAATACAACGGAAATAATGATGTGATGAACTTGGTTTTGGGAAAGAATGATAGCCCTAGTTCTCAGCAATAAAAGGCAAACCAAATTCTGTGAATTCTCAGTTCTGCTGTTTTTGCTATTATTGTGTCAGTGGCTTCACATATAGTGGTGAGTGACCATCATAGCAGTTCTTGTATTTTCAGCCACAACCACAAATGTCACCATTACCCGGTGTAGTAGAGTATCTCTTGTAAACTAAAGACCTACCTGAGAGAGACACTACTGATGCTTCCAAACTCCATTTTTCGTTTGAGCACCTCTTTTATCTGTCCTTTCTCAGGTCCTTTCTTCACCTTCTCACGACCAATCAGATAGATGCCTTTAGGGGTCAAGATCATATCTCTCTTGATGGACTGGGTTGTGAGAGAAAAAGCAGAAGTGAGAACTGAGAGCAAGGCCAGAAAGGAGAACAAGAGTGGGTGGCTGTGGGGATGAGGTAAGACGTCTCTAACAACAGTAACTTTCCTGTTGGTCAATTTTTTTTAAAACTGAACATAACTGTTAAATGAAGCCTCACCTTGAACCTGCGATCAAACTTGTTGACAGAATCAGCAAAGTCAACACGCTCCCTCTTGGACAGAAACTGTCGCAGTTCAGGCCTCTGCTCCAGACCGAGGTAGTCTCCGACAAAGTTTCTGTTGATGCTGTTCTTCCTCCGCTCTTTGGAATTGTACAGGATGTCTGAGGCTGTGTTGCAAGAATGGCCAGACATTAAGAATCACAGCACCAAATAAGCACTTTTGTAGCAACAATACTTTTGTCCTTGGAGCTCACCCTCTTCTCTCATCTGTTCATACTTCTTCCTGGCAATGAATCTTCTCCAGGATTTCTGAATGATCCTGGCAAAAGTGTCAAACTTCCTCTCCCTCATCTCCTCAAGCAGGAAAAGCTATGGAGGAACCAGCATGAGGAAGGAGTTTACATTTATCATTCACTGCCAAGTATATATCATTTTTTACACTATCAATTTTCTGTCTGTTAATTAGAACATGTCATTGTAATATGAAGCTCTGCTCA
This sequence comes from Pagrus pagrus, assembly GCF_965226575.1. Classification (NCBI taxonomy): domain Eukaryota; kingdom Metazoa; phylum Chordata; class Actinopteri; order Spariformes; family Sparidae; genus Pagrus; species Pagrus pagrus. Next base: position 22,954,805 of record NC_140190.1, read on the forward strand.
CAGAAATGTATCAGAACGTTGTTTGAAGTGTTTCAAACTGTAATACATGCAGATCAATATCAGGGAGAGGAACAAGTTTACAGATTCTTAGCCACTTGGTGGTCGTGTACAGCACTGACATATCACCACCTTTTAGGTTGATATGGTGAACTTGTTAGCAAAAAGTGGACAGAGAAACATTATCATTCATGCTACCTCCAATATCCACTCCATTTTAATTCTGTTTTTGGTCTCTACCATCTCCCGAGGGAAGTATCGTACTTTTTAGCAGCTTGTTGCTAACTGTGTTTGTCTGCTGAGCAGAAAGCATACAGAGGGGTGGTAGAGTTGTGTATTGTTGGTGATGTAGAGAGATGTGAGGAGAATCTAAGTAAAGTTATATTCCACCATTGATCAATACCGATGCAAAACACAACTCAGACTGAAATATATAAAAAGTTTGTTACCGATTCAGGGTTCTTGACGAAGACCTTGGTACGTCCCATCTGGTACTGATCGTTATCCATGTTGACAGACCGGAGGAGGTGAAGGACCCCCTGCTGCTCTGGACCCCTCCAACATGGCCACGTCTCTGCTGTCAGAATAGCATACCTGGAAACAACAGGAACACGTGCAGCAGCAAAAAGTCACTTTGAGAGTGTTTTAGATGTGTTTTTCTTTCAGGACAAACACACAGAAATGGATGTATTCTTTAAAGAAACGCTGTAGGATTAAACTCACCTCATCAGAAACTTATTGAAGGCTCTGCGGTATGCAAATCCAGCCCTTCTCACACGTATGTTTTCCCGCAGTCCCAGGTATTCAACCTGATGCTTTGCCCTAAAAACAGATGGACCACAATTTGTTTAGAAGGGATTACTGTATGTTTGAGCGTATGTGTAAAAGTTTATCGCAGTGAAGATGCTGACCTGTTCTCCTCCCAGTCTTTCGGTCTTTTTGTCTCATTGGGTTTGATACAGCGGATATAGTGTGGAGTGCATTTCATCAGCGTGCTCACCAGTTCATTAGCTTGTCTCTGTTGGAATATTCAATGCATTGTTAAAACCCCCAAAATATATCTTTATTCTGTTTTCAGCAAAGTGAGGAAAGGATAAAACGTACACTGATCAAAGGTTACCATCAGTTTAAACCCTCACCTTGATCTTTGAGCTGGCTGTGGTCGGCCTGCCTTTCTTATCTGTGTTCAGGTTTTCAGGGAACAAGCTACGGATGAAGTCACTGTTGAGACAAATTTAAGTTAGTTATTTTTTTTAACTTCAGTTCTTTTCAGAACATACCATGAGTAAATACATAAAATAGGCTTAAGAGACTTACTATTCGCTGCTTTGCATGAGCTCAATGAGGTCAGGGAAAAGCACATCTCGGTTCCTCTCACAGAAGCCATTGATATCATACGACACCTGAGATGACGCCAGGCATTATAATTGCTGTGTAAACTTTACTTTATGAGTATTTGCTATACAATTTTGAATTCAAATGTGCTTAAGGGTTAATGAGTTCATGCAACGACAAACATGTTTACTTCCTCTTGGTGTAACAAAACCCTCATTCACAACACAACACAACACACATCGGCCAACAAGTATTATACACAGCAACCCTACAATTTGAAATAAATAGAATCCAAATAATTGTCAGTGGGTTGTATTTCTGCTACCAGAAAGTCAGTGTGACTGATTTTATGTTCCTACTTTGCCAGCGTAGTGATGTACGACGAAGCCAGAGTTCCAGCTGTTGAAATGTTCATGTGTTCCCACGGCAGCCTGCAGTTTCTGCAGGAGTGTGCCATCTGCACCATCTCCTTTGGCATGCATGGTGGCGCACACATCGTCCAGCACACTCATTACACCAGGTGGGTTCTGCAGGGAGAGGATGGAGTGTATGAATTTTACTATAAACAATCACCACTTGCAACAGATTTTACACATTTGAAAGTGTAAAAAAACAAAAACAAAAGCTCCTCCTTGCAAACATACAGTATGATGATGAATTATTTGATGACAAAAGAACAAGATGATGACAATGTTTATTTAAAATATTGTTAAACCCATTAAAGCCAAGCGAGAACACTTTTTAAATTGTTTATGTTACTTATGCAACTGTTTATGCCTCACAAAGAAAGAGTCAGAAAAAAGGCTGCATTCCTGAGGTCAACAATGTCAAAAGAATCAGTTCACGTGTCAGTATCTCATATAAGGTGATTCTTTTGCTTATTTGGACCATGGGAGCATTTTCTATTTTGTGTTTTAGGAATCATAGACAAAAAGAGAAAGAAGTAAAAATGTCAAAATTCTCTGATTTCAGCTTCTTAAATATGAATATTTTCTGGTTTCTTTACGCCACTATGATCGTAAACTGAATATCTTTGGGCTTTGGACAAAGCAAGACATTTGAGCACGTCATCATGGGCTTTGGGAAACACTGATCAACATTTATTACCATTTTATAGAACAAACAACAAATCTATTAAAGGAGAAAATAATCAAGAGATTAATCGACAATGAAATTAATCGTTAGTTTCAGCCCTCGATTAAGAGTGATGGAGTTATGAGCTTACCAATTTATTTTCTATGAGGTCGCACACAATCTTATTGTTGAAGTACTCGATGGGAGTCCACTTGATGCCCTCCTGAACATACTCTTCCTGAGAGAAAATTAGAAGACATTAGAATAAAATAGAAGAAAGAATAGCGCTCAGAGGAGAACTGTTTGAAATATGTTTTAAGAGAGCAGATTTGAAAATTCACAACCACGTTCGGACTGAATGATGCATAAGCTCACAATTTGTCTCTATTCAACGAAACCCCATTTACTCAGTAAAGTGCAGAAGTCTAGAGACAAGGAAGACAAATCAAGAGATGTGACAGACTTTACAAAAGCAATACATTTCACTGTAGCTACCTGCTCAGCCTTCAGAGTCAGTTCAATAAAGATCTGCTGCAGTTTCTCGTTGACAAAGTTGATACAGAACTGCTCGAAGCCATTTCTCTGCAAGTGGGGAACACAATCCAGTCAATATCAGATTATTACCACAGTAAATCTTGCTGTGCTGTACCATCTCTTAAACTACCATCTGTTGTTTTAGTGGCAGCCTATAAATATTATGGAACTGTAACTTGTAAGGGGACTGACCTGGAATATCTCAAAGCCATAAATGTCCAGTACTCCGATACTGAATTCTTCATGCGGCTTCTGGATGGCTTTATTTATAGACTGAAGAAGACAGACAGGGAAATATTTAGAACAAATGTCTTTACTGTATCTCAACTTGTGTAGGTAACTAGGTGGGTAAGAGGTTTCTCCCTTATTTCACTTAATCGTTTTTTGTTACTTCTGTGTTTAAAAAGTTTGACTACCTCCACCAGGTAGTCAAAGAGTCGTGCATAAAGGGCTTTGGCCAGGGCGTCTCGTGTGTAGGTGGCCTGCTCCTGGTTCAGGGTCACATTAATGGACTCTGACTTCCCCCCCCACTTTGAATCCATCTTCCGGCTGGTCAGCTTGTCCTGCAGACGGTTGGGGTCGATGCCCAGCAGATATGCGGGGAAGGCAAGCACTGGAAGAGAAAATTATATTTCACATCAACACAGATATATAAATTATATCAAAATTAGGCTTGAGTAAATAATGCTTCTTTCTGCAGTAATTGTAGATGAAACTGTCTGCAGTCTTTACAATTCAAGACAGCGACTGCAGGATGGTAAAATTGCTGCCCTGGATGTAAACACCAATTATCTATTGAGCAGGGAATCCCTTGGCAGCAAACAAAGGAAAAGCTAAACAAGGTAGTACTGATGTGCACAGATCCTATCAATTAACAGTGTATTTGTCATGGGACTGCCTCATCATCGTGAGCTCTAATTTACTCATATCCCTCGAGGGATGTGCACACATAATCCCCAGTGTGTGTACACGGACATGGATGAGTGAATACGTGTGACTGGTGTATGTGCATGTGTCTCACTCACAGTCCGTGCTCTCCACCTGCCCGTAGTTGCCTGCTTCTATGAAGCTGATGTTTCCCAGGTGAAGGATGCCTGCGACAATCTGCAGCACCTGAGTCTGGATGTCACCTGGGATCCCAATCACCTGCATGGCTTCCTGGAGACCACAGCAAAAAAAAAAAAATTAATAAAAAAAATAAACAAACAGATAATGAGGGCAGCAATTTGTAGCATTAACAAGCAGACTCAGTGGAAATATTTGATTTTCGAAACCCTTTTGTTGTAATTTATTATTAATTTTTTTTGTTTCCTGGTCTTTCTGACTGAACAATATTAGACTGTGAAGAACAAACATAGCAACTACACTCAGTTACTGTTAAAGCTAGGTCAATCTAGCTAATGTTATGCTAACTAAAACTGTAAAAAAAAGAATTTAACTTTAGCAATTAAGCCCAACTTTATAAGTATTAAAATGCTTATTTTTGTTGATACTGTTTTAGAAAAGCCTACTTTTTATATCAATGAGGGCAAAAAACATCAAACATCAAAATTCAGCAGTTGAATCAAGACCGAGCTTAGCTTATATAACGTTAGCTACAACAAAACCTGAAGGTAGTTTTAGTAATGGCGCGGCCGCTTACCACAGGAAAAGTGATGATTTGACAGTTGCTTTCACCGTTAGCTTAACAAGTCGCAACTGATAAAAAAGAAGGCGCTGTTGCTATGGATACCTGCCATTTGCGCACTGATTCAGCGTTTTGTTTTGTTTTTTTACGAGGGACTACTTCTTCAGTAGAAACTAGTTCCAAGTAAATCTGTTTATTGTGAGCTCTGTGTATTATATAGAGTAACACTGGCACTGTTTTTGAAAGGATGTGTTCTCATTGATTATTTTAAATGTATTTGTCAATGCTGTTTGCTCCTTAAACAAAATTCTAATCGCCTCCATTATAGTTGAGTGGCGGAGGAACTGGTATCGCCCACACCAAATAAATAAAACAAAAACGAGCTAGTTAGTTACTAAAAAGCTGTAGCTGCTACAGGTTGGTCAGAAAATATTGTTATACCTAATAAGTAGTGAATAAATATGTTAAAATATGTTTAGTTTGGATTAACAGCCTCATAAGTCGTTTACCAGACTTTTGTTTAATGTGTAGCCTGCAGTTACACGGTTTTAACCATTCTTTTCCATGAAAGCTAACGTTAGCTACACTATCTTTCTTCAAGGCTGGATTAGCAACTGTCCCTGCCTGGGCCCCAGACCCGTATCAGGACCCCCCAAATCCCCTGGAGCATCACAGTTGGCTTATGGTAATGTGAACCATTTCTTTTCTTTGTTTGGAAATTTACTCTAAAAAAAAATGTACTACTAAATATTAACAGACATAATATGCCTTATGGCTTTTAAAGTTATTAGCTGTCCAAAATCAAACCACTGGATCTTAATTATTTCAGGTTACTCCTAAATTAGTTTTTGTTTAATCATATTACCACACAGCAAACCTGGGGCCATGTATAATTCACACAGTGATTCCCCAAAGCCTCCTGGTCCCTCAACATCAAGCACTTTCTACTTTGCAACCAGGCAACACAGTCTAAATTAGATCTATAAGTCTGAACAGTTTCTTCAGAGTGATAGTCCCCTCAAAACTCCCATTGTTAATTTGTATAATTTTCCAAAATACACCTATAAAAAGAGGCTTTGGGTGGAGTAAAAAATTGCATATTTTTGTATGTTTCTTTTTTCCTTCTTTGTCAATTAATCATCACATGGTCCTATGATTTATATTGTGACCCCTCAGAGGGATCCAGAGCCTCTATTGGGATTTGGGAATTTTCTCCACAATATATGTACCATAGTCTCTTGAAAGTCTTTGCTGTCGTTGGTCCCGTCCACCTTGTAGGTCCCAGATTGGTTGAGGTAGTAGTAGTAGTCTGGGGTCATGACGCCCAGACCCTCTTTCTGCTGGTTGTTGGCGCCCTCTATCAGCTGGAAGAGAAAAGTGTAGGTAGAAAAGAAGTTAAACATGATTATCTTAGGCACTTCTTTTCAGAGTAGGCACAGAAGAATTATGAATAGTTAAATATCACCTAAATTAATAATGAATCATGAATAGACAGTATCAGTATCTGTGACGATTTGTGCATGTCTCTCATCATCCTCTGACCTGATAGTAAATGTGGAAGTTACGCTCGCTCTCATTCTGGCTCACCACCCTCGACTTCTCCAGCAGGAAGTTTGAGATTTTTCCGCCGTCCGGCTCTCCTCCTCTGCTGAACTGAATCTCAAAGTATTTCCCCTGGTAGATGCAAATTCAAAGTCAACAATCAGAAGTGACAAAAAGGCTGTCACCTGATAAATCTGTCTGATCTGGTTAACTCAACAGGTGCAGGGTGAGTGCACTCATTGTGCACCTGCCTGACACACCAACAAAGCCTCATTATAACCTAAATAAAGCAAATAGATAACATGAAATCTTTGTTTCACAAATAACTCAGATTAGAATTGAAATTTGTTAAACAACTGCTGTCAGGATGAGACAATGCCAGAACACTGCAGCAGATTTCCAGATAAAAACTGTTCCCTCCATGGTTGCTACATCTGTATGACCTGGAAGATACTCTGCAGACATTGACTTATACTTAAACTTTCTAGCTGCAGAGGGACTACAGAAACATTTCAATTTAGCAACTTGCACTAATCTGCACACTTGCATGTTGTTGTGGTTTATAGGTGTGAAATTAGAGCCATCATAAGGACCCCACTGATGAGAAATGACGGGATGAATTGTCTTGTTGCGAGAATCAAACCAACACTGCTGTAACAATGCTTCAGTAAGACAAATTAAATATTGTATATGTACCCCCATTTCTTATCATTACACTAATAATCATTAGTTCACAAATAACAGCATGAGAAATCAGCTTTACGTGGAGCAAGTCTGTAATGCAGTCCAGTTTATCCAAATAAGCGATGTACCCTTCTAAAAACAGCTCAACTGGCATAATCCAAGTCTCTGGATGCCCCAGTATCCTAAATTGATTTGAAAAAACGTATTTACACATTTTTTAAAGCAGAAACCTTCAATGTAGCTGCAAAGCTAAAAGTGTAAGCACGCACCCCTGCTGAAGTGGGTGCATGAGCTTGACTGCGTGTTGTAGGTGTAAATAGTGTCTTTTTAAATCAGTTTGGGATCTCTGGGCTTCCTGAAACTGCCGAATGAGCTGTTCAAGCCATTTAATGTTGTTGGTTTTCTACTTAAGTTGTGTAGGAGATGCTGCAAAGCTGTTTTGCTGTGAAGCTCCAGAACCATTTTGTGGACCAAGAAACTTCCCTCAACTTTCTATCAGCATATGGGTGATTAGATAATGACTCAATTTCCATTTATGAGTGAATTTATCCTTTAAAACGGGAGCATAGAGTAGATGAATTTTCTGTGTTATTTATTGGACACTCCACATTGTTGGTGAGATGGTAATGTCATCTTGGCTGGTCAGTGTGCTTTTGTTTTGAATTATTCTCAAACACAACATTGTGCAGCAGCGGCCTGTCAGCAGCTCTGGGACCTCATTGTGCCACTACAGCAAAAAACAGTGGATCACCACATTAGGAATTCTCCACCAGACTCCATGAATGTCTCCACAAAATGTCATGACAATCCATCCAGTAATTTGAGTTACGTCAGTTTAAACCAAAGTGTTGCACCAGACAGCCAACTTCCCATTCCCACGCTATGCTAGCGTGGCTAAAAATCTGTAAAAACTTGACATTTAAGCATCTACAACCACCCACTCAACTAGCATCCACAGTCATGTTGAAGAAAAGATTATACTCACAAAACGACTAGAGTTGTTGTTGCGGACGGTCTTGGCATTACCAAAAGCTTCCAGGAGAGGATTTGACTGTAGGATGATGTCTTTTACATGCTGCACACACACACACACACACACACATAAAAACACACACACACACACACACACACACACACACACACACACACACACACACACACACACCAGACACAGTGTGAGACACAACAGAAATGCCTGCTCACCACACTAAAGGAACATTTCAAGATATCTTTAGCCATTGTGTGCTGTCTCTACCTGAACTTTCGATCCTCCTCCAGATACTTTGGAAATGTAACCCATGATATATTTGGCAGCCACTGTCTTTCCAGCACCGCTCTCACCGCTGCCACAACCCCATGACAAATAGAACACAACACACCACAAAACAACATAATGTTACTCAAGCTACACTGGCACGTGGCAACACGAGCTGTATTATAAAAACGAAAGACAGGGCTGTTGTGATCACCTAATGATGACACACTGATTCTCTCCATCAATCATCATGTTTCTGTACATGTTATCTGTCAAGGCGTAGATGTGCGGTGGATTCTCATATTGGGCCTACAGAGACGAATAGAGAGAAAGAGATTTGTGGTCAGTCATCAACAGTTCGAACCAAACACCACTAATTTACAAGGACTGTTTGTGAAATGTTAAAGAAGTGTACTCACAGCTCCTTGGTAAAGCTCAATCTCTCTATCGGTGAAATAGGGCATCTGCTTGAACGGGTTAACTGATATTAATACAGCACCGATGTATGTCTGAACAGAGAGGTCAAGGAGTGTAAATCGTCTTTTAGGCCATAACTGATATATTTGATCATTTAAAAATCCAATATATAATATATTCGGTAAAATTCAAGGTTTTTTCGTTGTTGTTTATTAAGGTGTGTGGCTAATATATGTACTCAGTGGTCAATGTCAAGTTTATGTCCAGAGAAACCTGGTAACAGTGCAAATGTAGCACCAATGACCTGTCATTAATATCAGCACATACAATACAGTTTACACAATACAATTCAGCAATCAAACACACACAATCTCTGGCGGTAAGGCTTCGGCCAATATTAGATATTACCAAATTATCCAATATTAACTTTCATATGCAATGTCTTTCACAATATCAAATATCGCACAACTGTTAAGACATCTTCAGGCTTTTATTTTGAAAAGAAAATGCACACTGAGCTGTCGTGGCAGCAGAGGCAATGTACCTCGATATTTAAGGAGGTGGGACGGAGGTTACTACAGGTTAATTGACCGGATATGGTGGTATGCACACAGTGCACGCAGTGCTGTCAGAAAAAAATATCGTCTATCGTGACAGTTGGGCTGGACAATATCATGATTTAAATTTTGGATATCGCCCAATCCTGCTGGCAGTAAATCATCTTTTCATTTTGGTGTTGTGGCACAGTTAGGAATCACTTTATAACAAGTGCACTTAATAAGCATCTATAAGTTGACAGTAATTGCTTTATTAATGAATAAGAAATCAATTACCCATTAGCAAGCCATCACCTGGGGATTATTAAAGCAACCACTGAGTCACTCAGGTCATTTCCTCAGTATTTCTTGCTAAAGATGTGAAGAGTTCCATCAAGTGAAATTTAAATTACATAACTGCCCTAATATGCCCATAATCTCAAAATTTGACCATCCTTATTCTTCTGCAGTCTGCAGCCATGCTAACAGCTCCGTGAGGCTGTACGTACACAGCAGTTCTCATTACGATGCTAAGCAGGTATACCATCTTAGCTTGGTATCTCAGCGTGCTAGCATTAGCTAAATAAAAACCATAGCTACGACTGATGGTAATGTCATTAGTTCTGCAGGTTTTGGGTTATAAACATTTTCAAAATTTAACCTGATGATGGCACTGAAGTTATTAGAATTCATCCTGAGGGCAACAGTACTATTTGTACCAAATGTCATTGCAATCCACCAAATAGTTGGACATTTCACCCAAAACCACATATGTGAACCTCATAGTATGTAATTGAAAATTCAGGGGATCAACAAAAAAATAGGATTTGTGTCTGTACCAAATTTCATTGCAATCCACCCAGAATTTGTTGTGATATTTCAGTTTGAACCAAAGTAATAGAATGACGGACCAACATCCCCGCCTAGCTACTAAATTACAGATTATAGTTGGCGTCTGGTCAAATTTATCTGGAATGTGGGGGGAATTACTAAGGTTATGACTTCAGTATTTCTAAAAACTTGTGCTACGGCCCGACCATTATATGAAGGTTCAACCGTCTGTACTTCCTGATTTCTGTGATAAAACAGTTGCCTTAAAAAGTCAAAGCATTCTATGCAAATCAGAAACACCAACCACAAGGATCTTTCACTTCATGTCAGCACACTACCTGGTATTTAAAAGTTGTTTTTATCTTGGAAAGGGCTAATTCGTAGTTAAGGTATAAGATTAATTGTATTCACGAATAGTTATCCCTGACAACTTATAAGTCCTCTGTATTCATGACTTACTGCTGCAGTGTGCGTGAAGTGACATCAGCAGTGAATTTCTTTTCCTGACTTTAAATATAGGTTTCAAGTTCAGCTGTGCTCTAAGAAGACGGAAGTGAGCGGTGAGTCATATTGAATGCAGAAGAGGAAGAGTGAATTCATTGTATTTATGCCCTTATATGTTTGTTCAAATTGTTTGACTGTGTATTTGTGATTCTTTTTGGCATATTTTTGTGTTTAAAGACGGGGCTGGACGTTTTAATGGTGACAGTGTAGGAATTTGTGTCACCGAGATTTTGAAGCAAATGTGTTTGACATTAATTGGACAGGGTACACAACAATATCACTCCACATTTAACCAAATTAAAATTCAGCTTTCTTAAATCTCTTAATCTTTGGGTGTTTTTGAGTGATTAAAGGACAAGGTAGAGAGTGGGATCTGATGGCAGACTGACACAGTGGCTGATACTTCCTGTCCCACATTCATTATGATTTCCTGCCCACAAGAACCTAAACAAGACTCCGTTGCTGATCGTTCTAATGTCCCTGCAGTTAAATCAAGTAATATCATCAATATTTGTGACCACAATTTGAAGTGTCCATAATTAGAGACGATGATAACATTTAAGGATACAAAGATGTAGTCGTCCATGTATCTTTTCTTAAGGTTTTCCACGATGGCATCCTCAGTGATCTTGGACAGCAGGACCATGTCGTCCACTCCACTCTGCTTAACATTTTGACTCTGCCAGTGGTACTTGGCCTGAATCACACACCAGAGAGAGGAAGAAAGAAGGTTGTTATGTGTTTTTTTGCTCTTTGAATTCATCTTTAATTGGCAAATTAACTCTTTAAAAGCTGAATAATGGAAACAGTACCATGTCTTAAATTCTTTAAAGGGGAAAGTCATTGTATTTCATTCTCTGCTGGTTTGACTCTGATTATTTTTTTCCCCGATCTTTGCGGAAGTGAAATACTAAATTGTTGGAACATTCAAGTACACAAACAAAACAGGAAAAAAGAAGCAAACAAACACACCAACAAACAAGGAAGAAATGAACCAACAAGAAAGAATGGGAACTAATAAACAACCAGAAAGTAACAAAAAACAAACAACCAGACCATGATAAAATGAAACAAAGAACAAGAAACAAACAAATAAGAAAGAAATTAACTGACAAACAACAATAAAAAACAAAGAAAAGGGAATGAAGTAAAATAAATCAAAAAACGTTCAAAACATCAATCAAAAAAGAAACAAAGTAACAATAAACATACAGATAGGAAACAAACAAACAAATAAGAAAGGAACTAACAAACAAACAATTTTAAAAAAATCTAAGTACTAAGTAAAATCAAGAAATAAAGACACAAAAAATAACAAGCTCACAAACAACGAGACAGAAACAAGTAAACAAAGAAGGAGAAGATGGAGGAGACTGTAAAATGTTGATTTCTCAGGGGTCTAATGAATTTGGTAAATGACAAAGACAAGTTTGGCATCAGTTTAGAGATGTTTGAAGAATGCAACCCCCCTGTGGTCGCCATTACAGGAAGCTAGGGCTGGTTGCTGAGCAACAGGTTAAAGATGAGGTGAGCTCATTTTCTAAGTTGGACATTTTAGAGAAGCACCACCAAAACTGATCTGCTGACTATACACAGGATCTGATCGTAACATGGTGATGAATCAACAACGTAATGATTGTTGTGAAACAATGTGTGTCTCTGTAATGAAGAGTGCGTCAGACAGACCATAATTCTCTGTTGACACGTTCTCATGGGACCCTAAGGTTCAATTCAATTCAAAATACTTTATTTGTCCCCGAGGCGCAATTTAAGGTTAACTCGTCTCCTGCGTCTTGGTTTTCCAACAAAACCAAGGTTGTTTGATGTGTGAAGTCTGACAGGTCTTAGCATTGGCATGGTGGTTGGGCTGTGGTCGGGGGCTTCCACCTACAACCTTTACTCCTTCTTTCTTATTTTGTAATTCATTTGTCATATTCTGCACCAAACCTAATTAAAACTTTTCACAAGTAATCTCAGCATGAACATTTTTTTTATCTCTGGAATTATCATTAAAAGAAAAATCTAAATTCTGCTTCAGCCAAGTGTGGAGATTTAGTTTGAATTCCTGTTAACATTTTAAAGTTTGCAGAGTAACTAGTAATTTCATAACATGTGAGACTACGTTTTAAGGAAATGTGGATTTATTGCATCTTTTTGATGCAATAAATGTCTGTGTATTTCAATAAAAGAAATTTCATGTACTGTAGCTCGATTAAGCCTAGGTCTAAGCAGACACCCAGTATAACAAACAGTGTTTGTAACATGTCCTTGTGTCATTGAGTATGTATTTTTAAATCTAAATTTAAATCCCCTAAAGGGGAACTTCAGACGGAAGTCACAAGTGTCAGTCTAATTAAAACCCTAGATATCTATCTAGATAGATACCTAGTCTGTTACATTGTAAACGCTTTTTTTTCCCTTGTCACTGTTTTTTCTGTTTGGACAAAACAACAACAAATCTATTTTATAGGATAAATATGTTTTTATTCCATATATTTTTATAACAACAAGTAAGTTCTCCTTTAAAAATAGGTCACTATTATATAGTTTCATTAAAAAAGGTTAATTCATTTCTTAAAACAGCTGGGCACTGTAGGTTTCATAAATGATACTCAAACATGAGTAAATTCTGTTCTGACTATTTTCAGCAGCGGTTTAATATCCATTTGGCTCTATTTCGTATTTATTGCAGCAGGTTGGTGTATGTGGAATTTCCTTAAGTAAACTACAGAACGCTCCAGTAGCTCAGTCGGTAGAGCACGCAACCAATGTACAGAGGCCTTGTCCTCGCTGCAGCAGTCTAGGGTTCAAGTCTGACTTGTGGCCCTTTGCTGCATGTCATCCCCCCTTTCTCTCATCCCCATTTCCTATCATCTCCCAAGCTGTCCTGTCAATGTAAATCCATGAAAAACTCCCAAAAAATACAAAAAAAATAATGATAAACTACAGCGCCCACGTTCGTCATCAAGAACAACCGTGTCGCCCATCCATCTCCTTTTACTGTGAGTGATAAACTTTACTTCATCACACTTTATCTCGTCACATGAAGAACATTTTGGGAATGTTTGTGGTACTGTTTGCTGTTTGTTTCACCTGCCTGAAACCGGCAATGTGAAAACTGTGCAGACATTATCTGTTAGCTAGCTGGCAACAGTACTACACTACCGTCAGAGTATGTCTTTTATGTGATTGTGGTCAGCCTCTGACTAAACTCAGAACTCACCAGAATCTCTGGTTCTTTCTTTTACTTTCCTCCAGTCTGTCCCTTTTCCTTTCATTTTCCTCTCGGCTCTGTGGTTTAAGAAGTTGCACATTTGAAACAAGCTAATTTTGAGCTCAAGTTGAATTTGTTTTAAATGGCATGATCGACACGTTTAGTCTTTCCACTGACTTTGTATGTAATCCCACGGCTTCTAAAATCTGCTTCAAGCCATGTCCACATTAGGGTCGGGCGGATAGACGGTGCCATTTTTCATCGCCGATTGGCTGACAGTCATCGACTTCTGAGCCCTATACCATCCTAAAATTGTGAGTTAAAATGTTCCACACCAGAGTTGTTGGCACTAATGTGACGTCCTCATGTCCATTTTATTCTTAAACCTGCCTGGTGTGGCGAACCTAAGACACTTGGTTACATCGCTGGCAGCGGTGTTTCTTTTCTTTGGACTGCTGTTGGTGTGTTTCTTTTTTTCGGGCTCTTGTTATTTGTGTTCTCTTATTTAACTTAGCCTGCTAACTTTGTTTCAAGCTTCTGAGGTTTCACACAGCTAAGTTAGTGTGTTTCTTTTGTTCGGGCTCTTGTTATTTGTGTCCTCTTAGTTAAGTTAGCCGGCTAACTTTGTTTCAAGCTTCTGATGTTTCACACAGCTAAGTTACAGACATGTGGCATAAAGTGACTCTAGTAGTGAGCTTTTCCAATTCCTGCCTACAGCAACTCTGAGGGGACACACTACCTCAAATACAGAAACACTTTATGGTACTGAAAAGCATAAAACTAATAACTAGGCCCCGATCGATATTGGCCTGTCACAGATAAATCCATATCAGTGTATATGTTATATATGTGACAACTTTCTTTTTACACATCATAATGCAGAAAAAGATGTTTAGGGTCATTTATACTTATTAAATTCCCAGTGAAGTTTATCATTTTAGTGCACTGATGTTATTTTAGATGATAAAGCTTATCGTTAAACTGTAAAATATCCTGCATCCGTTATATATCTTTGTCAATTTGAGAGATCAGCTTTGAGGGATGTATGCATTGATATTTAAAGAATATTGGCTGTATATCGATATCCCCATTAATCCAGTATCAGTGGGGCTCTATTAAAATATGTATTAAACTAATTAAAAGCCTTTTCCATTAATTAATATTTCTGATATTAGGGAAGATCCACTGATGTCACTGAGACCCGTTCTCATGAAGAAACACTTTCTACTCTTCAGACACTGAGCAGTCACGCGATCGTTGTGCTGTTGAATTAAACATTCAAATTTTTCAAGCATTGAGAACCACAAACAGTATGCCAGGCAGCTCCGTCATGTTGTGGTTTTGTCACAGAAGCTGAGATCTGAAAACTTGCGGCATTAAACCGGAACTTTCTGCACAGTTGTTGAAAGAAACTGTGAGCTGACCCTTTAACACCCGTCTCGATTCTCACAGTTATTTCTGCCTGATTGTGAGTATCAGACATATTTAAATAGACAATTGCAGATCTATAAGTGCAGCCTCCCCAACTCTTTGAATCTTATTTTGAAGGGATAAAAGCTAAACGATTATGACTGTGTTTTATGACTTCAACAAGAAGACTGGTTGAGTTTGGATATGTGAGGGATCATTCTGAGTGAGAGGAGGAAGTGTTGTAGGCCTCTCCTGTAGTCCACTTCCCCCTCTCACACCTCATCTCTGCCTCTTGTGAAACCCTATAAACTTTGTACATGCTACTAGTTCTCTTCCTGCAACTGCCTGCAGAACCCGGGGGGGCTGTCAAAGCTGTTTTCAACACTCTGTGAGCAATAAATCTTATCAACTGAGATTACAGTACAACTCTATAGATTCACAGTTAATTCAAGATGATGGGTTTTTCAGTTTATTTTAAACATGAACGCCACATTTTATGACAGCTACTTGTCCTTTTTACGCGTTACATCTGAGTTTAATCAGACCAAATCCACATTTTTCATCTGAACTGTGATCCCAAATCAAAAAACACAACAATGCAATCAATGTGTTTTACTAGCTTGAGTTGTTCTCAATGAAAGGACCATTGAGATATGCTCAAGGCAGAAAAAAGAGGAAACTCACTCTCCCTCAGAGAAGCAGCTGAATTTCCCTGAAGAGATGGCCTTTGAAGACAAACTATCAAATTCTTCATCATGTAAAAATTGAATTCAAGACATGAAAAACTTTTTTTATGACTCGTCAAATAGAAACTTCTGAAATGAGATGCAGTTAGTCGAGAGCTGTTGTCTCTTTTACAAACAGAAAACTGGCATCAAAAGTCAAACACTTGAATGATAAAATATAAGACACATACATTAAGTGCTAGTTTTCAGAGCGTACACACGTTACAGCTGTCTGAAGGTGTGTGAGACTGAAAAATGAAGGTGTGGTACCGTACCATTGTTCCTGTGGGGGCCTATCCTCCTCAGGTGTCCACTGTCCAGAGAGTGTGTGCGTGTCTGAGTGTGTGTGTGTGTCGTTAAAATCCACCGGTTGACCTCCTCAAACTGCAGCCATCACACACACATCAGGACGATCAGCGCCAACAGCAGCCAGCGACCTACAAGACATCCACTGTTAAATTCAAAATCTACTTCCTCATCCTCCCACAGATGCAGTGTGTGAAACAAGAACTGTTCGAAGATAACACACACACACACACACACACACACACCGATGCACACACCACGCAAAGTTGAGCAGCTACTTCTGTATTTCTGTCATATTCAGAGTCATCAGAGCGAGGCTGGAATAATGATGAGGCTGATGACGGCGTCCACAGGTTAACTGGGCAATTAGTCAATCCAAATTCATCTCGCCAACAGCAGACAAGTGTTGATGGCGACAACAACAACCACAGAGTGATAATTATCTTCAGTCTGTTGCCAAATGATGGTGTTTCAGTTGTGAGCTGCCGGCTCCACCCAGGCTGTGGTTGCTCCACCGTGTGTTTCTGTCATCAGAGAGGCTGCTGCTTCCAACGCCCATAAAAACTGCAGCAGGTTCACACAGAGGTAGAGTGTACACCATGGAGGTGTCATACTGAGCTGTTGTGTTTGCATCCTGAGTGAGAATGTTTTCGAGTACCTGCACAACAAACTTCAATGAATGCAGATCAGTGGCTTCATTTATGAAATGGACGTACAGTCAGTTTTGATCTTCAGTATGACTCGTTGTTGAAGTTCACCCAAAAAATGAAAATTTAGTCACTACCTACTCACCCTCATGCTGATGGAAAGTCATGTGAAAGTCTGGTTTCACAGCAGAATGGTCTGGCAGCATTCCCCTCAACAACTAGGGTAGAAGGGGACTTGTTTTAGAAAGTAAAAAATTATAGAAGAGACCCAAAACAAAACATAACTGGTTATATGTAGCTGTTATGGCGTAATCTAAGTCTCCAGAAGCCCTGAGATCACAAATTGATTTGAAAAAGTGTTATTTACACACTTTTTAAGCTGAAATCTTTGCTGTAGCCGCTAAGCTAAAAGCGTTGACTGCCCAATGAGGGTTCAAATAGTGTCTTTTCAAATCAATTTGGGATCTTGGGGCGTTCAAAAACTCACCTGAAGAGCCATTTTATGTTGTTTTTCTTCAGTCTGAAGTCCCAAGCTGCTTCTGTTGTTTGGGACAATCCTACAACACTTTTTTGTTGTGAAGTTCAAAAAATGTGTTGTGGACTACAAAACTTCACCCGACTCTTCATCATCATGGGGCTGAGTAGATAATAGCTGAGTTTTCATTTTTGGGTGAACTTATCCTTTAAGTGATTTTCCTGGGATGTTTGTTTACGCACTATTAAGTCGACAGAGTAATACATGTTGTCTGGCTTCAGTCTCCTCTACTCTCGCTGTGGTTGTCTTCCAAAAAGTTCTTTCTTTTTCTGACTAAATCCTCATGTGCTGCATCATATGAGGGGAAATCACAAGACTGGTGCTGTCGTTTAATTTAAGATATATAGATCATAGGGGCGTATTTTACAAACTGGATTCTTTTAGTACGTGTCCACAAGATCCATCGTTTCTACGCTTCCCAGTCCAATCAGTCAGTCAATTGGGCAAATATCTTTATCTAGGAAGATACATTTTTTTGCTTTAAGCAAGGTTTCTTTGCTCAACGTCACCGTCTGAAGTCAACCTGAAGACAGAAGTCAAGTATAAATTGAGAACATTTTCATAAACGAGGTCCCTGGTCTCATACACTCAGACTCTTCCTGGTCCTCCGTCATTAGGGATGCTGCTGCCTCATTCAGACAACAGGAAGAAGTTCTTACATCATCTTTTCCATGAAGGCTGTCAGGTCCAGAAATAGACCATCACTGATGATCTCAGCCTGTCTGGATGCTATTTTAGCACCAGGACAGTGTGATGTTTGTAGTGCTGATACAAATCTAGGCTCAAATGACCAGACCTCATAAGTTAGAATCAACAATGCACCATGTTTAATCAATTTAATATTTCCTTTTTTAAAAAGATGTACATGGGGGACAAATGGATTCATCTTCTATAATATTGAACAACATACAGTACATGTCATGTTATAATTAGCATGTGAAAAACAAAACAACAATGACCGGTTCTGTCCCTCGTATTTACTCAGATAAAACAGGCTCACTACTCAGTGTGAGCCTTTATTATAGGCACAGGTAGATACAGAGAAAAAAAAATGCCTTTCAGATGCTGAAACAGGAAATACCTCTGGAAGTTACTCTCTGAAATATCTTCTGAAACGGTATGTGCAATTGAAAATGTTACAAATGGTATTTCCAACTATTCAGTCCTGAAAAACTACTGGGATGAGTTAGCTGTACACCCTGACGAAATACAACTCAACTGACTTTTTAAATTAAATATTCTTAATGTGTCTATGCTCCACATGGATGGGTGAGCAGAGCTTTTGAGTTTTTGAGACCCTGCATATGATTTAATAACCCCAAATGTTGGTGAAGTGCCCCCAAAAGTTATTTGTTAAGACTAAAAATTTGGTAAGGTGTTTCCACAACGCAGATGTTTGTTAAATGCCACCGAAATGGGATGTTTTTAAAATCCCCAAATTCTTAACAGCATATTGAGATTCAAATACTTTGCATGGCGACCCTTTAGAAATTGTTGCAGCACGTGACGGAATCCTTAAATCCGCCAAATGTGCTATAATTTGGGACTTTAGAGGCACTATTAGCTGCATTGAGCAAGTCAGGGAGTGTAAATTAAAAGCTTAAATTACGGTAAAGAGGAATCCCTGGTGGGTGAGGGGCCCTACACAGCTGCAGTCATACACTTCAGACCGGCTCTGCAGGTTGATATTACTACAAAAGGCTCAAATTGATTTCTACATAATTAAAAGCATACTTGTTAAAATGATAACTCAGAAACAATGACAACAACAGTGAACTAATAGCACCAATCCAAACCAAAGCACCACAAGAAAAACAACAACATTGCAGCTAATCCCCATAAAGACAAACTGTAGCTTCCTCTTTACAGTGAAATTATGTGACATTGAGTGTTGACACAGAGCTGCTTTCAGCGGTGATCAGTGTGAGCGTTTCTGATGAGTCCGACCACAGCAGAGTTCAGAGCACAGTGGACGTCACAGTGATGACTGGTCTCTGAGCCAGCGGTTCTAAACGTGTCTCTAAAGGACGGAGAAAGAGCTGAAACTGCTTTTTTAAAGAAGAGGCCGGGAAAATCTTCATTGAAATCATTACAACAGATTCAGGTCAGGTGACATCACTTAAAAGGAAGAAAAGCTGAAAAGGGTTCACAAAGGAAGCTTATATTAGTCATTTAGATTCTGTCCTGATTTCTGGGTTCTTGTTTCTGAGAATTCAGCAGCTGGCTATACACTGAGTGATTCATTAAAGCAGCTATAATCAATATTATTATAAAAACACTGAATAATATAAATGAGAATGTAACAATATGAAAGTCACGTGAAGTGAAGAGCAGAATGAATCAGATCATTATTTATCTGTCTGGCTGTAACTTTACTGTTTTAGTTTACTCTCAACACGCTCATAATTATCAATTAATAACTATTTTGTCCGCAGCAGACAGCTGTTACCACTTAAAAAGCAATACCACTAGCTGGTGACCATGGTGAAGCATTTAGCAGCTAAAGAGCCACATATTTCCCTCAGGAGATGGTGGGGACCAAAACAGGGCAATAAGCGCAGGTGGCCACAAACTTGACTCCAAATGAATGATAATGTTGCTCTTTAACTGCTTGATGTGTAAATAAGCAGCTGATCTCTAACTTAAAAGGTGATGATATGTCAGTGTTGTGTTCTTAGCTTGTTTCCACCGACCAAAAGTGGCCAAAAAATAATTGTCATGCTGGAACCTATGGAAGCTTTAACTTATCATTCTGTGTGTAATGTGTAATGGCTGTAGAAAAATGACAACATCTGCGTATAGATTGGTTCTGTATAAACCTCGCTTTTACTATAAAAATGAATGATGAATTACAGCACAAAGGTAGCGAGTCCACCTTTGCACAATTGAAACACTCTCTCGGTCACTATCCCCAGGTAACGGTGGAACAACTGGATAACTGTGGGAAGAACCACAGCTGATGGAGGAGGCAAAGAAGGAAAAGAGGGAGAGTGATATAAACCTAGATGAAACAAGAGTAAACATTGATATGTTTCCTTTTACCACTCGGACTTGAGACAGTTCAAAACTGGCATTTTTTCTACTAGGTCAAGGAACCTGAAATAGAAGGAAGGGTCATTACGTCACTGAATCTCACCTTGGTGCCAGACTGTGGTGACACCTGTATTGAAGTCAATGGGAGACGCATGGAGAAAACACACTAAAATCCGACATCTACTGTACATCGCATGGCTTCTGATAAAGACATTTCTCCAGAAAATGAAAGAACACACTTCAGAGAGGAGGTTAACCACATGATTCTTTTCCCACCAGCAATATTGGTCAGACCGGCCCCGTCTAGGTCACGATATTATCAGCCCTGTCTATCATTTGGACAAATAAATCAGTGGTTGACCTCTTCCCTGAAGTGTGTTCTTTCATTTTCTGGAGAAATTTCTTCATCATGCGGTGGAGATATGTCGGGTTTTAGTGTGTTTCTCCGTGCATCTCGCATAGACTTAAATACAGCTGGCACCACACTCTGGCACCACGTTGAGATTCTGTGACGTAATGGCGCTTCCTTCTTTTATCGGTTGCTTGTACTGAAGTAATGAAACCTGACTTATCAATACAACAGGGTGTTTTACTAGTGCCTTTTCATAGCACTGAGATGAGGGTTTCTAGGTGAGATTGGGATTCTTACGGTTGTTTTTTTGGGACAGCTCATGGTAGCCATGTTGCTAACACTGTCTTTGTGACAACAGTAACACCACTTGAGAGAGGAAAAGTAGAAAGTTGTCTGTTTCCGCTTCAAATAAATTCAGGTTTATAAAAGTCTGCGGCAGAAATCTTTTCACAGCGGCCTGAATGATGGCTTCAGATGGCCATAAATACATCAGATCTGTGGCACAAAGAGATCAGATATTTTATGAGTGTGTAAATCCATCCTCAGATTAGCACTCCTGCTATAAAAAGCTCTTTGAAACCAGTGCGGTCAGAGGTCTTCACTCCTCCTCACTGGGCTGGTGCCTGCTGGCAGAGCTGACTCACTGTGTCTCACTGTGCTCTGAATTTCCACTCACAGTAAAAGTTACAAGCACTTTTGAATGAGTGGTAACATGTGGCAAAATAAACCAGAAAAAGAAATTAACAGCGCGGCCCTGTGCCGAGGGGTTTTCAGATAATGACGCTGAGCCGAGCTGTTAAAGTTCCTTTTTGAAGACTTTATGAACGAGCTGCCACAGTCTGCAGCCACAACACAAAATAACATCCTATCATCTGAAAATGTCCTGCTGAGTCAGCACTGGCTGTGCTCACAGTACTCAGGCAGTGTGTCCTATGCAGCATTGAGCACTGTTTTACTGTAGAGTTGATAACATTTAGGCAGACTTACTAACCAAAATGGCAAGACGATGACATTTATAGCTTCCACAGAGACATCAAGTCAGATCACATCAAGACAAACATAAAATAAACAAAGTCCTCGGACTGCTGACACTTTGTGCAAATCAAACTCTGCTCATACTTCAGCTGAACGACAGTGAGGACTCGATGAATACGTAGATACGGAACAAAGCAATGGCATAAAACAATGTGGTCAAGTAACAACTATTAGATAACATAGAAATCTCTCATTTTATAGCATAACATATTCCTTTTCATGGGCAAAGATATCTGGAAAATCATTTTCTTTACAAAGTGGATTTTTTAAATTCATAACTAAACAAATGTCACCTGTTAACATACAGGTGTAAGAGAGTACTGCGACCAGCCCTGCGGCCAAAGTGAAATATAGTAGCACCAAAATATTACAACAGAGGGATCGATTAGAAAGAGCAAGAGAGAGGGTTCATCCTAGAAGACGATGGAGGGAAGTTACTCTCTCCCTCTCTCTGTTTCTCCAGCTTTCAGCAGCCCTCCCTCCAGTGGAATGTATAAGTCAGCTCGGCCCGGAGAGGCGTCTAGTTTGGGCTGGATTCTGGCTGGAAAAAGGTCCCCCTCAACGGTTAACAGGACCAGGTGTCAGTCCGACAGCGTCCCAGTTAGATTTCACACTCCTCTGACAGAGGGAGTGTGAGGGCTGCTGTTTAAAGGCTCAGTGGGAGGGTTTTCAGGCTTACTGTGAGTGTGTACAGGACCCAAAGATGGGCGCTGTGAGTTTCATGGTGTCCAGGTCAGTGTCCCTGGCAGGTCTTGCAGCACATTTGCCTGAAATATGGCCGGCTGCAGAACTTGAACCTGAGCACCAGGGGGCAGTAGGCCACAGTGTTCACATCTTTACACTCTGCAGGGAAGACAAACAAGAAAGAGCTTAACTACACCCTGAAGAACATACATTGTACATGTTTTTTAAGAATGTCAGTGTTAGATAGCCATTTGAGAGGTTTTTAAACAGTTTTTTCTTTACTGAACCTCTGTGTTCCCAACTAAAGAGCACCTTTGTCACACCTAAGCACTCCAGACTAATGAGGATTTCAATCAAAATACAAAGAATTCAAGGAAATTTAAATTAAAGTAATTTAAACTAAATTAAGTACTTGATTCTTGACAAAATCAGAGTTTAAAATGTTCAAACACATGAATGTGTATATAAAGATTTAAGATTTTGGTTTATTACAACCGTAAACAATGAAAAAAGTCTAACTACAGGATGCATCACTAAAATAAAATCAGCGTGATGTTGCGCTAACATCAAAAATCACTTTCAGGTAAGAAGCTGGCAGATTTGCATTGCAAACATATGAGAAATTGGTCGCTGTCATTTTCAGTGGTGACTAACATTTAAATATAAATAGTTGACACAGTGGTATGTTAGCGGATTTTACAATCAAATTGCTAATTGGAGCATAAAACTTTACATTTTTTTCAACATCTATGAAGAAAATCTTTCTGTATTGTTCTTCCTATGAAACATTAGATGTTGCAGTGAACTTTGACCTCTGACCTTCAGGGTTGTCTGTACTGATGGGCAGACTGAGGTCACATTTGCTCTTGCACTGCTGCATGGCTGCTGGCCGCTGATGTTCCAGACACTCATTGGACGGCTGGCCGGTGTGGGTCAGACACTGCACCGAACGCTTCTCCTGACCCAGACCACACCTGGCAGAACACTAAGACACAAACACACAGAACATATTTGAACTTGGGATTTCATTGTAGTAAAAACAGACACTAAGGCCCAATCCCAATACACCCCATGCCCACCCTCTTAATCCCTCCATTTTGTGCGATAATGCCTAGGAATAGGGTTTCTTGATTCTTGTTAGGATACAGGGGCATGGCGAAGGTCTAGGACTAGGTCTATCTAATATCACCGGGCTGGTGGTTCTGGACCATCATTTCAACTTAAGAGAAATAGTGACTGAAACCACATCTGGAACAAGTCATTGTGGTTGAGTGGGCCAGGTATAGGACTCTTAATCAGGAAGCTGGGGATCAAATCCTACTTGGAGCATATAGTATATATTTTTACACAAAGTTGATGTATTATTTTCTGTGTCTTTACAGTTTTCTGTTGCTGTTTGGTTGGGTTTAGGGAGCTAAAAGTACTTGGTCAGGCTTAGGATAACATGGTTCGGGTTAAAATCTGCCCTTTCACAACATTAAACACTTGTTTGAAAGGATAACGACTCCCATGTGCGTATTTTTCTGATATTGTTCCCTGAGTCGCAGAGCTGAGACATTACAAAAAAACATGATTGGTCAGCTGCAGCGATGGTCCTTGAACAACATTAATTATGATGTTCTGGAACAACACCAACATGGCGATATCAGATGTGTGTAAGGGCTACATAGCCCTCCAGATGGAGGTTTTCAGAGGCACACTTCAAACCGAGTTATGAGAACTCTCATACAGCCTTAGCTGTATCCAACCATAAACCAAGAGACTTTCTTACCTCTCCCCAGGGACCAGTCACCCACTGAGAGGGAGGGCAGCGCTGCAGGTTACAGCGCACCCTGGAGGTGGGTCGGCCATGTTTGGGGCACTTGGACTCTGGCAGTGTGTCACCGCTCTCCCCGCTCTTGCACAAGACCACACGGTGCCTGTAGCCAGGACCACAGCTGGGTGTGCACTGCAGACAGAGCAGGAGATGAAGAAAGAGGGAGAAAAGAGGGAAAATATCAGGCGGGAGGGCAGAGAGATGGAGTGGATGGGAGGGTGCAGCACGGGGTCACTGCGGTCATAAGCATGCAAAAAGAAATCTGCTTAATCCTCTCAGCAGAGGGCAGCAGCTGTATGAGAAGTGAGGGGCCTGCTTAGTTCCTGTAAATCAGCTGGACATGATTTCTCTTCAGCGTGTGCCATCGCTACTTCACACAGGACGCCAGAGAAAAGTTGAACACTGCAGAACTTCTGACACCATTTAATTTGGTTTCAGGTCATCTTGAACTGTGAGAACAGAGTTTAGCTCCAGGAACACAGTGGGATATGAGAAGATGGACTGAAAACAAGAAAAAGTCGACAAGACATGTCTCAAAAGAGAAGCTGACATGTCTGCACAGCTACAAAGACAAAAGACACATAAAACTCCCACGGACTCCTCAGACTAACCGTCAGAATTAAAAATAGGTCAGAGAAGTCCCACAAGACAAGTGTAACAATATGTATCCATGACTGCAACAGCATGTTCAGCGTGATGTATTTGTCTGCTCCGTGCCTCTGTTGTGTATTTCATGGTTTAGGTGCTCTTACTTTCTCCTGGCAGATGTTTGGGTTTCTTAGGTTCAAATGGAAAACAAACTATTGCTTCACCCGAGAGGAATTCTGCACAAAACTCAAGTATTGGTAGAAATTCAGCCATGAGTTGCAGGAGCGCATGCAGACCACATGCATGACTGGAGACGTATGCTTACCTCTGACCAGTCCAGGGCCAGCCATTCAGGGGGGCAGCTGTGGTTGCTGCAGGGCTCAGTGAGAGAGGGGCGTACGGGGGTGCACGCTGAGTCATCGAGGACCTTCTCCTCTGTCCCAGAAATCCTCCTTTTACACAACACCTCCCGCGTCCGCAGGCCGCCGTTACAGCTGCGGCTGCAGTCCGACCAACCTCCTGTCCACCAGCTAGAGGCAAAGAAGAGCCCGTCGTTTACTAGTTTAAACAGAATAATATAGTGTGGACAGACTATCCTGTACAAACCAGAGTGACTGGCAGGAATAGTTAGGAATGTATCACACACAAAACACACAAAATTAGCTAACGTAGTGCAAATACAAACACAGCATTACACTTAAAATACACACACAAGTGCATATGTGCAAAAAAGTAAACACACACACACACACACACACACATACAACAAGAAGAGTACAAAATCATGAAGAAACACATTTGTATTCCACATGCAGACAGTCTTATCTAGTCACCTTGGTGAGCACGGCTCAGTATTGCAGGATCTTCTCTTCTCTTTGGGTTTGTTCTTCTTGTCACAGAAGTGGTGGTAGACGACTGAATGGTCTGTCTGCTTCCTGCACACCACCTGCTGGATCTGCACACCTGACCACAGGTGAGACAACACGAGACAAACGTACAATAAGGGCCCATGAATATATTTTGTTTACTCTTTGGGTGTGTTCAGAATTGCATACTTTTTTACTTTTAGTACGCACTGCAACAGCCCTTACAAAGTACATACTGTTGCCTGCAGTGTGCCTACAATTGGGACATACTACTTCGTCATGACAGTGCGTGTTGAGCTTCGACCCTCTTGCTCCTATATCCGTCTCAGCGTTAGCGCAAAATTGCTGGAGTACAAACAACGTAGTACTTACATTTAAGTTTGCTTTAATCTGTCAGTGAGCTGTCAAATATTTGTGCTCTCTAGGCATTTCACAAACTACGTATTGTGACATACTAAACCTTTTTCTAGCATACTAAATAGTATGGTAGTATGGGTATTTGAACGCAGGGCATAAAGTATGTTAGCTGTTTTGAACTGGGCCACAATAATGAGATTAATTACGTTGGTAAGTTTCTCATAACTCAACACGTGTGTCTTATTCTACTCTGGTGACAGTTTAAAATATTTTTTGCAGTTTAATGGCAGAAAAAATATCAAGAACAAAGTGTACACCAAGTTTAAAAAAATTGCCACAACCTCACTACATGTTCACCCGCTCAGTTCACCTCCTCTCCACATTACCTCGAGCGAAATAATTTATTAGTTAGAGGGGAAAATTGGCTCTTATCAGGTGAAGCAGCATGGATCATTAACCCCGGAAGAAAAGACAAATTGGCTATGGCAAACAAAATTCACCGACAAACACCTTCAAAGGTCACTAATGAACGCGTGATGTCTCATTTGTTTAATCCATACTGTAAAAAAAGTTTAAAAATTGACATCTTGTGCCCGAGCAGGGTTTATTTACCGGGCGTTTTCTGGGCTGGGCTGGCTTCAAGGAGTCTTCTGCAATACGTTCATTTCCCAAAACGTTGAACTAATCATTTAACCACATTTTAATGAAGCAAATCTAACCCAAAATAACTGACTCCATACAGATGTTTTAACAGTTTAATCCTTTATGCCACATCTGCCTCATGTAAGTAGATAAATCACACTACAGGGACAAAAATCTGTTCACAGCTACAAAAAAAAAACAGGCAGAAATCTGTGTGTTCGTTGTGTGTGTGTGTGTGTGTGTGTGTTTGTGTGTGTGTGTGTGTGTGTGTGTGTGTGTGTACCTCCAGCGCAGAGAGCTGAGCAGCGTGACCAGGAGGTGAAGTGCCAGGCGAAGCCAATCAGAGGATCCCTGTTCAGTGGGGGGTTGAAGCGATAGTGGACCCCTGGGTTCTCCTCCCTCACCAGCACCTGAGCACACATACAACCAAACATTTAACAGCAGACAATGATGAAACTGTTTTTGAAGAACTATTTCGAAGTTTCTTTCCATTCTTACCATGACGATCAGGGTCATGTTTGTTGGCCCCAGAGCTTCGAGGGTTTCTGGTCCGTCAGTGGGTCGCCTGTAGTGGAAGGTGGTACCGGCAACTTCAAACCTGCGTGGTGTGTCAATGGTCAGCTTCCCATTGATGAAGTACTGGTCCCCTTTACTCTTCAGCACTGAGACCCAGAGGAGAGGGAGAACAATGTTGAAGGGAGACAGTGAAGTAAAAGGAAGAAAATAAATGCGCTAATTATAAAACATATCCTGGGAACAGACACACACAGAGGACACATGTTGTAGCAGGTAGCTGTTTCCTCTTATAGCAATTCACGGACGTTTAAAGACATTTTCTTGTTGTATTGCTGAGAGTTACAGATGACAACATCAATATTAGCTTTGTCTAAGAGATGGTTCTGTGTAGCATAAACACTGGGGAAACAGTTATCCTGCACCTTAAGTTAAAAACAACGTCCAACAGCTCCACAACTGTTTTAGTTACATGTTGCATTTTGTTAGCTAGGAAGCTAGTTACCAACACACCCAGTTGTCAACTTAGTGTTGTTTAGAGCAATAAAATCTATGCAAAGACAGCAACTTTACTATTAGGACAGAACTTCAGAGGTGCTGTGAGAAACTTGAAGATCCAGCAGCTGTTGTTACTCAAGTATTTAATCAAACAAACAAACAAACAAACAAAAAATAGAAAACGTATTTGTCAAGCTGAGAGCAAGGAAGGTGGAGAAAGTGAACTTCAGGAACAAGTTAGTAGAACAGACAACTCCACAAAGAGCAATGACTGGACTTCAATACGAACTGAACTAACGAGGGGATGAGATGCAGATGAAAAGAGGTGGAGAAGCACAGGTGAGGGGAATGATGCGAAGAAACAAGAGCTTGGAGGAACACTGGGAACATGGCAGGGCAAACAAAGCTGATGCAGGGCAGGTGTTTAAGGTGAAACAGGCCCGGGGGGCACACAGGAAGACAAGAACACAGGAGGGAAGCAGAACAAAAGACAAAACAAAACCCAGAGAACACATGAAACACAAATAAAAGGAGACAGAAATGACAGGACCATGACATAATTAAATTCTTAACTTCTTCTCAATCAAAAAAAAAAAAGTGAAATACCGCCAGCCAGACTAAGAAAAACAAAAGAAAACTAAACTGAAAACATACAATGACCGAAGAAAAGTCAGTCGAGTCATTATATCCTAAGTCAAGTCACAAGTCTTTAACTTCCAAGTCCAAGACGAGTCTTTTATTTTCTGTCAAGTTAAGTTACAAGTCATCAAAACAGTGATTCAAGTCTACATCTCTGGTAGGAACAGCAAACCCTCTACTTGTCTAACTTGTAACTTGAAACTGAAACATATAAATGGCATTCAGCTATCATGATGTGCTTTTACTGCAATAACATGTTGAAAAAAAGTCTGATGTGAAAAAGGCCTGCTCAATGCAGACATTACTGAGGTTCAAACAGGCACATCTCATTGCTGTACAACCTTCTTTACATATGGACAGTTACACTCATCACAGCATTAGCTTGTACGCCATCTTACCAAGGTAGTTGAGGGAGATGTTGAGTTCTTGTATGTGGATGAACACTGATCCTTTGGGAATTCTGACCACCTCTTCGTAACCTGAGACACACAGACCCACACAAAGTCAAGAAATGAAAGCAAGGTGAAGGAGTTTTATTCACTGGGGGTCGGGGGAGCGACGCACGAGTACCGTTTAGCTCTGTGGGACGCAGATGGACTAAGCAGAGGCTTCAGATTCCAGCTGCATTCCTGGGCAGCCGGCCACAGCTGCCCTGATCAGCTCTTTGCTAGAGAGCGAGAACTATGCCAAGAACTCTACTCTCTTCTTCTTCTCTCTACTCACTCCATCTGTTTTGGTCTCTTGTCCTCTTTCTTTTTACGCTCATCTCACCTCCACCCGGCTTGCTCTGCTTTTCTCCAGCCAGCAGGCCGGCCACTGCAGCCCTGTAAATAACTTCAGCCTCCCTCGAGGAAGAAGGAATAAAAAATGGAGGAATGAAACAATTCCTTCCAGCACTTTGACCACAAGAGGAAAGGAGAGGCTTGGCTCGTGACCTCTCGGTGGAGCTCTGACTGACCCTGCTCTGGTTTTCTAGATGGAGGCGTAGAAGATTAGAGGGACTGAGTTCGAGGTTTTTGGCCTCACAGACAGACACAGAGAGAGCAAAAGTGCGAGAAAAGTGTGTACTTCTGTTAACAATCAGGGACCTGTGTGGTAAACAGACAGCAGAGGAGCTGTAAACCCCCGGCCCTTGACACTTCAGTAACCCCTCACCGCCTACCAGAGCCACAGGTTGGACAGATGGAAAGAGACTTAAGGGGACATTATTGCTTCTAGGCTGAGAGGACAGAGCATGGATTAAATAACACAGCAACTCACTTTTCTGGGATGTAAGGATGGGATTAGTCATTCATGTATTTTTTGTTTTATTTTTGTTTTATGAGAGGAGAGGCGTTGGCTAATGGCTTTAGGAGTTCAGAGAAATAAAAAGCTTGCTGTAGACATGAGTGAGCCATTCTTCTGGTAGGTTAAAGGTGCACTATGTAACCTTTTCAGCCCATACTCACCAGAAAAACGACCATAGAGGTTGACTATGAAGCAGCTTATTATCACCCAATTGTTGTGTGTTTTTTTAGGACAATGTTGGTTTGAAGTCCTCACACCACCATAGCTCAAAATACAAGCCTTTGCTTTTGCTCGAATGTTAACAAAAGCTTTGCAGTACATCTACAGCTTACATTAGCTCCCGAAAACTGACATTTGTATCAAGAGGTCCGTTTTTGTTTACCGGCTTGTAGAAAAGTTGTATATTGTACCTTTAAACTGGCAATAGACACGTTTTTTTTCTTGAACTTTCATCAAGAAAAAATATCAGTAATATCGATTGCACAATGTAATGGCTATAGAAAAATGCACTCTCTCAGTCTGGCACCATTTCTCTCTGCTTTCACACTGCTCACTTTGACAATATTTTTCTTCTGTGTCATTGGAGCTGCTATTCTGAAGAAAATGGAAATCGGTTCAGCTGTCTTTTGGACGACGAAGAAGAATAATCTTTATTTATCACATAAAATCATTTAATGTACAATGCAGTGAAACTGGCTCCCAACATTTAGCCCATCCCAGACAAGCAATAGGCAGCCAGCATATGGTCCCAAAGAATAATAATTTCTTTATGGTGGGGTAAACCACAGCACCCGGAGGAAACCCACGAAAGCACGGGGAGACCATCCAAACACAAGAAAAGGCCCTACCCCAGCTGTGATCTGAACCCAGGACGAGTGCTGACCACTGCGCCACCGTGCTGACAGCGGCGCCAACAATAATACCACTTGGAAACACTAGGGGGAAAAGTTGTCTGTTTCCACTTTAAGTATGTAGTTAAAACTCAAATGAACTCTTAACTTTAAGTATTGAGGAAATGTACATTACAGGTATAGCCAAAAGTATGTTGATGCGGCTGTCTGCGTACCTCAAACCCTGACTTCAACCGCCTTTGATACCTTTGGGATGAATTGGAACAACGACTCAGAGCCAGGCCTTTATCACCCAACATCAACGTCTTCAAACTTGCCAAAGCTTTCCCAGAAGCCATTATAGCAGCATACTCATACCCATGGTTTTGGAATGGTGTTCAACAATCACATATGAGTGTCCACAAACTTCTGTGGGTGTAGAGATAAAAACATCTGGGATTTACCAGCCGGAGGAAGCATTTTTGGAGTTTGACCCATACCAGGGAATAAAAGTCACCGGAGCTTTAGTAATAGCACTGACAATTTAACAGAAACCCCTTCACTTTGCCATCGGCCTCACAAACAGATTTCCTAGGCCAACGATAATGTCAGATATTTTGAGGGTAGTTGAGACCTCAGCTGGGGTTGACAGACTGGCCTGGTCACTGTGGTGCAGAGCACGGCTGCCTGTTGAGGGTGCGTCCCCTCTGAGGAATCCTGGAGGGGGGTGAGCGGTGTTGACAGTTGGGTGAGAAACTCTGAAGTTGGTGTTGTGGGGAGAAATGTTACCGAGAATAGATCCATAAAGCGGCCGGACCTCAAGCCACACTGGGTGGACCTCGACTAAATCTGTCTGCCACGTGTTCCTGGGTGGCTGGTGGATAAATATATACATACAGTGTATGGTATGTATATGTGTATATTTATTTATGCTTCCTCATGTGCTAAGACTATTTCAATGAGGTTTTTTTTGTCTTCTTGGAGCTGTTGGCTCGGGAACTTTTGATGTTGTGTATCTGTATGTATTATCGAGCTGACCTGAGTCAATGTATTTTCTCATTTATATATTGTATGAGGTGCAAATCCGTACCTAAAAATCTGTGGGTCAAACAAACTAACTAAACTACTAAACAAACTACAAACCGAACACTGACTCAAGAGGGCCTTTCATGTTTTTCTTGTTTTTAAGTGCCAATGTATAGGGTGAGGTGAGGGGTGTCCAGTTGGAGTCAATCTGCAAACTGACCACTAGACGTCATAAAATCCTACACAATGGACCTTTATTTCAGGAATTCATTTACATAATATAACATAATAATAACAGATCTGTCCCCTGTGGTCAAGAACAGGACAAAATGATGGATGAGACTGGTGACTGTTTCTGTCCGTAATGCCAACTTTAAATCTGGGCTGCATCAACTCTCAATTGCTGTATATACATATCATTTATCTCCATGCATTCATCAGAAACACTCTAAAGTGCTGAAACAAATGATCGTCCTGCAGTGATATGGAGTTTTGTTGGCTTTAAGAAATAAATAACTGTAACTATATGCTGCTGTGAACAGAGTTTGCATGTGAACAGATGATTATACGATACATTTTGAATGTCTGGGATGTCCTAACTTACATTGCAAGGCAGCTTTCCAAGATGCATAAACCATCCAGAGTATCAGAATCTAAATGTTGCATGTGCAGATTTTTGGAACAGAACCATTATGTTGCATAACTTCCCCTGCTAAATGCTTCACGTTAACCTAATCTGATTCTCTGGAGAATGGAGACTGTGCCAAATCCACATTAAGTCACTCTTCCCGCCTGCCAATGAAATCAGGACAGACTAAATGTATATGTGCAGAAACCTCTGAGGCAGCAGCTGAAGAAAATGAAGAGATGATGAGTGCTGTAGTGTTTTAGGTGCGTACCTCCTTCGGGCAGAGAGTCATTGAAGAGCGCCTCCACGGACACACAGCTGGTCCCGTCACCACCGCATAGCCGGCATCGGTCCTCGCGAACGTCCGAGCCGAGGATACGATCGCAGCCTACGTGCTGCGAGAAGGGAGAAGCGAGTGAGCTGCAGGGTCAGGCAGGGTCATGGGTGAAGGGGCACAGTCAGTAAGTCGAGAGGTGTCAGAGGCCGGCTGAGGGATTACCTCTAATGTCTTCCAGGCCACTTTTTCAAAACAGAGAAATATCAGATGGTAAGTCCAGATGTGTTTTCTGATCCTGAGCAGACATAATGCTCTTAGGTTGCTAAACTCATAGCTGTCGACATAAATAAGTCTCATGATGAGCGAAGCAGGTGGTTTCACTCAAATTCTTTTAACAGCGAACCAAACCTAAACACAAGTGTTGAGAATGAATGGCAACTGCGCTCAGTCTCATATATTCACATGACAGTTGCTTATTGTAGAGAGGGATAATGAGGCTTAAGTTTATTATTACTTTTACGGTGATTAGATTACAGTTCAGAACTAGATCCAGAATTGAAACTGTGATTCACCCAATTGTTATCTGGTGGCTTTTTAATGCGAGTAGAGGGGAGTTATTTAAGTTCAAAGTGATGTAGGTCTCTTGTGTGTACATGCAGACAGTGTTTCCCAGAGCTCATTGGGACCAACAGCACAATACAGGAAGCACATAAAACGTTTGCTGTGCTGAAATATCAGGAGAAGTGAAAGATGGCACAACGCAGATTAAAAATCATAAAAAACTTTATGTGACACAAAAGCAGATGTCAAAAACAGAAAGGATAAATCTGTTTTTGTATTTGGTATACAGGAATGGGGAAGACGGCTTCTTCAATAGGGGAAAAGGATGAAAGGATATGGATTTGAAATTACGAACAGGAGAGAGGAAACCCAAGAGCCTATGATATTATATGAAACAAGGGAAATATGTCGGCGAAAACTGTGATTATGGCAGTAAATATGCACCCTGAGATGCTGTGACCATAATTTTGAAAATGACAGACTACCTGCAAGAAAGGCTTACCTAACTACGACTTCCTGCACAACCTCGTCTGAAAAAAAGAAGAGGTTGTAACTGCCTCAACTTGAAAGCCAAACTTTCCTCTGATCTGTCTTCATGGATGAGCAGGTGAAATCCCTGTGAGAGGGCAGCCTTCACCTGCATTTACCTGGTCTATTAATTTCATGGAAGAACAGGTGTTGGTTGGAGTTACTAAGGCTTTTGCGCCTGCTGTCCTCAGTGACCCTCAGGCTGGATTTACTGAGTCGCTATTTGTGACTGTCAGTTTTGCATGGAAAATTCACACCCTTTCTGTTAGAGCCATTTTTGTGTTGACACCTAATTAATGTGATTAATGACTGATGCTGCATTTATGTGATCTTCAGATGGTCCCACTACCAGAGTTTGGAAGTCGTTCTCCCGACTTTGGTCTGTTCATGTTGCATCAAGTCAGCAACACGAACAATGTTTTGCATTTTATTGTTCAGAGCGTTTAAACAGCACATTGACAGCTGTTTCCGGTATTTGAGTGACAAAAAGGAAAGGAAATATGCATGTTGCCATCAACCCAATGTTTACTTTGGTCTGCCATGTACCAAAGTTTGTTGAGTTGTTGACGACACCACCTGAACGCACCATGAGTCTCATTTATCTTCAGCAAACGTGTGCGTGAAACAGGGCGGCGGTACAGTCTCTGACGTCATGTTCGATTGAGAAATGTTTTGTTTTTCTGTTTCAAAGTGAAAATTAATCATCTGACACAGAAGACTGTAGTGGGAAAATAAACATGCATCCGTGTCAGGAAGTTGTGGTTTGTGTCTATCAGACATCATCATCAACAATCTTTAAAAACAGAACAGGCTGAGGATAAACCTTAATACAAATGAAATGTGTGTCAGTCTGTAGTTCCTGTGCTTTGTGTACATTTAGTGCATCTTTGATTTGTCTTCATCTTCATGTGTTTACTTGAAGATGAAGACAAACTTCAAAAATTAGATATATGCTAAAGATTATAATATCATGATGACCTCGGTGAACCCTCCTTCACTGGTGAAGCGCATTTGGAGGCACAGTCCAGGAGCTGACTATGTAATGAGCTGCTGCCTCAGTAAATCACTCACTGAATACACTCAGATTGTGGCCGCAAACTCAACGAAAACCGCAGTGCACATTTGCACAATGCCATTTTCTTTGTATATCTGGCTCTCTACATTTTATCCATCAGATCCGGGAAAAAGGGGCTCTGGCAGACGTGCCGTTCGTCTGCATCGGTATGTTGTGTTCAACTGGACCATCTGTTCCCAGGTTTTTTTTTCTACCTTCTACCCTGTTTCTCCCCTCTCCTTAATGCCCTACCCCAGCTTTGGAACCGAAGCCAGCGTGAAGCTGCAAACAAGAGATTTCTCCAAAGTTTTATTGTACATAAAATATATGAGCGGTAAGATGATCGAGCAGGAGGAGAGGGAGGAAGAAGCTCTGACTGGACTGCAGACAAAAAAGTTGCAAGAAAAATGAAGCGAAAGAGAAAAAAAAGGAGGGAGGGAGAGAGAAAAATGAGAGGAATGGATGCAGAGAGACAGAAAGGAAAAGAGAAAAAGAAAGAGAGAAATAAGAAGACCGCAGTGAATGAAAGCCTGCCTGCAGTGCAGACAGACTAACAGCTGAGCTGGAGGGTCACTGAGTGCGTCCAGAGCAGAGCTGAGCAGAGTACAGGGAAAACAGAGGAGAGGTGGAGGAGCTGAGCCAGAGAGGGGATGTTGATAAACAAAATCCTCTTTTTGGATGAGTGTAGGGACTCCAGCCTCCCTCAGCGCCTCGGCCTACCTAACCACTGAGGCACTTAAAATAAAGCCCGATCGTGGGGGGTACGAGGCACGCGAGGGGGAGCAGAAGAATAAAATCTTTTGGCTCTCCGCAGACAACCACAAAACAACAAGCTGGATATCCTGAAGTTAGAGTTTGTTTTTTTTTCCATCCTCACATCTTTCCCTCCCCATCCAAAGCTTCTGGTTTCTTTTTGGAGAGGAGCTGCATCCAAAATAAACAAGAAGTGGAACTAACAACAGATTGGGAATCAATAGCAACCACATTAGCTGCGTGCTGTTACCATTGGGGCTTTTTTTGTTGTTGTCTAAAACCTCTCACAAATGAACCATGCGGGTGTCAAAATGGGTTCCAGGGACCTGTTGGAGCTCCAGGTGGTCTCCACCTCGACAAAATGAGCAGCAGCTACACGTTTTGTTTTCATTAACAGCTGGGATTAAGAGAGAGCATCGGTAATGGGAATCTAAGATCGCTGCCAAAGTTGAGACCATTTTTCAGCGGAGCAGCTGATCGTGATGATCGTCAGCACTCGGTGTGTAAACTAGACAGTGGCAGCTGTCCAAACGTCTCGAGAGCGAGAATAAACAACGTTATTGGAGTTGAAGACAGACTTGTGTTGATTCTCGATTCTGCTGAATGTCTAATGGCTCGTATGGATGCTTACAAACACACACACAGGATGGTCGTCTCTCACCTTACACTCTCCGTTTACACATACATCCAGAGAGTCGTCTCGGCAAGGTGTGCCGTCCACCACAGCTGGAGCACGCTCAGTGTAGAAGTTGTATCCTTCTGCCAGGCAGTTGAGAGAACAGGGCTTTACCCCACCTGGAAACACACACACACACACACACAAACGGTGGACAGGACATGCAGTGGTAAATAAACAGATCTATCCATATTATAGCGAACAAGTTTGCACATATACAATACAATGCAGGGGCAGACCAATTAATGATCTGGCTGATTATCGACCGATATTCATCATCTCTTTTATCGATATTGGTGATCGGGTTGGCTGTGATGCAGCATCCTCTCACACAATGTCCCATCCACAACACTATCTGATTGGTAACATGTCATAATTAGCAGCCTTTAAACACTGAATAATTAGAAAGAATTGGAGTAATTAGTGACTAAATTTATCAGATAAATGTAGTTGAGAGGAAGAGTAAAGAAGCAGAAAATGGAAATACTAATGTTAAGTACCTGAAAATGTTCTTAAGAACAGTACTTGAGTACATTGTACTTGGGTTCATTCACTGGTTGGTTTTCAGTCTCATTGATTTCTAAAAATCGGCATCAGTATTGGCCCTGAAAAAGCCATATTGGTCGACCCCTAATACAATGCATTTCAGAAAAATCAGAACATGTTCGTACCGAACAAACAATGCCTTTTGTTATCCCATAAATCATTTTTCAACTCAAGGAGAAGCACTGCG
The DNA here is from genome assembly GCF_965226575.1 of Pagrus pagrus. Lineage (NCBI taxonomy): Eukaryota > Metazoa > Chordata > Actinopteri > Spariformes > Sparidae > Pagrus > Pagrus pagrus. The sequence continues at coordinate 22,991,354 of NC_140190.1, forward strand.
ATAAAGCCCCTGTTATTCACTAATGCAGTTAAGGTTCAGTTAAATTTTAAGGACTGCAACCAACTGTTATTGTCATTATGACTTGTGTGTAAAATGTTTAGTGAAAACAGTGAAAATGACTTATTCTGTCCAAACAACAGTCAGATGCAAAGAAATATTTTAGGCTCCGGGGAATCAACATCTCAAAGAACCTATCATGGTCATCACACAGACAGAAAAGCACAGAAAAGGCTCTTCTTCAAACTTAGGAGGGTCAAATTTCAGCGTGAAGTTCTCAATTACTTTTACAGAGGAGCAATAGAAAGCATTTTGACTGGAAACATCACAAACTGGCATGGTTCCTGCATCACCCAGAACAAGAGGGCTCTGCAGTGGGTGAATAAAACCACAGATTAAATTGTGAAGTTTATCCTGCTGAGCAAAATGTATCATAAAAAGTATCATAAACTTGTGTTTGCCACAGGGCTTATTTTCTGCAGTGATCCAAAGTCCAATCCTTTTTGTCAAGGGAATCAGAGCGATGCTAACTTCCAGGTTAGCCTACAGAAATACGCCATTCCTGCAGCATACAACCACGCACACACGCCACATCTCAGCACAACATTTAGGTCTCAGCTGCCACTTCATTATCATGGCTTCTCGTGAAAGAAAAGCTTTCACTGAGGGGGAAATTTTTTTGTCTTTAAAGCAGAAAACATCAAAATATCACAATGTAGTGCAAGTTGTTTCTTTTCCCTTGTTTATATGTGAATATTTGGTCTTGAAATAATCCAAAAGTAAAAGTAAGACAGTAACACTTGCACAGTAAAGTATGATTTGCACTTGCATGACTGGACCTGTTTCAGCTTTTACCCCTTTTCCTCTCTATTTTCTCTATATTAATTTCACTGCCCTGACACACACACACACACACACACACACACACACACACACACACACACACACACACACACACACACACACACACAGTTGCTAGAGGTCTCCTCCAGCCAAGTGGTATATATCCTTCATTCATCTGTGCAGCTTGCCAACAGCTCCACTATTTGAGTGGCTGTTGACATCAGTCTGGGCCGTGTTTGTTTGTGCTGGCAGCGCTGCAGCAGGTACAGAAGAGAGAGAGACAGACAGAGAGAGTGAGAGAGAGAGAGTATGTACTGGCACGGCGTGCAGACGATAAAGTGGTCAGACCACGGAAAACTACAATTCCCATGGTGCCTAGCTTTGGCGGGGCAGTCGTGGGTTGCAGCAGGTTGTGTGTGTGTATCATAGCTTGCAGGGTGTGAAGGTTGAATGTGAAGGCTGTTGGACTGAGAACAGCAATGTGGAGCAGCTTATACGGCAGACCTTTTTTAATGAACTGTCCTTGGCTGCCTGAGCTGAGAGAGAAAGGCTGCCTCTGTTCTCAGTGTCAGGACAAAAACGAGAGAGTAAAAGACTGTATAATGTTGGACGGAATAAAATAAGAGAAGGAGACACTTTTACAGAGACCAGAGCAGAGAGGACCAAGAAAAAGAGCAAAAAGAAGAAAAGGATGACCTGAGTTGGAGAGTAAAAGTGAAAGGAGGAAAGCTGAGAAGAGAATATGAGGCGACTGAGAGGGCTGCAGAGGACAGCGAAGGGGCTGGGCGGTGTGATCTGGCCTTAACGCAGGGCAGAGTCTATGGCACTGGTCCTATTTTAACAGCTGCAAGGGATTTCCATTGTAAAATCAGCTGACTTGATGAAAGGAGCACTTGTTGCCTGAAGTTGGAATTGGCTTGCCAGCCAATTTCTGTAAGCCATTATGTTTTTGGAGGGCTAGATTAAAGGCAGTTATGTCGTTGAAACTATTTATCTTTCACATCCAGTGTAGTGCTCATCAGGAGCGAGGAATTCTCGCAAGGCATTGTGGGGCGCATGGCACTCTGTAGCCAGCATCTGTGGGCCAGACAGGAGGGAGTCTGCAGCTTCGATTCACTTTCTCCTGTCTCTCTCTCTCTCTACACACAGACACACACACACACACACACACACACTACTCTCTGTCTCCTGACTTCTGTTCATCTCCTGTCATCAAGTCTTTGCTCAAATCTCTTTGTCCATCTTCACCTGGTTACCTTTAATATTCTCTTCTTCCTTCTTAATATCACTGATCAACTTTTCCTTTTATACCAGCCTCTGGTGTCCTCAAGGAAATTCTGGTGGAACAGTAATGATGTGCTGAATTATCAAAGTGTCACGGACACAAACAACGCTTAGGTTTGATTTGCTGTGTGTGGTTTATTGTTTTTTAAGCACTGCAGGTGAGCTGATGGTCGGAACGAGAGAAAGAATCCATTACTTGATAAGTTGAGGTAGCAGAGGTCGTCATGGTGGCGAGCGGTTCTGATGGTGCGTTGCATTGTACTCGTACCTCCAACACGGAAAAGTACAATGGAACGGCCATCCAAGCCGAGAACTAACGGCAAGATCTGCGTAGTCTGAGCGTGCCGGAATAAATACGCATGACATCACAGCAGTATTGCGGCACACTTTACTTCTTACCTCTTTATGATTTATTACTTTAAAGGGTGTTTGTTTGTGAAACGTGCAGTAAATACAATTTTGTAGTTGTCAATTTCACTTTCATTCAGTTGATCTGCGACATCTTCTGTCGTTTTTTAAGTGCCCTCAACTGTTAGTTGTTTGCAGACTTGCCATTCAAACACCCGTCCGGGTGAGCATCCATTTTGTTCCGAGCAAAAGCACGGGAACGCTTTTAGATTGGAGGTCGTAAATACAGACTCGGAAACTCCTCAAGACTTCCAACTTGCAATGGAACGCACCATAAGATGTAATCACAGTGTTTTGTTATTATATTTAAACTCCTTTTGTACTAAAAGGTGTTAAAGGTGAGAGCAGTGAACTTAAACTGTAAGGTTACAGAATGAAAAACCAAAACATGAGCTGAAAGACGCCAAAACACTCCATAGAGCTGAGGAGACATCAGGTGATAATTCTCTGTGGGTTTCACGCTCACGTACAGGTTCTGGGCTTGCAACACCTCCAAGCACCCATCTCCCCCTCAAACAAGTGTGTTGCAAATCGACAATCAAATCATGTCTGTGCAGGAAACCTGAGAGAAAGGCGTTTTATAAAAAAAAAAAGTAATTGTGTTCAGCTCTCTACTTTTGTAGCTTCTAACTGAATCTCTTCAGTTTCTCTCATCCTGTTTGTCCTTTCAAACATCTGCTGTTTTACTGTTTCATCATGTTCACTTTCAGCTGTTTCGGGAGTCATGTTTAGTTACTGCTGGTGAAAACACTATGTTTCCTGTAGTGTTGCTTCATAACAAAAGCTTTTAAATGACTAAATAACGGGGGCTTTTATTGTGAAGAAGCTATAGGAAATGAAACGTGTTTGTAGCTGCATTAGCGGAGCCACATTGTCAGTGGTGATACTTCGATAGCACTACAGGGATTGGGACCAGCGTGTCATTGGTTTAAGACACACCTTCAAGTAGGTAGCCTGGTTGTGGCGGAAATTCAAATCCCAGCTGCGCCGAACTGCCACACCAAGTTAAACCGAGTAGAGCCAGGCTGGCAGATGTAATGGAAGACAGCAATATACTATACATAGGGATCGGTTGTTCACTCACCCCCTCTGTATGGCTTCCAGGTGTAAAACTTCCCCCGGAAAGGTACACTATCAAAATCAGAGCACTGAATCTCCCGGAAATCCCGAGAACCTGCAGCGCACTCCTGTAACACATACACATACACACACACACTATTCAATGACAACAAACAAAACAAATTAAATCAAAAAATATTTATGATTCTGTTTATATTATGTTAATCAATCAGTGATAATGGCGATGATGACGAAAAGCAGAAATACTCACATCAATATTGCAGGACCTGAAGCGCTTTCTCTCCCCCAGACAATACTTTCCACCAATGGTTGGCCTACGACCAGACACAAAGAGAATCTGCCAGTCAGTCACATCTGAGTACAATTTAACAAGATCTAACCTCCATCTCATCACCACACAACACAGGCTGATCACTGCTTCGCCTGCCTTCATCGGCGTGTTTTCAATCTGACTGTCTGTCTCTTTTATTGCTTCATTGTCTTTCGCAGACCATCACGACAACACCTCTACATTAAAAATAAAAAATAATAAAAGACTGAGAAGGAGGCCAGAGCCAGCCACCGTCAAATGGCTGCCTCTGCTAAACTTTCAACAAATTTAAACAGAGTGGAGCCAAAGCAAGTATGCAAACGATGCAGAGAAATGATACAAAAGAACACTGTTAGCCTCAGATTTGGGTCAATTCATTCTCAGTTTAATCAAATCAAGATGAGGGATCTGGTGACTGTGATTCAAAAGCAGGTCTGCTAGTCATTGGACGATGATTCAGACTCCAATCTGAATCATTTCAAACACGATAAAAACAGTGGCACTGCTGCCTGGAAATAAATCTCAGCTCTTCCTGCGTTGAGGTTGCATGTTCTTCCTGTGTTGACGTAAGAATAAAGCTCCAGTTTCCTCCCGCAGGTAAGACTGATCAGCATATTTCTCAGGATATAACCATCTAATATTATCTTGGCTGAGCAATTTCCCAACCTGACGCATTGGCCAATAACAGTGCTCTTTTTCTTCTGTATGCTGTACATCGTGCATTGAAACTGATTGGAATCATTTTCCCTTTTTTGTGTAAGGTAGCACAAGGCTGAAACTACAATTTTTTTCTTGATAGTGAAAACGTTTTTTTTAGGCTTTCAGTTTTAACTCAATTTTAATCCTTTGGGGCAACTCCGGCCGTCAGACTTACACCGACTAAAAGTGCTTGTTTTTTACTACTGAAACAGAAACAATTCCTAGAGAGAGAGGCTTCATATAAAGATCCTCTTTGTAACAGGAAACAGAAGCCTCCTTCAAGTCTCGCCCTGAAATCTCAGGAGTTTTCACAGTTGTTGCCTCCTCTAGATTTTCAAACTCAGCTAAATATTCAGCCATGACTTTGTAAATAAATTCTTGCCTTTATGTAAACTTTAAACTCCTCTCTTCAACTCTGACTCACGTCTCCTCCATCACCTTCTGGCAACAACTTACCTCTTAGCGAGAATTGAGACTTCTCCTTGAGCAAGACTTTTGTTTCTGGTTCTAAAATGACCTTTTCAGTCAACAAAAAGGTCTATCTTTGTAGAAATTGTTTCCATAATGTTGTCAGAAACAACCTCAGCCTGTCAGTGGTCGGAGTTGCCCTAAAGGATTACATTGACGCCTTTGTAGCTGAGGTGATCCACTTGACCAATGCCAAAACTTTTGCTAAGTATGAATGGTTTAGACGCCAAAACATGTAAATATAGGGCCCAGATTTAAAAATATCGGGCTGGTTAAAGGTGAGTACCGTACCTGGGGCTATCACAGTGTCTGATAGAAGAGGAGACTCCTCCTCCACACGTCCTGCTGCACTCCTCCCAGGGCGACCACAGACCCCAACCCCCGTCCACGCCCTCCGGACGAGTCCCATACACCACACACACCCGCTTGTAGCACCACTGCAGCACAAACACGCATTTTTTATAGACACGTTTAGATGCAAAAAGTTCACACATAAACAACGACAGCAAGACGTTTCATCACAGCAACAAGAGTGAAGTGAAAAAAGTAAAGATATGTAAATGTGTAACAACACTAAGGACGAAAATTGTTATACTCTTGAGTAAAAAATACAGCCAGGAATATAAGATATCCTGAAACCAAGAGAACATTTTTGTTACTTTGTGTTTTCAGGGTGATTTTCTTTCTATTAAAAAGGTCTACTCTCCAAATATTTTTATTGGAAAACATTTTATCCAAACAAAACAACATCCAAGATGAGTCAGCGTGAGCTCATGTGCTGCTCTCTTTTTTTTTTTACTCTCGAAAGAACCAGTCCCAGATGAACATCATCAGCCATATTAAGCCCCTCTTTTACAAAGTATAATGTAAGACGAAACTAAAGTTCAGTATTTACCCCTTTCTCTATGGTGTTGGTCTGACAGATGGTTCCCTCTGCAGCGGGAATGCTGCTGGTGATGCAACGATTGCTCTTGCTCATGCACCAAAGTTCACTGCAGACTTCCTGTGTGCGTGAGTGAAAGAATGAAAACAAAGGGAAGAGAGAAAAAAACAAAAGGAGGGAAACATAGCAAAGAGTCAGAGTTTCTATACAAGCACATTGTGAAGACACTGAAGCAGACACACTCTTGTTCACCCTCCTCTCTGCTCCTCTACAGCGATGCCTATAACACATGGGGGTTATGTTTTATTGTGTACATATGCTCTGACCACATAGTATTGATAATAAAGAGTCTGTAAAGAAGTCGTCTGTTCCAGATGTCCATTGGCTCTGAACGTGGCCTCATAAAAGTTGACCATGTGATAAAATGGATGCTATTCAGGGAAGGTACTGCACGATGTTTCCAGTTGCTGGAGAGAACCAGAGGAACACAAATCAGGTGCAAGCAGCGAGATAAATAATGTAAATTGAGATTGTGCCTTCCAAAACAGAAAATATTACACACACAATGTGGCATTTCTGCCGCTAGGGGGCTCTCTATCAAAACACAACGCAAGACATCTGCCAAGTGTTGTGTGGGGTACATATGACGTTTGTTAATTAAAAGATAATTTTGCAAGTCAGCAAAGTCTCAGTTTGTCATAAAACTACTGAAATATAAGGCTGTGAAAATCTGTAATTATAGCCAACGATCACCAAAACCTTAAACATTGTAGAGCTGGTCCTGTATATTAGTAGCTCAGTTGGTGGTATTTGCGACGTGTGTGGAACAAGACGATGTAGTTCACTGAGTGTTTACCACAAAACTGTCAAACATCATTCATGGCACAACTCAAATGGGATCAAAAAAAAAAGGTCATGACTTCGGCTCTCTATAGCCGCTGCAGCTGATCAGAGCCAGTCAGCTCTGGAGGAGAAAGCCGGGTGCAAAGCCAGACCCCTCTGGAGGAATTAACATCTAGAGTCACATCTCATTGTGCTCTTCTCTGGAGTCATTAAAACAAGGATTAAAATGAGGATTTATCTTCACTCCTGTTTAACAACCTGGCTGCAGCATGATGGCTATCTCAATATTGTTGAAAATATTGATGAACAAAAGGAAAAGCAAGCTGAATGATTTATGAAAAGTGGGAGAAGGTCGACAGAGCACTCACCGCGTATTTACATTGTCGAGATCTGACACCGTACTGGAAGCGACACTGTTCGTCTGCGTCGTAAGCCTGACCCGGTGCTGTGGTGGGGTATACAAACTCCTGTTTGGGTGGGATGTTGTTCAGACAGGAGCCCATACCTGAGCTAAAGAAACAGCAGAGAAAAGGAGTTAGCTTAAAGTAATAAATAAACAATAATTGGCATTGGTCGTTTGTTAGTAAGTAAAACAGTCAGTTTTTTTGAAACATCGGCTACAAAGTGGATTTGCTTGCTGTCATCTCTCTCACCATCATAAATGTTACTCTGACATCCAATTTTTTTCCCCTCAAACCTCTAATTTCCAAAATATTTGTGGTTTGCAGATATCTGATAGGTTGACTCACTCCAGGAAGCTGGTGATGTAATCCCGGCTACAGGCGGACCAGATGAACGGGTTTGTCTTCATGGTGATGTGGTCAGCCATCAGCTTGGCAGTCTCCTGGCTGCGGGGCCCACAGGCGTTCCCCATACCGTCATGGTTCATCCCGAACCTAAAACCCATGATGACACAGTGACACTTTGAGGTCGTGTGGATTGGTAATAATCGCTGCTGCAGGGACAAGGACGGTGGAAAAAAGATGACTGTGGATAACCGAGTGGGATCGAAAGACCAGACGTGTTGTAGAGCAGTCGGGCCAGTCAGAGTCTTGTTGGACAAAATAATTTAAATGAACAAACCACACAAAGGATGTAAAACCTACCCTGAATCATCAACCTGCAGGAAATATTATTAATGCCATTAAAGTGGCAGATCACCACAATATGAAAGCGTATAGTCCACTGCTGTGAATCTATGACCGGATGTTTAATCATTATCATCGAAGGACAGAGGACAGTGGTCCTCATTCAACAGCAGTTTAAGTCCTGCTGTTTTTCTATTTGACATCAAATCAGAAACTAAATTCCACCTTTTTAACTGACTCAAATGTGAATATGTTTAAATAACAACACTATTGTTAACAAACAGAAATAAGGCTGTGACACTGCATAAGATGAGGTTTAGTTTAGAGCTGCAACGGTTAGTCAATTAACTGAGAAGTGAAGAGACAGACAATTTATCGGCAACTATTTTCATGAATGTGAGTATTTGCTTTACTCTTTTTATATCACTGTGAATGACATGTTATTGAGAGTCGGCCCGATGAATAGAAGCTCAATTGGAAAGATGTAGTATGGGAAGCATTTGCTATTTGGGAAGACGTTGGTGAGACGTCAACCACATGCCAACGTCTTTCTAATCAGCAAACAACCCCCGCACTACGTCTTTCCAACTTAACTTGCAACAACGTCTGCAAGGCGTATGTGTGCTATTGGGGAATAGTGAAACGCCCGTCAAGTTAACATTCTCATTTAATATGATAACACTGTCAAAATATTTATTTAGAATATTGAGCAATCTTCCAGTTATCTTAGATTAATGGATTCATCGTGTTGTGTATAAAATAGTGGAAAATGTTGGGAAATGCCGGCATTAATTTCAAAGTGCCTGACTTTAAACTTTAAAATATTTGTTTTACTATATTTGTCCAACTGTCCTAATCCCAAAGATTCCCATTTACTTCTTCATAAGAAAGAGAAAAGAATCAAGTCCCCAACTTTTGAGAGCCAGGATCCAGAGAGAGTTTGGAAATCTTTCATAGAAACAAGAATGAAACAAGAATGATGGCCTGTTCATTCAAAGTGTACACCACACACTGAAAAAATGCAATTTACTGTGTAAGCCTGCAGAATAGGAAACTATCAGCTGGGGACTGAATCCACTGACAGAAATACTGAAATAACAAACTGCTGGTTATTTAAGTGCTCCATCTTCAACACCACACAGTAAAGGGATATTCACAGTGCTTTGATCCGTTTGGTGTTTCTTCCCAAGCATTCGTGTCAGACAACAATAACACTCACAGTAGCCGTGTTTGAGCCTGAAATACAAATGTCCTGAAGCTTTTCATCCCTCTGTTGAATGATTACCGTTTCGATCCCGCTGCTCTTTTCATGTGGGTGCCCTCCACCGCAGAGAGGCCTGTTTTTAATCTGACGCTGTGCTGTGATGTCAAAACAATTTATATGACAATTAAAAACAAATGTTGATTGTGTTGACGTACACGAAACAGAACAGTTAATCAGCGCGCTGCGTCCAGTCATGTTGGCTAGCGAGCCTCGTGTCTGAGTACTCGAAAGCTACCTGTGTTTATCATCAGGGAGGCCGGACCCCGAAGGATCGACCATCTGTCTTCATACTTCTCAGGCTGTGTGCGGACAAAATGCAATTGGACCCTCAATTACTGTGAGCGAGTACGATACTCCCCAAAAATAAACTAACTTGATGATTTTCTCAGGAAAAAAGAGAGATAAAATCCCTGTTGATTTATTGCAATTATGTCAGACGTAAAGCAAACAGGCAGATACAATTACTTGTTACTAAGGGAGCAAATGAGTAAAACACAGTTCCCAAGTCATCCAGGGCATCCAGATATAAAAACCAGAGGCGACTCCAGGTGCTGCACCAACCACACATGTAACTGATTCAGCGTATAAATAGTGTGACGGAAAGAAAATATACAACTATTAACACGTTCTCAACTGATGGAAATGACTCATGGTGTTAGAGATCACATACACTCTCTCTGGAGATGTGGAGATGTGATCTGAGGAGGGAGGGATCATCTCGGACCAGACGTAAGAAAAGACACATGAGACACCTCAGGGATTTTCTTCAGGGACATTTTGTGTTTCAGCCGAAAGAATGGCTGAATAATGTATTTTGTCTAAGATGTTTGACAACACTTGGTTATGAACTTCTCCTCGACAGCCTACACTGAGCTTTTTTCTCTTGTGCAATGACTTTTGCATGTAAATATTTCTTTCAAACTGTTGCTTCATACAGAAGTATATCATATCAATTAGTATCATATTTGCCATCGCCTGTATTATATGACAAAGGACACAAAATTATAAATACAATGTGACAAAGGTTATTTAGGATGAGTAACCGTGATTGCTCTACCAACGGGGTACTGAAGCTGTTAAATCCATCTGTGCACACTTGCTGGTCTACTGCTGGTCTGCCCCGATTGGCTAGTTTGTAACTTTGATGTTTTAACGTATTATTATATCTTAATGGACCAGACTGGAGCTCTGGGACAGTCAGCTGAAATGAACCCGGTGAATACGGCCTCTGTCTGTCAGCAAGCCGGTCAGTGCTGGATCCGTCCCTTTATCCAGATCTGCACCAAGCGTTTATGAGGTCTATTCTGACTTGAGACTCATCCAACAAACCAACAAACAGACACAGGTAAAAACATAACCTCCTTGGCAGAGGCAACGACAAGTTTATTGTTTGTGTGTGTGTGTGTGTGTGTGTGTGTGTGTGTGTGTTTCACTCACGTGTGTCCTATCTCATGGGCGATAGTGAAGGCCGTTCCCAGGCCAATGTCCTCATTGATGCTGCAGCTCCTCTCTGGCTCACACATCCCTCCTACAGGAGCCAGACCTGTCAGTCACACACACACAGTGTGTGTTATAGTGAGTATGTGTGCGCTGGACCTTCGATTTTTGGCAGGTTAGTTCACCCAAACATGACAATTCTGTCATTATCTACTCACCTCATTCAGATGGGAAGTCGGGTACATTTTCATTGACCACAAAACATTTCGTGTTGCAACATTCCCCTAGACAACTGAAGTAGATAGGGACTTGTTATAAAACGTAAAAACAACCAAAACATTTCTCACCATGGCTCCATACAGCTCGTCTGCTGTTTTTGGAAGCCCCGAGATCCCAAGCTGACTTGAAAAGACGCCGTCTGAAACGGATGCTTGACTGCACATCTAGAGTGTAAATAACGTCTTTTCAAATCAGTTTGGGATCTCTGGGCTTCCTGAGACATGGATTTCCAAGCTATCTGGAGCCATTTTTGTTTTTCAGTTGTTTTTAAGAACAGGTCTCCATCTACTTCACTTGTTTAGGAGAATGCTGCAACACTGTTTTGCTGTGAAGCTCCAGAAATCGGCATGGAGATGAGTAGATAATAACTGAATTTTTTTATTTTGGATGAACTTCAGTGTGTTCAGTTCAGGGTGTGGGTTGGTATTTAGTCGTGATGATTAAGGTCTGTGAGGGTTCTCATAAGTACAGAAATACATATATGTGTTTGTGTGTGCGTTACCTAGGGTTTCACAGGGCTTGTTTTTTTGGATGCAGATGTCGTACCTGCAGGTGGGAAGGAAAGTCAACCAGGCTGTTTAAAAACCATCCGGCATGTAATGCTATCACACTTACACGTGCTAACAGATGACATGCAGTATATTCACAGATGGCGAATATACAGACAGATAGCAGACAGATATAGTTTTAAAAGAACAATAGCAGGAAATCACGGACAGTCACTGTGGTGTCATCCGTCTGGACAGCTTCCATCCTCTACTTGTCGTGAAACCCCAAGTGCTCTCCCAAAGCCACCACCGCAACCACATCTCAAAAACAGACATTTATCTATCTGTTCTTCTCTTACGCCTCCTCTTACATAATTATATTCTGCTAGAAAGTATAGGAAAGTATTTGTGGCAGCTCTTGCCCGTCGACATCGCATTCAGATGACTCTGACCAAACTATGGTTGTGTTGTTTGCTGTTGCACATTCCTCAGTCAATAGCATCAGTGTTTTATCTGCTTTATATGCATCTTCCACTGTTGTCTCCATTTTCCTCCAGAAGTATGGAGAAATGACAGTTGAGAGAATGCATGGCTGCTATCATTGCTGCTCTCGTTCTCATCCTCTCGGGGTGTCTCTCTATTTTATCTGAGCTGCTTTCTTAAAAAAAATAAAAAATCTGACGTTGTCTCTCGCTCCCTCCTCATATCTCTCTTCTACGTTTTCTCTCCAGATGCTGAGCTGGGCAGAGTGGCCCCAGCTATTGTCAGCCCAGACAGGACAAGATACAGCCCAACTCTCTTGGACTTGGCTTCATGAAAACCTATGAGGATATGGGCTCGGAATGTAAGAATTCAGCTCGGAGGAAACGCTGTTTTAACCCTTCTGTGAACAGGGAAACAGACTAAACAGATTTTTTTTGCAGCAGGGTGTTGAACATACATGTGAAACCATTACTTGCCTTTCACCAAATCACTCATATTTCTTTAGTCTGAATTACTGGTATTTATATATGCAGAAAGCAGAACAGAGTTACAATCTTTATTGCTGATCCTTGTGTGAAAGGTTCCCCTGTTTGCATTTCTTACCTGGTGATAAGCACAGCAGTGTCGTGGTGAGCGATCCCATTGTCTGGTATGGCGTTACCGTAGCTGCTCCGGTGCTGGATGGTTTTCTGCCACTTACAGAAGCTGTCTAAGGACTTCCCCGCATGGTGGTTGATCTCTAATGTTGGCTGGATGAGAAACCAGAGAGGACATACAGGGTCAAAGGCACATTTGGAAAATAGACATATGATTTAAAATCTAAAATTCAAGCAATTTCTTATTTTTTGCAAAGCCAACTGATTTACAGGTCCAGTGTGTACGATTAAGTGCCATCTAGCAGTGAGGCTGAAGATTGCAAACAACTCAAATTTGGAAAGTCCAGAAGAGCCGCACGCATTCTAAGGTAACAAAAACATGATGGCTCTTGTTTTCAGGCGAATATACACTAATGAAAACAATTATGAATATTATGTCCAGTTTTTGCCCTTAAATCCCCCTAAATCCTACACACTGGACCTTTATTATTATAAGGTTACTCCAGTGTCAACAAAGGGGAGATTTCAACAATCAGCTGATAGGCCTGACAATGCTGTGATAAGCCAGACCCAGTCTTCCTGTATTGCAGCGTTTCAGGCTTGTTGTCCGCCCTAGTATGTTATTCTTTTTCTCCTGTGAAAACCACATATCTCCAAAGAGTCAACTTTTTTTAAGTGAAGGAAAAAGTGCTGTTTTCATCTTCTTGACTAAATTTTTTTCAGATAATCTAAAGAGGTTTTCATTAGTGTAAGAAGCAGAATTATTTTCCTAATACATAAAAAAATCACCAGATTTGGAGCTACATGGTTTACACTGGACAGCAGCTTCATTAGGCTGTAAATAATGGTGAGGCAGGATTACAGCGAAGGTGCTTTCTAGTATTATGAGAGTGCAGAGAGGAGAAGGAGAGGAGGGAGTGCTCTGCCGCTGGCCACAGCTGGCGAGAACTCGTAACCCAGGAATGCATGTGGTGACATAACTAGTAATTGTCTCATCCCACAGTCCCTCGTTTCTGGGCCCACTGCTGGCCTGATTTTATTTTCCAGGGGCAGCTTGCCGTCTTCAGACCTGGAAAGCGGCAGCAGAGCCACTCGCCGAGACTACTCTCAATCCTGTCCCGACCTCAACCTCAACAGTCCGTGGAGAAAGAATAACAACACTAATACTGCCCGCCGCTAATGATCCTAACATTTACCTCTCTACTCTGTCAGATGACAAACACATCCGAGCGGTTAATTATGGAGCTAATTTTGAAGCAGTATGAATAGAATGAATCATAAATGTTCCCTAATAGGACAACTATGGAGGAAACCTCAAAGCCACACTGTGATGCCACTTTAATTCAGTATGATTCATTTGTCAGATTGCTAGAAGGTCAGCGATGGAGCTGGCTGTACCGTCTCAACCCATGCTGTTAATGGCAGCCTAATAAAGTCAGTTACTGGGCAGTCAGATGGCCCAGTCATCTCCTGTGCTATGCTGGTAAGGTCATGCACTTTTCATGAGCTGAACCCCTGCCTTGTGGTCAGGTGGGGATTCAAACTCAGCGCCCTTTCTACCCTCCGTTCACTCACTCACAGTATATCATACAACAAGAGTCTGCAGCCACGCTAGCAGCTTTGTGAGGCCGTACGAAGCAGTGCTCGAGCTAAATACTATTCGTGCCTTACATTTGAACTGGGAAGTTGGAATTTCTGAGATCCCAGTCGGAAATTTCACCTGGAACGCTTCCTAAAGCTGGACTTCTGACTTGCGAAGTCGGAAGAACATCACTAATCCTGTATTGCTGTATTATTACTTCATCATTTTATCCTATTAGACATATGTCTAAAATTGAAACAAGGCATTTCTGAGATATCGTGTTCACAAGAATGGGACACCATGAGGTCACATCGACATAAACAGGCATGATGCCACCATAGTATGGCGGCACACAGTGAACAATCATCTTTTCATCCCTTTTTACTTTGTGAAGTGTTTCTGTTGAGAAACATCCTGACCCTAACCCTGACTTTGTAGTTGCCATTTCCTTTCCATTCAGCTGATTTGTGCTTGAAAGTCTCTGCAAGCATGCCGTACGAGCTTCGATGAATCAGGCAAATTTGTATCCTGAGGCAGATTTAGATGCTGACGTTCTCTGCATCAGTCTCCGAATCTAACTTCAAGCTTTTCTACACCCTGGATGTGAATCATAGCACCGATCAGAGAGGTCGCTGTTCACTGCATGGACCAATGGGACAGTCACAAAGCAGCTCTGTCTGACAGGTACAACAACCCCCCTCATATCCTGCCTTTCCCACCTTTCCTCGCCCATCTCCCTCTTCCTTGACTTCCTACAAGCCCTCGTCTCTTTCATTACAGCCAAGACCCACTTACATGCTTTCAGTCCACCGGGAGTGGTGGAGGAAAAGACACTTAAGCCAACAATTTGACCCAAACAAGGAGCTCATAGATGCCGTACGACACATAAGAGTGGCTGGCAAAATGTATTTACCTGGTCTTCCATGAGCAGGATGAGCCGCGTCACCACAATGTTGACTGCATTCCCCAGGCTAGAATCCTGGAACAGTTTGGCAACCTGACCTCCAGGGAAACAAGAAAAGACCAGTCTTAAAAACAGCTGATACACCAGTGGAGCACATGACACTAGAGCTGACACAACACTAGAAATAGACACAGGAGAAAACCCTCATAAATTAAAGTTTGTAACGGCATGAAAAGCTCACACTTCATCTACAAAGCCGACTTGTCTGACGGTATGCAAAGAGCATCAGAGGTGCTGATGATTATTAAAGAGTTAAAGAACCAACAGTAATAAAAAAGGACCACAGTTAAAACCACTACTAGCACTTAAGCTGCACTGAGACACTTGTCATTACAGGTGTCTGGTGTAATTTGGCCCACTTTGCTCCAGACCATTGAACAGACGCCGTTGGTTTGTGTGATTCTGTAACACTCCGGATGCAGCCTGCTTTGTAACAATAGCAGCTGACCAACCCTTCATTAAATACATTCCTGACACGTGTGTGTATAGGTTTAAAGTGATTAACTGCGTGTGAAGTGATCCCCAGTGACAGAAACAGAACAGATGATGACATACAACCTAAGACTGTCTGACTGAAACATGTGGCCAGCCCTCGGGGGAAATCAAAACAGGTCTACACATTTGTTTTCTTTCTGTCTCTAAGCATGTTTAATACTACTATTTCAAACTAATTTGGGGGTTTTGACACATTTTTGTACAAACAAGCTCATGAGAAACTAGTTTCTGTCACTGTAGACATGATTTGCTGTTAGAAAAAGCTTAGAAAAGAAAAGCTAAATTATACAAAAACAAAAGATCTTCTTCATCATATTTCTCAGTTTGTCTTCGTTTAAAACTTGGCATGAAGCTTTTAATGACTCCACCGCACATGAGAAATCTTCCTGTTTCTTTCATCTAGATTTACTCCAAAAGAAAGTGGTTTCGCACATTGTGCACATGCATCTTTTGTGTTGTGAAACTTACAATATTCATGACAGCCAGGATGTACTGCTCGATGTCTCTGCGACCATGGTAACCCACCATCATCTTGTCTGCCACCACCAGCGTCTCTACGTAGCGCTCCCGGCTGACTGAGCGCTTCAGAGGCAGCTGGCCGCGACCGACGTGATGAGGAGGCGTCTTCAGAGTTCGCTGCCACCATGAAGCGCCTTTCATCGGCTTCTCGTCTGAGGAAGGTCGTACACGTTTACGTTTCAGGAGAAAAAGGAAACCCACAAAAGCACAGCAGCAATCACTCACTGTGCTTTTTTTTATTTGTTGTAACTGAACAAGATATCACCGATGATCGTCTGAAACACTTTCCCAAACAGGATGATGCCTAAACACACCTTCCATGAATACAGAGCAGGATAAGATTTACAAAGTGAGATGTTTTTTGAAACATGAATCTGTCAAAAGATGCTTTTCTGAACATATTTCTGCTTTTTCAGCAACGCCCTGTAACACAGACTCAGTCACACCCAATCACAACTGGGAACTTAGGCACAACCACAATCTTCTGCTGCTGGCTGCTAATCAACCTGAGGTAGTTTACTCCTCCAGTCTGGACCAAACTGCTGCTACTAAAAAGACGAGAATATCTCTCCTCTCACCAATGACTCCGCAGGATTGGCCCTTGTACTGATGGCGGAGCGATGACCGCTTGTAAACCACATGGGGGCGCCCCTCTGCTCTCTCCCCCCTCTCTGTCCTGGTCTGGTTATCTGGTGAGACAAGGGGTTCAATCAGGTACTCCTCTCCCCCTGCAACAATCACCCCCTGCTGCAGAGAGACAGATGTGTAGAATAGAACAGAATAGAATAACAGGAATCATTGCTTTCAAGATACAAAAATCACAAACGGATGGTCTGAATTTTTCACCAAAACATGTTAATAAAACAAAAAACACAGCCCAAAATACAGATAAAGTCCAATGCTCCATCACCGATACGACTAAAATTGCGTATTCCCTATGTGTTGACAGAGAGGAATGACAGCGGAGTAGGTAGGGTTAGTTAATGTCAGGCAGGAGTGAATCAGAGGCCCTCTGAGGGATCCTGATGCTAATGGTTCAGAACACTGACAGCTGGAGAGGAGGGGGCTTCATAACAACCTCCGAGCTTCTACTGCAGCACATTTTGAGCTCAGTGTTTCGTCTTGTGTCAGTTCGTGCTTCATTTATGATCACAGTCCATGTAGTTTAGTTGTCATTGATCAGGGAGCATCACATTTGGAGAATTCACTGCCCATGTTTAAAGGTGCACTATGTAATTTTGAGGAAGAAATTTTAGTCATAAGAGAAAGATCTCCACTGAAAGATTTTTACGCCTAAAGAAAACTCATGACTGTATAACCTTAAAGGACAACACAGTTTCATACTGATTTACTTTGTTTATATTTGGCGGACCCTGCCACCTTTCTAGCTTCAAATAGTTCCTCTGAGAACAGCTTGTTTATTCAGTTATGGAAAAGATAAATATTTCTGAGTTTGTATTATTATTATTAGTATTATATTGTAAATATTTAATATTCAAAGAGTTTGAATTTCTTGTCCAAAACTAGACAGTGCCCCTTTAATGTGTCTAAAGCCACAGTGAAATCCGAGACAAAAGCTTTTGTTCCACAACGATCATCGACTTTAAATTGTGGTTGTACTACTAAATAACACAAGCTCTTAGAAAAGAAATGCACAATGACACAGTAGAGGATAAGTTCACCCGAAAATGAAAATTCAGCTATTATCTACTCACCCTCATGCTGATGGATAGTCTGGTGAAGTTTCGTCATCTACAAAACATTTCTGGAGCTTCAAAACAGTGTTGCAGCCTTCTCCTCAACAACTGAAGTAGATGGGGACTTGTTTTAAAATGCAAAGAAACAACCAAAGCCCAAAATGATTCAAACATATGTTAGTTGCATCCTCCGTCAAGCTCGAGCACCCACTGTCCCCGCCTACTTCAGTTGTTTATGAGGAGAATGCTGCAAGGTTGTTTTGCTGTGAAGCTCCAGAAATGTTTTGTGGATGACAAAACTTCACCTGACTTTCCATTGGCAAAGAGGCAAGTATCATTTTTGGGTCAACTTATCCTTTAATATTACACTCTTGCAGCTGTCCTCCTCAAGCTTGAAGTGAAGAAAAGACACCCCCTCAAATAACGGACAGAGATGAAGACATTATTTACTTAAAATAGAACAACATGTACAAACTGAGAACTTAGATAGTAATGCACTGACAACTATTACACTGTTAGATTAAACATTTATATTTGGAATCTTCTAGTTTTCTCTTTTTTTGAGAATTTCTTAAAATTCCTCCCATGTACAGCAGCATTGGTAATTATATTTCAGGTTACATTTGTTGACATTTATCACAATGTTAGCAGTTGTAAAACCCTTAATGAGAAATAATAGATTCAGCTCTTTAACATCAACATTACGGTACAATAATATGCCACATGTCACCATCAGAACTATGTCAGATAGGGCTGCATGATCCGCTAAAACAAGTCATACTGCGATTATTTTGACAGATAATTTGACTGCGATATGATTCACAATTAATGGGAATGATCATTTTTGCATCACAATTGTCATTTTCACTGAAAACAACATTTGATGGGATCCAAACAAACACAATTCTGCCTTAAGAAAAAATGCAATCTTCTTGTGAGTCGGATTATAATTCAGCCCTAATCTCAGGCTATCTAACAACTGTTCAGTGAAGAAATGAAACTCATTTTATAATTTGAGATACTTTTATATCAGAGCTGCAAGCCCAACATATCGTCCCCGCTCAGTGGTCAGACTGTCCCACTGTCCCCCCTTACAGGGGTTCTGTGTTGCCAACTGTCGGCCCATCAGAGGAAAGGATCAGGACCCCACAGACAAACACACGTGAGAGCATGAAAGAGTGAATGGGAGCGAGAAAAATGAGAGAGTGAGACAGAGAGCGATACACTAACACTTCCTTTGATTCTGCTCAGATGTGTTGGCAGCGGCCAGAGCGAGTGTCTCCCCTCGGCTCACTGCGGCAGCTTTCAAAGTGGCTTTAATCTCATAATAAAGTTAGTGATGCTCCCCTGGACACACAGCCCGCTCTCTGGTGAATGTGCTCATGCTGGTCTGACCAACAGTAATTACGTGTGCAGCTTATTAACGCTTTGTGAACACATCTAATCCTCAGCTGTGTAAACAACTGTTATTGTGGAGCCTGCTGTTTGTAGTGAGAGGATACACATACAAAGTGCTGTGAATGCAGCAAAATTATTTCAGCCAACGAAGTGATGCATCACAATTAAGTGATCCAGTCATTCAGAGATGAACTACCTTTGATCTCTTCACAAGCAGATGACTTCATGAGAATGGGCAATAAATTAAAAGGAATTACTTTACTAAGTGGTAAACAAGACCACTGTGGTAAGCTGTCGAAATTTCCAGATGATTAAAGATTATTAAAAGGTTCAGTTAGTTTTTCACTGCTTCCCATAACTCGCCCCGTTGACCACACTTCCAGTTAATCATCTCCCAGTAAACAGCACCAAGAGAGCATGCCAGAACTTGATGCATTTTGGGTTAACTGTGAAGGCTACACTTCAAACAAAGTACTTATTGGACTGTCTAACGGCACCTCCCTACATCCTCCCCATGTTGGAATAGGAGGGCTTTTTGTACCTTTCCTAAATTACACTCTCTTTATGCAGTGATTGGTCAGGCGTCCAGAGCTGATAACATAAACAAACTTTGCGCTTCTCTGTCAAGCTCTCTTTTTTCATCGCACAACTACTCCCGTCACTTTTGTGCAGTTGAGTACAACTGACTGCAACACCACGCATGCTGTCAAGGAGGGACAATGGGAAAGTGTGCTATGTAAAATTCACTGAGTCTTGCCTCTCTATCTAGGACGGCCACCTTCTAGTTAGAGCGGCAACGGTAACTCGATTGAAAGGAAATAAATCGATTAATTGTTTCAGTCATTCATCGAGCAAAAATGCACAAAGTATTCTACACATAGTCAATTATCTGTAGGGACAGAAACAAGAAAGAAATAAAGCAGCTTTTTTTGCTGTCTATCACTGCCTTTCATTCAGGTCATTTCAGTTTCCGAGGACCACACCAGTTGGTCTGGGCAAAGGTTAATGCCGGCTTGAGTACTTAAGGTTTGTTAAAATTTCATGCTTTGATGTCCAAAATCAAGCATTACTGATCCCTTATTTGCTGAGCCAGCGCTGCTGCTGCTGCTGCTGACCTTACTGGCCGTATTAGATGTGGATTAGACTTGAAGGTTTCGGTCTTACCAGGCCGTTACAGTTGCTCAGGGCCACTTTGCTTGAGTGTGGCTGGTCTTGGAGGTGTCCTACATACTGGCAATGGGGAGAGTAAGGGTGACTCCAGGCTAATCGACCTCTCTTCCAGTACTCCACCCTGAACTGCCGGGACAGCAGGCCTCCCTGCAGCGTTAGGTTCATCAGGAAGTTGTTACGGGACGTGGAGAGTTGGTAGAAGAGCTGAGAGATAGAAAAGAGAGAGAGCTCAGCTTATAAGAAAAACAGACAAAAGAAGATTAAAAAATAAAAGGAAACAATTTCAAAAAGCATAATACAGAGTCAGGCAGTCTGTCCTCAGTGCTACGTCTTCTTCTTTGGTGGTGTTGAGGCGTTTCTGCGTCCAGCGTCTCACCATTAGGTCCTACACGTACTGGGATGGCGATCTCATACTGGCCTAGACTGGACAGGAAAGCAGCTAGAAGAAGGGAAATACAGGGGGAAAAAAGAGAGAGTTAACTTAATAAAGCCAAAATTCATCTTTATCTAAGTGACTGTGATTAAAAACAGTTGAGGATTTGGGAGTTGCTTATTTCTAATAAGGCTATGGGGCTCTTTATTGAGAGAGTAACCCAGTTGGCACAGAGAAACTTGCAGGCTTTTTGGCCCATTACTGACAAGGTCCCTCCACTCCAAGAACCCCCTCCTGCATGAGGCCAAAGGGATGTTGCCATGGTTACACTGAAACTGTATACTTCCTGTCTGTCCCAGTCTGTGCCGGGGCCTGGTAGAGATTTATTGTCCAAACACACACGGCTCCAAACAGCCAACGTCAGCTAACGAACGGGGAAAAGGTCACCGGCAAATGAGTCCAGTTTTCATCAAACCTTTGGCCTCGATTGGTGGAGAAGCAGCCCCTTCCCACACAGAGTAAATACCCAGAGATCAGAGTTCCCTGGTACAGATTTGGAGAGCTCTGTACCGGGAAAAACCACTCTGTGAGCAGCAGATAGGTCTGGCTTGAATAAACAGCAAGCACAGTTACAAATGCTGCCTTCACATGGAACTCATGAGGTTGTACTGCATGTTCAACACTGGATGTTTAGTACAAAATGTGATCAGCTGCTGGTTTCAGTCATGAGAACAAAAATGGACAGTGCTTTGTTTCTTTTACAAAAAGGGTGAATGAGTCAGTGTTTGTTACATTATAATTTCACATCTAATTGTCTTCCTTCCCTATGTAGATGCACAGCTATGGAGCAAAACACACTTCTGTAACGACTTAAGAAAGCAGGATGTAAAGTTTTCGCTGAAAGTAAAATGTATATGGAAAAAATCACCGACAGCTCCATGATAGTGGAAAACAAATTAGAAGCAGGCCCCTAATTCCCTCCCTGTGTTGTCCTGCTTCTCCTCGTTACCTGAACTCCACACCCACCTGCACACCTGCTTACAACTTCCTCATTAGCTGACATAAACTACTTTAGTAAACTTTGCTTCAAGCCCCCCGTTCTGTCTGTCAGTAATGCGGCATGTCATCTGCAAAGCAACTAGTAAATTAAGTTATCAAACTAATATAGTGGAGTGAAAAGTAGAGTATTTGCCTCCAAATGTGGTGGAGTGGAAGTCTAACATGGCAGAAAATGGAAATACTCAGTACAAGTATGTCAAAATCGTACTTAAGTACAGTGCTTGAGTAAATGTGCTTAGTTACATTCCACCACTGCAAATAAGTCATTTATTTTAGTTTTTTTTGTCTTCAGCTATATGACACATTGTGAGATCTAGAGCTATCAAAAACATTCCCACTTACAAAGTCAAGAAACCACACTAATGACGGGTTCAAACAGCCTCGCAATGGACACTTAAAGGCACCGAAACAATGTCAGCACTATTTCACAAAACTTGTTGAAAACTATTAACTTCCTAAAAGAGCTCTGAGCTGTTTCCCACAACAGATCCATCCTGCTCCCACAAACCACAGCAAGTAATCAGGCAGGTGGTATTAACATTACCTTTGAAGCACAGGAAAAGCTCCTAGAGAGAAAATGAAGGCAGGGTGTCAATAAAGTAGAAATAACTCACCTCCAAGGAAGAAATTAAGGAGACCTCACACAGAATAAACTGTACACTCATGAAAACCAGTGAAACAAATTAGTTTGTAGCTTGAACTAAAAGGTTTGAGCGTGTGTGTTTATCTCTGCAGGATTTCCAACATATCACGCTCAGTGTCTCCTCCCTCCCACAGAGGACATATGTAGTTCCTGTAGATACTTACTTAATAATTCATTTTAAATATCCACATTATCACCTCCCTGTTTCTCTGATAGTTTATGTTGTTTCCCGTAACAGACGCACACCAGATGTTCAGAGAAACTATATAGTTGAAACTAAACACTGTACGTGACGTGGAGTGTCAATCACGTCTGAAAGTTTAGTTACATCAGAGCAAACGTATCAATGGTTTTGCAGCTGTCTAGTTTTGAGAAGATAGATGAAGAATGCCTTTATCCTTTAATGGTTAGGGAATTGAGCAAATTGAGACCTTGCAGAAGCTACAGAAGATTAAATTGTTAAGTCGACATCAAAGCAAAAAGAGCAAGCTGACAGTGGAAACCCACTTGCTAAATTTAACAAGAGACACTCCCAAAAAGGGCTTCATACAGAAGCTTCTGTGCTGATAAATACACCCATCCACCCATGAGCAGGGGATCACACTCCTTTCTGTTATCATCAAATGAAAATAGTGGAAGGAAATACTCTGGATGGGAAACTGTCCCTCCCTTCATCCCAGACACACCTTCATAGCACCTCAGGATTGACGCTGCTCTGCTTCGCTTGAAACAACTACTACAAGAGCTGGTGAAATAGTGAAATGTGCTCACTTGTTGATGGATCAATCCCATTCCAACTTTTACCCCTCATGTTTGATTGCCCCCTTGCCTCTCAGAACAAAGTTACAAGGGGTAATGGTTGAAATCTCCCTACATTTACATTATCAGTTGTTGTCGATGGTGTTTATGTAAACAGACATGACTGGGCATTTCCAGTATTCCGTTTTTATCTGGATGATTTCTCAGTAACAACAGATTAGTTAAATGTTGGGCATCACAGGCCAACAAAGTGGGAAATGCTATATTGAAATATGCCAAAGTGTGGTACTGTCATGCACAAATCAGCAATAACGATATAACTTTAGCTAGTGACATTACTGACAATGGTTAAGTGTGATGTCTCAACAGAGCCGAAAGGAAACTAAAAGACAGCATCCACCCCAACCACAGTCTATTCACCCTGCTGCCATCTGGCAAAAGATACAGAAGTGTCTGCTGCCGTACCACCAGACTATGGAGCAGCTTCATTCCCACGGCCATGAGACTCCTGAACTCACCCTCAACACTGAAGGACACAAGGACTTTAAACATTATTTAGTTTTCAAACACTTGTACAACCTTGTACCTTGTAGATAGCAAGTTAGCTACCAAGACATCAGCAAACTAGAAGCGAATGTAAGAAAAGGGCCATAATTCATAGAAACAACAGGAAGTTCACATAACCCTCAGTTTGCAGTGTGCCTCTGAAAGACCTCCGTTTGGGGGCCATGAAGCCGTAACACTTCACCCTACCCCTCTATCCCAACAAGACTTGGGACACCCTACATGAACATACAAAATGGCGGGGTAGGGCGCGGGCGGGGTGTATGTAGGATTGGGCCAATATATGCCTAAAGTAAAATACTTTTGTATCCTTCCAGATGACGAGGTAGTGGCAGTTGACAAACCTTTCGGAAGGCCGCCAAAGACTCTTTTTTTCTTAGGACACTGAAACAGGCCAAACTCCCACAGAAACTGCTACTGGATTTCTACGGGAGCACAGTTGAAACCATCCTGATGAACAGCGTCACAGTGTGGTATGCCAGCTGCACAGCCACCGGCGGCCCAGCGCATTGTCGGGATGGAGCGCCCTCCACTGGACAACATATATGCCAACAAACCTGGAAAGAAAGCTAGCAGTACAATAAGAGATAGCACACACCCTGCCCACTCCCTGTTTGACATTTCAGGACAGTAAAATCCAGAACAGAACAGCTGAAAAACAGCTTCTATCCAAGAACTGTGGCCTCCATCACTCCCCTCCAAAAGAACAGCCACTAACAAACTTCACTGGAGACACTTTGCACTGATGTTGCTTTTAATTACGGATGCTGCTTCGACTTATGTATTGGTTTTCTGTTCTATTTATAAGCTTTTGTCTATTTGTCTTTATTCTACATTCTGTTTACTGTTACATGTCTTTTATTTATATTTTATTTTACTTCAGAAAGAAGAATGCCAAACAAAGTTTCGTTGTACCTAGGTATAATGACAATGAAGAAATCTTGAATCTAAATCTGTTCAAGACTTTACTTAAAATGAGTCCTTGCTCCTCCAACTACTACTGGTACTATGAAAGATACAAGCAGCTACCAAAATGAGGTTTGTGCTATGCCACGTCTAAATAAAAAATATACAAAGATATTAGTGTGCTTTCAACTTTGTGGAAGCTGTTTGGAGAAGATCCTTGTCTGTTTCACCATAACAACGTCCCAGTGCACAAAGCCAGCTTCATAAAGAAATGTTTTTTCCAGGTTTGGTGTGGAGAAACTTAATTGGCCTGCACAGAGTGCTGACCTCAACCCCACCCAACACCTTTGGAATTAACTGGAATGCCGACTGTGAGCCAGACCTTATCGCCCAACATCAGTGGCCCACCTCACTAATACTTCTGTGGCAGAATGAGAGAAAATCCCTGCAGCTAGGATCAAATGCCTTGTGGAAGTGTATACTGTGTAACGATACATGAATTTTCTGTATACTTAAAAAGGAATGGACTCCAGGCCTTGGCCATGGTTGTTCTTTCAAAACACATCAACAAGGAGAGAAAAATAAAAGTTTGAATAAGCTAAAAGGTCCACCTGCTGCAAATTTGTCCTCTCACACTCTCTAAATAAGCCCTTAGAAACTAACAGCATATTATGCACACAGCTGGACACAAGAGACATCTTTATGTTTCTAGTAATTATCCTATTATTTCATTTGTTGTTGCAAGAGGTTTAATCAAAAATGACTCAATGGGGTTATCATCTGTGTTAGGATATCAGCCAAGGCCTGGACCAGAGTCAAGTTCATAGTGAAGAGAAAGAGACAGACATAGAGGGAGAGTAAGAGGATCATAAAAATAAAAGATTTTATAGCCAAGCCTTGTTTTTAATATCATGTTGTGTGTGGTGTTTAAAAGCAAATAAAAACATTGTTGTAGCTGTATACAATTATAGTTTAACACCGGCCAACAACAACAGAAGAACAACAAAAATGCTTAAGTTCAATCTGTAGTTGATACAGCACAGAATGGAGAGAAGTTTACCATTGTTCAGTTGTACATACTACCAACACTGCAGTGATACAAAGCTGGATGAGTTCCTGTTTAAGAGTTGGGTGAAAACTCTCTCATCTCCTTTTTCATTTGTCATTCAATTCATTGTTAATATAAAAAATATGAATTAGTGTAGCTTTAAAGCTCTAACTGTCTGTACCTGTGGAAAATGAAGTCTCTGAGGGAGTGAGCCACGTCAGGGTTTGAGGGGTGGGTTACTTAAAGGAAGCAGCGTGGCAGACTATTGGAGACAGATGGCTGTGAGAGGTCAGAGGTTAAGTTTAGGAAATACACAATCACAGCCTTGTTCTGGGTGACGAGACACGGACACTCAGGGATTTTATGTCTTTGCCTTCGGGGAATTTTAGTCGCTGCAGCTTCAGTGTGTATGTGAGCAAGCCAGGGAGACTGTGTGGTGAGAGGTGAGGGGGGCAGGCACGTGGCCGTGCCACAGCAACATGATTTGTGGAGGCAGAGTTCAAGTTCAGCAGTCCAGACCTGCAGGCCTGGAGTGTGCCTCAGACACCCAGACAGCCCGGTCAGACCTGAAATGTTTTCTATGGCTCATTTCACAAAACTTTTTCTCATCTGAGCACCGTGAACTACAAATTAAAAGAAATACAGTACACGTGCTGATCCTTAAATTACAATTAATCAGATACAAATTAAAACAGGTTTTTTAAACATGAGGTAGCACTCAGAAGGTTGTTTTGTGTTACTGAAATGAGAAACAGACTTCAGTCTGGGCGTCTTGATCATAAAATACATTAAAGTACTCTTGTTCTCAAAGACTGAAAATAATTAAAGCTCCCCACAGTAGAAAGCTAAGAAAGCAATTATGTTTTCCCACTACTTATAAAGATCACAGAGAATACATTGTGTGCTGTTAATTCTGTGTTTAATTCTCACTCAGGACTCTGAAAGTCTTTTCACACTGAATTTCGGATTGGTTTGAAAAGGTCAACTCGTGTTATGCAACCTGGCTGCAGACCTGCGCCAGACGAGGGTGGGACACCAGTCAGACAGTTTTTGGCGGGAAAGGGTGAACACATATTTCTAATAATAACTACAGGATTACTCTGGTAATTATATAACTGTAATAGGATTACTGTAACTTTCATATAGTGAAGACGTCTAGCCTTCTTACCATGGGTTCAGATTTACTCATGAATGAGCTGCGGTGACTTTTCAGTCTGGACACTGCATGGACAACTTTAAATAAAGCAAGTGTTGTTATACAGTTGTATTCATGTAGGTACGGCTGGGTACCACTTCTCAATGCATGTTTGGTACCCACCAAAATGTTCCTATAGCAACCGAGTTTTAAAAACTGCCAGTTACTGAAAACTGTTATTAAATGTCAAATTCATAAACTTGTCAACTTGTACTCTGATCACATAGTCCCTGATTGAAAAATGTATTTTGCCTATTTTAGACTATTTTGTTTAACAGTAGACCACATTCACACGGCGGCCATTCTCCTCTGACATCACGCACAGGATGGGAAACTCATATATCACACTGTGTTCCAGTTTTCATGTCCAGTTTTGTATTAAAGTTGGGAATCTTACAAATTAGCCCATTAGCTACTGTTAGACAACAACTAACGTTAGCTTTCAACTACCTCCTAGCTAACGGTACTGTTTGATAGTGTTACCCGCAGATTCCACTGGATACGGTACAGCTACGGTACGGCTGCGTTACGGCCCCGGTACGATTGTGCTCCGTCGTCCTCGTCCGGCAACCCCCACCAGTTGCGTTTTGAGTCCGCTACGGCGCAGCTCCGCCGATCAGCTGGAGAAACGAAACCGAGGAATTCCCGCGATAATTACATTATCACACACGAACGCAGTTATATGTATGTGCTATAAACACAACAACACAAAGTGTTCCCGACCGACGGATTAGAAGAAGAGCTTGTATTTGTCTCTTTTTTGAGGTTTTTGTGTTTGTATCAACACGGAGTGTTTTATTTTGAAAATCAACCGGATTTCTTGTTGTTGTTTCGTGTCTGACTTCCTGTCTGCTCTGTGCTAAATTCGGCTGAATTGCTGCGTTGTGTTGCGGCGTCCGCCAGAATAGAAGTCCTGCGTATCTGCTCCGCAGGGCTGCGGACTGCCGGAGCTGGCACGCAGCAGACACGCAGCGCAGCGGACCTGGTGGAAGTTAACACATAGACTAAAGTGCTACGGATCAGCTCCGCCGCCGTGGCGGAGCCGTAACGCAGCCGTACCGTATCCAGTGGAATCTGCGGGTTACACGATACGATAGACAAGGTGCAAATTAACGCTAAAATATTAACACACATCTTTGGCACATTTATTTAAGCCTACAAGTAATGTTAGCTAGGTAGTGATTGAATGCTAAAATTAGCTAACGGGTGACCAAATATGTTGTTTTACCTTTTTGCTTGTCATTTGGCTGCTGATCAATTGGAAAGCAGTGAAGTGATAATCACATCACAGTACGACATTTGAAATTCCCACCGGAGGAAAATGGCCGCCGTGGGGATATTGTCCACGACGAGCAAAAAGCAGTAGCAAGCGTGGAGTCCTCAAAACTCAACACCTGTCACTGCAACTTTTCTAACACAAAAAGCAAAGCTAGCCACGGCAACACATCTAACTCGAGAAAACACCTGATAAAACACGACATATCTAAAAGCTGAAGAGTGTACCGTGTTTAATAGCCTGAAGTCCCCTGCAGTACGCACAGCTGACGTTAACATGCCTGCAGCTAGCGCGTAAGAGGTTTAACCCACTGGGGACGGGAAAAACTGTAAGTGAGGCATTAACAACATCAATATCTTCAGGTAATTGATTAACTAGTTGGATAAGTTGTTGTTGGAAATAACTGGTCTTTTTTCACTGTTTTGGTTGACGTTAGCTTCACACTTTTACTAGCATTAGCCAACACTCGGCCACAGAACTTTTTTACAACTTGAATTATATTTTTGTTATTACAAAGAGAGTAAAATATCCAAAAAAGTACAGCTGGATACCAGTATTGATTCCAGGTATTGGTATCGGTTCAAGTGTGAAAGGTAGGCAGTAGGCTAATCACGATCCAAGGTGTCAGTCAGCCTGATGTTGCTAACTTTATAGCAATTTTCAACACATTATTCATAATTGGCTCCTCTCACCTTGCGATTGAGCGAACTCATCTCTGTGACCTCCTTCGACCTCGGTGGCAAACATGATGAGGATGACAGTGCAGACCAGACCAGTCCTCCATAGCGTTTCCATGGTTACTACAGTATTTGCTATAGTAACAGACTTCAGTGCAGTGCTCCCCGGGAGTCTGTCCCAACATGTCTTCTGCCCTCTCGGATGCCCCGTCGCCTAGCAGTAGGACAGCTCAGCGCTCTGTTGGGCCATGGCTGCAGGAAGATCCGTGAGCTCAGACAGACATAGCAGCCTCTGCAGCGTGTTGATCAGCAATTGGCGATGGATCCTGGACAAGACCTCGCAGAAGTAGAAAAAGCCTGGACAGATCTCCCAAGGGGTTCAGCAGCAGCAGTGGTGGGTTTCTGTTCTCTGTAGCCCTGCAGAAGAGAAATTGTTCAGTCAGGAAGAGGAAGGCAAGGAAAGGGAGTGAAAAGGGAGGAGAGAGACAGATTTAAGCTCAAAAAGGTGGGAGGAACAAGGGAGACATAGTGAAACAGACTTAGAGAGAGGGAGCATGAGATCCCATTGACCCATGCAGTTCCCAGTCTAACAAGACAAATCTACCCAGTTCATATTCAGCGTCCAGTGAAGGACCGCCCAGTCCTGCATTGTTCCTTCAGCTAATCAATCTTGGCTTTGGCGAAGGACAAACACCCTGTCTTTCACTCTGATGACCAGAGACAACAGCAGGTCCCAACCTGGGGCCCCTAAGGCCCTGCTCTTTAAACTGCCTGCCCACCGGAAAGAGTTCAAACACAAAGGAAGCCATTGATCTTGTAAAAAGCTGCGCTTAATGCCCAAACAGGGCTTGAAGTGGGTATTATGTCAGAGGCTCTGGGGGTAAAATGAGCCAATTTGAGAGGAGCAGCAGGTTGCCATCACTGCTACGCTGACTGACTGTGGTGGTTGGTTGTATGGCTGAGTGACTTGCTGGCTGGCTGCCTGACTGTGCAGCTTACTAATTGGCTGGCATCCTGGCTAGCAGACTGGTGGTATGAGTGCCTATATGAACTTTGTTTACACCTGAGACAAAGAATAAGAGTATTGCAATAATTATAGTTGGACCAATACAGGGTTTTTGTTATTTTTTTATTTCAGGTTTTAAAATCGGATAACAACATCAGCCAGAAGTAATATCTTAAAAACCATAAACACTCTGCTACTTCCCAGTTAGCTCTGCTTAATGTTACACACCAGAAATTATTCTTCCCTGCCAACACAGGAAAATGCACTGTGCTGCCCCTGGCAACTACTGTTTATAGAGTTGTCGAAGAAGAAGTTGATTTCCAGTGTGTAACATTAAGCAGAGCTAGGAGCTAACTGGGAAGTAGCAGGGTCCTGTTTTTTAAATTATGTGGTAGAGGAATCAGAGGAAGCTAGCAACATGTCAGGTATTTTTGGCAGTATTTTACTCTGCATTACCCCACCAGTACAACAGCAACATGCTCAGTATGCAAGGCTGTAATTTCGAGGGGTGGCATGACTGTTGCCAATTTCAACACCAGCAACCTCATAGCAGTTGAAGACGTATCACACGAAAGAGCACAACGAAACTACCCAAAGCCAAGGTATCAGAATCTGTATCGGAAAGGAAAAAATGGCATCGGAACATCTCTAGAAGGAATCAGACGACATATGTGACTGTTAATTATGCAGTCTAGTGACCATGAGGGGTACCTGTAATGATCTCTGAAAGGTGAAGGAATGAAGGAACTTTTTGGTAATCTAGTACTCAATTTCAGTAAAGGGAAGACATACAACAGGACACATCGGTGGGGCCTGGCTTTCCACCAACATATAGTTGTGTATCATCTGCATATTACTTCACAATGCCAGTGAAATAATAACATACATTTCCAGGAATAACAGTAGAGGGATTGATCCTTCCTTTTTCAACCACTGAATAGAAAGTGAAGTTTGTCTGACAGCTTGTACCTCCTGATCATTACAAGAGGTACAAATCCAGCCAGCCAGACATCACAGATTAAAATCTTGGGTCACTTGTTCATTTTCCACACAACTCATTTAAATGTCCTGTGCTATACATAAACCCCAAGCTCCTTTTTAATTGAGCACTATTCCGTTTGAGTACATACATATAGACCAACATAGAGTGCGTCTGCTTTATAATAACAATGGAAAATGACTTCCTCAGACCCAGAGTGCCCATTACAAAAACAGACCAGAGCCAGGATCAGGAGTCACATTTTCATGGGTGCCCTTCTCTTTGACTTGAGTTTCCTGGCTGTGGATTGCAGTGTCAGCTAAAAACCAACCCTTGCTATTCTCCAGTTAAGTCTGCCCACCCAGTTCACTCTTGTCCCAGCCTCCCTCCCTCCCTCCCCTCCATCCCTCCCTCAGTGCCGTCTGGGGGAGAGAAGAGCGAGCGGAGACGCCACACTGGCCCAGATGGCTGGCGGCTAACCAACTGCAGCCAAAGGTAATCGGAAGCAGATGGGAAACCTTTTGGTGACGAGAGCAGGGGGAACAAGTTGCCTCCTGAAAAGAGGAGGGAAAAAAACGAGCGCAAAGCCCGAGGGGAATGAAAGAGAGACAGCAGAGTGTAAGCTGCTCAAACCAGCTGGGAGAGCCATTCTTGAGTGTTAATACCCTGAACTGAGTGTGGAGGAATGAGTTGCAAAGAGCCCTAATGTGCCTCTCGTTTCATTTCAAACAGCAATGGGAAGGTAGAGTCAAAGGAGAGTTTGCTTAAAAAACACTAAGGGGTCTTTGTACTGTTGCAGCTTCCCCTCATACGTGGAACAACTGAAAGTCTTTCTCTCTTCCCCTCCCTCAGGCTTTCTCTCAGTCATTTCCTGCACAAGCCAAACTCCCCTCCATTTTCATTACTTCTTCTGCTCCCGCTCTCAATTTATTGTGGGGTTATTAAACTTGCAGCTTGATATCAAGTGCTTTTCATTACTACTAACTCTCCTCTTGTTTATTTAAACAAGAGAAAGGGGGAGAGCCTGGACCCCCCTCCCAGTGCTGTCCCTTGGTGCTTTTCAAGTACAGCAAAAAAGATTTGTGGATGGCCTTCAGAAGATCCCCACAACAACATGCATGCACCGCCTTCTTGCTAAATTATTACTCCATAATAAACCGCACAAAAATGCAGCTGAATTAGGAGTTAGCTGTCTCTCAGAGGTGATGGTGTCGTACATCTTCCGTGGTCTGTTGTGCAAAACTTTCCCTCTGGGCTGTATCACTTTTGGCAAAATAAAAAACGTATGTTTGTCAGCAGGCCAAGCGAGCACATACGGCGACTCTCTGCTCCGTGTTTTGCTTGGATTAGCTGCAAATATGGAGCGTATATATAGCTGCAATCAAGGCCAAGAAAAGAAAGTGGTCCGAGCTGCAGACAGGCCGCACTATTTCCAGTGCAATCACAATTTGCAAAAGAGAAAAGAAGGAGGGGAGAAGAAAGGGGTCGTTGTTAACAAGAGAGAGAAAAGTTGGACCGCTCAGGATAATTAGGTGGGAATTTAAGGGTGGGCCAAATTCGCGATGTAATCAAGGCAGTGGACCCAGAAGCCTTTTGACACGTCATTTTTTCAACTTGTCATCTCGTAGTGAGCAGGGAATGGTGCTTAATTCATGTGGCGTAAAGGATGTACAGTGAGTGTTTTTTTTTTCTTTTAAAGACTAGAGCTAACTATGCTGTCCTTGTCTTTAACTGTTGCCAGGGAGAGCGGAGCTATCCGAAAACTAGCACACTAATCAAAGCCATATGACCGGCTCAAAGTAAAGTCTGTGTGGAGCGAACAGATGCTAAGTGTCCCTCAGCTTAGCTTCAAGTCTAGTGCTCCCCCACTCTCTCTCTCTCTCTCTCTCCCTCTCGTGCACACACACACACACACACACACACACACACACACACACACACACCATCTCCACTTTGATCAGGGAGTAGCTCATGAATCAGCTTTAGGTTCAGTTTATTATTTCATTAAACCAGCGGTGCGGCTTCGCTTTTCTAAAAAGACCATGAGGCTGTGGGATCAAACAGCCCATAAGATAATGTCACAAGTCAGATGCAGCGACCAATTACTCCCTCACTGGACAAAAAAAAGAAAAGATTCTCACAGATCTCCACATGAAATCCTGAGCAGGTGATGGAACTAACACAAAGAACTGAGGGATACTTCTCAGACTAAACTCTAATTCTCTCCGTCTGCTGCAAAGACAGAAAGAGAAAGAGGCAGGCATTCCTTTCTCGGTTTCCCCAAATAAACAGCGTGCAGATGAAAAGTGGGAACATAAACAGGCCGGAGAACCTCGGATGTGCTCCCCTCGCTCTGAAAATGTGCCTCTCGAGTCTGAAACAATATTTAGTGAGAGAGAGAGCTGACTCGACACGAAGTTAGTCAGCCAGCAGCACTGGGAACGGAGCAGATGGTAGTGGAAGGTTTTCTCTGTCTCTGTCTTTTATCATATTCATTTCTTGGCAGCTTTTATCTTCTTTACAACTGCAAACTGTCCAAAACACCAAAAATAAACCTAGTTTACTGTCACGTGAGAAAAGTGGCAAGCCCACATGTTTGAGAGGATGGAGCCATAAATGTTTGGCATTTTTTGCTTAAAACATTTCCAACCCAATCGCCAGAATAAATGTTGGCAATGGAAGTTAATGCAAAACCACAGATATGTTGCAACTGTACGTTTCTTTAGCTTCTGCTTTAGGTTTCAATTCTATCTTGTGAGGATGCTGCGCTCACATTCTGATTAAGTTTAGGCACAAAAACTGATCATGTTTTGGCTTTAAATACCTGTTTTCATCACCACAAACATGGCTAGAGATATCCTATCTTACCGTCAAGAATATTTGTTTTTTGTTGCCACTAACGCAGCTTGAAATTGTCTCGACGTCCACTTGAAAACACCCAGTGGTGTCTCGCGTACAAATGTCGAAACACAGTCTTGAACTGTGGTCATTGGCTAGTCAACCTTATCGACCTGCCATCTCCTGAATCTTCTTATGTGAAAGTCAGGTCATAAACATGTAATGTAAACATGATTTATAGAAACGTCAATACGTAGCCTATGACACGCACAAACGTGAAGGTATCAGTGGTTTGCAGAAACTGGAAGTTAACTGCCCATCAAGCTAATGGGCCTGCTGGCACTGGTGCGCCTTACTTTTTCATTTAGCTGCACCCATTAACACATTTTATTTCAATTTCTGAACGCATTATGTAAATTATTGTAGACGGGAGTAAAAGGTGCAGATGTTCTTTTTCATTTGAGTCACGGCACATGTAACAAGAAGTTCTGATAACCTCGAGTTAGTTAGGATCTCACAAAGTGCTGATGATTACGAGACAGCGATAGAGAGAGATAAGATATTTTGTTACAATGTTTCTACAGGCTACGTTTTTTTTTAATCTGACCTGCTGAAAATGAGTGAAAATGCTTAGTCATCAGGATAAAATACCGTGCCATTGATCATGTTATAATAAACTTCATGAGGAAAAAACGCGCACAGTTATCGGCCGATATACCAAGTTGAGGTACCGTATCATGCAAATCCCGTAACCTAGGAAAACTACAAATAAACAATGCAAATGATGGCACCTAGGATAAAAACATATATTATTTATTCTCATACAATCTAATATGTCGATAAAGTATGGCCAAATAAAACCATTTAAAGGTGCATTTACATTTATTCTACCAAAATATAAACAAAACAGAATGATGCTGGGCAAAGGTCAAGAGAGCAATGCTTTCTGCAGAGTCAGCCGGCACACAGGTCATACAGTCACATCCATCAGTGTAAAGGTGAGCTTTAACATGATGGAGGTGTCATGTCTCAGTCCCCGTAGGAGGCTGCATGGGCACAGTCCTCCTCCATCAGTGAGGAGCTGCAGGTTGCTCCTCACAACCCTCACTAATGTACCTGATGTCTGCTGCCGGCCACATCATCTCTTCACCGGCCTGCACACTCACACACTCACACACACACACACTGACTGCCTCATCAGCCAACAAGGAGATCCCAGCCATAACTCAGAGCTGAGACAGATTTTTGGAGGAGCATTATACAAAAACCGTGAGACAACATCAGCAGTGCACCATGACGCAATGAAAAACACTAAAAGCCAACATGAGGACGATATTCTCCTAAAGTCTGCAGAAACCTATCTGGAGAAATGAGCGCAGCCTCCTGCCAGCATCATGTCACGGCCGTTTTCCTCCAGAGTCGTGCATGAAAAAGCGGACAGCGGGGCCGGACTCGGTGACCTACCTTCCCGTGTCCCCTTGCAGGAGTTTCCGCCGTGTCTGTCCTCGGTCCTCCGCAGCGGAGCGGAGAGGAGCGGAGCGGAGCGGAGAGGAGGCGGCGCCGGCGGATGACTGAGGAGACTCAACTTCTTCCACTTCCAGGAGCAGGGAGCCGCAGTTTGACATCAAGCCACACACACTTGGAATATTTGACTTCCGGTTACAACTTGCAAAATAAAAGTCGTAATGTACAGAACCTGAAACTTTGGTTCTGTCCACAGAGGTATTAAATCATGGCTGAAAGAGAAGCAACTGTTTTCACGCCTAATACATCTGCACAGACATGTGTGTAGCCTACTTTTACAGCAGAGCTACTACATTTTCCTGCCGGTTTTACAAAGAGCCGAAGTCACGCCCCTTCCGGTTTGCTCAATGGCACCTTGTTTCAGAAAAATCAATTTCTTAACACCCACCTCTCCAGTACTGAGTTCCCTCCCCAGACAGTTTAACAACCATTCACACCTGGGCTCACCTAGCCTTAGCAACCCACTGAAGGCCGGTTGGGTCAGCGATCGACAAGTGGCCCTGACAACTCTGAAGCTCAGAGCTCACACTGTCCTTTACGACTCTGTAAGGACACTCCAGCACAGAGTTTAAAAGCCTGCAGCTCCCCTCCAGTTAGTCAGAACTGAAGAAACCTCTTGGATGAGAGGTGAAACATCTTCAAGATACTGAAACACGTCCAGTTGCCTACGATACAGCACCTAGAATTTTTCCAAAATACGGTCCCATGGGGCAAACTGGAAGGGGTGTGACTTCGGCTCTGTATTTTCGTATTCTCCTTTTGTTTTTCTTTTCTTGTTTCTACTCATAATTTCTATGTGAGCAAGTGTCGTAAATTAGCATTTTGTTAAAAACCAATGTTACTGTTAGCCTATATCCATGTCCAATCAATAAACCAAACTCTACTATCTATATATAGTAAAGAGTTGAATTGAGAACGCTGATTGTTAATGATTGCTTCACAACACTGTGTCACTATCATCCATTAACTTTAAGGAATTTTACAAGAACTTATTTCAACAGCTGCATCACACACCACCCAACTTGGTTTAAATCATTTGTTTTTTATTATTTCTTTGTACCTGCAAGAGTCCATTCCCATGCTGTGGCCCAAAGTCTGAACCCTTACATGGCGGATCCAACCACAGTCAATGAAGGTACAGATTATACTGAAGCCATGGGTGAATCTTCTTCTTCTGTATCTGCATTGCTGACAGCAGTCTCTGAGTTGCTGTTTCTCAGTAAATACTAATTACTTAATCATCAGTTGTTCTTAACTATTCTTAACAGTAACTAATGAATCAGTTATTAGTGAATCAGGCATCACTAGTTTGTGCCAATCAGTAGGAGGTGGGTGGTTAATGATGAACAACTCACAAAGAAAGTGGTCAGTATGTCGATTCACCGATATTCATGAACTAATCATTACCTAATGATTCATTAATGCAGCATATCCCAGTCTGTTCTCCAGTAACTCATCATTGTCTACTATGTAGCCCTCAAATCCTCAATCCTGATTCCTTCCTTAATTGCTCCTGAGTAACTACTCACATTTTTGTGTATCTTATTGTAAAGTTTGACCGAAATTTAAGTTAACTGTGCTTTTATTTTGAAGGTCAACATCTTCATCGCTGGGTTTGTTTTGTTAGATTCTGTCTGACTTGATTCAGACGGATCCTGCTGATTGGTGCTGATCCACGGCTCCGAGGAAGCAGCTGTATCTGTGAGGTGGGGGCTTAGTGTGTGTGTGTGTGTGTGTGTGTGTGTGTGTGTGCGCGTGTGGGTTGATGTGTGTCAGTTACTATTACCCTAACATTGTCACTGGTCCTGTGGGTAGGCTAATGCACAGGTGTTGTAGCAGGTGTGTGTAGAGCCCCAGTCATAGTGGTTATTGTTTTAAATAAAAAGTATTACACACAACAGTATTACAATGTCACAAGCCCACCACAAGCTAAAATAAAAAGAAATAAAACACTACTTAGCTTATGAAGACCAGAAACAGAGGTAAACAGCTAGCCTAAAATCTGCCTACCAGAACCAGTGAAGCTCCCAATTAAACAGATATATCTTGTTGGTTTAATCTGCAGAATAAAAATTAAAATGTAGAATTACCTTTTTTTTTTTTTTTTTTACTGCGGTTTTGTCCCCTTGTTTCATGCTGAAAGGTGTATTTTGTTAGCTTCAGACAGAACAAGGCTAGCTGTTTCCCCGTTTTCAGACCGTATGCTAACACAAAGTCAAGCTAAGCAACTGCGAGCTGTAGCTTCATATTTC
Organism: Pagrus pagrus; assembly: GCF_965226575.1. Classification (NCBI taxonomy): domain Eukaryota; kingdom Metazoa; phylum Chordata; class Actinopteri; order Spariformes; family Sparidae; genus Pagrus; species Pagrus pagrus. The sequence goes on from NC_140190.1 coordinate 23,028,728, forward strand.
AAGGAATAGTTTATACATTTTGGAAAATACAGTTATTCACTTCCTGGCAGAGAGTTAGTAGAGTCAATTCACAACACTCTCACATCCGTCTGTTAAAGTAGAGTGCAGCCAGCAGGCAGTTAACTTAACACGTAAACTGGAAGTGAACAACTTAATGCTAAGCTGAGCTAATAGTCTGCTAGCTTCAGTTTTATATATAAAAGACAGATATAGGAAGGATATGATCACATGACCTTCTTATTTCACTTTTTAGTAGGTGCAAACTTGATTCCCAAAATCTTGATCTATTAAAACTACCTGATGTGGGGGGGGGGCGACACCCATTTCGAAGGACCGCCATTCCGACGGGCCGGCATTCCGAAACATGAAAGTGAACGTTCGGAATGGCGGCCCTTCGGAATGCCGCCCTGGACCCCCTGATGTGTGTTAATTAGATAATAGAAGCAAGTTGTTTTCCCTGTTTTTTTAGTCTGGATGCTAAAATAAGCTAACCAACCCTTCGCATTATGTATTTAAAGTAATAGTTTAACATTTTAAAAAAATACACAAGAGAAAAAGTTTCCAGTCTTTATGCTAAGCTAAGGCAACCGGCTGCTGGCATTAACCATACGTACATGACACAACAGCGGTATTGATCTTCTCATCTAACTCTGAGCTCAATCCTCCAAACTAATCCTTTAAATAGTATGATACTGTCCGCAGATGGTTAGCTTAGCTTAGCTTAGCTTCACACAAAGACTGGAAACAAAGGGAAACAGCTAAAGTAAAATCCACCTGCCAGCACCTCCGTCTGAAGGCACAACTCAACACGTTTTAGTAGAAATAGCAAACGAGACTAAGAGTGTTGATTTGCATACTTTTAAGGTGCAGGTAGATGGAGTCTATATCGAACTATTTCTTTAAATAGGACGGTAACTTGTGTTTGTGTGTGTGTGTGTGTGTGTGTGTGTGTGTGTATGTCATTGTCTCCAACCCCCACTTGTCACAACACCTTACACTGCTGTCAGATCATCTTTGACTCTGAGGCCACCACATTGCTCTACTTAGCGGTGCAGCAGTGAAACGTAAGTAGCTTTTATTGTTATACACAATTGAACAGCAGACGTGCTTTGTATTGATAGAATACACATATTTTCTTTGTTACCAATAAAAACGTGACACAGTAGGTGATGATCAGGTTGCCTGAGGAAAAATGTTACTGTACAATTTTAAATCCAACTTATTAATCATGTATTTTTCTCTATTAAATGCCAAACGCTTGAGACTACACCCCAACGTCCGTGTTCAAAGTGTAGGATTTTATTTCAGTAACTCACAGCCTCAACAGTAAAACTGGAATAGAGCTTTTAAAAGATGGAAATGTTTAAACTGTATCTAAATTGATTTTGTGAGCCTACAATATTCTTTGATTTTCATATTCTTATTGATCTTAAACATTTAAGCAGTTAAACTGGGTGCGTCAGCTGTGTCTGAGCTGTAAAAAAGAATAAAAGAGTGTGTGCACCACAGTCGGGCTGAGGCATTGTTGCTCTGGCTTACAAAAGTAGAGATTACATGTGCAAAATATAAATAGCTGCTTTTATTGTGCCTTGGAATAGAAAACCAAAAATGGGTAGGTTTTAGCACACCGAAGAGGTCTGTGTGTGTGCGTCTTTTATCGCTTGTAACTTTTCTTGAAATTACTGGATGTATTTTTGGTCCTGGACTGAAGCATATCTGAAAAATGTTCCAGCCTCACTCAGATGATATTGTCCGTGACAACAGAAAAAGGACTTTATGTCACATAAAGTGTTCGCAGACTAATTGAACATTACATTTAGTTTCAGATTAAGCCACAGTTAACATAAAAAGGCCTCATGTAACTAGGTTTCATCGACAGTTGCCACGTTTGTTTGTTTTTTATTCATTGAAATTAACTGTTGAGGTTATTTTTGGTCTAGGTCTACAATATACGACATTAAAATACTAATGAAAAGGGCACTTAACTTCATTTTTGTTTCAGAGTAGATTTAAATCTTATTATGGTTTGGAATAAAACAATATGAATCATGACACAGGAATTGTTTCCCTCGATGCAGGAAATTAAGCTTCAGCTTGGGGCTTTTCGGCCTCTGATCTGATATTTAGATCAGACTCTTCCCCCGCCTACATCTTTAGTTGTTTTTAAATCATCACTACAAAAAAGCCCAGCTTAGGGAAAAAAAATATTTAATGTATGAGGGTTAAAGAACACATTATCTGTTAGTGGATGTCGACACAACACAGTCTTAAATGTTGATGTATGTTTAGAGGAATGCTTTGAGTTACATAACCCTGCGCTGACTTCCTGATAGCGCAACCAAAATAATCATGACCTAAAATAACTTTAATAGCTGAATAGTTATCACTGGAATGTTCTTGATTTAATGTGAGTCACGCAATCTACAGAAAACACAGCTTGTAGTTAAAGAAGCAAATTAAATCACTGACCTCATGGCGGTAAATTTACATGCAGGCTATGATTCAGGAAAGTAAAAGAGCTTGAATGTCTCTGCACAAATGAGTTGCCGAGTATCAACGCTGTTGGGGGGCTTGACATACCGTGTCACTGTTTACATGACACCGACTTGATCCTGCCAGCCTGAAGTTGACGTCAGCTTGTTACTGAAGTCTTGGGTTGTAAATTTTGGATTGTTTGGAGGTCATGTTAAGGTGTCTAGGTGAAGATAGTGATGTCATATTCTTTGTAATATTTATTAAATTGTGTAACATTTGTGTAATTATACAGCTGGACAAATGTTGTCCGTGTGAAGTATCTCTACAACGATTGGCATTACATTTAGAACATACACAGACATTTCTGGTCCCCAAAGGATTTTTTTCCTCTAGCGTTACCAGCAGGTCAGCAGTTTCAATAAGTCTGTAAACTATCACTATAATTACTGCTGTAACTTTTCCCTTTGAGTGATGACCTCTTGCGCCATTAGCAAGTAATAATTCGCTTTTACCGATATTTTATTGTTTTTGACCAAACAACTGCCAAACTGAGATCTCATCAGCTGTAGGCTAGCTGTGTTAAGTGCTAACTAACAAATATCAGCATGCTAACATGCTAATCCACTGCAGGATGATGAACATGGTTAACATCGCTAAAACCTAACCAAGTATTCTTGTAACCTAAACCTAACCAAGTATTCTTGTAGCCTAAACCTAACCAAGTATTCTTGTAACCTAAACCTAACCAAGTATTCTTGTAGCCTAAACCTATCCAAGTATTCTTGTAACCTAAACCTAACCAAGTACTCTTGTAACCTAAACCTAACCAAGTATTCTAACCAAATATTCTGGTAACCTAAACCTAACCAAGTAATCTTGTAACCTAAACCTAACCAAGTATTCTTGTAACCTAAACCTAACCAAGTATTCTGGTAACCTAAACCTAATCAAGTATTCTTGGTAACCTAAACCTAACCAAGTATTCTTGTAGCCTAAACCTAACCAAGTATTCTGGTAACCTAACCAAGTATTCTTGTAACCTAACAAAATATTCTGGTAACCTAAACCTAACCAAGTAATCTTGTAACCTAAACCTAACCAAGTATTCTTGTAGCCTAAACCTTACCAAGTATTCTTGGTAACCTAAACCTAACCAAGTATTCTTGTTGCCTAAACCTAACCAAGTATTCTTGGTAACCTAAACCTAACCAAGTATTCTTGTAACCTAAACCTAACCAAGTATTCTAACCAAATATTCTGGTAACCTAAACCTAACCAAGTAATCTTGTAACCTAAACCTAACCAAGTATTCTTGTAACCTAAACCTAACCAAGTATTCTGGTAACCTAAACCTAATCAAGTATTCTTGGTAACCTAAACCTAACCAAGTATTCTTGTAGCCTAAACCTAACCAAGTATTCTGGTAACCTAACCAAGTATTCTTGTAACCTAACAAAATATTCTGGTAACCTAAACCTAACCAAGTAATCTTGTAACCTAAACCTAACCAAGTATTCTTGTAGCCTAAACCTTACCAAGTATTCTTGGTAACCTAAACCTAACCAAGTATTCTTGTTGCCTAAACCTAACCAAGTATTCTTGGTAACCTAAACCTAACCAAGTATTCTTGTAACCTAAACCTAACCAAGTATTCTTGGTAACCTAAACCTAACCAAGTATTCTTGGTAACCTAAACCAAGCACGACCTTAGTTGCTTAGATCTTGTTATACTTAAAGTCACCTATCTTTTAGCTGCTACTTGCTTCTAGTTATTTTGCTTACTATTGTGAATGCTGAACTTTTACTGGAAATTGAGTAATTTTCATACTTTATTGGTAACTATTTTTCTTGGTAAACTGCATTACCTCTTTTGTTTAGTTTGAGTTTTTTTTAGTTCTTCATGCTTGACAAATCACTGACATCAAGATTGATTGCCCTGGAACAGTCCCTCCCCCAAAAATCTTAAAGTCTGACCAGATGACAAACACGATCAGGTTTTTGCTTTGTATTTAATTACATTTACTTTGTGCTTGAGGGGTCTCAGAGGACCTAAATCATGCCAGAACAAACTCACCCTCTCTTCTCTGTAGAAAACAAGCTCTTGGCCTGTAGATTTTGGCATGTGTCACTTATGTATTCCTCCGCTTGTTGAAAACATGGTGACTCATATGACTTTTTCCACTGCTCACTAGGTCACTATCTGCTTACTTTGCAACACCTCATTTACAAAAGAATGTTTTCATGTGCAATCAAGGGTTTGTACATTTCATTGAGCTAGTTTCTGTCTTTTAAAGTATCTTTTGATGAAAATACTCCCAGAGTCGTTATCAAAGATAAGCTACTACGCAACATTGTGTGTTCAGAGCTGTCTCAGGAACTGACTCATCTGTCACCTCATTTCTCTCCACTTTGGCTTTTGTGGTCCATTATGTTCAAGTTAAGTAGAAAAGCCATAAAAATCATATTTTGAAAAGAACATGAGCTGAGGAAAGACTGGCTGCTGTCCTTAACGAAAGTTTGTATGTCTTGTTGGAAAAATGTCAATATTTTGGTTGGTTTGGTCGTGTCATAAATTACAGCAGCGCGGCTAATTTTCTTGTCATGGCGTGTTAGAAGGGTTTGTTGGTTTGTAATTAAATTCACTTTCTCTTTCAGTTTAAGTCTGTCCTGTAGTATCACAGAAGGTGGCAAAACATTTTGAATGGATTAGATTAGAAGATTAGAATTAATTAGATTATCTCAACTGTCCTATTTATGTTACTTAATGTTTACGGGGGAGTTAAAAAAAGAAAAAAACAACAATGGAAACAGAGTTAAAGACACACACCTCTTTATATTATCTTAACTTATTATTATTAATCTGTTTTTTTCAAATAATCACTTAATTGTTTAGTCTATAAAATGTCAGACAATAATTGAAGGATCAAACACAGTTTCGCATAGCTGAAAGTGGTTTGGTCTGAAACCAAGAGATGTTTAGTTTTCAATCATATAACACAGGAAAGAGCAAACTCCCATTTGAGAAGCTGCAGCTTGGTCTTGTGGACTTGTTACACTTAAAGTACATTGAGTTGCTAATGCTTGTGTTTGCTGATGATTTACTGATGTACAATTTATTTCTTAATATTATTTATTTCTTAGTAATTCTTTAAACTACAGTTTGAGCTAAGCTTTATCACACACTGTAGAGAAATAAAGCAAAGTACACTTAGTCTCACCTAACCCTAACCTATACTGAAAGAAAACAGACAAACAGGTTCAGGTGCAGTTCTCATGTATGGTTGTAATGTCGTATAACAGCCTGTCTTTAGGTGTGTGAGGTATACTCGTCCACACTGCAAGGTCTGGAGGTCTTTGTTGTGGTGAAAAGGGGGTCAGGCCACAGTGGAGTCTCAGGTGTTGTGGCAACTACGTGTTTCTGCTCAGTTGTCCACTGTGGATGTGGGCAGCAACACACAAGTGTAGCCAGGAAGCTGAGGTTTTCACACTTTTTTTTCTCTGTGATTTGTTAGGTGAGATGTACGATTTATTTGGCTCTTGTATTAAAATGTCAGGCTGTTAATGTTTCCAACACACTTTGGTAAAAAATTGTATTTTCTACCTGATTGTTGATATTAATATGAGTATTATAAAATCTTCCTGGGCGCCCAGTAGCTCAGTTGGTAGAGCAGGCGTCCCATGTTCATGAACTGTGGCCCCTTGCTGCATGTCATCCTCCCTCTCTCTCGTCATGTCCCTGTCACCTCTCAATGCTGTCCTATCAATAAAGCCATGAAAAGGCCAGAAAATACATAAAAAAATAAATCAATCTTACTAAAAGCACTTCTGCATATTCAGTTATTGTTGTGTTGACATATTCTGATCAGTTAGATTCAGTCTGAACTCCAACAAGCATTTTTTTCCGCCTGCTATCACGCAAACTGTTCCATACTGACTGTGTGATCTTATCTCTCTGTCTTCACTCCAGCTCAGACATCTTGACTATAGCCTTCTATCAGATTCAGACAGAACAGACACATTGTTCATTTAGATGTTTTTTTAACAATGTAGTGAGGTCAATTCCCTCGGCAAAAACGTTTTCCTGCATGAGGGAAAACTTACAAACTTGAGTTTCTAAAGCAGAGGGAATGATCTAGAACCAAAAAGCACCTGCTCAACGGAAGAGCAACATGCTGGAGAATGGAGGCTGTGAGGGCGGACGGCAGCTTCCTGTTGTGGCTTCTGTCACCAGTTTGTTAATCTGCAAGCTTCATGCAGTCTCAAAGTGTCGGTGCTTCTTGTGAAATATCTCATCCAGACATATGGCACCTTACAGCTCGTCTGTGTAGAGCTGACAGCCCTGAAAAACACTGTGAACTTTATAATTCATCTCGGTGTAACGTAGAAGATAAGAAGAGGAGGTGAGGTTTTCAATATTAAGTGTTTTTGTTCTTTTTCTTGTTCTTTTTTAAGCTGTATTTCCACAACTGTTTGTAATTTAACGAATGAGACATTAAGATTGATTGAGCAGGAAGGTTGAGGCTGAAAGACTGAAAGGTCAGAGGTCACAGACTGGATCTCCATTTCTGATAGTCATCACACCGTGGACTATAAAACCTAAAGTCTTTCAGCCATTTTTAAATGCAGTTATTACTTAAATCCCTTTCTGTCTCTCTAGTTCTTTCCCACCATCTACATCCAGGACTCCGATCCAAAGTCCAGCTCGTCTCTCCCAGGTTTCACCATGTCACAGGACCCAGCGGCTGAGCTGCCTTTTTTCTACGGCAGCATCAGTCGCTCCGATGCCGAGCAGCACCTGAAGCTGGCTGGAATGGCCGACGGGCTCTTCTTGTTGCGGCAGTGCATCCGCAGTCTGGGCGGCTACGTTCTGTCTGTCGTCTGGAACCTGGAGTTTCACCATTACTCCATAGAGAAGCAGCTCAACGGGACTTACTGCATCGTAGGAGGGAAGCCTCACTGTGGGCCAGCAGAGCTCTGTGAGTTTTACAGCCAAGACCCTGATGGGCTGGTGTGCACCCTCAGGAAACCCTGCATGCGCTCCCCGGATACGCCAATACGACCCGGCGTGTTCGACAAACTGAGAGACAAAATGTTGAGGGAGTACGTGAGGCAGACCTGGAACCTGGAGGTGAGGCTCTGCTGAGACTGTTGAACTTTTTCAGTTTACAGTCTCCAAACTGAGCTCCTCAGTTTAAGGAGTTAAAATGAGCTGTACTAAAATCAAATATGTAAATGCAAGAATGCATTTAATCATTAAAGGTTGGATTTAAGTGATGAAATGTAACTAATTAGATTTACTTAGGAACTGTACTGTACTGAAAAGCTCTAATTTGTAAGAAAGTTGATTTTTGTGTTTCATTCCCAACTCCAATACTGACTCTTGGGGATATTTGAGGAGTTGGAAATTCATACAAATTGGACCTTTAAGTACATTTTGAAGTACTTGTATTTTACTTGAGTACATCGATTTTATGTTATTTTATATGTCTCTGCTACATCTCTGAAGGAAATAATGTACTTTTTATTTTACCACCTTATTATTTGACAGTAATTTATACAGGAAATAACATCAAACACATGTAATAAGCCATACAAATACAACACATAGATGAAGATTTAACAGTTGCTCCCAACATTTTTCTCGGATATCCAGGAGTTGTTAAGAGACATTTCCTCTTGAAACATCTCAACTGTTTGAGGCCCAAAGCGATAAAATTACAATTAAAAACAGCAGCTGGAGTACCCATCCGACACATCTAAAGATAAAAGAAACACATTTCCTGAATCTGAGAAAGTAGCGTCATCGAGGACCCTCTAGCCTTAAACCCGAAAAATACCCGAAAGACACAGAGGAAGTCAGAATCTTCAGGCGATTTTGCAAATTGAACCTTCAAGTCAAGTGTCTTTGTGGTCACCTCAAAAAACTTCCAAACTTTGCGTCTCAGTTCAAGGTCTGACCATCTGAAGTTCCACTTTAGTACAAAGTCCTGCAGTTTTGTGGTTTGTCTCGTGCTGCAGACAGTCACACACTGGGACCAGTAGACTTTTATCACTGGTGGGCTTCATTGAAACAGCCAAACCAGCTCCAGATGTTTGTGGACCCCAGCAGAGACCAAAAGGAACCAGAAAAATCATGCAGCATCACCACTCAGCAGTGGCTTGTACTTACTTCCGTGTATCCATTTTCTCTTACTCTCTACTTTTATTACATTACATTTCAAAGGGAAATATTTTACTTCCTTCTCCACTACATTCATTTGAGAGATACTGTATCGTTCTGTGTTACTTTGCAGGTTGAATTTGGACAGATTAAAACTGTGAAACATTTATTAAATATAATTGAATGCTTAAGATTAGCATGCTATAATGTTTTCCAACTTTTTTGGCTTGTGACCCACAAACCTGAACATCATTCAAATGAAACTGAATGAATTTGTATATATCGTGGTCTAAATGTGTTCATCCCTGTTGTTTTTCTGTTCAGGGAGAAGCCATGGAGCAGGCCGTCATCAGTCAAGCTGGTCAGCTGGAGAAACTGATTGCCACTACGGCCCACGAAAAGATGCCCTGGTATCATGGTAACATCCCCCGAACGGAAGGTGAGAGGCGACTTTACTCTGGAGTGCAACCAGACGGCAAGTTCCTGTAAGTTTCACAATCAAGCAATCAATACATTTTATTTAAAGTGCCGAATCACAGTGCTCACAATCCCAACACACTTTATAATAGGATAAAAAAAGGATGTAATTAAAGATTATTTTCATTGAGGATTATTTCTTTTCTGTTTGGTCAATTAAATGTCAGAAAATGGTGAATAAAGTCAATAAGGGTTTCATGTCCTCGAATGTCTTGTTTTGTCCACAAAACAAAGATATTCAGTTTATCATCCTGTGTCATACAGGATTAAAGAAATCTGAAAATATTCACATGTAAGAAGCTTTTATCAAAGAATTTTGATGTTTCTTCCTAAAAAATACACAAACAATTGAATTGAATGTCAATAGTTGACAACTAATAGGTTAATTGTTGCAGGTCTAAATTAAATATTATTAAATTTATAAAACAACTGCAAAAAAATCTGCTTTTTCTGTCATCCAACCTCTGACCAACCACACTTTGAAAATTGAGTTTCAAAGGTGTTTTGGTTTTAAAACAACACTGTTGTTTTTGTGTCTCAGGGTGAGAGACAGAAAGGAGACGGGTACTTTTGCTCTGTCCATGATGTACGGGAAAACAGTGTACCACTATCAGATTATCCAAGACAAATCAGGGAAGTACTCCATGCCAGAGGGAACCAAGTTCGACACAATCTGGCAGGTAGGTTCCTCATCACACCTGTTTCACTATCTTGTAAGTGTGTTGCAGCTGATGGGTTTTCTCTAAATGAACACTGCATGTTATCTCAATCAGCTGGTTGAGTACCTGAAGATGAAACCTGACGGCCTGGTGACTGTTCTCGGGGAGGCGTGTGTTAACGGCAAAGCTGAAGAAAGTACTGAACATCTTTTTTTCCTTTTCAATCATTACACCATTATACAAATGCTGCAAACGTTTCTAGGTCATGTCTGTGAGTTTTTTGCAACATTCAGCCTTGTTATTAATCATTTCATCTACTGCTGAAAGTGTTGATAACGCTGATGTGTCTTGTAATCTTGCAGAACCCAGTCTTCCTGCAAATGTGAGTATTCACTACATACTTCACCGTTTCAGTCAGCATATTTTTCTCTCTCTGAGATTCATTTTAATGTGACACTTTCAGAGACGGCCCGGCGCAAATGGATACACACCGCCACCAACAGGTCAGTCACACGAAGTACAACCAGATATCTATTCTATCTTTATTTTCATAGGGACAAGTATGAACCAACACTACATACCACAGTATAAGTGTGTAAAAAGTACCCAAAAGTCATACTTGAGTAAAAGTAAAGTAATTACCAAATAAGATATTACTTATGTAAAGCAGTGATGCAATTTAGCAGAGTACATATACTTAAGTACCTGTAAAGATGCATATGTCACTTTTTCAGCCTGTTCTCATCAGAAAAATGACCGCACATGTCGACAGTAAAAGGAGCTTATTATGACCCATATTGACGTTTGTTGTGTGTGTTGAACTTTATTCAGTACAATGCTGGTATGTTGTCATATATTCTATACACTGTAGGACTTCTAGATGGGCAATGCTGTTTTTCTTCTCACCCCACCATAACTCAAAATATAAGCCTGTTTTGCTCATGTTAACAAATACCAATGTAAATGTATGGCTTTAAAGTGCATCTAAAGATCATGATAGCTCTTGCAAACTGTTTTTCCATGTATCAAGAGCTCTGTCTATGTAAGAAAGTTGCATAGTGTACCATTAAGTACAATTTTGTACAAAATGCTGAATATCATTTTCGATAATCAGCCAGGCCTATAATCAGTTGACCCATAGTGTACAATATATTCAGATACATGTAAATATAAGTAATGTATAAGTGACTTTCACTTGATCTTTTTATACTTAAGTATTGCCCGAAAATTACTTTTCAGTACTTGAATACATTTGATATCAGGTATTTGAAGACTTTTTCCTAGTCGTACCTGTACAGGTGACTTTTGCTTTTACCAAAGTAATATTTTAACACGATATCTTTTCTTTTACTCAAGTATAACTTTTGGGTACTTGTTACTACGCTGCTGTAAAATGTGGGTGGACTATTTATCAGATCCAATATTTAGCTTTTTTTAAAATGTAAAAATAGGCCACTTTGGCTCTGATGCAGCAATCTGCAAAGTAACTAGTAACTAGTAACTAAAATTATCAAATAAATGCAGTGGAATTCAGAAGTACAAAACAACAGTGTAAAAGTACTCTGCAGACTGTATAGATCGAGTATGCTTCCAGCTGTCAAACAAAATGCACAGCGGATATACAAACATACAGTACATACAGAACTGATATTTTTACCCCATGGGGTTTGTACCTTCTCTTTTCAGCTTTTGGCATGGTCTCGAAGCCGGTTACCACTGTGCTTCCAGAATGTGAAGCTGAAAGCCCGTACCACAACCCGAATGAAGTGAGGAAGTTTAACATTCACAGGAATCAGCTGCTGATGGATGAAGTGGAGCTCGGCTCTGGAAACTTTGGCTGCGTCAAGAAAGGAACGCTCAAGACTGAATCGTGAGGAAACATTATAAAACGAAAATTGTAGATGTTAAATACCTTCCTCTAACGGTCAGATGTTCATCCGAAACACTTTTTTCCTCCAGGGGCCACGTCGATGTGGCCATCAAAGTGCTGAAGAGTGAAAATGAGAAGCTGGTGAAGGATGAGATGATGAGGGAGGCAGAGATCATGCACCAGCTGGACAACCGCTACATCGTTCGCATGTTGGGTCTGTGCAACGCTGAGAGCCTGATGCTGGTCATGGAGATGGCCTCGGCCGGACCGCTCAACAAATTCCTCTCCAGCAATAAGTGAGTTCAGTTCAGACACATTACTACCAATATGTCTGCTAAAGGGCCATTTTGTTCTGTATCTACCTCAAAGACAAATAAATGTTTAATTTGATTTCACTTCCTTTCATTTAAATGACAATATGACCATAGTCAGTGGATTTTATTTTAAGTACAGACTGGTTCAAAGATCGCTACAGTGTCAACAGCATTGCATACTGGCGGACATTATTATTATAACTTTCATTTTATCAAGTTAGCAGCAGAAGAAATAGAAAAGCAGACACAGAAAAGTGAAAAAAAAGTTTTTTCTTTCTTATCTCTGCGATCTAAGTTGGGTCCTAAGGTTCACAACACTGCTCTATGCTCAGACCCTTGATTTGGATTAGTAAAAAAACTACATTTCTAGAAAGGAGCAAAACATAATCTTCACCATCCTCTTATTTTCGTGATGATCAGTATTTTTGTCCCCACAGGGATACTGTAAGTGTAGACAACATTGTCAACCTGATGCACCAGGTGTCGATGGGAATGAAGTACCTGGAGGAGAAGAATTTTGTGCACAGAGACTTAGCAGCTCGTAACGTCCTGCTGGTCAACCAATCGTTTGCCAAAATCAGTGACTTCGGGCTCTCCAAGGCCCTGGGAGCAGATGACAACTATTACAAGGTACACACATGTGACACAAGACACGTGACACAAATGTAGATTATCAGCATTGCAGCAGACACAAATAGATAGTGTATCTTAAGTTGATTGCTCTGCTGAGAATTACGCATCTCCCCCTGAACAAATACAAACCCAGAGGTGTCACCTGCTCTGTGCGAACTAAGTAAACTCTATTGATTTACTCAATTTACTGGTCTACTGTCCTACATCTGCAGGACTGTAGGTGTCAGAAAGTCCCAGGAATCCTTGATTCCAAGAAAACGTGCGTAGAATATGTGTGTGTGTGTATATATATATACATATATATATATATATACATACACATATAAGGGAAAGGGATTATTTTTCCATGGCAGCCCCACCCACCTCTGTCAATCATACAATTGCACATGTGACATATATGAACTAACATCAGTATTATAGGATTATTTCACCCAAAACGAAAATTCAGTCTTTATCAGCTCAACCTCGTGCCAATTGAAAGTCGATTGAAGTTTCGCAGTCCACAAGACATGTCTGGAGCTTCACTGCGACTCATCGTCGAAGCATTCTCCTCAAACTCATTCTCAAACTAAATAAAAACAGAAAATAGCTCCATGCAGCTCGTTCGGGGTATTCCAAGTGTCTGTAAGACCCAAGATCCCAAATTAATTTGAAAAGACATGATTTCTACCCTTGACGTGTGGTCGAGCTCTTGCCCCCACTTCAGACTGGCAGTGAAGATTTCAACTTTAAAAAGAGTAATAAAGCAAGTTCCCACCCACTTCAGTTTTTTAGTAGAATGCTGCAGTATATGACTAAATAAAACATTTTGGTCGAACTTATCCATTCAGTGAAATAATATGGCCGTGTCCTCAATCACAAAAAGAAAGGAGGTGACAGTTTTAGGCACACTTGCTTTAAAGATTTACAGATTAATATTGAGCTTTTTCGTGTAAAGAGCAATAAAACGAAGTATGCCAATTATTAACCTACGTTTTTTTCTTTCTTACAAAAGTAAAATTAGGTTCATATAGTGATTCCAATGCTAATTGTTTTATCTGTTTTGACAGGATAAAAATGCAGCCAAAGATAATGTGAGCTCATAATTTTAATGTGGGGAAAAGTTACATTAAAAAAAGAGTGAATTTGCATTTGCATTCACACATACAACCTCACAAACACTGGTTTGGTCATGGTGTGTGTGTCTGTTTAGAAGTTACACCCCCTTTTGGTCAATCTGCATGAACAGTGAATCAGCTGTTCTTTGGCTCGTGACCTACTTTTCCAGAAAATCATTGGCAAGTCTGTGAATCCATTTGGAAGTTATGTGCCTTTTTGCAATATGCCACTCCACTTGTATTTCAGCTCCCCCTTTTAGCCATTTGGCATGACACAAACGCACACCTTCACACACACACACACACACACGCTTGACCTCCATGCCAGATTTATCCTCCAAGGGCAAAAACTGCAGCCGCCGAGCTATACAGCAGCTGGTCACAGATGAAACATTAAATTATAAAATCTCGCATCATCCTCGGCCCCTACTTAAAACACGATGGGACTGCTCGAAATCGTCCCCTTTAAATACAGTTTGTTCGTTCTAATTATCAATAACCATGTATGGAGTGTTTAGTGAATCGTTGACATACTGTTGTGTCTTTCAGGCTCGTACTGCAGGTAAATGGCCTCTGAAGTGGTACGCTCCAGAATGTATACAGTTCCACAAATTCTCCAGTAAAAGTGACGTGTGGAGTTTCGGTATCACCATGTGGGAGGCCTTTTCCTACGGAGGAAAACCTTACAAGGTACCAACTGATTCTGCAGCGCACCATCATGTTATCTGTCAGTTGTACATTGATTGTTAAATTCTAACCACTATGAGAATTCATCCTGAGCATCACATTGAGTTACAGCTCTTTTTCTGCACTAATTTTGTCCAGAAAATGAAAGGACCAGAGGTCATGCGCTTCATTGATGGTGGGAACCGCATGGAGAGTCCAGCAGCATGTCCAGAGCAAATGTATACAGTGATGAAAGAATGCTGGACGTACAAGTAAGAAACTGACTTGTGCATGTTCATGGGTACGAATCGGAGTAGAAACGTCAAAGGTCAATGCTTTTGTAAAACGCATACTTTATGTCTTTGTTAGTTTATAACAATAATTACATTAATTAAGATGTCTGGAGTTTGTCGAAAGCAGTCTGGAGATAGCCTGGACCTAGCCCTGTTTGTGTTAGAGTTGATGGCATACAAGCAACCCAGTTGCAGGAATAAATGTTTACAATGTATGTTTATGAAAACTACAGAATTGTTGAAACTTTAAATGTATTTATCTTTTTTTTTTTTTCTTTTCACTTTTATGTTGTGACAACAGTATGTTTATGGTGAGGCCTAATATTGATCCTTGTGGGACACCTTCATCAACCTGGGGACTTGATTTGAAAACTGAATTCTATGATATGATATGATTTAGACCACATTTAAGCAGATTCACCAAAACCAATGCAAAGAAGTTGATTTAACAAAATATTATAATAAACAGCATCAAAAACCTCAGGCAAGAGTGCAACACAATTTTATTTTTTAACAAGCTGGTTAACAATGTCATAGTCAACAGCTTTGCAGCAGTTATTGTACTATGACCACGTCTAAAGCCTGACTGCTGCTGTGGCTTGGTGTATTTGAGATTCTGTCAGCCTTAGACAGCACTGTGGTCTCTGAAGATCTTGTGGCATTACTTCCATGAATCACAACCTCTGAAATGTCTGTTCTGTCCCCTCCTCTCTCCTCACTCACCAGGCATGAGGAGCGTCCTGACTTCAAGAAGGTTGAGGAGTCCATGAGGTCTTACTATAACTCCATATCGAACAAGGCCGAGCCTGAGGGAGCTGCAGCCGCTGCTAAGCCTGTCAAGTAGACAGAAACAAGGCACATTCTGTCCCAGTGTTGCACAAAGCATCCTTTCAACTGGCCATTAAACAACCAAAACAAAGAGCTTTTTATGAACGGTGCACACTGACCAGCTTCGACTACAGTAGCGATACAGCTAAACAGGCCTCAGTGACAATAAATGTGCATTTGCAAATTAGACTTCAGTGTGTCAGCCATGTAAGGAGGACCTCTGTCTGTCTGTCTTGTCTGTCTGTCATGGTTTGAATGTTAAATATTGACGTCTTTACATTGATGACAAATTAATTTCATATTCTGGTATTTTGGAGTAGAATAGGAGTACATGTACAACCTGTTTTTTCACTGCATCTGCCATCATCTGTGAAATGTTTATTGCTGTTTTTATGCCAAATAAAGTATAATAAAACTGTACACTTTAATGTTAGTTTTTCATCATTCCTGTAAAGTCAAGGATTAAAGGTAAGGCTTCAATCATTTCTATTCACTGATCACTCATTTGGTGTTATGAATCTTTATGAAACGTTCATAACCACAAAGGCCCACCTATTACACAGACTATTTGTTTGTTTCTTTTGGATGCCGAACATGTTTGAAAAGCCCCGAAGACGATTGGTTTAAAAGCTTTATTATGAATCAGCAGAAAAATATGGGAACATCCTAGAAACATGACTTGGATACATGTGCAGAACAGTACATCTGGATCATCTTCATCTTGTCTAGAGAGGAAGTACAAAACATATCAAGGCAGATTACTTTAAATATTCCCCCTAAGTAAAAAGCTAGAGAGACATATAGCCATTCATGATGTTTTTGTATAGTACTAAGCGAATAAATAATCTGTTTAAATAACCAGTAGTTTAAATGTGTGTTCAGATACTTATGTGAAAGGGCTGTGAATAGATTTGATCTGGTTATCTAGAATAATTTATCGCAGATATTTCCTCCTGTTGTCTTGTCAGTAATTCAAACATGGTGTATTGTGGTTTATTATGACTGTGTTATAAAATAAATGTGGTTAGCCAGAATGCCTCCTGCCATTCACTGACTGTCTCAGAGGAAGCACCTCTGAGCTGCCAGGCACCACTGAAGGGCACACGACACCGGAAGTTCAGGAATTAGTCTTCAAAATAATGGCGCAAAGTGTTCACAGAGTAAATCTGACCTACACATGGTATCTTTCCCTCAGAGGCAGTTATACTTAAAACCTCAAATGTTTTGATTTGAAAAATTATAAATACCACAATTGCAAAATGCCTTAGTGCAAGATAAAGACCTGTATTCAATATTTTTACTGAAGTATTAGCAGGAAAAATGTTAAATCATCTTTTACATGACAAACTATAATAAAAACAGACTAAAACTCTGAATTATTTTGTTTAAAAAAAAAAAAAGCTAAATGTGCTATTTTCCTGCTTTTGAGATGATTTCGAAAAATTGCACCAGTATATTTTGAGGAAATTTTTTACCCCTTTATATATTGAAAAATACCTTGTGTCTGTCAAGGGGAGTACATTTAACTACACAACAATTTTCTGATGGCCGTAGTTATTATCATCTACATAGACCAGGATTTCATACAATATTGCTATTGTTTAGTAACATTTTCAAGTGTTAATGTTTCACATACAGCCAGAAAGCAGCCGAGAAAATAGCCAATCTGAAAATAGGCTATAAGTAAAAATGAATGAATTGCCAATATTTTAATCAATTAATTGCCATAACTGGCTTATTAACAATAAAACAATTTAAATAACAATATGTTATTATAATAAATGGGTATCAATAAATACTTAATACATGTGCTTGATCATTTCTTATTTTCGGTTTGGTTGCAATATGAAGGCAGAGGCATATTATTTTGAAGGGTTCTGGCCGGAAGTCGTTGCTAGTGTCTCCAGCCTGACGCTGGTGTACTTTTCGTTTCGTAGGGAGGAGTCAGGCGTTAGTTTCTGTATTAAAGTGACATGTTTATTGAATTAACAGTAATTATTCAACATGTATCGCTCAGTGTATCCATAATGTAGTCTGTGCATGCTGCTGACGTGAAGCTATCGATCGGGAACCAGACACATTTCGATAAAAGATCGAAGGAAACTGACGGAACAGGAAGGCGGAACAAGTAAGTTGGGGAAAGTGGCTTTCAACTGAGCCATTTCGTCACCGTTTGATCCACCGTCCGACATAATGGATGTTTTAACACGGTTAATGTGGAAGACGTAATGTGGACTAAGTGTTAAAACGCGTGTTTGTCGTGTGTTATTTGCTGTTTTTTTTTTTTAGCTGGAAGCAACAAGTCGGACCGAGTTAGCTAACGACAGTCACGTCACGAATAAACTTGGTCCAGTCGTCATGTGCCCTGCTGTTTAATCTCTGGCTTTCATCCTCTAAAGTGTACTGAAAACGACACGGACTGCGCATTATCGTATTCATAATGTCTAAAGAAACCCAGCAGGGCCCTGTTATATTAGTAACAGACGGTTTGAGTTGGTTTTATTGTCATTCCGCAGATTCTTGGTTTCACGGCGGAATTAGTGTCTGAAAGAGGAAATGACTCATGTTCACTTCAACACGATGTTTCATATTTAAAGCCTTCCTGCTGTCACTGTTCAGACTTGTCGTTTCACAGAGATGTAGAGGATTACAGTGATCTCAGGCATGCTCACTTTTCTCACCAGTTAGTGCTGGATGAAACACGTCAAGTAAATAATAAACTAAAATGGTTGTATCTGGTGAGAATCAGTATTATTATAGTATTTATGTTCTTCTACCAGACATTTATGGCTTCATCTTTACAGGTCTTTTTTTTAATGGCAACATTAACACTATGAAGTTTTTATATTTGCCTCAGAACATGGGCAAGCGGCTCATATTTTACTACATAATGCAACTTCAGGCCCAAGACAATGCAAAAAACTGGGACACAGATGCTCTTATTGTGTAATCAACTGTCATGTGTTATGTTTAAAAGGCGTGGGAGTTTGTAAAAGAGCTGAAAAGCTCACTTGCTCACTGATTAATTTATCAATAGATGACAGTTTAAAGAAGATATTACCTAGTTCAGGCTTCTTAACTGTTAGGGTTTGCAGCCTTTTTGTGATAGTAAACTGAATCTGATTAGGGTATTGTGATGGACATGAGTTCTTTATTTGTGGGCATCTGATAGACAAAAGATGATCAAAGGTCCTATTTGTAAAAAAAGTTGATTTTTGAGTCTCATTCCCATTTTGTCAACTACTGACGCATTGGGGTTGTAGGTTGGGTCACCCGCCATCCCAAAGTGTCAGTCTTTGATGAGTTGGAGATGAGACTCAAAAATCAACTTTTCTCACAAATGGGACCTTTTTTAATCAATTAAAAAAAAAAAACAACTGAAGAATAATTAATTGTGAAGACTGTAATATTTTGTCAAATGTAATGCATAAAAATCAGGCTTGACATAAGTTATGCATGTCAGTGAAAATGTACATCTGTTAATCAAACTCTGTCCCTTTCTTCCTCTGCAGGATTACAGACTGAGTCGCCACAAATACCAGAAGACAATCCATAACAACAACTCTGCGCTGGTTGTTGACACAATTCTTGACCGCTTCCATTTCAATAGTAAATAATTCACCAGAAGCATTCAAACAAGTCGCCCGCCGCCGACACATGCAACCATGTCCATGGCCCTGAAACAAGTCTTCAACAAAGACAGGACATTCCGGCCCAAGCGCAAGTTTGAGCCCGGGACGCAGCGCTTCGAGCTGCACAAGAAGGCCCAGGCATCTCTGAACGCAGGGCTGGACCTGAAGCAGGCCGTGCAGCTGCCCCACGGCGAGGACCTCAATGACTGGGTGGCCGTCCACGTGGTCGACTTCTTCAACCGCATCAACCTCATCTATGGCACCATCAGCGACTCCTGCACCGATCAAACCTGCCCCGTTATGTCCGGTGGGCCCAAGTACGAATACCGCTGGCAGGACGAGCACAAATACAAGAGGCCGACGGCGCTGTCAGCCCCCAAATACATGAGCCTGCTCATGGACTGGATCGAGGTACAAATCAACAATGAGAACATCTTCCCCACCAACGTCGGTAAGTGTTGAGAGTGGCTACAGATGGCATGTTAAGACTTTGGCTCTTTATCCAGAACTAGGTCACAGACTTTTTGGTTTTGTGTCCTCAGATAGTGAACTCTGCTTGTGAGCACACCAAGCCTTCACCCATTCATAGACAATGAGCACAGACCGCTGACCTCACAAATTATTGTCGGCTCAGATAATAATGATCAGTGCTCATCCCAAATCACAAGAGCTCAAAGTGGGTTCATATAATTGTGTCTGCACAAAAAGCTGCTACTAAAAGCCCCAGTGGTATATAAATAAGTAATGATATAAAACGGACAGAAGCAGTAAACTCTCACAGTTGAGAATCTGTAATGTGTAAACCACCTAGAGGAGAGAAAAGCTGAAAACAACATATTTATTCTACAGAAAGTTATGCTTATTTAATCAGATTTCTCTGATTTCTCTGCTGAGTAATTTTGATTTTGGGTATTGTGGTATGTGTGGGTATTGTGGTATGTGGTATTTTTACTCATTAAATGACTTTTTAATGATTAATCTTTCTTTCAATAGACTCATTAATTTTAGCACTAGTCACACGAAAGACCAAAAACATGCCACTTTAATGATTAGCATGTAAAAATTAAAAAATGAGATGAAGCATTTAACATCTGAATCCACTGTATTTCAAAAAGAGATAACCAAAAGATGTTTTAAATTCGGTCTGCAAGGCCACATTTGTCAGATTACCTTCAGTGTGCACATAGCAAACACTATCAGTTAATCTCCTGTAGCATTCAGGGTTTTCTATTATCTCAGTCTGCAGCTCAGTGGTTGTGTGCATGCCCTGTGCTTGGCATCTGACTAACTACAGAAACATCAAGGCAGTGGATTTAAAAATGGGTCACACAATGTACAGGCGGCTATGAATAGAAACGACCTCTGACGCGTCTGTCCTCTGGAACAGATTCCTGAAATATTATTGAATTAGTCAAAGCAAAACGACATACTAAATTAATCACTTGGTTAGAGTGGAGGCTTATCCCCCAGACCAAGTCATGTTGGTTTCCATTCACGGATGACGTGACACGAGCTGGGTTCTTAAGCATGCTGGTATCTGACCTGAGGGGCTCCAGGGGACAAAAGAGGACAAGAAACACATTGAAAATGTTGTTAAAGTCTTTTGTGAGAACTGCTTTAAATATATCTATATTGCAAAGATGTATCTTTCTGTGAAGCAAGTAGCCAAAGGTCATCGTGGATTGACCGTAGCGTTTTCCTGTCTCTATCTGTCTGACTCTCAGGTACTCCCTTCCCTAAGACCTTCATGCAGGTGGCTAAGAAGATTTTGTCTCGTCTGTTCCGGGTGTTTGTCCACGTCTACATCCACCACTTTGACCGCGTGAGCCAGATGGGGGCCGAGGCTCACGTCAACACCTGCTACAAGCATTTCTATTACTTTGTGACTGAGTTCAACCTCACGGACCAGAAAGAGCTGGAGCCTCTGGTGAGTCAAAGAGGGGATGAGGTCTAAGACGGAGCTGGAGATTATGTCTAAAATATGTGAATAAAAGCTTTGACGTGCTTTGAAATAATGGGATTTCAAACACTCGATCCTGAACCTTCTAAAGTAGAGTTTTCAGCTTTTTCTGAAGAAGTTAGCAGTGTCACTCATGACCAAAGTTATGATATGATGAGCATAACTCAAACAGATACCATTTTATGCACATGAAATTACTAAACTGCAGTTAGGTACATAATAAAATAAAAAAGTAGAGCCTCACAGATTCTAGATCTTTAAGGCTGATGTTGCTATTTGACGAATAATCTAAAATCTTTTGATAAGAATCACTTACATTTTTAAAGAATTGCAACCAAGATAATGTATTAACTCTACATTTTACAGAAGTAAAATAAACTCATCAGCACCCTCTGGAGGACAAACTTTTAAATAGAAACACTGTTTCTTAATGACCTCAAACACATCTTGGGTATCTCTTTGGTATATCTTGTTATTTATGTGCTCTGACATAAGACAATGATGATGAATCCCCAATAAGCTTAAATGGATGGGACAGAGTAAAGTACTGGGTCAACCGGTCCTGTGTTTGGAGTTTGTCAGTAAAAGGTAAAGTTTGGTTGCTTTTAAACTGAAGCTCTCTGGTTTGGAGTGTACTTTTTCTCCGTAGTCTCTGTTCGTACTTTCAGATAGCTGCTTTATTTTACTGTTTCATCGTGCTCGCTTTCAGCTATACACAGGAGTTGTGTTAAGCATCTGCTGGTGAAAAACCTCACATTACCTGGTTTGCTGCCTCATAATAAAAGCTTTTAAAGGTGCTATTTGTAGGAAATGATGATTTTTGATTGTCATTTCCAACTCGACAAATATTGATGCTCTGTTTCCCAACTCGT
Source organism: Pagrus pagrus (assembly GCF_965226575.1). Taxonomy (NCBI): domain Eukaryota; kingdom Metazoa; phylum Chordata; class Actinopteri; order Spariformes; family Sparidae; genus Pagrus; species Pagrus pagrus. The sequence continues at coordinate 23,050,664 of NC_140190.1, forward strand.
CAAAAAAGTCCTGTCCAGTCTGTCTTACAATCCCGAAGCGTCAGTTTTTGACCAGTTGAAAATGACACTCAAAAAACATCTTTTAAATAACAAGCTATCTGGGGACTATTATTGTGAAGAACTAATGGGAAATGAAAAGTGTTTCTAGCCAAATTAGCAGAGCTTTTCTATCGGCTATTCTTTGACAGTATGCGGTGATGGGGAGTATTTACAGCCGCTCATTTAACCACTACTCAAGACAAGTACATCATTACTTTAAGACACACCTTCAAGCTGATTGCCTTATCGTTATGGAAATGCAAACCCTGCTACGCTGGGCTGATATGCAGAGTCAAGATGAGCATGCACGTGTGTCGGAAAAGCCACGTCTCCAGTGTTTTGTGATTGCTAGTGAAAAGTCCTGGCTTGCTCTAGAGGACTGCTGTGGGGATTTAAGATGCTGACCGTGATTGCAGCGGAAATTGCAACATGTAAACAGTGATTTGCTACACGAGATCAACTCCTCTTGCAATCATTTTAAGATGTTAAATTAAGATAATCAAAGTAGGAGTTAAATTTATTAACAGTTTGCGAGTGGCCATCATTTGTGAAACAGGATGCTGCCACCATATGCGATCTGCATGTAAGCAGCCCTGGCAAAAATCATTCATTTGAAACCGGACCCTGACTGGGGACCTTTTGTTGTGTATATATTATTACAGTGTCATTCATTATAAAGACACTTTTATGTTGTTTTCTTATTAATTTAGATAATGTAATTTATTTCGGCTCTCTAGAAATCATTAATTTACTAGAGAAGATTCTCAGTCGGGCTGAATTACTGCACAGCCTCAACTGATGTAATACTGTGATTGATTGCGTGCTGATTATTAATTGATTTTTAATGACCTCTCCACCCTTTTGTAAGAGATTATACAGTAAGTTCTCTGCCTCATGTTGTAACAAAGGCCTGTGTGACCAAAGGTTTAGACAGTAAACTGGATGTTTGCCATTGAGATAAATGTGTGGATATTTTGACCCGTTTTTATTGGCCGTTTGAAGCTACTTACTCCTTCATAAAGTGTTGTAGCATTTTAGGAGTACTTCGCTACTCTAACTCGCTGTTATGTGTGCTTTGTGTCTGCAGAAGGAGATGACCTCTCGGATGCTTCACTGAGGAAGCACAACTGACCTGTCGACACGCCGGACGAACGCATCCGTCCATGTAGAAGACTGCAGCGGAGAACTTAAAGAACAAACAAATTCAGAAAAGAGTCTATTTTTATATTTAAGTACTGTAATCTATTTTAGCCACAAATTGTAGGTTTTAACCAAGAACCTTGTCTTATGAGGCGTTCCTGTTCCTTTTAAAACATTTTATCAGAGCTCAGTATTAAGAGGTGTATGTTTGTGTTGATGTTTTTCTATTTTATTTGAATCTCAATCATTCCAGGATGCTTCTGTCTTTCTGTCTAAAATGATCTAAAATTAGTACGATTTCTTACTGTACATTTATAAAATCATTATGTTGTTACATTAAAATATTCTCTACTCTATTATAAGTTGAATTTCGTAATCAATATTTAAATCAGCACTGACTGGACAGTGTAGCCTGATCTGATGATTTTTCAATTTCCCCCCAGGTTTCTCTGAGAAATGGTCAACAGTTCAGACAGTTTCCCCACTCACAACTGAACAGTCAATGTAGTATTTTTTTCCGGCAGATAAAGTATTACGACAAATGTTAAATTAACAATGAGAAAAATACATTTTTTTTTTTGTTTCTGGGGGTGATTTTATTGATTTTTAAAGACCATTTCAGACGTCTAAATAAATGTGGGACCTGGTACTGTTCATTCAAAAGTCACATACATATTTGGAAATGAACTAAATACAGTAATTGCCTGCTGGTGACTCTCACATTATCAAGTCCGTGTCACTGCACACTTTGGGCCTCTGGCCATAAGGCAGGTTCTCAGATGTCAAACGCGCAGGTGTTCATTGCAGATACTCTTGGCAGCTGAAGGTCACACGAGACTCAAACCTCACATGACAAAACTCGGGTGGTGGCACATGTTCAGTACAGCAAGTGTGAAACTGTCCACCGGGTGGCAGCAGACACCAAAACCTGTCTGAGGTGAAACAGTGAAATGTTACAGTAAATGTTTTGTATCACTTACGCAATCTGCCCAATGTCCCAGTTATAGCAATGGAGGGGGGAAGTGGAGCCCTCCTAGACTTGATTCAGGTTAATGATTTGACTGTAAGCTGGTTATATAAGAAACAGGCCAGACTGTACTGTGATGACAACAGAGTTTTTGTTTGAATGAACCCGGCTTTGCTTGATTGGGTCAACAGCAGTCATGAATAGGCTTGAGAACAACATTGTCGGTCGGATTTAGAGGAAGTTAACCAGTCACACTGGTTCAGATTATGTAAATAATGAGCAGCAATCTTGCACACAGGAAACACTCCTATGCAAACACAAGATAACCTGTGGCAATTAAGTATGAGGTGTGAGATGTATTCAGGATTGATTTATATTAGTTATAATTATTCACAATTTTACTCAAGTTAAAGAACTGAAGTGTAATTGCAACTAAGTTAACATATTACATGTACTAAGAGTTGTATATAATGTCAGTGATGGAATGTAACAAAGTACATTTACTCAAATACCGTAACTAAGTACAATTTTGATGTTCTTCTACTTTACTTGAGTATTTCCATTTTCACATTCTACTCCTACTTCACTGCACTTTGGAGGCAAATATTGTACTTTTCAATTAACTACATTTATTGATAACTTTACTTTGCAGATTGAACGCTGTATCATTGTTTTTTCAGCAATCAACTAAAAAAAAACACAACAATCAGAAAAATGCTGAATATAGAACCTGAAAATCAACCAGGCAGATAATCGATGGACCAGTGTTAACAGTGTACAAACATGTAAATATATGTATAATTTACTTTTACTTGTATTTTTGATACTTACATTTGACATCAGAAACTCAATGTGATGAACCGAAAATCCTACTCACACATCTTGTTTGATGCTTGAATATTACGTACGTACCCAGAAGTCATACCTGTGAAAGTAAAGATGTCATCTGGCAATACTTTGTTGTTTTTTATATCTGATTGCAGATGAAAATAAATTAATTTAAAATGCGCTACTTTGGCTCTGATGCAGCATGCCATATGAAAGGTAACTAGTAACTAAAGTTCTTAAATAAATGTAGTGAAGCAAAAAGTACATTATTCGCCACCAAAATGCAGCAGAGGAGAAGAATAAAGTTGCAGAAAATGGAAAATATTTTGACATCTCATCAAAATCCCTTCACAGATGCTGGGACAAAATCAAATACCTCAATACTGATATCGTGACAATTTTAGGGATGACCATAACATTTTTGATAAATAACCCTCAGTAATGCTGATATATTGACTAAAGGGTAAAGTATAAGAGCCTTAAATAGCCTTTAAAACCAGGAAGACAACATTTATGCCATATCGCGATATGACAATATCAAAAATCTAAGACGATACGTAGTCTCATATCACCATAACCATATATTGCCCAGCCCTAATATCACCCAGCTCAACTGACACATAAACATGCTGGTTGAGTTGAAGCCAACTCTTTGTACTGCCGTGTGGTTTTATCAAACATAACCAGTAACTGCAGCTGTAAGATAAATGTAGTGGTGGAGTTACAGTATAGCAGGAGTATAAAGTAGCATAAAATTGAAATACTCAAAGTGTGAGTACTTGTGTTAAATAAAACTATTCTAATATAATGTCTAAAATATATTGTTGTCAGTTTCCCTCCTTCCTTCAAGCTAGAAAAAGATACTATTTTGACATTTGAATGTAAATCTTAACAAACCAACATGATGTAACTATCTGCCCCAATAACATCAACCACTGAAATGACCTCATTGCCTGCTGAAACCTGATCCTCTTACAGGATTGTCCCTCCTCTTTACCTCCTCCCAGCAGAGTCACTTCCTCTTACCACTGCACTGTACACTGGCAGCAGGCGTTGTGTCTGTTACGTGTGAGACGAGCCATGTCCGCCTCTTGCTCTCTCCTCCCTCTGCTGTGTTTTTCTCTCCTGGAATGTACCGAGCAGCCCTGAAGGCCTCTGCAGTTGCAAGACATTAAAGAAAGTACTGGAAACAGTCCAAGAACAAAGGGAAGGTTTTCAGGCTGCGTCCAATCAGACTTAAGCTTGTCCAGCTCAGTCAGGGTTTACACAGCAGTGTCTGCCTGTTGTTTTGATGGCACAGTGTGATTATTTACAAGTAGAGAGAAAAGGGTTTGGGAGATAATGTGACTCAGCAAATGTTGGAAGGAGCACACACCCTTAACGGTTTTGAGGGTTTGTGTGACTCACTTGCCTCACGAATGCCGTAGCTGGCAGAGATGTAAAGTATAGTTTGATTTTAGGAAGAGGAGCCGCAAAGGTTCCAGTAAGAGGATGTCCGCTGTAAAGTCCCTCTCTGGTTAAAAAGTTGTTTTTCTTCTTGTTGCTGCGCTTGAATGTTTGAGCTTCACTGTGCACAATGGTTCATGTGCAGTTAGATACTACAAGGCTGTTTTCACATCTATATTGTTTAAAGTGTAAATTTTCTCTGTTCTCATTGAAAATCTGATTTTAAGAGGCAGGACTACAAGCATGATTTGTGACATCACTCTGGAAGACAATCCTGGTCCAATAGAGTGGTGTAGCAATGAGTCCTAAAACTCGGAGATAAGTTAGGAATCGTTATAGCCTAAAGTTAGCTTTTTATTTCTTTGCCAATTGCATTCATGCTTAAAAATCATAAAAGATTAGGTTAGATTTGTGTAGATTATCTTGCCGAACAACACACAACTATCATCAATTTAGCGCATATTTTCTGCAATAATCTTAAATGGTCTCTATGAAACCATTTTTAGCTGTTTGAATGTATTAATCACTTTTTTATCGGCCATATGTGAGCGGATTCTAACATTACGTGAAAAATGTCTATACAAGCTTGTGGACGACTTGCTGAAGTTGTTTAATGCTGCTGGACTGCGGATTTCTTTCCGCACCTCTGACAGAGCGCAACAGTTGCTAACATAAGTTTAGAAATGGAGTCCGTTAACATGACCAGCTTCCAGCACATCACAGAAGTTACACAGAGCCCCTCGGCTGTTTGTCGAGGGAACCTTGTGTCATCCCTCCCACTCTCTATATTCAACAAGTGTGACGCTTTTTAATAAAGAAGAATAATGGATGCTATTCTAAGGATTATACTTTTTTCCCCTGCAAAAATGATGTCAGACACACATTAGATTGTGCAAGTGATATTTAAAGGGGGGCTAGAGGAGAGGTATTTCATTTGCTTATGCCAGCTTTTTCTAAAAACGTTCTGCTTTCTCAGTCTTGCGTGTTGCTAAATTGAAAATATGTGGGTTATGGATCATTCATGGAAACAAAAAAATAACAGCTATTTGAAGGACTCAAGCCAAACAATTTATTAAGAAAAGAATCAGCAGATTAATAGACAATGAAAACAATTTTTATCTGCAGCCGTAACTGTCATAATGCTCCACTATAGGATGATAAAATCAAAGTACAACACAATGTAGGCTATCTCAATCTGTATTGTGATGACTTTTACGTCATTTATCGTTGAATCTCAACAGAATATTTCCATGTTAACCGGATGACTGCAATCCACAGAAAAAAGCAACTTCCCTTTCTGTTGTGAACGTGCAAGTGTCCCTCTGTGCACTACTGTTTCATTTTGCCTTGAGGTTTTCGCACAATGTCACAACAAAGGCTGATTACCACAGTCTCTAAAAACACAAGTTGTAGCTGTTACAACATGTCCTAAACCTACTCACTTCCTAGTTTCTAAACAGTAGTGCAAGATTTATTGCACGTAAACACTTACCTATGTGTTCCTTAGAATTTAAATCGTGACACAAACTCTACAGCCCAGCCTTCATGGAAATGACTCAACATTTCAACTGTGTGCGAGTAACTAATAACAGAGTGCAGTTGGCACATTAGCCAATCTGAAAGGACTCAAAGAAATTTAAAAAACATGATTTATTTCAGAATACTTGTTGTACGTGGTTATGCAATGAGAGCAAAGTGAGAGAAAAAAAGCATGCAAAAGGTTTTCAAGGGCACAACAGGAACAAAGTTGGAACAAAACAAAAGCTGTTGCAAAATCCCTGGCAGCTCTTTCTGTGTTAAAGGAGTTATACTGAATATTGGATTGATTTCAGTGGCCTCTTCCTAACTGGAGGCTGCTTCCTTCTAGGAACTTTACACTGGGAAGGTTTCTTAGGAAAGGTGTAATAAGCGCCTGGGGGCACTGTGACCTTCATACTTGAGAAAAGTATGCAACTAAATCTAACTGTGTAAGCGCAGGCTGCTTCTCACACACTTATCATCTTGGTCTTTGACAGTTTTATGTAGACATGCCAGACGTGCATTTCATGAATACATTTACAGAAGAATGCTTATTCACGTGCACAGATGCATATAGCCTATAGTACCGTACTGTTTGTAAAAGATAGTACAGGAATGTTTTTGAAACAAATCCTGCTGGTTCGGCTGTTTCAACATAAGGCCTGATCCATGGAGTCAATATTAGGGGTGGACAAAATCTACCAGCCCAAGAAAATATTAAAAATTTGAAAACTCATTTAATGCCTTTGTAAATTAATGTAAAAATCACTAACACACGGGATGAACTTTTCACTAACTCGTGATTTTTTACAATAATGTCTGTTTTACCTTTTCCTGTGTCACTGTTAATGGGAGAGATCAGGGGTTAATAACCATAATCAAAGTTTGTGCATTGTTATATGGAGACACATGCAGGTATTGTATTGGTATGTGTAGAAGGGGTTACATGAACACTTGAAACATAAAGTTTTTCTACTTCAGTGGCTTTTATTTGTATGGGTGACTTTCAATTTTACCAAAGTAATATTTTGACACCCTGTCTTTACTTTTACCCAAGTGTGACTTCTTTTCTTTTACAACACGGGACATATTCATGCTGTATCGGCTTGTCGCAGTTCTACGTTAAAGCTTTATAATGTTTTCACTGAGTGACAAATTCAAACCCAAGACTAAATATTTTTATGGCTGCACTGTTGCATCAAACAGATGTTGCAGTTGTCTTGTGCATTAGTTTGTACACATTTTCTCAAAATTCTGCCTGACTGGGTTTTCAGGAAAATGTGAGACCAGGGAATAGGTTGTATGAATTTGAACAATGTTTGACTGCACAGCATGCATTTCTGCTGACTGGCCCACTGTTGGGTTAGTGAGTTGCTGAAACATGCAGCTGTAATGGAAAGTTATATATTAACTTCATGAGAACTTATATCAAACACAGGGAAGTGACGCAGATGCATACATCCTTTGAGAAAGATAGCAATAATCTACAGTTTTATCTTCATACACCAGCAGGATATCTTAGAAGACAAGCCTTGAACTGCAGTTCGGTCAGGAACAACAACAGAGACACACCTCTGTTATATGATATTTCAGACTGGAGTAACCTCTGCCCTTAAAGAGGACCCCTTTCCTGAGTGTCTCCCGATGAGAGCCATTCACATCAGAGATGGGGATGTTACCACCTAATGATGGTCCACCCCTCTTCTTTTTGACCTGAAGTGACACAGACCCACCCCCTGCGCTTCGACGACGTGTGATCTTGTTTTCCTGCTAAACCTTCAACTACACCGTGTGCTCCTGGCAAGGGATCGGCAGCCAGTGGCTTGCGTAATGTTTGCTACCACTGGGCTTATGTTTGAGGGGCAGAAGGTGAAAGGAGGAGGAGAGGCAGGAAAGCCTCCGGTCACAAGACATTCGACTCCTGAAAACAAACCGTACACAGTTTTAACTGGAACACCCTTGATAAACAAATGAATGCTACACACAGCATGTATGTGGACGAAGGATTATATACAGTAATAAATTTCACTTAGACATACAGTTTAACAACAAAACACATGACACATAAAGCACTTACACTCCCTGGCACTGAATGCAACGTGTGGTAAAATGCTTACCAGTCATTGTCAATTTCTATTATTAGTATCTTAATTAAGTGTATGCATGTAAAAGAAAAATATTAATATGAGATGTTGCTCTGTCAACATACCCTTGCCTTTAATCTATTAAAATACTGTATGAATTCATCATGTCTGTGTCAATTTTGCTTTGGCATCTCACAATTAGCAGATGAGACAGCAAACGTTTCTGCATCATCAGAGTTCTTGGATTCCTTTCATTATCACAACCATGAGACAACCACCTCCTCATCAGGCTCCAAAACGTGCCGCGTGCGTCCGCCTTCTCACATGTCAGAAAAGGTGAGGGGCTGCAACTAGCTATTGTGCTCATCTGCCTTGTCAGTTACCGCACCTAAAATCCAAATGATTTCTGTCCATTATGAGGAGAATTTTGTGTGTTTTGAGTGCATTTTCCATTTATGTAGCTACTTTATAAGTTTATTTTTAAAGGTTTCAAAAGTGAAAACTTTCCTAAAGCAAATATACTTTAAGTCTATCACAGTTAGTCTAATAAAAATCTAAATATTGGAGATGATTTCCTAGTTGTATCCAGTGGTTACGGTAACAAAGTGCATTTACTCAGATACTGAGGTACTTCCATTTTATGCTACTTTATATTTCACAACATTTCAGAAGGAAATTTTGTACTTTTTACTCCACTACATTTATCTGACAGTTGTAGTAACAGATTTCTTTTGTACCCAAAAGTCATACTTGAGTAAAAGTAAAGATATTGTGTTAAAATAATACTTTGGTAAAAGTGAACTGGTAAAAGTCATTGGATGAAAGTATGTGCCTTTAATTGTCATTTTATACTGTTTATCTCAGTCAGTGTACAACAAATCCACACTTTTATCATTTTAAATTTATAGGGAATGACACCAAACATCAATATCAGTACAACTTTGGAGTTGGTGAGTAAAAAGTAAAGAACAAGTACCTAAAAGTTGTACTTAAGTACTACACTTGAGCAAATGTACTTAGTTACATTTCATCACTGGTACAGTGTATACACACAAGCATATACAAGTATACTTTTGATACTGAGTAAATACATATATGCAATGTGCGTACATTTTATATCAGATACTTTAAGACTTGTACTCAAGTAGTATTAATATCACCAAAGTAATATTTTAACACGACGTCTTTACTTTCATTCAAGGATGGCTTTTGGGTCCTTTTAACAAAACAGATTCTGTGGTATGTAGTGTTGTTTCAGACTTGTCCCTATATATTAATGTACTTAGTTACATTCTTTCACTGTTTTTTTTTATATAGATTTAATGACCGAATAGTATATAAAAAAGTAATCACAGTAATCACCCAAAACATCCCAGTATTACAAAATAATACTGACTTAAGAGTACTTTTACTTTTTGATACTGGAAGTAAAATTTTTGATGCATACTTTTTAACTCGTACTTTTGTAAAATGTTGATTGCAGGACTTTTACTTGTAGTTAAGTCTTTTTCATCTTTGATACTTTTACTGTACTTGTAAAAAGAGCCGACATCTGAAACTTTCCTCTAGATTGCATGTGTGTTTCACTGTGTTTGTATGGCCTATGATACTGTGATACTGAAATGCCATAACAGCTGAGGTCATGTCACTGCTCCAGTATGAGTAGTTAACTGCGTGCAGTGACTCAGACAGGGGATTTCTTTGAACACCCATCTGGCCATGGCCATTCATTACTGGTTGTGACTCTGACGTTTATGGCATTATAGATGCAAATTTTTCCATTTCTGAGCCACACAAAGAGGGAGAAGGGTGGTGCGTGTGCGTTTGCACTTATTGTTTATGTACAACATAGCACAAAGCTGACAAATTACTCTTTAATGTTCAATCTCCTCCCTATAATGTGGCGTTGACGTCTAGTGACAGCAGCAGTGGCAGTTAGCCTATTATCATGATTTCACCTCTGTCACAGTGTAAACTGGTGGATCTGGTCTGTCTACATGTTGCACTGGTCCCATCCCTCTCCACCTCCATTGAGATCCTCATCTCTGTCATCAAAACAGGCAAAGGTGCTGATTGTCATGCTGATGCTAATTGGGGTTACATTTACAAGTTTTTTAAGTAGCTTTAAGGCTGGAAAAATCATCTTACAGACCTTCTGACAGTATCACACCAGTGAGGGAACATAACAAAGTACATTTACTTTGGTACACTTGAGTATATACTCAAGTAATTAGTAATACTTAAAGGTGGACTATGTAATTCGGGGGAATGCTGTTTATTTAGAAGAGAAAGATCTTCATTGGCTTTTAAGCCTAAACAAACTAATAAACAAACTCTTTTGTTTTCATGACTGAATAAACTGAATAAACAAACCGACCTCACAATTTCATACTGTTTTACTTTGTTTACACGTGGCGGACCCTGCCACGTTTCTAGCTTCGAACAGTGTTCTGGGGACCTTATTTTCATCTGAGAACAGCTTATTTATTCAGTTCAGAAAAAATAAATATTTCTGAGTTGTATTATTACTTCTCCAAAACCACAACGTGACCCTTTAAGTATATGTATTACCAGATACGTAATCTCAAGTCCTATTAGTATGGGTCACCTTAAACATTAATTTAACACAATATCTTTACTTTTACTCAAGTGTGACTTATGGGTACTTTGCACACTGCGTGTATTCATTCTGTATGTCGCAGCTCTACATTAAAGCTACATAATGTTTACACTGAGTGAGAAATTCAAACCCAAGACTAAATATCACTGTGGCTGCACTGCTGCATCAAACATAAATATTGCAGTTGTCTTGTGCATGATTTCATATACATTTTAGCCTGACATGTTTGAGACAAGAGAAACTTGTACTAAAAATAAAGTTGTGTGAATTTTACTGCACGGCATGGATTCAACTGGTGGATCTGGACTGTGTACATGTTGTACTGGTCCCATTCCTCGCCACCTCCATTGAGACCCTCATCTCTGTCATGAAAACAGCCGTAGGTATTCTTTGTGCCGATGCGCACGTACTCGCCGTTTCGTTCCTTCATGAACGTGTGGCCCCCGAATCAAAACAGAGCGCACCGGCCGCATACCATTTCGTGCGTTTTATCAATTTTGTTCCCTAAAATATGTTCGGAATCTCACCTCAGACGACATTAAACTAATAAAAAGACAAACCTCGTCAACGTATGTCTTTCTTTTTTTGGTCTCTTACACCACTTTTGGTAGCTGTTTTACAATTCTTACCTTGAAAAGTAGTGAAGTTGTGGTCGTGAAACGAAATGGGACCTAGCCGCCATATCCTTTTCTAGAAAACACATGATCCAACCAGTGTGTTGATGCAGTCCCGAGGAGGGAGGAGACAAGGAGGAGTCAGCGGGGAGATTATAAAAGCATGTGCGCTGTTGCTGGTTAGCCACCTTCCACGCACTTTCTATCAGGCGTATCCCCCCCTACGACCGTCCTCTGCGGCTTTCGAAGCAGTGGGTCAAACAACGACGCTAACACTGGAGCTGTAAAATTAACAACGGGGTGAGTAAAAACAAGTTGCTTTGGATTTAATTTAAGTTGCTCTGTCTATGTTTTGTTGGCTGTTTCGAAATGGCGAATTCACCCATTTGGTCCGCAACCCTACAGTAATGTTGCATTTTTTGCTAACTGTGGCTAACATTTGACATTACATTTAAATCTGTCATAACGGACGATCAGTGCGCGAGACCAGTGCTCGCTATTTGACCGTTATGCCTCGGGAGCAGCGTGTTAATGTTAGCTAAACGGTTAGCCTCCCTGAGGCTTTTGTAGCGGCCGCTAACTGCTAAACTGAAAACATCATGGCTTTTCTGACATATCGGCTCATCTTTGCCCAGACTGCAGTATTGTTCTCAGTTTCGGTATGTGTTATATTCTTACATTTGCTTATTTGAATGGCTCTAACTAGCTAAACGTGCGTGGTTGTTGCAGTTAGCTGTTGCTGTTGTTGCACTGCGATTATTGTTGTTGTTGCCTCATGAACATGTGACGAATGAAAGCTAACGCAAATCCGCCACGGTCCGATATTATTCTGCTGGGCTTTCATTTAAACGCTGGTGATTGCACGTCGGCATCTCAGATTTTTATTCTGTGTTTTGTGTTATTGTCCACAGGGCTCCCGTTTAAAGCGCCGCAGCAAGCTCACCAGCCAGCGCAGTGTGATCACTTGCGACTCTCTCTGAAACGACTTTCTGTTTCGGAGAAGAAGCAAATTGATTTCCCAAAACAAAACCACTGCCGCCGCCGCACACCCACCAAAAATCGCCCCAAATCGAAGCAAAATGGTTCAAAATAAGATCACCGAAGTCACTGGATTCCACCGCTCGTTCAAGGTGAGCTTGAGATTTGTTGAGGGGACATGTATAAATGCTAATCATGCCTTTTGGGAAGTCTCTCTAATCAGAGCACATTAGTCATCATGTATGAGAGGACCTCACCTTGCTATATATAAACACATATGGCTGACGCATGCTGTGTGGCCTGATGTCACGTGTGTGTTCAGCTAATGGAATTATATCCTGTAGGTGAAGAGCTGTTGCAGACAACATGGCCCTTGCATTCATATTCAGCAATATACTTTGGATTATTTGGTGTCTATGAATCAGACATTCATGATTTATGTAAAATCTTCAGCCCATCAGCTGATGTACTGCTTCAAGCCCATTTCAGTTTATGGTTGCAGGAAGGGAGATAAGGAGGGTTCTAATCAGTTATGATTAACAGTTGATGGTCTCAGCTAAATAGTTCATTGATAAGATACCTTAACAAACACGTTTTTATTGTACTCCCCAGGGGCAAAATCCCTTTGAATCTGACGACTTCACTAAAAATGGATCCCATCTTATTGATTCGTCATTTAATTTTGATTCCTCCCCAAGACATGGTGAGTATTTTAAGTTGAGTGTCTTGAAAACTGTAACTGTTATCTGAGTTCTGTCCATACAATACCTTCTCCAGTTTGGCAGAAATGTACTATTTACACTCAACAAAAACATTGTGCTTGCCCTCTAAACTTTGTTTCCCCTTTAGTGCTTTCTTGAGCTTGTTTGGTTATTTACCAACTAGCAGATAATTATGTAGGCACTCCTGTTTTTACAGACATGCCTTCCAGCCAGCCTATTGACATTCCCGATGCCAAGAAGAGAAACAAAAAGAAAAAGCGTTGCCGGGCAACTGACAGTTTCTCTGGACGATTTGAGGGTAAAAGCTTTTTATTTCCAGTATCATTATTTTGCTGTTTAGAAAGAATTGTCATTACAGACTAGAAAAGATTCTGCTCCTTCATAAGGAGTATTTTCTTAACTTGTTAACTCTGTGCCACAGATGTCTACAGACTGCAGGAAGAGGTACTAGGAGAGGGCGCTTATGCCAGAGTGCAAACATGCATCAACCTCATCACCAACAAAGAATATGCTGTAAAGGTAAGCCAACAGACACTCACAAACACTTAATGGATGACTGTAATATATTTGAAAACATTAGCATAATGCATGTCGTCTTGTTTCCTGCAAGTCGCCGCTCCTTTCTCAGGAGTCTGTGAATGTCGTGGTTGCTACATAACACTTGAGCTGTCTGTGAGGGGTACCATGTCTAGTGATGAATATAGAGATGTTTTTTATATACCATCGAAGAGGTCAATGGAAAAAGACAGGCTACAGGATGTGGGTCATAGTGTTCATGTTGCCGTTTTTTCACTGGTCATTCTATAGAATCTTACTGAGGAAAGTTCTGATCCTGGGGCAGGATGTTTTGTTTTTTTTTTCCTTTTAGTTCAGCTCTTTAGCGGATGTCTGCAGGCTCTCATCTGTGTTGTGCTACTGCTGTGCTTTTTTTCCCTTTTTTTTTCTTTGAGTGTGTAACACTAGAGGCTGTTAGCAGGCCCCTCCCCTCAATGTTTTTCTACTTGGCCAGCCTATCAGAGAGCTGGGAGGGATATACCCACCCCTTTTCTTTACTCCTATTGCCTACAGAGGACGCTCTTAGTGAGAACATTGTGTACTGGATACTGTGCCAAAACAAAAAACCCACAGAGAGGAGGAGGGGTGTACTGGGTGAGAGTTATGACCCAGGGTGTTTACACTGCTTTGTTCTCCTTCTCACTCAGTACAGTTGTACTTTTGTTTTTTTCCCCTTTTCCTCTCCATATGGGGTGTGGACTTGTTAATACATATCTTGACTCCTTGGGACTTCCCTTTTTTAGCTTTTAAATACAATTCTCATTTCCTCATTTTAAGGAACAAAACATTGTGAAATCTTTTTCTTTGCTGAAGTGTAGAAAAGTAGAACTGGGGCTTGTTTTTCTTATAAATTCTTGGCCCCTCACGTACTAATCCCATTGGGACAATGTGCATGAACGATGCGCTATTTTTTAACTCCTAATTAAAGCCTGTTTGCAGTTTAATTCTGTTGAAGTTTGAACCAAAGTGGCAGTTAAAGAGTGGTTCCCCAGTGGAGCAAGTGTCCATAGCCTGCATTAATATTTCAGAGGAATTGGAGCACAGGTTCAGTCATATGGCCATGATCTTTTAGTATTGTTTACACTGGGATGGTTTGGTAGGTCCCTAGGGACTTGACAGTCCTGGGGGAGGAGGCACGACAGTCGGTACTTATTGGAGGTCATTTAGGAGTCGGAGGGGGCTCAGACTGCTCCTGCCAGATGTCCAGTCTCGCCCCTCCCCCTCCAGGCTGGGGTGAGTTGTGTAGGCTCCTTGTGTTGCAATTGTAACAAAAGCCTTAGAGCAGCAAGGACAAGCAGAGGGCTGTGCAGTGCCCTGGTTTCCCAACATATCCTTTGCCTTAAAGGTACTATTTCACAACCCTGGGTTGATGTTTGAACCTGCAGTGTGACTTAGTGGGGCCTTGTTTTGCAGCAGGCTGCTGGGATATGGATAAATAACCATAAATCAGTTCATCCCAAATAACTGCCATCCAGTTTATGTTGATATGCATTTATCTGCACATGTCATTATCAGAGTGGGTGGTTTGTGTAGTGATCCAGCGAAAAAGTGAACTGAGTGGGGGCTGTTTGTGCTGCTGACTCAGACTGGAACAGTGCAGAGGCTTTGGACTGCTCACAGGCCTCTTGTCTGTGCATTAATCCTAGACACACACTGCAACTCTGGCCCCACTGGGCTTCAATAGCAGCTGTAATCCAGCTACCAGGAAGAGAAACATGCACAGCCTCCCAAGCAGACAATAACTAACCAGGGCTGGAAAATTCAGGCCTTTTGCTTTGGTGTCAGCAGTCTGTCTTTCTGTCTCTCTTGGCAGGGCATCGTGCAGCTGGTGGCCCCTCAGTGGTTTAGTTCCAGGCAGCACAGTTATATTTAGAGAGCATTTTTTTGTTGTTATCGTAAACAGTTTTTGGATTAACTCATGGGATGTTTCAAAGGAATGCTCATGGCTCCTTAAGAGCACTTAAGATTTAAATATGGGTCACACATGACTGCTTAATATAGCGCTGCTGTGACTTGATTCATTCTCACTCTGTTCCATCTCTGCTTTGGCATGCTGGACTGAAAGTAGGTTAAACTTGGCAAGTGTGTCACAGGGTGGGATAAAGGTAGGACAACTGGGAAAATGCAGTTCTGGAGGAAACCAGCTACAGGGCTCTGTATATGGAATATATAATCTATGCTACAGTAAACACAGCCACGGGTGGGGTTTTGTGGTGCAGTGGAAGGGGACGGCCTTCACCCAGATATTAACTCTCACAGGCGGGTTGAAATTTTCCTCTACCATCAGAGCACTTTCACAATTGTCCTCCATCCAACTCCTGTGAAAAACATGAAAGTCAGCCTCATTTGTTTACGCTATTTTTAGATAATCTGACTGAACTGTAATGTTCTGTTCCAGATCATCGAGAAAAGACCAGGTCACAGCCGCAGCAGAGTCTTCCGTGAGGTTGAGATGCTCTATCAGTGCCAGGGCCACAGGTAATGTCTTTCTGTCATGACCAACCGCAGTAATGCCATCTGATGAATATATGCGAACAGTACCCAAACTGACTGATCCTATTTGTGCTGAATCACATTGTATTGACACTATAGTGCTGAAATCACACAATTTTCATTAAATGTATACTAGATGACTCTTATCACTGGCTCATAGTGCTCTTTTCTTGTCTAAAGTAACATCCTAGAGCTGGTGGAGTTCTTCGAGGAGGAAGACAAGTTCTACCTGGTGTTTGAAAAGCTTAGAGGAGGTGGGTGAATTATAGCTGCTGCAGGATTCCTGCATCCGATCCCTTTGTTTATTTTTAAACATTCCTGTAATGCATGTGCATGGTCTCTAGTGTTAGCCAGTTGTTTGTGTCTGTGTGTGGGAAGGCATTCATCCAAGTATGTCTTGGTACATGGAGCTCATATACTCTCATTTTCCCCTGTATTAGGGTCAATCTTGGCACAAATTCACAAGAGACGCCATTTCAGTGAGCAGGAAGCCAGTGTTGTCGTGCAGGACATCGCCAGCGCTCTAGATTTTCTGCATAACAAGGGTAAGACCATGTATACAATAATTACTCATGATCACCAAAAAGGCGTAACAACCCCATGGGTATATGCGTACCATGACATAGGATTAAGTTCAGTAATTTGGATTGGACACCATATCGAACAGTACAAAATGGCTTGCTCGTTGTATTAATTGATATGATGATAAAAAAGTTTCCTTGATCATGACAGTGGTCAGATCTTACTACAAACCTGTGGCTGATTTATTTTTATTTTTTTCCCCAGGAATGGCACATAGAGACCTGAAGCCTGAAAACATTCTCTGTGAGCGTGCCGACAAGGTGAGTTTACTGTAAACATATGAGCCTAATTAGTCCAAAGTGCAACTAATGTAGTAATAAAGTTTGTTAACTTGCTGCAAGATTATGATATGAACTGTGGTACTGATAAATGATAGTGGAAATTTTTGGTCCCACAAGTACTGTAGATATCCCACACACATGATATGAGGAGATAATGAAATGTAGATTAATATGAATGATTCTTGTATCGTTGTCAGATTTCCCCGGTCAAGATCTGTGACTTTGACTTGGGCAGTGGGATCAAGCTGAACAGCGACAGCTCACCCATCTCCACCCCTGAGCTCCTCACCCCTGTAAGTCCACCTGCATATTGCACTCCTCTTGTTCGCCAAGCAGTTGAGAACATTTTAGAAATGGTAATGGGACACTGCTAGGGGAAGGGTGAAGGGAAATGCATGTTAACAATTTATGGGTATAGCTATTGAGAGCAAGGAGATTAATCTGTCATACCGTCTTGGTCACATTTCCCTGAACAGTGGTTTTTATGTCCTTGTTGTGGATAAGCAGGCTGTAAAACAATATCTTTATAGTCAAACTGGCTGGTTGCCTATAGGGCAATCCTCAGTGGTGTTAGCTGCAGGACAGCGAGCTGATTGGAAGAGAGAAAATGTTGTTTTGAGGTTAAAGTAGTTCAGTGTTGGGCAGTTTCTCTGAAATGACGTGGATTGTTTCCTGAATGTCCCAAGCTGGCAGCTTTTGCCTTTCCTTATCATGCTACAGTATCAGCAACACATGGATAGATATCCGCCAGTTTGGGGTTATGATTGTTTAACTCCCTTGCTGTCGTCACAACACAAATCATCTGAGCGGCCAGAAAAGTGGACCCTTGCAACCTCAAAGAGGAATGGTAGAGTTGAGCTAGTAAGCTTTCGTCTTGTGTCAACACATGCTGTCTGCTGGTTGTCTGAGGGGCTAAATGGATGGACTGGAGCAGGTGAAGGATAGTGCAGGAATGTAGTGGTGGGTGAGGGGGTTCCCCTACACTGGAGCCCATCCCTGGACTATTTGAAGTGGAGATGGTTGTGGGGCCACGAGGTGCCTCGTGTTTAGTCTACATTGGCCTGTATATATGTCTGCAGTGGGGGGCCTATTCATATGTCTCCTTGTTTTTTTATTATTGAATATGGCCTGCTTCCCTACCCTTTTTATATCAAGTTTTGTTGTGGAAGGAATGTTTCTACAAAACCACAAGACATGATGTGATGCAATGCAAAGAATTCAGTGGGGAAAAAAGTTGATGCCTGAGGACACAATATAATAGCCTTGTAGTGTAATAAGTCTGCAGGGAACACATTGTGACTTTAACAAGGCCATGTCCAATGGTGGAAAGAAGTTACAATGAGATCAAAACACACCAACTCTCTCATTTCCCTTTTCTCCCTCTGTGGTATGAGAAAAACATCCACCCTCTCTTTCTGCTCAGTCTCCGCCCACTGGCCCAAACCCTGCTTGTGCTGGTCTGCGCTTTCTTTATGTTCTTTATACAAAGGCTCTGCATAAGGCTTGTTCTAGAAATTTTAGTCTTTGCCCATATACCTAGCAACTGAGATGTGATTGGCTAGACCAGTGGGAGGGGGAGGGTAACTGGGAGGGACAAACGGCCCGTCTGCTCATGCGCTCTGCTTGTTTTCTTTGCCTTGATCACAGGAACAATGTTATCTGATTTTCATCTCACTGTTGGCACTCTCACCCAGCCCCCACATTCCTACAGTTGCTGTTGCACAATATCATGTGGTTTTGTACTCGCTGTGTATGTTCCTGAATCTGATCCAAATGAATACATTTAATAAAAGTCTAAGGGTTGTTTGAGTGTTTAAGTTTACAGTGGATGTGTCTGTATGCTCTCTAGTACAGACTAGAACCAGCTGGACCACAGAGGAGAGGGACCTTTCTAAGAAAAGGCTAATTTTAGCCTACTAGGAAATCTGCACATGTGGCTGCCTGTCTGCTTAGCATGAAAAAAAATCTGACTGTTCAAATGTCAGTGTTCATGTGTAGCAGTTAGGCTCTACAACGTGAAGACTTTGCACATGAGCAGCGTGGGCAGTTAAAAACAAAATTAAGGAAGTGTCCCTGTTATTCTTGTCATAGATGCAGGTGCTGCAGCTGTATGACAACAGAACAGGTCTGATCACTGTAAGCCTCTTCAGATAATCCTATAGTTCACAAACAGCAGAGGTGTGTCATCAGTGATGTCGGTATGGTCTGACTAGTCACATGATTTCAGGAAAGCCCCAGGTTGCAATACCAACAAAGCCTGTGGTAACAGCAGCTGATTAACAACTATCTGCAGCTTACAGAAAGGTTTGAGGAGGATGTGACT
The DNA here is from genome assembly GCF_965226575.1 of Pagrus pagrus. Lineage (NCBI taxonomy): Eukaryota > Metazoa > Chordata > Actinopteri > Spariformes > Sparidae > Pagrus > Pagrus pagrus. Next base: position 23,069,854 of record NC_140190.1, read on the forward strand.
GATGCAAGTTCAGAAGGTGTTTGCAGCAGCAGCACAGGAAGAACAAATGTGATTTTTAGATTGAGGCTCTGTCTCTTATCACAGAGCTGGCAGTTTCAAGCAGCCGTGGTTATCTTTTATCCTGACTGTCTTTTGATTGGCAGTGTGTTTAAAACCAGATTAGCCTCAATTGTTTTATGATAGCGCAGCTATCACATCGCCTTTCACTGTTAGGGCACCTTGGTGGGCAAAAATATCCCTGTTGTATTTCTGTGGCAGCTGCATTTGGCCTGAATCCTCGGGGCTTGTCTGTGGAGGCAGTCACCCCAGACATCATGATGTTGTTGGTGGAAACGTGGGGGTTGGGGTTTTCTCTCCGACAGAAGCAGCTTTGTCTGAGACGATTCCTGTGCAGCAAATTTCATTACATAAGGGTGCAGCAGGGTGGAGGAGGAGTTAAGAGACAGCTGGGATAGGGTACTGGGACACAATAGAGGCCTGCTCAATGTAAACACGCTCGCCTACAGATGGTTTGCCAGACTACAGGCCTCTTAATGATGGCATGTTTTGCTGTGGGCTACTAGACTAAGAAAAACTGATTGGGAAAAGGGCGGATTAACAGGTATTCTAAGAGCAGGTTCTCATACCAGTCGTCTATATTTAGGACAACCTCTTGAAATCTCCAAGAACTTTGACACGAAACACCTTTAATCCAAAGTTGTTCAAGAGGCAACAATGAATTTTCTTTTCCACAAAGCTCTACGTGTCCCGCTGAACTAGCGACCTGCTCCTCTTTTCTGTTCCTAAAGTATTAAAACGGCATTTGGTGTTTGTGTTTCCAAGTTACATAACAGACGAGGGTTCGGCCCAGTCTGTGGCTCTGGACAACCAATCCTCTTTGCCCTGCTCAGTGTTTGGCCTAATTTCCTTCTTAGCTACATAACAGGGCACCGTCAGAGCTGAACCTTCCATTGGCCTCAGCCCATTTTGCCTGGCTTGTGTGCAGCTGGATGGTCAAAGCAGTGACTCACTTCTGCTGCCTGCCTACCCACACTAACGCGCTTCATTATAACATTGCCCTCCCTCCCTCTGCTCTCTATGTAATTGTACACTGTGTTCCTACTTACGTGTCCTGTACGCATTGAGAAATGTTGAATAGCACATTTTAAATGAATCCATCGCTACAGATCAGCATGTGACTATCACATAGGCTGCCCCCACTGCACAGCACAGCCCAAGAGAGGGCCCCAAGCCTTAACACTTAGAACCACGAGGTATCAGCTGAGTGAAGGAATGTGGGGCTTCAGCCAAGAGAGGCTTGTGTTTCTTTTTCTGCTATAGTTGCTGCTTTCTGCTTGTCATCCCTGGGGCTGACACACTTTCTTTGTTTCCTTTTTGTCCCAGTGTGGCTCAGCAGAGTACATGGCACCTGAGGTGGTTGAGGCCTTCAGTGAGGAGGCCACAATTTATGACAAGCGCTGTGACCTGTGGAGCCTTGGAGTCATCCTTTACATCATGCTGAGTGGCTACCCACCCTTCGTAGGCCGCTGTGGTGGTGGCTGTGGCTGGGAATTAGGGGAACCCTGCCACACCTGCCAGGTGAGAATTTGACACATTGCACTGGACATTATTGAGACTTAAACAGTGTATATTCTCATCAAGGTCGGCTTAACTAAATGTTTTTATGTCCATTTCTAGAACACTTTGTTTGAGAGTATCCAGGAAGGAAAATACGAGTTTCCAGAGAAAGACTGGGCTCACATCTCCTCAAGTGCCAAAGACTTAATATCCAAACTTCTTGTTCGGGACGCCAAAAACCGCCTGAGTGCCAGCCAGGTGCTGCAGCACCCCTGGGTGCAGGGGGTAAGTCTTCTAATTGGCAAGCTTCTTCTCCACATCTCTGAATTCTTTTATATTTGGTTACAAGTTGAGGTTTATAAGTAATTAATTTCTTTTTTTTTTATTCAGGGTGCATATGATACTCTGCCGACCTCCATCTTGCATCAAAGGTGAGAAAACTTTAGTTTGCAGTTGCCATTAAAGAGTGTATCCCCTTGGAACCTTTAGTCTGAAGTATTTACAAGATTGATTTTAATTCAGCTATTTTGGTCTCTGATCTTGTCCATTAGATCCAGCAATGCCAGGGATCTGACATTCTTTGCTGACAAGGCCATGGCTGTGAACCGACAGCTGGCTGAACAGGATGGCATGGAAGACCAGCAGCAGCAGGAAGTCCCGTTTGTCATTACAGCTACTGGCTCTTCTATGAGACTCTCTCCTCCTTCCAACTCCAAGCTGGCCAAGCGCAGGCAGCGAGGCAGCCAGCCCAAGGGAGGGCCCGTCTCTGCTGCAGAGCTTCGTCAGCTTTTGGCCCCTCTCGTTATTGTGGGAGACTGTGCCTGAACTTTGTCAACCCTGACCTCCGACCTTCCGTTAAGATTAAAGTCCAGATCTAAGACTGCCCCGAGACTCTCCCTCTCCAGACCTGGCCCTTCTCTCTGACTCTAGCTGGCCTCGGCTCCTCTGCCATTCAGGCTCTATTGCCTCGCTGTAACGGGTGATGCTCCTCGCAGCCCTTTTCTCTAAATGCCTTCTGCCCTTCTGCAGCACTTCTGAAGCACATCAGCCCAGGGCCTGCATATAGCAAACACACACACATGTGCATGTCAGGGTTTGGGAGGAGGGCCAGTTAATGATTTGGGAGAGGGGGGGGGGGGAGGGAGGGAGGGAGAGAGAGAGAGAAAAGTATTTTCTAAGTTATGTTCTTTTGTTTCATAAAACTCAGTTTAGAAGAAATCAAAACACTTGTCTTCAAAACGAAGCTCAGACACCAAAGGACAACCTGTTGTGCTGCTCCCACGTTACAACTGGATCCACTGTGAATTAAGTTATCTGGAATGTTCTCTTTGCCTGTATGTATATGCATGAATGGCCCATCTGCAGATACGTACAAGCTTATGCAATATGCCAAGATGAAGGCTGTTCCTGTCTCGAAGGGATTCAGTATAAAGGGTTGGAAGGGCTGTAAGCCAATGCTGTCCGTGCCTGGTGCGGTCCATTATTATGTGGCTGGGGACTTCAAAGATTGTTTTTTTTTTTTTTTTTTTTTTTTGGTCTCCATTTAAGAAATTCCTCAACACTGAGCCTCTTCTGTAAATGTCTGAGATAAAACTCGCACTCATCTAGCTTGGTGGCCATGCACTTACTGCTCCCAGAGCAACGAATGTTTGTCTGTACCCAGCCAGCCATTTCTTACTTACTGTTGCACCGACTCATACAGTCTATTATGAGCATAGATGCTGAATTATCAGTGGCCACACCTTTCAGTGTTTATATGTGACCATCAGGCAAGTCTAATAGTATTATTTAAACTATTGCACTTGGGTTATGATGCAGGGCCAACCACAAAATGACACTTCTGGGCTCGCTCCGAAGTTTATCTGATATGTTGGTACAAGCTAATTAAATGGCTTGGTTCGGTTACTTCATTGTAAAGAGTTCATGATATGTCCCCTCGCCACAGCTGGAACTTGTGTTGTTTTTTTTGTTTTTTGTTTTTTTTTCTCCTCTGCAAATCAGTTTAAGCATTACGATTTTGAATATTTTGGCAGTAATGGTTAGAGACCCAACCAGAGGTTTGAAAAGCACATTTTGGCCAATGAGACCCAAGTGTCATTTATTGATTAAATACATTTATCTGGATCATCTTTTTTTTGTTCTTCCAAGGGTTCACCATTGTCTTGTTTTTGATGAGACAGCCCTTTGAAAATGATGACATTATAAAATAAAGAGGCAGTTAAAAAAAAGAAACATTTAAAAAAAAAAAAGGAAAAACATTCCACAAAAAGAAAAACAAAAAAAAAAGTCTTCCACGGACGTGTAGCTGTATTAAGTTTACCTTATTTTTCATGTTTGAAAACTCCATGTCAATGTGCCACACTGATATTTTTTTTCCTTTTTTATGGCTGTTAATAAGCTTTTATTTTCTTTATATGGCAATTTTCATGCAGGTGCTGTTCAGTTCAGGTGAAACACCGGATGTTTTCTTTAAGTTTTTTTTTTTTTAAAGTTTTTTTTTATGTTTTCTGTTTTTAAAAGTTCAGAGTATGTGGTGTATGATGAGGTGAGATGGAAAGAGTTTAGATGATCTGGAGCGTTCATGCCCAGCGAAGGCGAGTGTTTAAGTTTTATTTTTTTATGTGTAAGAGTTGGCAATAATCTTTTTTTTTTTTTGTTCAGATTAAGTTCATTAAGCTCATTCTAAAACTGACAGGTAATGGACAGGTGATGAGGTCTCACAACACTGTAGCCATTTCACCAAAGAGGGTTCAAGTCACAATATTGAACATGTGATCCATCACCTAGCAGTGAGAAGTGCAGACTTCTGATTGTCCATGTCCTGTTGCCAGCACTGCAGCGACGGTACTCTGGAAATGGCTCCCTTGGTGTCAAAGGACCCATTATGCTGATAATAGGACACTGTAATAGTTCTAAAATACCTTTCTACAGATGCATAGTTATGGGGTTTTATGTCTTATAATAAGACTTACTTGAATTTGTGTATGCAGCTGTTCTCCATTTGGGAAACTACTTTGCTATCGGTAATCTCAAAGCATTACGCTGATGATCAAGGCAATCTTGGGGTTTTCAAAATTACCAATATCCTTCAGTATTCTGCCTTTTTCTCCCTTTTTTGAGCATCAGACAAGTTGGTCCCTACTTTTTCGATAGGGTTGGATACTCAGATACGCACAGACTTTGGCCATACTCTGTAATATCCTGAGCGGTATAATAAGAGTTTTCGTGGTCATGACCATTTCTACTTTTTGTCAAATGGCAGTAGCTTTTTGGACTGCCTTTTATTGGGGGGAAGGGGGACAAAATGATATCCTTAAGCCTCGCAATTTTTATATTGTAAGTCATTTTGAAGTAAGGAAGTGTTAAAACTCAGTCATTCATTCAAATGGACAGTCCCGTCATCAACCTCCCCACAATTTGAATGTAGCCCACAGGCAAAAGCATTTACAATCCAGCAACATTGATCAAATGTTTTATAATAGTTTATTTCATGGACACCGTGTGGGGTTTATTCTGTCTATGTTGATACGGTCTTCAATCTTTTCTTTGGAGGGTTGACACCTGATTTTAACACTGTCTGAATCACCCCGAGCCCATTGTGTTCATGGGATGAAATCTGAAATAAATGCATACTTTTTAAAGTACAAAAAAATATTTTGATTTAAAATAAGCACTTTACTGTACCATGTGAATGATTGCAGTTCACTCAAGGCAACATTTATGACCGTTGCTACAGAATTTTGTATTGTTTTTCTAAAAAAAAAAAAAAAAAAAATTGCAATAAAATGCTTTGAACTACACATTTGTCTGTCTGGTTACTGTATTGTTGTGTTGTTTTTCTCGAAGCCTGAAGGTCTACAGTGAAAACGCCTGTTTTCTGCTCCCTCCTGTATCTCTAGTTTCATATTAACAGCCTTATCTGTTGGCCAAGGCTGAGGCAGTTCCATCTGATTCAGGGCTGTAAAGCCCTTTATCAGTAGCACTCCCTGATACCTGAGCTGACTGCGTCACATGGCTGTCCTTGGCTGTTGGTAAATATGAGCGCAGTTGTCTCCATACTCTGAAATGTGACAGTGGTTTAACCTTGCGTTAGTCACGCTGAGAGCTGCTGTGTGTTGATGGGAGGGGGCGCTCTTCACAGCACAGGCGGGCCTCGTCTGACCAGACTGATGCAACCTGCTGCAAGAGCTGCAGTTCTGCTGTGCCACCTCATGATGATCTGCCTACAAATACAAAATGACTTCTGCTGAATTTGCTGAATACCAGAGGATCATGTCAGCACCGCTCCATATAAGGATTTGTCATCCTGTCGTTAAAATCAGATCTGAAATAATGTCTGAAGAACTGTCACTGGCGTTTCCTCAAATAGATGAACATAAGCAGGATTTGGCATCAGCAGCAACTGTGTGTACTTGTTGACCTGTCTCTTAGGCCTGCGATTATTGGTCATCACATTTATTTTACCAATCAAAACATCAGTCTATGAAAACAACACATTGTTAAAAAAGAAAATGCACATCACAAGATTTGAAAGCCCATGACATCATGTTATATTTGACCAACAGTCCAAAACTCAACAATAAACAAAATATTACATTTAAAGTCAGTGATGGAATGTAACTAAGAACATCTACTTGAGTACTCTTTACTGTCGTGTTAAAAGACAAACTAAGCCCTTGTGATCTGAAAAGTAACTTGTAACTAAAGCTGTCACATAAATGTAGTGTAGTGGAGTAGAATGTACAATATTTGCCTCTAGGATGCTGTGCAGTAGAAGTATAAAGCTGCATAAAATGGAAATACTCAAGTAAGGACCTCAGATTTGTGCTTTAGTTACATTCCAACACTGGTACTAACTAGATACCAGTGTTGTTAAAAGTACCAAAAAGTCCTACTTGAGTAAAGGAAAGATACTGTGTTAAATATTATTTTGGTCCCCCCCAATTAGTACTTGAGTAAAAGTCTTAAAGTATCTGATATTAAATGTACTGAAGTATCAAAAATACAAGTGAAAGTAGATAATACATATATATGCATGTATTTATTCTGTATAATATGGGTCGACCAATTATTGGATCCCATCTTTTTCGTCTTATTTGACTGCTGATAATCTAAATTAATCTAAAAGTGTGCTACTTTGGTACTGACATTTAGACTCAAACAAAAAGTAAACAAAGTCCTGTTATGTTTGACCAACAGTTCAAAACTCAAAAATACTAAATTTAAGAACCAGTAGTTGAAGGTAACTAAGTACATATATGTATGTATGTATGTACAGATTGTATTGGAAATCATTTACAAAGTACATGCCTGGATCAGGTGACAATCAATCATCAGTGACGCTGAAACCAGCAAATATTTGGACATATTTGATGAAAGTAAAGTATTTCAGCTCTACAAACAATGATCACATTAATAATTTGTCATTATAAATCGTCTATCTTTATAAATCCTTTCTTATAACTCTCCACAGAAATAAAGAGTTAAAACACAAAACAAATGAAAAGAAAAAAACTGCCAGTTGCATAATTTCTATTTCAGCCCTGCAAACGTCATGAGGCCGGAGGAAATTAAATGATGCAACAGCAGAGGGCTTTCTGTACAATCTCCAGAGAACATGTGTGTGTGTGTGTGCGTGTGTGTGTGTGTGTGTGTGTGTGTTTGTGTCTGTGCTCGCGAAGAGAGACTTTACAGGTGTTTGTCTCCCTCTTGTGGACAGATCTCACAGCTGCATGCAGAATCACACTGCCATGATAACGCTGAAGTACATCTACTCAAGTAAAATATTTATAAATGTCATATATTTTTTTAAAGTATGTTTAAATATGTAGAATGTACTTTTATTTGTACTCTTGATTCTTGAATTTATTTTTGCCAGGAAAGTACTTCTGATACTTGAGTACATTTACTGTCAGATACTTTCAAGATTTTTACTTCAGCACTATTGTTATGGGTGGTAAGTAATATTTCAACACAATATCTTTATTTTTTACTCAAGTATGACTTTCGGGCACTTTTTACAGCACTGATATTTAGTTTATAGCAGTTTAGAAATCAAATAAGTAAAAATATGGGATCCAATGAGCAGTGACTGATCTTATAGTATATACTATATCATTTTTTATACTATTAAAATGAGCTCCACTACAGCAGTAAAATGCAACATACACATTACTGCAGCAGTGGTATTAATCCAACAACACCAGATATAATAGAAAAACACTGACAGGGAACATCTTTTTATATCACGAGTACTTTTACTTTTTAAAAAAAACAAAACAAAAAAAACTTTTGTACATCTTGCCTATAACACTATATTTTTACAGTGCGTTAAAGTTACTTTTACTTTGGTAAAGGATCTGAATACTTCTCCCACTACTTGTTATGATTAACAATCTCATAAAGATGCGGTAGACTAAATAAATAACAAATAAAGAACATTTTATTTCTTATTCCATCCATTCCAAACATTACATAAAGGAGGGAACAAACCAACCTTGTGTGAGCCACAGATCATGAGATGTGAAGTCATGAGATCTGAAGAGGGTCAATTCTTTTTTTCTTCTGCACTGTGCACATGAAGATAGAAAATAGGAACATTTTCTGACTGAGTGTTCTTTATAAACTTCATTTGCTCTATTTTCTCTCTCCCTTGTAAGACAGTTTGTAACTTGGAGAAGTGCTAAACAAATAAAGTTGATTATATCCTATCCGAGGTATATACTAATATGACCCCAGTGACAGGAAGTGTTCACAAATAAGAAAATGGCAAAGTTGGCACATTGTAAAGGAAAAGTATTTTTATCCTGGACACTAACATTACTTTCATCTGCATAATCTAACACATCCATGTTGTACTTGACCAAACATTTTTCAGGAGCAGTCTTGAGACAAGTTGAGTAAGAAAGATTATCAGTCTGCAGACACGATCAGTAGAAGGTTTAATGTATTCTGGTGATGCCTTACCTGCATCTCAGTTCCTAAATGACAAGAACAAGTGTCAAGTAATAAAGCTAAGCAGTTACCTGGCTTTCCATTTCATCTCATTAGAAAAACAAACACTAAAGTATTCACGCGCTGAGTTTAATGAAAAATCTCAACTTCAATTTAGGCTAGATGCCTGCAAGTCTTTCTCACAGCAGACACTTTGACCTGTCACAGCAGGAGAAACACCTCAGGTGTTTCTAATAACATGAACGAGGGCTCTGCTGTAATGTTCCAGTAAAACATGTGACATTTGTGATAGACTGAAATTATTATTTTTCTTATTTTCACCTTTGCTTTTGTTTATGTTTGTCTGACATGTCCAACAGTGTTTTCCTTTTTTTAAATGAACCGTGTGTTTATATGACTGGATATCCAGAGTCTTATTATTCTCTCCAAACATTTGAGCCTGAGCCAAGTGCAGGTGTATTTGATCAAGGGTTGTCATGGTCTCAGATTTTCACTACACAGTTATTGTGGCCTAAAGAATTCATGTAACAATTGTACCACCTTACCTATACAAAATCTAGAGAAAAAAAAAAAAAACTCAGTCAAAATCATCTACAACTTTGTTTATTGTGTCTTTTGTATAATTTTCGGATGATGAATTACATTTAAAACACAAGTAGGTGGATAGAGAGTCTGTAACCATACAGTTAGTGTACAAAAATAACAATTACACTTTTTTTCTCCATTTTATGGCAGGTGGCAACTGGTGTTCAGGTATAAAATCACCACTATGAAAAAGTGAGATAAAAAAAACCAAACAAATGATTTAGGAGGCGTTGTATTATTAACATGACTATCGTTAACACCATATCTATATTTCCTTTTTAAATATCAAGATTATCGTCAATATCGTAATATCGAGACACCCATAATTCGATCTTTTCAACACTCTACACTACTCTGCATCACTACTTATAGGTTTAAGTATATTTTAGCTGCTGATGAAATAATGAATTTCCTGTTGTAGAGAAGGGAAGGAACAAATGTACAAGGTAGCAACAAATTCAAATAAGGTAGTCACAAATTCAGCTTTTAAAAACGATTAAAACAATCCCAAAGACCAAATTCAATGTATACATAATAGGATATCATCACAAGAAAGCTTTGAGTGCAACCATTTTAGACATTTCTTAGTTTTAGGCTATTTAACACAGCTGAAATGAGTAATAATTGGTCTGCCCTTCAGTACTTCTGTGTCAAAATAATAATCATTAAGACAGAAACTTTTAACACTATATTCAAGTGACTGCTGCCCCATTCAGAACCATACATCTGAAGCTGAACGAGGTTATGGAGTTGACTCATTAAAACAAACATGTACCTGGGTGAGGAGTGCCAGCTGTTACCACTGATTAGGCCTACCTGTTGAGCACACCTGAGCATCGTGACGGTGTGGACCGGGTCACGTGCTCAGCTGGAGTGTACAAAAAGCCTGAGCACGTGTTGGTGTGAAGTTTGAGAGTGGAGCTGCAGGTAGGTATCATGGAAGATTTTAGGAACCATTTGTGGAGCTTAAACGTTTTTCTACTTCTTGTCAGGACATCTGTGATTTTTTTTTTTTCTCACTAAGAACCCAAGTTGCTGTTGGTGGGGATAAAAAGACACAAATAAAGGTTAAATATTCTTCTTCAGCACATACAAGATGGCTCTCCATGTAAATGTAAGAAATGTTTTTCCTTTTGCTGAAGAAAAATATTTTACTTTTGCTTTATATACTTCTGTAGATTTAGATATTTGCTTATTTCAAGTTAACACCAGATGTTTTTTTATTTCTAGATGTAAACTAAAATCTTAATTGTATTCCTGACATTTTGCACCTTAATTTTCATCTGAACTTTTCCTCTATTGTTTCAGCTCTGTCAGGCCTTCTATTATATAGCTTTGAGTATCCTAAGCTTTTGCATCAAATGCATTTTGTAAACTGTTTTTGATGCTAAACAGACTAAATAAAGCTATAACTTCAGTCTAATTATGTGCTCAGGCAAACGTGATTTCACAAATTATTATTAGTTTAGAAAACTAAAGAAGTAGTTGGACATTTTGGGAAGTGCGTGTATTCGCAGCCAGCTCTCTATATGAAGCAAAGTTGAAGGTTGTTCACAGCTGAAAAATGAGGACGCATCCCAAAATGGCGGACTACTCCTTTCAAATTGGCAGCAAATTCCATGTATGTATTTACTTCCTTTCCAGGGTATTTGACTCGAGCACTTCAAGACAACCCGTCACGGGACACCTGTGAAATAAAACTGTTGAAACATGTGTCGCTTATTTTGCAAAACAAGTTTTCAGTCAAACCACAGCTCTACAATTAGGAGCCAAAGTCATTTTTATGTCTCTTGTTGAGCACACACTGGTGTTTCTAATTAAGCTAAGCTAGCATTAATTAGCTAAATAACGATTGCAGCCAGCATAGTGATGAACGGAAGTTGATGGAGAAGAAAGTCAGGTCTCTGGGACTATTTCCATTATTGTCCTCAATATTCCCACCTCACATTAAGATTTTTTGTAGTTTACAAGAGTTATTAAAGGGTTTCTTTAGCCTCCTGTTAGCAGCATACTGGGTGAAAAGTTTTCACGTTAACCGTTCATTAGCTTCCGTGACGTCAACAGCGCGACATGTTAATTCACGCGATATTTCATTCTCCCGATCAATCCAACATGGCGCCGTAGGGACGTTGTTATTGTTCCGTCGCCTCTACAAGCTTTCGCCAGTACGACAAAAACCACGCAGGAAAACGGACGAGCGTGTTCATGCGGGCATGAGAGGAACATCTGGAGATAATGCTCAGATCCACCGGCTTCTTCCGAGGGATTGACTGCCCATTTTACGCTGAATACAGCGAGGGCAAAAGCAGTAAAAATGGGTGCAACAGACCGTACTGTCACTTCAGGCACAGCCAGCAGAGACGGCCGTCCTACGGAGCACCGGCAGATGTTAAAAAGCAAAGAGATCTTCAATCCACACAGAAAGGTGCTTAGTATTATTTATTAAATCCGCAAGTGACTTTAATGCTTTCACGTCTTAGCTGGCTGTGTTGGTAAGGAGGACCACAGGGGTGAGAATGTCAAAGCGGGTTAACGAAACTAACAACGATGTAAAGTGAATTTCTGTTTGTTAGCTTCACTCTTTAAATAACCGTCATTTAAGCATCTTACCAGTCCCACCCCTCCAACCGATGTTAAGCTAGGAAGTACAAGACAAACTATTCAGCACATACAAGGAAATTAAAGTCTCAAAGTAAGAGACGAACCGGAATTTGAAAGAGAAAAACGGATGATATGTACACTTTGAATAGATGTATATACAAAACAAAGCCTGGAAAACCAAATAAGGTACCCTGTACTGCAGTATAAATGGTAAATAGTCGGAGAGTGCAGTGTCCTGGGTCTGCAGGTAGCAGTGTTTGCACCATAACAGAGAGATGGAGACAGGAGATCATATAGCTACTGTCTTACTGTCCGATGTTGTATATATATGTTTTTGATGAATAATACTCCACTTGTCCTGCTGGAGTCTTATGTTGGCCCCCAGATATAATAACTTTATAGCACTTTTAAAAACAATTACAAAGTGCTGTACGTACAACATAGAAAACAATGAAAGAGTCAAAAGGCAAAACCAGTATTAAGTACAGCAGCAATTACAAATATTACTATAAAGACAACAGAAAGAATTACTCAGGGAGACAGAAATATGTAAATCCTGAATAAAACATCGATCCCAAGAGAATCCTGCTAATTCATCCATAAATACAGAGCATGTGAGCTTGTGTAGTTGCATACATTATGTTTTATGCCATATGTTCAACTCTCCCTGGCTAATAAGTCCTCTGAGGAACACCTTGTGATGTGGTGGGAAGTAGGGATGCTGCAATCCAACTGTTCTCCCCCTGGTATTGAGTAGGGCTGCAACTGATAACTGTTTTCATCGTCGAGTAATCTACAGATTATTTTCCAGATTGATAGATTTATTGTTTAGTCTATGAAATTGTGAAGAGTGCTCATAACTATTTGTGTCTTCTTGAAAAAGCTTCTTTTTCAACAGTCCAAAACTGAAATACTTTTAATTTACCATCATCAGTGACACAGATAAGCAAATGTTTGACATTTTTGCTGGAAAAATGACTGAAACGATAAGTTGCTTATCCATATAGTTGGCAATTCATTTTCTTTTGTTACACTGATCAATTAATTGACTAATTGTTGCAGCTCTCGTACTGATTCTAATTGCTAAACTCATTTCTAATCGGTATAGAACAACCTCACTGCATGGAACCGTTTGGATAAATAAGACAATGCAGTATTATACTCAGGGATTGCTGCAACACTAACATTGAGTGATTGGCCTTCTGTCATTAAAACAATGTAACTTAAAGCAGAAACACTGAATTTTATCATTTGAGTGACAAAGAAACTATTGTACGGTGGATTGATAAGTACAGCATTGTGGCAGACTGGATTGGTGCATCCCTAGCTCCTGAAAAGCTAGTAAGTGAACCTTTTTCTTAGATTGTTAAGACTGTTTGTCTTTCACTCCTGCAGAACAAGGTTATGATCCCTTCAACCCAGAAGTTGTGAGGCCCCAGGATCAGCAGAATGGAAAGCCAGCCGCCTCAGGAGACCTCAGCGGCGCTCTGGAGCTGGTTAACAAGGCCATCGAAGAGGTCCGCAGCGAGGTGGAGAGGGAGAAGAAAAAGCTATCACGGATTGGGGATGAACCGTACGATCCCAGCAAGAGTACCAGTGTGTCTTCATCTGAAGCTGTTAAGAGCAAAAAAACGCCACCTTCACACATGGCCTATGACCCTGGGAGTTATCAGATGACATCTGGAGGTTATAATCCCACCCCTGGCTGCAGCAAGTATACCTTGGATTCAGATAACCAAGGGAACAATAGTAACTCCATGGAATATGTTCCTACTTCAGTGAGGAAGCCTCTATCTCGGACACACACACACCAACTCCCCTCTCCTCCCCCGAGTCCAAAGTACTCCAACAGCACATCCTCTAAGTGTAAATACACTGTGGATAATTCAAGACCATCTACAGATATGGAGTACGACCCGCTGTCCAACTACTCAGCAGGAATCGCAGTGAAAAGCAAGAGGAACAGGGGTGCTGTAAAGACGGAGGGGGCGAAGACACACAAACTATTAGATATGTCAGATGAGGAGTGTGTTGTAGCGGTGAAAAAACCTTGGCAGCAGAGCGTAGACACAAAAAAGTACACTGTCTCTGACTCTGATGGGGAGAGCTCCGGAACAGAGTATCGACCCACCTCGCTCAGTAATGTCCAGCAGAGAAAAGGCAACAGTGGGTCACTTTGGGACGCTGTGGGAAAGGAGAGAAAAGAGAGAACTGAAAGTACGCTAAATGCACTGACACAGAGGAATAAAGAGGACTTGACAGGGGACTCTGACGTCCAGGAAGGTCTTAAACGAAAGGACAGCATAGAGAAAAGGAAAGTGACTAGTCGAACTAGTCATGAGAAAAGTGGCAAATCTGAGAAAGTGCACAAACTTGAAAAGGAAGTAAACAAAACAATTGGTAGTAAGAGTAGTAGTAGCAGCAGTAAAGACAAAGGGTCAACTAAGAACCAGGACTCTGCAAAGAAGGAGAACAAGAGTCATGGAAAAAGAGATGATAAGAAAAACATGGTTAAGGTTAAGACATCTGATAAAGTTCAGAGGGAAGGCAGAGACGAAAAGAGAAGTGATGGTAAGATCAAAGTTGTGGAAAAAGTAAGAACAGACTCAAGCAAACGAGATAAAGACACGGAAAATGGTGCGAGGGAAAGTAAGAAACCCAAGATATCAGACAAGGAAAAGGAACTCAGCAAGTATCGCCAACACAAAAATGGTAAAGTTGATAGCAGTAAAAGAGAAAAGGATGTAAAGAAAGTAAGTAAAAGCAGCTCTAGTAGCACAAGCAGTAGTAGTAACAGTAAAGGAATTTCTTCAAACAGTACAGATAAAGTGAAGCAAAACATGAGCTCATCAAACGGCAAAAAGCTTGAGAACAAACGGCGAAGTGCGAGTCTTAGCCACGCCGATCTGTTTGGGGATGAGAGCCCAGAAGAGGCCGAGCCGATAGAGATTGACGATGACGACGAGGAACCAGAAGAAGTGCTGGTGAGAAAATCTGCTGATGCTTTAAAAAGGGGACTTGTGAACAAGAGGAAAGCGTCAGAGCTGACGCCGTCTTCCTCTGATGATGAGGATGACGGCGGCGCGGCAGGTAAGGACGAGGTAGACGGTGTTGGAATCGACTTCTCTAGTTTCCAGGATCTGGACTTTGACTCAGATCCCATGGAGGAGTGTTTGCGGATCTTCAATGAATCAAAGGATGTGAAGAGGGAAGACAAGGGAAGGCAAGCTAAACAGGTATTTCTTTCTTGCCATAGTGTTTCATTTACTGAGTCATATTTTGTAAATGACCACTTGTGATTGAAAAACCATGTCTTGTTGTGTCCTCTCAGCCCTCTAGGGATTCAGAAGAGGAGAAAAGCACAGAGAGCACTTTAACAACTCTCTTCCCCGGTCAAAAGAAGAGAGTCTCACATTGTGTTGCCAAAGGAAGTGTAAGTTTGTCACCTTCACATTTTTGTCTTTCTTCATCCCACTATGTTGCCACGAGCAAAATTTAGTGGAAGTGGAATTTGAGTATTTTTAAACCTGGGCACATGTTTTGGTGCATCACACTTGCCAGATGTTTTGGAATCAGTCCTGTAGATCACCTCAGCCGGCAGCTGTGACACGGCTGCAAAGTAATTTGTTGGGCTAACTCTGACGGTCAAAGTTAGGTCCATTAAAAGTGCTTGTTTTTGTCACTGACAGGCTGAGGTTGTTATTCAAAGTGTCTGACAGCATTATGGAAATGATTCCTACAGAGATAGTAGTTGTTGTTAAATGATAAGACCCTTTTTGTAACCAGAAACGGAAGTCTTGCTCTGAAATCTCATGAAAGGTGAGTTGTTGCAGTAAGAAGATGTTTGAAACATGAGTCACAGTTTGGAGTTTACCTTGAGGAACTGCAAGCGAGAATGTATTTCCGGGCATTACTGACTGTTGGGGCTGACCTGAATGTTTTGAAACGTATAATGTTTCCATTTTGCTTTTTGTTAATGCATTACATTAGGGCAAACACTCCTGAACATTGTTCACCCCAGAATCCAGAATGAATTTTAGCAACAACGTTTCAGTACAAAGACCTTCATCAGGTTGTCTTTGAAGATTCTGTAGGTCTTCTCCTACTGATCCACAGGTGTGCAGAAGTTTTACTCTGTGAATGCATTGTATCAAAAATAAATAACCCAGCTGCAACATTATTCATCATTCATCATCACATGAATAACCATTAGTTGCAAGTTGTCGAAAGAGTGAAGCATCTAGAGTAACTTCAAAATTTACAAAGATGACCTCCAAAAAGACAAGTGTCAGTTATAACAAAGTAAACTGACATATCAAAAAATCTGCTACAAGTTTGGCAAATCACCTGACAACTGGAAGCAACAGCTCAGCCTTTTGCAACTGCTAGAAATGTCTTTATGGCTGATGTGAGCGTAGTGTGACCTAAATGCAAAGAAACGTAAAGGTTAACATTCAGAGTGAGACTTCTTGAATGAAGTCTAACTGGTTACAACAAGATTGTTACTATACAACAAAAGGTCGATCTCCGGTGGAAACGTTTCCATAATGTTGTCAGACACTAACAATAACAACTTCACCTCAGGTTTAGAAATACCGGAATTCCCCTTTAAGCCAGTCAGTGAGAGGTGAACACACAGTATCTCTACCTGGGTTATAAAACAGAATCACAAGATAATCCAGAACATGATTTTTATATAAATCATGCTTGTGTACAAAACAGTAATTGTTTAAAAGGAGTACAAGTTCTACAGCTTTATCACAGGAGGACTGTACAGAATAAACACAGTGGTAAAGTAACAGTGTTCAGTCGTGTAAGTATTATGACACAAAGATTCCCTCAGGCTTTTGGATAAGCTGCAGTTTTGTCAGTATCATTTGAAGTCAAACTCTAATGAAAAATATTATGTTTTATCACAGGTACAGCTGGTGGTAGAACATGAAAACAGACAAGGAAGTGAATACTAGAACAATGTGAAAGTATCTGTGTAGCGGGGTAGGTGTCGGGGATTTCCACTGGTACAGATTGCAGCATTTAAACAAACCATTTGATCCGACTATCAAGCAGTCAGCTGACTGTGTGTTATAAACAGTCAGGTCAGATATTTGGCAGCCTGATCAGCCTTGTAAAGATGCTTTTGACAACATGGTCTTTCTGGAGTAAACTGTTAATGGGTCAGCTTTACCTTTACCTTTACTTTTTATTAATTGAACTGAAAATATGTAAAAAAAGAAAGGCGTAGAAATACAGAATCCATATAAACAGAATAAAACATGAATGTAAAGGTGTTCAAATCAGTATCAGTAGCTATTTGCATCAGCTTCAGTGGTGCAGTAACATTATCATGACTAGGGGTAGACAGATTATCGGCCCTGGCCAATTATCAGGGCGATATTCAGCATTTTCCCGACTATCGCCATCGATGATTTTTCCTTCAGATTGTAGATAAAATAAACTAATTTAGAAATATGATACTTCGGCTCTGATGCAACATCCTCTCACACAATGTCCCTCACAAGAGTGAGCTCATACTGTATGTACAGTTACAGGCAAATTTCTGCTGCTTCCTTCTTGCAGGTAGCCAGAGAATAACTTAACGTGATTCTTGTCTTTTCAGCATCAACTATTGACACAAAGCGTTCACTTTTTAATAGAAATGTGCTTTTGTTTTTATCAGAATGAAGCACCTTCAAAATCAGCGGTGCGGCCGTACAAGAGACCCACGGCTCAGGAGGCCTGCTACCATCGGATGCAGATGGCTCAGCAGCAAGCTGCTCAGCTTTCTGCTTCAGTCAAAGCTGCCTCACAGAGCTCCAGCCAGAGCTTCTCTGGAGAAAGGAAGAGAATCGCGCACCGTCCCAACCCACAGATGACATCCTCCAAAACAAGTATGAGTGCCTCCAATAATGTTTTATCACATTTAAATTCAGACGTAAGATCAGACGTCAGGAATGTAAAAGTCCGGCCCCCTGGCACTTCTCTTTATTTCAAATCTGGCCCTTCTAAAGAAGTAGTTGAAAGGCCTGCTCTTTACTGGAGCATGATTCACTTTTTCGTCTATGTATAACCACTTTCCACTGATTATTTTTTAATACCTTAAAATGATAGCCTTAAGTAGATGTAATGGTCTGTCTCTCTTCTCTGATGGCTAATATGGAGCTATTCCAACTGTTTTAAGTAGAAAATCACGTGTGTGTGGGTTTCTAGGTCCTGCAGATGTTAAACCAGCTGCCAGTCGAGTGTTGTCCCCCAGCCAGACTCATCAGACTGTAAAAGCCCAAACCACCGCCGGCATCTTGTCCAAGACATCGTCCACGTTCATGCAGAAGAGGGTGGCACACACTCCCACCATGAAGGTATCCATAGAATCCACAACATTACATGCTGCTGCTTGTTTGGCTGAATGATTGTTTTGTGGCTGGATATCCTTGAGTTACCTCGATGATTTACAGGCAGAGGTGGGCTGAGAAATGTTTGTTTAATCTGTAGGATGTGATTTATCATCAGTGTTCTCTTTTCCAGAGTGCTTCAATGAGGCGGCCCGTCATCCCCACTGAGTTCGGGGCCAAAGTTCCCACCAACGTCCGCCAGCGCTACCTCAACACTTTCATAGATGAATGTGTCAAATTTTGCCCATCAGAGGAGGTTGCCTTCAATATGGTACGAATAACACCCAGCTTTCAAATGCTCTAATCAAACACTGCATGCAGAGGAGATTCAATGACAGCTTCAGCTGAACAAGTCCTGACAGAAGTTTGACTGTTTCAGGCTCTTGACGAGGAGAAGCTGGTGTACGAGCGCAGTAGCAGTAAGAACATCTACCTCAACGTAGCTGTCAACACCCTGAAGAAGCTCCGCAGCAAGAGCAGCTCCCGTCCATCACCTGTCACCAGTATGTCACCTCAGTCACTGTGCAGTACAGCTTAGAGTATTTACTCTTTGTTGATACACGTTGTGATAATTATGAAACATTCAGTGATAACTTCTTTGTGTTTTTCTACAGAGAACCCGGGTTCAGTCGCTAAAAGGAAGGCCCAGTCCCATGAGGAAGTTCTGGGGGGTCGTCTTGCTGCTACAACCAGCTTCACTGTCAACAGGATGGGGAAACAGCAGGAGGAGAAACTCATCGGTAAGGGACAAGCCATATTTGTGTTTTATTCTGTACACAGAGTACTCTGGACTGCAGTCAAGATGGCAAGAAGTGTTATGTTTGCAGTTTTCTCAGCTCTATTTCTCTACCAACCTTTTTCTTGAACACATTCTTTTCACGTCATTCCCATCTTCCTCTCTCTCTGTTTTTCCTTGTTACCGTGATAACATCGCTGGCAACATAAAAATGCAGATTATACCTCTGATAAAAACAAAAAGCTAAGAGAAGAAAAAAAACAGGAGAAGAAACTGAGAGACTCTTTGTGTCAAGTAGAAACTTGTGATGTTTGTTTAGTCTCTGATGTGTTGAGTCAGTTTATGGTCGTGAAACATATCAAATATCCATGTGACAACCTCAGGTGCTGTTTACCGCAAACTCCCGGCCCCGTGTCCTGACATCATGTGTTTGTTAGACTGTGTTTATAAAACTGTAGAATTATTCTTCTAGTGTGATGAATCCTTAATAACAACTTGTAATGCAAAAATACCAAACACTTCCTCATTACAGCAACTTTTCACATTTTAATTTCATGATTAACTTAAGACAAGAGCTGAAACAGTGGTCAGTTAACTTATAATCAATGAGGAACTAACTGTGATTATAGATTATATGTTAAAGTAGTTTTTGGAGCTGAAATGCCTCTTCAGTGGGCGAATTTGCTATTTTTAAACTGAATGTCTTTTGGTTTTGGACCGATGATTTCTTCACTTTCTCAGTGTGGGTTTATGACATCATTGTACAAAGACGGCATTTGTCCGTCTGTAACTAGAAACCGTCTTGTGATGGGATAACACCAGCTGCAACGCCCATCAACATGTTCACTCACATTTTCCCCCAAGTAGAAAGACAGATTCAACTTCTTTAGTCAATGAAAAGTAAAAAGGAAACAGATTCCTACAAATCAGTAGGATATGTCCGAGCTGTTTGTGAATGCAGACAGATAGTATATTTGAATGTAGAGTCTCATTCCCAGGACTTCAAATACTGACATTTTGAGGAGGGAGATTAAAAACTGCCCTTCACCTGTTGTGTGTATTATCTTCACGTCTGTGACATTTTCTACAGATACAGACATAAAAACGGTTGTGAAACGCTGGTATAATGTTGATTTGACTGTCTACAGGTCGTTTTCTGTTATATTTTTGTCGAAAACTGTGTGTGTGTGTCGCTCTAACCTGTTAACGCGGGTGCTGGAATGAAAAGCAAGAAGTATTTGCATGCACCCACGCTGCTAACGCATCCAGTGTGGTCAGCCTGTAACACGCCTTTTCTCTGTTTGGTCTTGCTTTGTCTGCCATGCGTGACATGCGCTGATAGTTTGAAATCAGTCTCGTGATGTTGGGAAGGCGGCGTGCAATAACATAAAATAAAAGTAATCAGTAGTTCCCCTCAAATGCATTAAAACTAAAGTAACAAGCCTGTTTTGAAAATGTATGGAGTAGAAAGTACAGATATTTATGTTCAAATGTAGGGAGTAAAAGTAGAAAGTTGTCAGAAAAATAAATTCTCCAGTAAAGTACAGATTCCTGAAAAATCTGCCTAAGTACAGTAACAAAGTATTTGTACGGGTCAACATCTGTCTCCATCTTCTATCCCTGTTTCTTCATGTTCTCAGTGTAGGTTTTATGACATCATTGTTCAAAGACAGCATTTGTTTAACTTGTTGTGTGTCTCACTGTAGGAGCCACACTGTACAGGAAGCTGAGGGCATACATGATGACAGAGGAGCAGCTCCAGGAGCACGGATACCCGAGATCAAACCCAGAGGCTCCGGGCAAAGCTGTCATATTCAACCTCCCAGAGAAGAAGGCCGTTTCAGACCGTGAGTGAGCCCACAGCTCTCACGCTAAATTACATCATCATTGGGATCTGTAATCCAGCAGTTATTTGACTTTCAGCTGACTCTCTGTAATGTGTTTCCAGCGTTCAGTAAGATATGCTGTCGGTGTGGAGCCGAGTACAAGATCAATGTCAACGGCAGCTGTGTACGGAAAGAGGAATGTAGCTTTCACTGGGGACGACTGCGCAGACATAAAGGTACGTTTGTTTTTATCTAGTGTAAATCGTCAACAAACATCGATATTATGAATGTACATGTTTAGCCAAATCTAACTCACTCTTCCTCTCTCCACCATCTTTTTGCAACTTTAATTTTCCTCTGTCTCTGTTTGACTCGTCCATTTCTTGTCTTCTCTGTCAGTTGCTGGAGGCTGGGAGACAAACTACAGCTGCTGTGCTGCAGCTGTGGGCGCACCAGGCTGCCAAGTTTCCAAGGTATCATCATTTTCAAGCCAGTCAAATATACAGATTATCATGGCTAAATGGGCTACTGTAGACATATAATGGGGCTTTTCGAAAGAAAAACCACTGTCAAACATTAAATTAACGGTGTTATATAAAACAAGGACAAGCTACAGGAGAAAGACATTAGTATCAACTTGAAACTACCTTCAATTACAGAACCGTTTCTCCCACAGTAAAGACCAGTGTAGTGAAGCTCCTGATGATGGTTCTTAAAACTGTCAGATGTTAATTGCCATCTGTAGCCGGAGCTTATAGTTTTGCAGACCAAATAACCTCTTACATATCTAAAATATATTTTTTACACGTCTGAGTTACTGGTGCTATAATTGTCTGACTGTAAATCAAAGGCTCCTTTACGTATGGCAATTTATGTGTCTGTTTCAACGATATAAGAATACAATTGTCACTCGCCACATGCTTCCATGCATCCTTTATGTGGCCATGGATGTTAAGCAGTACAACCACTAGAGGGCGCTGCTAAGAGTCAAATCGGTCTTGCATGGACCTCTAGTTTTGCTTGGCCATCGTCCAGTCTCCTCTCAGCTGTTCTGTGATAACTGTGTCTCTGTGCATCATACAGACAAGTTCAAAACTACAAAGATTCATGATTCAAGATGTTTATTTTCATTCTGGTTGTACAAGTACACGTGTGAAATTCATATGCTTAGACACTCCACTACAGAAATGGTAAATAGTAAATTAGTAAACGAAATGTATATAAAATGATAATAATAATAATAATAATAATAATAATAATAATAATGATAATGATGATACAATGATGAATAAAGAAAAACAAAAACATACAGAATAAAAATATGGATACGTGTCTGTATCTATCTATACATGTGTGTATACAGTACATGTATGTCCTGTGGTCGTTTCTCGCTCTAAGTATTGGCTACACTGCAATTCTGCCCTCCTGTGACGACCAGAGCTACTTCTTCACTGAGCATTAATGAGTCTTAATAATCAGAAGCCCACTGCCCCTTCATTTTGAAACACTACACATTGTCAGTCAAACACCTCCGGGGTAACTTACAATAAAACTTCTATCTAACTTGTTTTGAATTAAGTTTCTGCTCTTTCTTAACATGTTTGATAAACAGTCTCAGACTTAAAACATTTCATATTCCCACAGCAACATGTTCAGGACGGGCGGAAAGAGTCACTAGATGGCTATGTCACGACGTTCAGTAAATCTCTCCCGCCTGATGGCAACGGAGGCGTGTTTGCTTTGGATTGTGAGATGGTGAGTCAGACAGGTTTTTTTTTTACCTGCTAATAAACTCTGAACTGTCATCTGTGTGTGTGTGTGTGTGTGTGTGTGTGTGTGTGTGTGTGTGTGTGTGTGTGTGTGTGTGTGTGTGTGTGTGTGTGTGTGTGTGTGTGTGTGTGTGTGTGTGATTTTAGATTTGATTTATTTAAGACCAGTTAAATACAAATTAATTTGATTTCATTCTTTTGCTACAACGTCGGTAAAATTAAGATTAAAATAATAATGTCATAATGTCACTTTTACTGATTAGTTGTGCTCTACTGAATCTCCTTGTTGTTTTTTCTCTCTTATTAATCAGTGTTACACGAAGCAGGGCCTGGAGCTGACGAGGGTGACAGTCATCGACTCAGAGTTGAAAGTCATCTACGACACGTTTGTCAAACCTGAAAGCAAAGTGGTTGATTACAACACGCGGTGAGTCTGTCTCCTGCAGCTTGACTCTGTGTGGGTCGTGTCTGCTTGTGACTTAAACTTGAAATGAAAGTAATTTTCAGCTGCAGCCCTGTCACACCACAGTCTTCTAAAGGCACTATATACCCCACAGATTTTCAGGTGTGACGGAGGAGGACTTGGAAAACGCAACCATCAGTCTGAGAGACGTTCAGGCTGTGCTGCTCAGCATGTTCAGCGCTGAATCCATCCTCATAGGACACAGTCTGGAGAGTGACCTGCTCGCTCTGAAGGTACCAGGAGTCTTCGATAATCTTCAAGACTTTATGTTTGACACTTTTGAGGATGATTCACACAATGGAAGCTTTTCCTACAAAAGCAGTGTTTTTTCTGTCTGCTGCATGTTACTGACTATAGGATGTGCTTTGACAACATCCAATCAGGGCCCGTGTCCACATAGCATTTTTTAGGGGGTGGAACAGCACTGGTGGTGCGCTCGGGGGCACTGACACATGAAACAAGTGTTTTCGTGTGCTGAGAGAAAAAATGCTGCATATGATCGACACTGCACCTTTGCTGCTTATTATCCGTTTCTTTTTTATTTGACATCAGGACATCAAAGCAAGAAAGCTCTTGCAAAGAATTTTGCAATATTTTTATGCTATATCATGACACAGTATATGTTTTAATATTTTGAAATCTTTATATTGTATTATTATGTAATAATGCATTCTCTGTCTCTCGCTCTCTCTCAGCTGATCCACAGTTCAGTCGTAGACACGGCCATCGTGTTCCCTCACCGCCTCGGCTTGCCCTACAAACGTGCCTTGAGGAACTTGATGGCCGACCACCTCAAACGCATCATCCAGGACAACGGTGAGAAAAATCTTACAGGAGAGGCAGTTGTTTTAATGCTTTATGATAAGAGATGTTATAAACATTTGTTATGATCCATTACTTGTTGTTACTGAGTTGACATAGTCCATCTAAAAAATATAGTACTGCAAACATAGAATAACTAATTTCATATTGTTGATGATTTCAGGTTTATTTGCATCCAGGCATTAAACAGGTAGATGTTGTCGCAAAGCTCAGAGGCATTCAAACAAACAAACAAATCATTTCATGAATTATTTAAAAATAATGCTTTAAAAAGTGACTCAACATCTGAGTCCGTAGTCTGGTTTCATGCAAACAAAACAACAAACAACTAAAGATTGACTAATTGATCAGTCTGCATCAGTTAATATTGATTTGTTGCGTACATCTGATTGAATCAGACCCACAAATTAAAATGAATCTTTTTCAAATTACTCTCAAATTAAAGCCAGTTTTATTTGTGTATCATATACAGTGTTTTAATGAGATTTAAAGGCCCACAGCAGCTGCGCTTCCTTACAAGGCAAAGGTGCAAAACTCCCCCAAAAACATTTGGACAGGACGAACAATGAAAGAAAACTTTATAGGCGCTGCAGGTAGGAAAATGGCAATAGCAGAACAATTATCAGAAAGTCTTCACTGGTCTTTAACAGTAATGTAGTAAATCCTGTATAAAGATGTCCAATAAAACAAGTCCCAGGAGTCCAGTTCAGTGAGTGTAATTAATCCAAACTCATAAATATATATGTGTGGTGTGCTTGTAATATAAATTTAATCTAATATTTTAGTGCAGGCTGCAGTCCAGTAAATCAGTCTGCTTTATTTGATTGCATTACATTGATTACACCACCAGGTGTCACTCATGCACACTGAAGCCTGACTGTTAGTTTCATTCTGAGACACCTCAAAGCTTTCTTGATGCGTTCATGAAATTTTAAAGTTTTCGAGGTATTTTACAAAGGTTTCAAAGACTTCCAATGATGTAGTTTCTGTTTCGGAAACTTAACAGAGTTTTTGTTTTGTTCCTCTCTTATGTCTTCTGCTCCATGGCCTTCAACATTAACATTACCATAAGGTGGCCACATCCTCTGTGTTTTGGCAGTGTTGGTCTGTGGGTTGGTTGTTCCCCCTCTTTGGTCCAGGCTTAAATATATCAACACCTATTGGATGGATTGCCATTACATTTGGTGCAGAAATTCATGGTTTCCTGATGAGGTTTCTGAGGCTATGTTCAGATTGCCAGCCCAAATACAAATACAGACTTTACCAAAATTAATTTTAGGAAGTCTGGACAGCAAAAAATCACATGAAATAAAACTTCTACCACTCAAATCCAAACCACATTTAGAGTTGGTTTGAAATACAACTAGTTTGGGATGTGGGTGCATATATGCATGTGCATGGATATGCAATGACAGTCAAATGACACGTATTGCATTATTTTTTGGGGACCTAAAATATTCACAAAATAAACAATCAACTGAAACATTTTCAGCGCTGCAGTTTTCATGTGGAAGAAGTATGATTCAATAATAATAAGAACAAAATTTCTGTCATTTCACGTCTTTCCAGTGGAGGGCCACGACTCGAGCGAAGATGCGTCTGCTTGCATGGAGCTGATGTTCTGGAGGATCAAGGAGGATGCAAAGGTCAAAAGATGACCTCTGACCCCTCTTCTCCACTTTCCTCAGTTCAACTTCCTGCCTTCATGTTGGTTGAAGGGAGACTGGTTGCAGTTGAAACTGGAGGCCGACACCTGCTGTCAGAGCTTTAAAGTCAGAGCGTTGGGGTGGTGATGGTTCAGCACAGGTGAAGGTTTTCAGCAGAAAAATCGGGAGAAGAAGCCGACTGTCGTTGCTGCCTACTGGACTGAATAAGAGAGCTGCCAGTCCCCTCAAAGCAATAGGAGCCCAAATTAACAGTGTTTTCATTTGCTTATTGGTATTTCAGTTCTTAATAATGTTAGTTTTAAATGTATTTCTGTTTATTTGAGGAGAAAACCTTTCAATAGAAGAACTACCTAAAATGCCAGGGCATTGTCCGCTGAACGATGATGATTACTTTGATATTCATGCAGGCTGCGTCTTCAGCCTAACTTGCACTATAGAAACGCTCTTGTTGTACAGGGCCCAAGTCTGAGTACCTCATCTGTGTTATAAAGGATTCACTTCTAATGAACAACACGTTACTTAGTTACACTTAAGTGCATTGACGTCTTAGTCTGTCGAACATATTGCTTTGTAAATGCACTTGTGTTTTTCACATCGCACCTCGTTTTTCACTGATGCTCTGTTTATGGTGCGGCTCTTATCGAGTTGTTAGTTGGCTCTGAAACCTGACTAGTCCTATAATACTTGATCATCTAAAACACCATCTGCAGAAATGTAAAGTCTCTGCTGCTACCTATTTGCTAGTATAGTCGATGGATTATATCACTGTATTTTATAGTTCAGACTGAATACTGACTATATCCTCCACTGTCTCTGTGTCATGTGCACTGCATGAAATAAAACAACAGGTATCATTGTGATAGTTCAGCCCTGTTGAATTAGACCTGGGTTATTAATTACAAACATCATCATTTAGTGAGTTCCAGCTAACGTGCTGCTTTATGTTGGACATGACTGAAAAAATTACTCGAGTGCTGTAAATATGCTGTAAGCAGCTTCCTTTTGTATTTGTTCATTTTGGTTGTTTATCTTTTTCTATTAAAAGGTGTAAGATAAAACAAGTTCTCGCTGTCTTCACATCTCAGCAGTCTAGCTGCACAACAGTGAACGGACGTAACAAAGCAAATCTTCTCAAGTGTTGTTCAATTTTGAGATAGATGATTCCGGTTCTGGTGCGCCGCTTCCTGTCAGCATTCCCCACTCTGAGCCTGAAACTTTGTCCTTCAGGTGGTCCAGAGCTCCCACCGGAAGAAAATGTTAGTTAACATTTCAGCAAACAACTGATATGAATGTTTATTACCAGACTTTCAATTTGGCATGTGGAGGTGATTGTGGTGGAGCTACAGATGAGAGGATGGCAAACCAGTGAACTGATTATCTTTGTGTTTGGACCTGATGGCCGGACAAAATCAGACAACTGAAGACGTCACTTTCTGGGAAACTCTGATGTGATGCATTTTTTAAAAGTTTTTTTTGTTTTAGTTTTATAATAACAGAAAACTTCTTAAACAAGCAAATAATACCAGTCATTTTTTGCATTTTTAACGACTTGCCAATGAAGTTGTTGCTGATAATCTGTAAATCAGCTAATCAATTAATGGACTGTCCGTTTCAGTCTGTTCAGGATGAATGCAGTAAAGTGTTTATTTGCTCTGGCTCTGGCAGAGATAATGCAGCTCTCCATCTCCCAGCATGGGGTCAGTTTTGGAGGCCCCTGCTCGCGGCTTCCCCCTCGTGACCCCCACTAGTCAAAGGTGATCACGGGGGAGAGCGACAGAGAGGCGCTGATCGAATTTGATAATGAAGACGACCCCTCTAAGCTGCTTTGCTCCACATGTTCAAAATCTCTGCAACACTCAATAAACACTAGGAAGCCCCCCTCCCTGTCACTGGAACATTGTGTAGGTATTGATCCCAGCTAACTGGCTCTTTTAATACCTGGGGTCTGTGGCCCGGCCTGGGGAAATGCATACTGACATGTGACGGGAGGAGCTTAACAGGCAAACACACCGAAGAAAGGATGGGCCTCTCAGTTTAGCATTTCTCTCCCATTTTTTCCAATTTACACATCTGCTGAAGAAAGGAGAATTACAGCAGCTGCACCTGCTGTTAAAAAGACATATAGACCGCAAGAGGCCCGGCGCAGCGCTGAGAGGAAGCTGTCACACTGTCAAAAACTATTTGTGCAGCAGAGGTGGAAGAAGAGTACGGATCTTTACTGAAGCAGAAAGTAGAGATAAAACTGTGTAAAAACACCCAACTACAAGTGAAAGTCCTGGAATGAAATCATCATCATAAAAATGTAATTTCAAAAGTAATCATAGCGGCTCATAGCAATTTACATTTATTAATCACTTTTTTATTTGTTGTGTATACTTTACATACATGATGGAAACTTGATGTGCGTCTTCAATACATGTTAAGATATTTCCTGGTTGTTTATTTTCCTAAAACAGACGAGACAAATACTGGCTCTGTTTTATTGTTAAACTGTAGAAAGTATTTTAACTTTCTGCTTCACAAGAACGACTCAGCAGGGTTGTTAATATGTCTCTTGCAAGATTGCAGCTCAACAACAACAACACAGTTTTGTGAGACCAGAATGGCAGGAAGGGGACAGGCAGTCCTTATCATCCTCATCACGTCCTCTCTATGGTGAATATGAGTTGTTACCATCAGGTCAGAGATGAGTCACAAATATGATGACTTGCAACTTGACTCGACAGAAAATAAAGGACTTGTGACTTGACTTGAGACATGAGGAATGACTCGTCCGTGTTCATTTTCAGTTTAGTTTTTTTAGTCTGGTTGCCGGTATGTGACTGTTTAGAAGTGATTAGAAGGGAACACATTTGCATTGAGAAGAAATTAAAGGTCCTTTAAGACATAATAAGCTTTCATACAGTTTTTTTCAATGACATTTATTTCCCTGGATGAACAAAAAAAAAAAAAAACTTTATTTCTCATGTATCCTTTGAACATATTAAATAAATGGGTCAATAATATCATTATTAGTACTAATACCTTGTCACCTCACAAAGACCAGGTCCTGCAGGTTAGACTGAAGTTTCTTGGGTTGGGCAAAAGTGACTTGACTTGCCCACTAAAAACTCAGGACCTGCTTGAGACTTGAGCCACATGTCCGTCAGAGATCCTAGCGATACTAGCGATATGAGGTGTGTGTCGACTCCTGCCGCTCTGTTTGATTACTCGTGTCTTTACCATTTCTGCACTGAGGCAGGAGAGTCAGGAGAATGAGCCACACCTGAAGTAACTTTCTCTGACTGCTGCAGCCTCTATCAGCTGGGTTGTGACAGTATATTTATATTCTTCAGTGGTGTTGATGACGTGAGGCACTTTGTTGTTAAATGTCTCTTTGTCATTGTAATGTTGATTGTAATCGTTGTAATGGTTTGTTTGTTTTATTTAACAGACACGAGAGGAAAATAAACAAAGCTAACATTCGATATCAAAAACAATGCTGAGCACAATGAATGTTGTGCGTCAGCTTCACATGTCTGTGAACTCTGGTACAAAGTGGCTCCAGTATGAGCAGCTATAACTCGCTTTATCCTGCCATATTAAATGTTGTCACCCTCAGACTTACTTGGAAGTGAACCACCATCTTTGTTTACACACTGTGTGTTATCACTGGGCTTTAAAGGTGATGGCTTAAAGAGGCCAGGGTCTGTTTTCTCTCTCTGTTGGTCTTCACCTCACCCCTCTCACCCCAGTCTCGCCCACTGTGGGTGCCCTTGACCCTCGGGACACCCACAGCTGCCTGCCCCCTCTCTCTCTCTATTTAATCTATAGCACTCTCGCCCAATTAAGAGACTGATCTTTACTCAGTCCACTTGTATTGATCCACAGCTCCCAGGGGCTGCACAGGAGATCATAAGGAGCTAATTGGAAGGTAATACGCTGCTCATTTTTGATCAATAATATCACATTAGTGGATCATTTTGTTCACTTTTAAAGCTTCTCATTTAAATTCTGCTCTCTGAACCAAAGTTATCTGTGTGTGTATGTTTGAGATTTTTTTTTGTGTGTGTGTACTTGGTATGTTTGCGGCCAGGTCAATGTCCCTCTAAGCTCTGAGTGAGTGTGTCAGAGCCGGTGTCAGGCCTCACAGCGTGATCCTGGCACTCAGAGGGGCTTAAGAGGACCGACTGACCCGCCGCCCGCTCTCCCTGTCTCCCTCAGGTCAAAGGCCAGCCGGCCTTCATCGATTCCCCCCGATGAAGAAGTCTTTAGCTCCTCCGCCTGCTCGCCCCTCTCCGGCCCACATGCTCCCGGACTATCATGGCGGCCCCTGAAGGCCTCTCAATTGTGTTTTGCATGCCGATCGATCCAGTTGGTGTCTTAGGGGGGCCGTCCTTTGAGATAACTGACAACTACAAAGGTCCCCTCCTGACAGGCCCTTGTCAATACAAATTTCCACTATTGATAAGTAATTAAAGAAAGCCTGAACATAAGGGGAGTTTGCTCTGAAGCATCTGTTAAACAGGAGACATTAACAAAAAACGTCTTGGTGACAAAAGAAGAAGACAATGACAAAAAATAAGATTAACTGCCCCTCCACCCACACGTACTCCAACTGCCCCTTCAACTGCCTCTAAATGACACAACAGGTTCATTGATCCTTGAGCTGATATTATGCAATATTTTATTAGTCAATTGAGAGAAAATTATGAAGTAACTCCTTCAATAATGAGATAATCGTTTAGGTAAGGGATGCAGGATAATATCAGCGTGTTATCAGTATTGGCATCGGACCGAAATGAACATTTTTCTGTCAATACGCAGATAAGTTAATAAGATAAAGTGAACTTTCTTATTGCATCTGGTGAGTGTGTATTACTGTATGTTTTCAGAAGCATTGTGTGTCTGCATCACGATAAGAGGAGGCAAGAAGGAACGTATCGGATATCGGAAATCTTACATCAAGTATCCCTAGTTCAGGTCATCTTTCAAGCAATTGTGCCAAATAATTCCTGGTTCCATGTTCTCAATGTGTGAGCCTTTGCTGTTTTTCTTTGTTTTATGTTATCGGAAAGTAAATCTATTAGAAATGTGGAGCATTTCCTGACTATCTTCAGTCACCAGCACACGTTTGCACCAGACAGCTCCCACTGTGTCATATTTTTATTTTTTTTTGCAAGGTGCAAATAGTTTGTCAGAGGATCCACAGCTGAGCTTCGGTCTTAAGAAAGATATTTTCTCCCAGTTCAACACATGGAAGAGGTCTCCCATACTGAGGAACAAGTGTTGTTAAAACACAATTTAGAGCTAAAATTAATTAATAACTAAAAAACTTATCTTTTCCTGATTATAATCCAGACATCTTTGGTTTTTGGACTGTTGCTCGTACAAATGAAGCAAAAGAAGCCTTCAAACATCAAACCTTTGGTTTTTTTCCCCTTCTTTTTCCCCCCATTTTCTGACAAATAATCGACAATGAGTAAAATGACTAAATGATTGTTAGGTGGAGCTCTGGTTGAACATAACTGATTGTTTGTTTTGCTCATTCAGTGAATTGTGACTTGTTCGGTATCATGTTCTGATAAAATGTAACATGTCGAGTGTTAAAGTTGTAACTTTGTTATTGGATGATAGATATATAACAAATGCTTTATAAATCAGTGATATTCAATTCATAAGAATAACGTTTGGGTTGCCAAGTTGTAAAAATGTTACTGGCAGCGGTTTGTCTGTTGTGTTTAGTGATAAAAATGTGATAAATGTTGATAATCCATTAATAAATGATCCTAGCCTTCTTATTTTCTAATCAGTCATTAGGTTTCCACTTAGAAAATGTTAACAAGTCATTAATTCAGAGGTTTCAATAATTAAGTCTGCAGTTGTGAGAGATATTTGTTTGAAACCCTCTGTAGAAATAGGTGATCAAAGGGCTTTTTCACAACCTGGCAACCCAGAAGTTGTCAATGGTTTATAACCAGATAACTAAATTATTTATTGACCATAATTGAAAGCATTAGTTACAACTTCATAAAGAGCGCCTCGCTAGAAAGTGATACCACATTTTTTCTCATTGCCTCTTTAATAAAACTGTGAAATGTTTTGCAGTAAGTTCAGCCTGTTTGCAGCAGAAACATACCCGACAAGGCTTGTATGAACTTGAATAACTTCAAGCAGGCTGAAGACTGAATCGTCACATCATCAGCAGAACAGTGAGGTCCCTGTAATTCCCTCTGCTGCATGTGACAAGAGTTATTAAACCTGCGCAAGGTTTCACCTGCTCTCTGCTGAGTCTGTTGTCAGTGATGTGACTTCGCCTTTTGTCTTTTATTCGCTGTAATCCATGCATGTGTAAGTGGATCCTCTAAGAGCAGGATAACTCCTTTTAAAGCGGTTTTAAACACTACAGGAGGGACTCAAATCCACTAACTTCTCATTTACCTCTGCACCTAAGTCTTTAATGCAAAACACTCATATCCTGGTGATTAGACCTGCTGCACCGACGCCTGTTTCTTACTAGAAACTGCTCTCAACTTCAGGAAAAATGGAGTATGATGGTGTGTAAATGGAGCAGTTTTGGTTGACTGGGAACTGAGGAGCTAATTGAAGAGGCTACCACTCATTTAGACTGAACCCTGGTCGTCCCTGATGGGTAGGAGGTGAACCCGGCCGAGCCCTGCCTGGCCCGCAGAAGGGGAAATGATCCGGGGGGGCGGGGGGCGGTGAGTGAGTCAGTGGTGGCAGCTCTGGGATGGGGAGGGTCACACACAACCACACTCTTTGTGTGCCTCTAATCCCCCCAGCCAACACAGCTTTGGCCAGGTTTCATCATGAAAGTGCCATGAAATAACTACTTTTTTTTCTCTCCTCGCAGTAAATCTCCCCTAATCCTGCGGGCTGCGGAGACAAAGGCCTCTGGGACCTAATCCTGGAGCTTTTAGTGGAGCTGAGGGGCTGGCCGACAGAGCCTCTTCTAAATGACTTATTTCTATCGGACACTAATATAGCTTGACAGCCAAGAACAGCGAAAGGAGGAGGAAAGAAAGGCAAGGGGAAAAAAGAGCACAAACATTTTCACATATTTTGGAAGTCTGAGCAGTTTGATTGTGTGCAAGTGTGAGAGGAAGACGTGGACCATGGTTATTTGTGTACAGCCTCAAAGTAAACATCAGTCAAGACATCTTACGTGTTTATCTGTGAACATTGATAAAATATTAAACGGTTTCTTGATGTGCAGTTGACTGGGTGGAGGAATGTACCTGTAGCATCTTATTTTACAGCAGGATCTGTTTGTTAGATGAGAATGTCAAGTGACATCGGACACAGCAAAATGGCTCTGTAATACTAACAGAAAACAAGGGATATGCAACAAGTTATACTCACTGAAAAGATTATTTCAGAAGATTTTACAAGTTTTATTTTGTAATTTAAAGGTGCACTATGTAGTTTTAGGGAAGAAAGAGAAAGATCTGCATTGGCTGATTCATCTATATCTAAACAAATTAAATAAACAAACTGTTTTCATGACTGAATAAACTGAATAAACAAACTGACCTTAAAGCACAACACAGTTTCATACTGTTTTAATTAGCTTATATATGGCGGACCCTGCCACCTTTCTAGCTTCAAACTGTTCTGGGACCTTATTTTCCTCTGAGAACAGCTTGTTTATTCAGTTATGGACGTTTTGTATTATTACCTCATTAATCAATAAACACAACAAGAAGATCTCAGGTAAACATACCTTGAAACAAATAATTACACTTTTTCCTTGATGAGGGGAAACAGTAGCCTGAAAAAAAAATCTGAAATAACAAATAATGCGACAAATAGGTGCTAAAGGTATATAGATAGAAGATACCGGCAAAAGAATGTCTCTAAACCTCAAGGCTTTGAACAACCCAATCACCAGGGTTAAATATAAATGTTAGCTAGATAACCACAGGTAAGTTATAACTTTACATTTGTTTAGGTTAAATTTTCTATTTCTGTCTCAACACAGCGCTGCTCTTATGTCTTGGTTTTCGGCGCAAAAAACACATGGTTAGGGTTAGGGAAACATCACGATTTGGCTTTAAATAGCCTGTTTTTGTCTCGCCACAAAAAATGCCTGGAGTTGTCTCCAGGTCGCCTTAAAGGACAACACAAAACATCAGATTTTGTCACCACAAATACAGCTGGAGATGGTCCGCCATTACTGTGAAAAATAGCCAGCTTTGGTCGCCACAAAAACGGTTGAGAATCTCACCACAGACTCAAACTGCATCATTCATTGCCTCCTAAGTCAGCTAACAAGCATAATGTGAATTTAATATGCCAAGTTTGGTACAAAAGTCAACCTCAGATGTATCTGCGGTTTGCAGAAACATTAACTCATATCCAGGCGACTGGGCTGACTCTGAAAGCTACAAGCTAAAGCTAGCACACCAACTGACCATTTGAACTGAAAAAACACTGGTGAGTCTGCCAGTCTCGGAAAACTGAGATCTTTTCTGTGGGAAGAAGGACTTTACATTTGTGTGCCGGTCTACCAAAATACATATTCAACAAATTCTGGGCCTCCCGAGCAGACATGTAACATAAAAAAACAATACAAAAAAACATATTACAGTGGGTAAAATGCACTCACTTTAAATTGTTGTAAATGATTTATATGTCCTACATGACTATAGGAAAATTTATAATTGCTGACAAATATTGTACATTAAAGGGGCTCTATGTAGTTTAGGAGAAGAAATTCAAACTCAGAATTTGAATATTTACAATATGAATGAGGTAATAATTACGGAAGCCCTAAAGGGCCATGCATTCATACATTTTATTTCCTCCGTTTTCCCGTGATAACGAGTTAATTTCATTTGTTTTCTCGAGATCTCGAGTTATTATCTCGAGATAACGGGATAATTTTCTCGAGATTTCGAGATAACGAAACTTTGTTTTCCCGAGATAGCAATATAATTAATATAGCTGAAGCCTTGCTAACGTCTTTTTAGATTACGCACACTAATGTGTATATTATCTGTAATAGCAAGGCATAATGCTATTTCAGCCTGTGTCAGGCCTTGATTGAAAAGATATGTGACGCGGTGATCGATATGCTCCTGCTCCTCTGACATTGCTACACTGAATGATGTTTCCTGCAGTGATTTAATATACTACACTATCATTTTGTTTTCTCAAGATCTCGAATTAATTATATCGTTATCTTGTTTCGTTATCTCGAGATCTCGAGAAAGTTATCCCGTTATCTCAGGAAAACGGCAGTTGTTATTTCGAGATAATAACTTGAGATCTCGAGAAAACAAATGAAATTAACTCGTTATCACGGGAAAACGGAGGAAATAAAATGTATGAATGCATGACCCTTTAGGGCTTCCGTAAATAATACAAATTCAGAAATATTTTTTTTTTATAACTGAATAAACAAGCTGCTCTCAGAGGAAGTTAAGGTCGCAGAACACTGTTTGAAGCTAGAAAAAGGTGGCAGGGTCCGCCACATATAAACAAAGTAAAACAGTATGAAACTGTGTTGTCCTTTAAGGTCCGTTTGTTTATTCGGTTTATTCAGTCATGAAAACGAAGACAGTTTGTTCATTTAATTTAAAAAATCAGTCAATGAAGATCTTAAAATTTCTTCCCCAAAACTACACAGTGCACCTTTAATAAAAAACAACAACATATAGTGTGTTATAAACCATAAATGACTGTAATAGTCTGAGTCTGTAAGTGTAGCTGTATTAAGCAGCACTAAATGTACCTACATGTATTGTTGTAGAGTATAAAGTCCTTTACTTTAGAAAATGAATATATTAGAGGACTTAATTGTGATTTGATGTTTTTCCTGACCGGCCTCTCTGCTCCTGGGAAGACTTGTAATTTAGCTCAGCTGGGTGTGGAGAAATTGTTCTCGTTGAGCAGCGCTCAGATTAACTTCACATGGTGACAGTTTATAGGCAAAATATGGTGCCTGTTAGCAAAACAAACCCTGAGAGAAAAGAGGGCCTGTCAGAGGCAGCGGTATGGGAGAAAGAGGACTGAGGAGGAGAGCACAATCAAAGGCTGTTATTTTAATCTGTCCTGCCTCGGAGATTAGCCGACCACATTGTTTTAATTGTTTTAACGGGAGGGAATGAAACGCTCGCTTATAGGGGGATCCTTGGCATAAATCTCTCAAGTTCAATAGTTTCAAAAACTTGAGCTCCTTGCAACCCCCCTCTCTTCCCTCATCCCACCTAATCCCGGCTAATACCTTTCTTTCTATTGGCTAATGGCTGAGGGGAGCCTGGGTAAATGCTTCTTAAATAGTCGTGGGTGAGAATGGTTTCGGAGAATAAGATCTGTGCCACGACAAAGAGCGCTGCTGTGCGAGGATATAAGGCCCGAACTGGACTGGGAAGCACTGGACTACAGCTCACCAAGGTCGGCTTCCGTGCGTAAAGGCGCACCTGGATCTCACGCTCCTGCTCAGGCTCCGGCTCTCAGGTAAACAGCAGAGGATATTTAGAAAAAGTGCGCAGACAGAAAAGGTTTTAACACTGTTTTCATCGCGGAAAGATGGCTGAATGAGTGGACGATTGTGTACGGACATCAACGAAAGCTTGTTTTTGGTTAAAAATGCTGCTTTTATGGCTTTGAGATGAAAATTGCCAAAAGGGACAGTAATTATAATGATTTTGGGAGCATTAAAAAAAACGTTGGTTCCTCTAATAATAAGTGCTCTTTCGCAGGTGTGTGTATTTTTTGGCTTCTATGTCTAACAATTTATCAAAGTAAGAAATAACAACAGCTTTAATTATTTAATCTACAGTAACTGATTCATTGACCTCATTAAAGTACCAGTTAATAACTGTGTTTACGAGGTTTGAGGACTTGCAGGGTTTCACGTGACAAACCTTCCTGTGTCCTCAGATTCAGTATGAACTCGTTGAATTTCTGCGGGACGTCCAGCGGCGGAGTGTATCCGCTCCACGGCGTCAGCTCCATGCTGTTCGACCTGCACCACCAGATGGCGGAGCAGTACCACGTTTACTCTGCAGCCAGCCCCGCC
Source organism: Pagrus pagrus (assembly GCF_965226575.1). Lineage (NCBI taxonomy): Eukaryota > Metazoa > Chordata > Actinopteri > Spariformes > Sparidae > Pagrus > Pagrus pagrus. Next base: position 23,106,249 of record NC_140190.1, read on the forward strand.
GTGCACACCCTCTCTGTGGCCGAGAGACTGGCAGGTGGGTCCTGCTATGGAGGCACATTTCTGCCATGAAAATAATTATTTTCAACTTTAGACTAAACTGATGAAGTCACGTTTGTCTGTTATTGAAGTGTTAGTGTTTGTTCAGGACCAGCATGATATGGAAACATATTTCCAGCAGTTAAAGAAAGAAAATGATGAAAACTCAACAGTTAGTTAGGGATATTGGGATATGGGTGCAGGTGTGCATGTGCATGGATATACAATAAAAGAAATGAAATGTGTCGCATTATTTTTGGGAATCAAAAATATTCACAAAACACAAAAAAAAATTCTAATATGTAACAAAATAAACAATCCTGTGAAACGCTAAAATATCCAAATATCCCTAAATCATTTTGATGAGTGTGTATATATCAAAGTCGAAATTATGAAGTAAAGAGTTGAAATCATGAGATATAAAGTCATGTTTATGAGGTAAAAAGGCAAAATTATGATCTTATGAGCTACTTATGTATCAAATGTAAGTAAAAGTATATACATACAGATATAAACAGTAATGTATATATATTTATAAAGTCAGAACTGTGAGATAAAAGTAAAAATTATGAGGTGTAAAAAAGGCAAAATTATGAGATTATGATCTTTTTTGTCACATACTCCAAATCTTTTCTCAGAACAAAATTAAAAAAAAAAGTAATTGTATGTCAATAAATGTACTCAAGAATCAAAAGTACAAGTAAAAGTAAATACATATCGATATTTACAGTTATGTATTTATATAGGTCGACCGATTATCAGCCTGGTTATTTATTGGATCAGATGTCGATTGCTGATTAAAATAAACTGATTTAAAAATGTGCTCATTCGGGACATGACTCGATTTAACTTCACTTGACTTGCCCAGGAAAAAATGACAAGAGACTTCCATGAGACTTGGACCACATGACTTGAGTCACGTGTAAATAAAGACTTTATATATAAAATGTGCTTTTAGGAAAAAGATGTATTTGTCCAGCAGTGTATAAATGAGTTAAAAAGAGCTGCATCTTCAACAGCTCAAGTGTTGCAGTTCTACTTACACATTAATGCATTTTGTTGCATTAAATTATTGATGATACTCATCAAGAGAAATGATTAATGCAGGACTTGTAATGGTCAAGTGTGACATTGCTACCTTGACTGTGTGATAATGCAAAGACTATTAGGAATTAATAGACGACAGATCAGTCCAAACTGAGTCCATACAGGTCAAACCTTCACTGCATCCCTGAAACACAGAAGAATAAAATGGGAATGTGAAACTTTTCACTTCAGAGTATACTTTGCTGATGACGTTTTCTTTCTCTCCGTCCTGCCAGAGCTCATTCTGGAGGCTCGGTACGGCAACCAGCAGAAGCAGCGTCGCAGCCGCACGGCGTTCACGGTGTCTCAGCTGCAGGCGCTGGAGAAAGCCTTCCAGCAGACACAGTACCCAGATGTCGGCATGAGAGAGAGGCTGGCCGTCTGCATCAACCTGCCCGAGGCTCGCATACAGGTGAGAGCAGACACCTGACTGTAAACAACACTGCATGCGTGTATTTGTTCTTTTATGGTAAACATTGAGCTGGAGAGCATGAATAAACCCTCCTGTGTTTAACTTATTATATTAAAGTGTCAGACATGTAGCTTTAATAGGAGAAAGAAAGTGGATAATATGAATCTTGGGAACAAAAACAGGCCACTTCACTTTCATATGTACATGTACGAGGGTGTCAGTGGTTCAAGATTTTTGCATAACCATCTCAAAAAATATCCTGGTTTCACAACAATGATGCTTAAAGATTGTGGCGGACTCGGGATTTTTGAGAGGCAGGGGAAATAAAAATAAAAAGGGCACAGTCTGTATGTGGCGGGGGACCACAGGGCACTTTATCAAGTTTGGTCCACTGGAAGGGCACCCCAGAGAGCACTTTATCATGTTTTATCTACTTTAGGGGCGTCCAAGAGGGCAGTTTTGCTGTTTTTCTTCACACATGAGGGCATCAGGGGGGCGATCACCCTCGCCGCCTCCCCTTAAGTCCACCAGTGTTTAACGGAGTAAACGAAGTGTTTTTTGGTCGAGCAAACACTGTATTAAAATTTAAAGAATATTATGTCCTTACAGGCATGAAACTTGATGCGTAGTTGAAATATGTATGTTTTAATAACACTAATATGGTAGAGTATGAACAGATTGACACAGTATGATAATCATTAACTTTCACATGATTGAATACCTTGAAAATGGTACATCGCTGCAACCCTAACTTGTACATACCTGTTTATATACATATAAATATACATATATAGTTCATATATTTAGTTTTAGCTCCATTTCTGTGTTAATTATTTCTTATCTGCCTGTTTGAGTGTCTTTATGTTTTGTTTTGTGTGATTTGGTCGCTGTAAAGCTGCATTATACCTTCTAACCTTGTGTTTATCTCTTTTATTTTGTTTTGAATGTCTTTACTTAGTATGTTCACATTATTTGTTCGGTCTTTTATAATTGGTTTCAAAGTGTAAATGTTTGTATGGCACTTACAAAAAAAAAGGTGCTATAAAACAAATGTACCTTTGCTGTTTGTTCATCCAGGTGTGGTTCAAGAACAGGAGGGCGAAGTTTCGTAAAGGTCAGCGGTGCTCCCCGCTCTCCCGAGACCACAGTCTGGAGGAGACGCCTCATCACAGCAAGGCAGGACAGGAGGAAGTCAGGACAGAAGACAAACAGGACACCACTGCATCACACATGGACAGCAGCATCCCTCCTCGTCGCTGTCCTCCTCCTCATCCTCCTCCTCATGTGGACAAAACTCGGGATGTTTGCCCTCCTCCTGTTCCTTCAGACTCTGATGTTTCCCGTTGCTCCCTCCACCTTCACTCTCCTACACTTTTCCCCTTCATGACAGGGGAGTGCTACAGCCACCCACCTCACCAGCCGGTTGTGGGAGTGCTGTCCACTGAGCTCGCCCTCCCCCCGGTGTTTTGGCCCATCATTCAGCAGCAGAGCTCCGCCCTGGGGCCTCAACCACCACCCATCACTAAAAACTGTAGCCTCTCCCTTCAGACTGCTTGTTCTGGTAAAGCTGTGCCTCGCCCTCACCTGGGGCTGTAACTGCAGAACCACAGCCCGACACCTTCGCCCCTCGTGGACACCTGAAGCAGCCCTGTGTGTGAAAAGACAAGGAAGAGAAGCAGCGACTGCACCGAACGTTCATTTTTATTTAGTGAGCTTCATTGGATGGATGAAGAGAAGTACTGTCACATGCAAAACCAACCCTCTACAGGTTGGTTTTGGCTTGCTTGAAGGAGGCTGTTTTTTAAAGGGTAACTCCACCAATTTCACACATTAAAATGTATTTATATGTCTTTGAAAATAATTCTGCATATGTGAAAAAAGTAGAATAAAGCTTTTTGTGGCTCCAGAGGAAGCTGCATCTAATCTGATAAATTGCCTCCAGTGATGTCACTTAGTGGCCAAGTTGCATTGTGGGTAACATAGGCACGACTGCATTGCACTCTTCTTATACTATTAGACTCATTATGGACAGTTTAAAAACAAATGATTAAAATCAATACAGCAGACCCTCCACACATTCTTATTCCTCTCCAAAAACCACCTACATTACCCACAATGCACCTCAGTCACTGATTGACATAACTGAAGGCAATTTATTTATTTCTAAACACACTTTAATGTGTAAAATTGGTGAAGTTGCCCTTTAAAAATATACTTCTAGTTCCAGACAACAAGCAGGGAACACGCGACATTTAAATTATTGTTGTCTCGTTCAGCATTGTTGAGCTACAATGACACGCAGCTACACAGTAATAAAGCATGTGAGAGGGGTTCCTTAGTGTAAGTAGGCACTGCAACATAGAAATGTGAAATAAAATTATTTGTACGTGAATTCTGTTTTTCTTTTTTGTTTTTTTGTGAGACTTAAGATGAGTTTCACTCATTTAAAATGTGTCTCTGGACACATAACAAGACCAGAAGAAAAGAAATTATTAAAAAAGGTTTATTATTTGTATTTACATAGAGATCTGCTTCAAGAAAAACTATTCAGTATGAGGCTGGGTGATGATTCAGTTTTATCTTCTGTCATCGTTTGAATTGTATTGTGATCATATGATAATAACATTTCATCATTTTAGTCTGTTCAATTGTTCTTCATGGTTTTCTACATATCTGCCTACAATATACTGTGACATTGATTTCAGCCATATTGTCCAGACCAAAGTTGATGCCTGAGAAGTTCTTTGAGATATAAAAAAGTATTTTTTGGGACGCTGCCAGCAGCAAGGAGATAATCTGCTCAAATAACTGTCGAATTTTCCATGAACTCTGGTGTTTTGGGGGATCCTGCTCTGAAGAATGAATGAAGCAAACATCTGGCAGTTGAAAAAAAAGAGGTCAAACTTCCCACAAACGTTAAAATTTAAAGAGGAAGACAGGAACTGTATTTCACTTCAATGACTGTATGCAGACAAGCAGGTCTATGAAGTTAAAAGGATTGTAGTCTTCTTGAACACAGGTGTGTTTTTCAGCTTCTGAATCAAAGATCAACAATCTGCAGTGTTAATCCTCGTGCAGCTATGGCTGCAGCTAATGATTATTTTGATTTTCAATTAGTCTGTAACTTGTTTAATTGATTAATCGTCTAGTCTTTAAAACTGTGAGAAAATAGTCAAACAATGCCGATCAGAGCCTAAGTTAATATATTTATATGACTTGTTTTGTCTTCCCAACAGTCCAAACCCCAAAGATATTCAGTTTACTGATACAGAAGACCAAGACAATCAGCACATCTTCACAATTAACAAGCTGGAACAAGTGAATTATTGACTTTTTTGCTTAAAACATGACTAAAAAATATCAAAATTAGAGATTGACAGATATATCAATTAGCCGATATTGGCCTTTCGCAGATCTGTCAGTATTGGCGCATATGTTGTCTTTATATCTATAAAATGAGTCAAGTACCTTTACTCAAGTACAGTACTTAAGTACAATTTTCAATTTCTGCTACTTTATACCTACACTCGGCTACATTTTGGAGGCAAATATTGTACTTTTTACTCATTAATACATTTATTGTATTACTTTGGTTACTAGTTACTTTTCAGATTACATGCTACATCAGATAATCAGTCCACCCATAGTGTGCAGTATAAACATACATGTGAATATATATATAATTTACTTGAAATTTATACTTTTTGATACTTGATACATTCAATATCAGATACTTCAGACTTTTACTCAAGTACTATTTGTATGGGTGACTTTCACTTTTACCAAAATAATATTTTAATGTGATAATTTTACAACACTGTCCGTTGATATGTATATCACAAGTGTTTGTTAACCACATTTGAAGGATCACTGCAAAACTGTGAGTATATTGACCAATATATCAATATTCAGTGTTTTACTCCCTAACATCTGTGCTGGCATTGGCTCCAAAAATCAAGTATTGGTCGGCAAAATTATTGCTGATTAATTGATTAACATTCAATTATTTCTGCTCTGAGTTTGATTTCATCAACATGTTTACTATAAAAAGGTAAACAACATTTAATAATTGTTCAATGTGTCTGGTGTAAATTCCACATCAGGATTCAGCTGTGGGATCTTTGGCAACACACAGTATTTGGACTTTGCACCTGTGAATAAATATCGAATAATCTGATTTTCTCAAAATATGACAAAGTGGGAACATCCAACCGTTTGTTTTAGATAAAAATATCAGTACAGGAAACTAAGAAATGAAGAACTAGCTCAACATATAGACTGCAGTCACACACCTGTGGCATGAAAACATGTTTGAAGGGAGCATATTCAGGACAATAATTTGTGTTTAATTAGTAAACTAAATAATATAATTGTGTTTGACAAGTTGCAGATATTTCAATAACTTCACACCATCGTATCTTCAGTTCAATGAAGACTGCATATTTGTCAACAGATCGACATGTTTGTTTGTTTGTTTGTAGCAGCTCCTCAGTGAGCCACACACGCCGGATGTTCAGCCCGATTCTCCAAACCGGCTGCGTCAGTTTTCCAGCGTAGCGCCGCGCTGTGAGCCAGCGTGACGCTGTACCTGGGTATCGGCAGCTGAGGGAGGCTTAAAGAGACAACAGTGAAATCATAGCAACTTGACTTGAGGGCAAGAGAAACGAAATGAGACCGAAGAGCCATGACTTGGACTACGTTTCGATAGCTAACATTTGAAGGTAATATTCTCTCATTTGCTGACAGTTGTTTGTTCGTAGCACCGTCTTGGCGCACACTAAGGTTCCTGCTAATGCTTCGTGTGTTAGCCCGGGTGCTAGTTTGCTAAATGGCTAGCTTGTGAGCCAAGCGGTAAGAGATCCCAGGCTGCCGTTGGTGTGCAGTCGGTTGTTTAGGATTAAGGAGTTGCCCGGCAGTGGTCAGGATAACGACTGTACCTGGAATCTGAACTCAAAAACGATCCTCTCAGGTGAAACAACGATTCATTTCATTATAAAGTGACTTCAGTCGATGGCATTAATTAGTTACAACGTCGCTTGGGACGTTGTTATTTCTCAGTTATTAAGCGTTTACTAACTAACCTGGTTACTGTAGCAGAGGGAATGTCAATCAATGAATATTTAATGTTCTGTCCTGTTTCGACTTGTTCAATTTGAATTGGTTCGTTAAAGGTTAGCTGGCTTGTGTTTTATGGTTGACTGCTGTTAACAGATTAGCTAGCGTTACATCGTTAGCTGTTTTTTATCAGGCGTTGGGCCAAGAGTAAACGGTGTTTTTGGTAGGTGCTAGCTAGGCTAGCTTGTTACTGGTAACGTTATGTGGTATTTCGATTGAGCTGCAACAGTAAAATTTACGTATACTCTATATACATTTTTCGCTAATACTGTAATGTTGTTCAGATAGCACACTAAAACAGCTCAGCAGAATCAAACTTGCTACGATTGAACGATGTCAAGCTAACTTGAGCTTGCTAACTAACGCCAAGATAGCTTGAGAGTATCCGGCCTTGTCCGCCGAAATAGCTAACAGTCTTATGTTAACCCTAGGTTTCCCGAAGACAAACATCGACGGGGTTTTCTTGTAAGATTTTATTTACTTTGTCTTATGTCGTATCGTGCTATCAGAGAGTAAACGCAGCTACTTTGAATCACCCGAAACTAGCGCTAAATGACAGCTGCCAGGCACTGTTCGGTAGCCAGTTAGCTGTTAGCTAGCATTAACATAAGCTCTAAAGAGAAGATATTTTGTACACTGCAAGGAAACATTGTCAATCGTACCTAAGTGCTGTAATACTGCTACTATTGTTATTGTCAATTTGAGGCTTTCTGTTGGTAGTTGGATTCATATTTATAACGTTTGAAACCCGCCTGCGTCGTCTTATTACGAGCTAACTGTACTGACTCCAACGTTGATTGTAGCAGGCTGACGTTAGAGCCCCAAGATTTCATTTAGGACATCATTATTAGTTTTATTCTATGTAGTTTAATTGCCATCTCAAAGCTCAGAGTATAAGACAGCTTAGTCGCTATATATTAAGTAACATGTTGGCTCTACCCAACAGCTGACGTGAAAAACAACACACAACTTCCTGAAATGAGTCAGTCTAGACATATGGCCTAAGATGGCCAAGAAGTTACTTAAGATAGTAAGTTCATTAGCTAGATTGATCTTTGTTGTGTTCCAGGGGCATCTCTATCCTTTATTGTATTCAAACACTTTTGATTTAAAAGTATTTACTACTTTTGTTTGAAAGTATGGACTTTTTTTTGGGTCACCTTGACAAATAAAGTGCTCAGCATAGTGCACATTGCCACTTCATTAGTCTTTGTGATCATTTGACAATCTTAGCTTGTACCCACCTCCTTTATTTCACTCTGAGTCTTGTGACAAGGTAGGCTAGTAAGCAGGCATACCATGAGCATGGAACAAAGAAGACATGACAGTGTAATGACTGACTGCATACCTGGCCTTTAAACGTCTTCTTTTCCTCAGGCAGGCTGACTGCATTACTAAAAGAAGATGGACATGCACAAGATTTTCAGTGGGTTTTTATGGGTTGTGTCTGGGTTTATTTACACACAGACGCACCTCATCATGTTTCAGGCTTCAGTAACTAACTAGTGTAGTTCCCATCCCATTGTTCGTGGCATAAACTTTGTGTACAAGATATTACAGTCACATGTGTGAGTGATTTTAATAAATATTTTACACAAATCAATGCTTATTGTTGGCAAACGTATGATTGATAACGCTGTGTTTTAGTCCTGTGATGGTTATATAAGTCCTGAGCTAGCTGTAGACTAGACTGTATCCAAATCCTTCCAATAATATGCTTCCCAATGATGCAAATGTTATGATGAGATGAGACATTACAGCAGTCATTGATCCGCGTAAGTGCCTTTCCATAGCAAAGAGTAGCTGCCCATCGCTGGTGCCTGCATTCAGCACCGACATCATCATGGACATAGGGGAGTTAGGAGAGCTGCTCTGGACAGAGATGTCTGCATGTGATTGTTAGCAAAAGGCTGCACAGAGATGGTCAAGTCACACTGCCGCTGGAACCTGAAGTAATGGTTGTGTTTGTTGTTTGTGCCTGGCGTGGCTTATCGATTAGTGTATCATGGCATGGGGTTAGTCTGATACCTGTTCTTCTTTTCCCCTTTACATTTTTTCTCCACCCCTTGTCTCTTGGATGTGTGTTCATACACGTAATCATTGTCAGAAGTTTTCAATAGTCTGAAACTCAGCTCATCAGTCTTTCAGAACATTAAATACATCAGTCTTGTACAAATCTCTGTAGCGTAGTTTGTTTTGGGTTTAAAAAAAAATAGGTTTAATTCTAAAGGAGATCTTTTCTCTCATGTCTGAGGTCCTCTTTGGAATATTTCCGCTCGTATCGATTGCTTTATTGAATTTGCCTCGCGCTGGTCTGAAGCGAGATCTCATTTCAGCTGTAGTAAGGAACAGCCACAGTGGACATAATTTGATCCTCAAGTGAAAGGTTCAACTTTTTGTCTGAAAATTTCAATGTCTTTATGCCAAGGAAATGTTACGGGTACAGATTATGATTGATTTGTTAATCTTTTTCCACTATTTGGGCTTATATTGACGATTGAAAGTGTAGAATGGGATAGCTACTGGAGAGGGTATCTCATCTGAAGATGGTCAACATAGTGAGCATCAGTGTACTTTTTAAAATCTTTAAATATGCCAAAAGATGTGCTTGTTGTTGTTGTTAGAGGCTGTACAGAAAACATACTGATTTCTGTCTGTTTTTGCTTTCGCAGATCTCCAGCTGACATCAAACCCATCCGTTACCTGTCGCCCCGTGCTGTTTTCTCTAAATCTGGGTTGCCTCGTCTGCTGTGGCCCTGCAACATGGAGAGCTACCACTGTGTCACTGAAGGCTGACCAGAAGGAATGAGGCACTCCTGGAGATGTTCCCAAGTGGCCTTGTGGATGCAGTAGCTGGGTTTCGGAGTGCTATTTTATGACTAGCATTGTATGTGTGTCTGTGGGCACATCCTAGCACAACCTGCCTACTCCTCAGGCAGGGACATGCTACTCTGAGACTGGAGCTGGAGAAACACACAAGAAAGGATCCCCTCTGGTAAACAAGGAACACGAAGAAAAAAAGGGAAGCACTCAGCAAAAGAGTTGTCTGATAAACACACGGGGCACTTCAGCTGTAGCTTGAGCTCATTTAAGTGTCTTCTGAACCATTGCACATTTTAACAGCAACACCTTTCCTCTGTCCTGTGAGATTTGTCCCCCTCCGCCTCCCTAAAGCCTCCTCTGTCGTTGTTATTGGAGTTTCTATGATTTGCATGGCTGGAGAATAACCGTGGAGAGGCCAGGGTATCACAAGCTTATGGATTTTGACAAGAGAGGGGGCAAGGGAGAGACAGAGGAAGGGAAAAAGATGTCTAAGACAGCAGGCAGCAGGACTGGACATGGGGGCCGGAGTTCAGGGACCAATTCTGGAGTTCTTATGGTCGGCCCAAACTTCCGTGTGGGCAAAAAAATCGGCTGTGGGAACTTTGGAGAGCTGCGGTTGGGAAAAAACCTCTATACTAACGAATATGTGGCCATCAAATTGGTAAGTTCATCCTTAGGGTTGGTGACGTAACAGAAATATGAACTCATAATTCTGCATATCAACCACACGAGTGTTCTGGTATATCTCAGTGGATCCTGTATGAAGAATCCTGCTTATCTTATGATTATGCTCTTTCAGCAGTCGTGTTTTTATTTTCATAGAAGGACAGCCACATATTTTCCTTTCACTTCATTTCAAAGAGAGGGCAAACTGAAAATGTATTGTATGTAAATTGATTAATGTATTTTTCATAACATTTTTAGTTCCTCAAGTTTGTTCGAAGCAAGTGGTGATTCTTACTTGATGTCCTTGAAGATAAAGTCCGTACCTTGGAAATGTTTCATTAATAAGAGACTCAATCTAAGATCATTTTCTTTGTAAAAGCTAAATGTTCAAACCTACCTTACCTACTCTTTCCTCATTCAGTGGAGTTGATGTCAGTGCCTTTGCAAGCCTCCCTTTAATAAGCTCACACCAGGCCTTATGAGCGATCAATAATTTACTGCATCTTTTGTTTTGTGTCAGCATGATTTCTTTTTTTTCAGGCCCGCTGGATCAGTAGCATTTAAACAGGTTGTGAAAAGCCACATGATATATCGAGGTCTCTTTGTTTTCGTAGATTCTAGGTCAGCCAGTGGCTGCTCAACCATTTCCTCTGCACGTCATTTCTTTTTTATAAATGTGTTGCCACTTGCATTGCTTTGATGACTGGCAGATATTTCTTTCTCTGACTGACAGTGCCCTAATGTAAGAAAGTCCTAACTCGGACTCTAGTTAAGTAGTCGTACTGAAGCTGATGTGGACTAGGCGTCATCTCCACCACATCTGCACTGGTCTGTGTGTGATTATCTTTACATTTGTATCTCCCAGCGAGGTCATTATCTCTGAATGGGCATCCACTGAATACTTTGCTAACCACATAGAAGGCAGAGGTTAGCAAACAGCTATAATTGCAGTTCTCCTCTCTGAAATCTTTAGTTGTGCTTGCTGCCTCTCCCCCCTTGCCTGTGAACCCTCCCATCTGTTTGGGTATTTTTATCCCCATGGTGTCCAGCTATATCTGGATCTGGTATTAGGGCCATGACACTGCTCCATGGATCTCGTGGCCCACTGGACCCAGCTTTTATTTGAATGTATAATTGTGAGAAGAGGAAGTGTACAAATGGTGACAACAAGGCCCGGCTAATATTAGGGCCTTGTTGTGAGAATTGTTTAGGGTTTCATTTTGAGGACTAATTTCAGATGATGAGTCATATTTTCTTGTTGTTAATTATCAGCTACAACGACTCCATTTGCTTCCTATTGATGTATACAAAAATGATCCTCCAAGGCTTACATTTTATCAACACAAATTATACAAATTAGACTGACTGTTTAAGTAGTTTTTTGGCCTGGTGGTGTGACGCCTGACATGGAGAGGTCTTCTCCCCTGTCGATTCTCGGGGTAACCCAGACTCTGGCACAGTTGTCTGTCCACATGTTTCTGTCTGTCCCTGATCTCACAGCTCCCAGGGGTAACCCAGTGAATGTCACTGCCTGTCCAGTTAGGCCTCTGTTTTGTCAGAGGCTGTTACTGAGCTCTTCCTTATGGACGAAGACAAATAACAGCCCTGTTATCTACCACCACCTGCTAACACATGCTTGACATGAGTAGGGTGTCCTCCGCTGTCTGTCAGTCACTTTGGCAGTGATTGCTCACTTGTAGATAAAGACTTTAATAAATGTTGGCATGGATAGATAGGACTGAGGGAATGCTGTTTGTTCATGATGTGGTTGTACAGTTTGACAGAATGATATTATGATTGGATAAGAATGAAGCAAATCAGAGTGGATATATGAGTAAACTGCTCAAATCTTATATTCCGTCAGGGATATAGTGTACTAGGGCTGCGGCTAATAATTAATTTGATCACTGAGTAATTTGGTGATTTTTTTTTTTTTTTTTTTTTTTCTCAACTAACTGACGAAATGTTTTGTCTGTAAATTTGAGGAAATTGTGAAAATGCACAACACTACTGCTAGTTCTGCCTAAATGATGAATCGATTGTATGTTATTATATAAGACATGATACATGAATTCAAGGACTGATAGGATTATCTGGATATTTGGCAATTCACTTTTTGTTGACCGACTAATCATTTCAGACTTTGATATAGACTGTGCACCATCCAGTGTCTCCCCTGTCATTAAAATCAAATGGGACCAATATGATTTCTTAACTGATCAACCCTTGGTCTCAGTATGAAGGAGGTATGTCAATTATTACTTAGTGACTGGTTGAATGAAATGTTGCTGATCTACCAAGAAGGCAGCTTTGTTGAGATGTCAACCTGTAATTGGTTATGTGGCTGGTTAAAACAAGTTTAATCTCTCTCCTTTGTTGAAATGAATTGTAGATGTCAGTCTCTGAAGCACAGCATGTAGTGATTACTCAGTGTTGATCTGGTGCCTTTATGTGCTGTGTGTCTTGTGTACCAACGTGCAGAGTTGGCCATGTGGGTGGTGCCTGCCTGCACCTGGGACAAAGGTGAATGCCAGTGTCACCCTGCTCCACCACGTGATAGCAGAGATAGAGATGTATGGCAGGGCAGTGTGCACAGGATCCTCTGTCAGTGAATCTGGAACTGCTGCGACTGTTGCTGCAATAAAGCGAGAGTGAAGGGGGAAACTGCTGAGTGCTGAAAGGTCGTCTTTGTTAGCAGGCCTTGTCGACACACAGTGGTTCAGTCTTTGGTTCGACTGGATGCTTTCTCACACTGACAAACGCCTGTGTGGTGGAGGCAGGACCATATAGCCACAGCTTTAAGCACACTGCAGGCTTAACTCCCAAGGGGAGATACCGATGTCTTAAAGAAACAGTAGCATCTAATGTCTGCTTACTGTAGAAACTAGCATCCATCAGGCTTATTTAAAGGGTGAAGGGACACTACCATCTCTACCAATAAACTCTCCCGGCATGGTGATATAACTGTCCAGTGGGAAAATGACCATCTAATCTGCTTTTTTTATTTTTAATTTTTTAATTTATTGTTTTTCACATAACTGCCATACTATTTTTATTTTAACACCCTTACTATCCCGGTGTAGTACTTTCTCGCTCTCTTATTTCCTGCCACTATCTTCAGGGTACTGTCTTATCAAGGTCATCATCCCTCTGTTAACCCCATCCCTGTGTTAGCCTTGGGTGCAGGACCCATGCACACACCCATCTAATCCATTCTTTGCGCTCAGAAATCCAATAGAATTGGTTTTCACTGACATTTCCACCAGTCCACTCTGCAAACAGTCGAAGATACAAGCTTTACGGCTTGTATTTCATCGTGGTCCCTTTTTGTGTTGTTGGTCATTCATTGACAGATGTGAGGTGCCTGTGAGACATCCTGGTGTTATCAGTAATAAGTAATAAACCAGTTGGAGGGCTCTTTGTGGCAACGACACTTTCGACAATGACAAGTGGCTGTAATATCTGCCCAACATGGGGGGGAGAGTAATAAGTGAATGTTAGTGTTGGGACTTATTGTACAGTGCCTCCCATAGCTCAGAGACAGGGGGATGATATTGGAGTGATCATCGAGGGAGGCCAGCACAGTAAACACAGAGACCTACTGTGCATTGTGTGCCATGTACATACAGAGCAGTGTTTAACTCTTTAACTGTAGTGTATGGTGGCATTGCTTGCTCAAGGCATGGATGGATATCAGACTTAAAAACTTATTTCCACATGTCACCCCCATCCCTATTTGTTAATTTGTTAATTTTAATTTGTTAAAGACTGAGAAGAATGCATGGATCATGATGAAAAAACAATCCGGCGTATTTAGGTGGCTGTTACCTATGAGTGAGTGTAGAAGAGGAGTGCCATTCAAGCTCATATTTTAATATGAGAATCTGGTCAAATGACAATGTGTATAAATATGAGAGTCCTAATCCGTATTGATGAAGCCACAGACAAACACCACTAGACTCTGCAGTTTTCCTCCGCGCTACACAGTGATTTAGTGCCTTTCAGCTCATTGTTTTGGTTTTCTGGCCTGCAAATTTACTACTTGGTTCAGTCTTATTTACAGCTGCAGCGGTCAGAAAAAGCCACGATGAATCCATCTTATGCTGCCTCCTCATCTCAGAGCAGATACTGGGCTTACAGTATTCTCCGCATACCCGACTCCATATGCTAGTATTGTTATGTGTCTGTTGGGTGTGTAGATCGACAAATAACATGTTTGCTAACATGTTAGCTATTACAATTTTTTTAGGGCATGATAGGTCAAATGTGTTGTGTTGTTTTGCTCCTTAGTCGCCAAAAAAATGTATGATGTTTCATAAAATATTGTGTATTGCTTCCAGAGGGCACCACTGCACTGTGTGAAATGTAATTGTACTGTATCTAAGGGGCATGGTGGGATGTCTCTGTCAGGCTTTTGGTTTTCTTTAGGCTGAGTCACTGATGCAGAGGCATAAGACTTAGGTGGTTTACATGAGTGAAGCCTCTCGGGCTGCTGGTCAGTCGTGATGCTCTGAAGGAGATCTGAGGTGTTGTACTGAACTCTCCTGCCTGCCTCCCACTGAAGCATGATAAGCAGCTCTTGTTGCAGTCTAGCTCAGCAGCTTACACCAGCTCCTCATGATGCAGTTGTCGAAGAACTGCAAAGGCACAAAAGCTCTCTCAGCATGTTTGGCTGGAATTAAAGTGACATTTTGACGATTTAAGTTCTCCCCTACCCTGCTCGGGCTCTCCAGAGAGCATGCTGGGCAGGCTAAATGAATAAATCCGTGGATGTCAACAGCATGCAAAAGCCTACCTAGAGTCAACTAGCTAATCCTCTAATGAATCAGTAGCCAGCAGCAACACAGACACACATTGTTGCTTTGAGGATGATTTAGTAGTAGTCATAAAACTGGCTCAGGAGAGTATAAATGTTGGTGACTTCACAGTAGAACAAGAGCAGTGTCAGTGTTTGATTTAGAAATGCATAGAAAAGTATGTCTGAATATGGTGTGAGGTGTGTGTCTGACAAGCAGTGACTGCTGTGTAATTTGTACCTTGTAAGTGTACACCCTAGTAAAGCACTATCATATTTTCCCTTTAACAGTTTTGTTTAGCAGTTGCACCGACACTTTTCTTGTATTTTATAAATGGATGTCTATATAATGTTCAAGGCTGTTGCAATACTTAACAAGTTTCTCACATTCGCTTTGTGATTATGGTGACTACCATGAATTTACACTCTGCTGTTCTGTCTTAACTTTCTTCATAGCATCGTAATTGAAGTGGTAAACTAGAGCCAAAATAACCAAACCAGAGTCAGATTATGGTAATTTGAAAATTGCTGAAGCCAAATTGACCTCAGTTCTATTTTTGAGAGTTTGCTTTGCAAGACAAAATGGCAAGGCTTGAGGTTAGAATTAAAGCAGCGTCATACCATGTAAGAGATTAAACTGTGTCGCTGCATGGCCTGTTTGACAGGATTTATAGTGAAGAGCAAAAGGACTTAGGAGACAGATATTTTGACATGTCATACAAGGAAAACCACATATGTAAATAATAATATTAAGCTATCCAGGGCCCACCTGTGTTTTTCCTGCTATAATATACCAAAATCTCTGTTGTGAAAAAGCTCAATGACTACAGCTTTCATTTGAGGCTGTTGCATCTGCATCAGATGCACAGGAATTGTTGCCTTTATTACCCTCAGTACTAAATGTGTTTGAAAATGCAATTAGTGACTCTGAAGCCAGTGATGACAGCAGCCACTTGCTATGTTCTCTGATGATGATCTCTTGCGCCATTTCCTCCATTTGCATGTGAGCTTCTGATGCGAGCGTTGTTGGACCCTCGCTATCCACACTGAATCCGTTTACATGATGTCACAGAATGCATATTAAACAAACCACGTATCTATACCCTGTGCGCTGGACATCAGATTGGAGATTTAACCATTTATATAAAAGATGGCTGATTTTGCTCAGATAGCCAATCGTATTTGTACATTTCAAACAGAAAAAGTGCATACTGTTATATTTAGATTTTTCTCTATTGGAAATTACATACAATATAGCCAACAACAAGTAGAGATGTTTGTTTTCTTATCAGAAACTTTCAGCTCCCTTGTGATCTCCCTCTAGCCAGCGGATATCTTATTTATGTTTTTGTAGTAAAAGGAGACTGTATTGTTTGGATAGCAGCTCATTTCATGAATTAACTGTTCCTCGTCCATGTTGTGCTTTCATCTATGGTTTTGTCTTAAAAAATATATTTTCCATTGTTTTTACCAGCACCAAAACCTCCAGGTATTTCTGGTGCATTATCAGAGAAATTGGGTGACCATGTGTACTAAAAAGACCTTTAAGCCATTCATTGCTCTTTACATTTGAACATGAACACCCTTAATGCTGATAAGTAGCCCTTTTAACCTCAGTCACTGTTAAACTTTAAACCCAATTAATAATGTTTCCTGTACGGTTGTAGAATAGATCCAGAACAACAAAAATAACACGCTGCCCTACTATTTAGTGACTGTACTGTGTTATTACTCCTATTTATGACAGGACCCAAATTTTAAGTTAAACAAATGAGGGAGTGTACGATACATTGTACATTGTTATGCCATACCCTGCTCCTCTATTCAATGACAAAGGAGACTTGCCTCTTGGGTTCATGTGAGTGGAACTTCCCATGACCATTTTGATCACTGGCAGCACTGTGTGCTGCGTTTGCCTCCCTCTGACTGAGGCAGCTGAGGTCAGCATGTTTTGAAGAGCCTGCCCAATTTTAACATTGTTTTTGAAACCTGCTTATTTCTATTGATTTTCTTTTGTAATGTTGTCATGAAACGGAAAGGGGGAAAAGAAGCATTGAAAGCTGATATGTTGCATTGACCAAGGCTTTTCTAGTCCATACATAATTCCAGTATAATTAACATCAAAATACAAAGAGAAGAAATGCAGTTTTTATTCACAATCATTTTGAGAAGTATATGTCAGCTCTCTTAGACCCTTACAATGCCTGATAATGATACCAGACGTTATAATCAACTTCTGTGGAAGCCATCTTTAGTGTTGACAGTGAGATAACATAATACACCATTATTTGTTCAGATGCTATTGCTCCATTATTTAACTGTACCACAACTGTTGCATGGCCTCTCCTATAATACCTACAAGTGAAAATAATAACTCCAGAACATACAATTGATGTCTAATTCTGGCTGATTTCAAGCAGTGTCGGATTATCACACTGGGTTTCAGGAGGCAGCTGATGGCTCCATCTGGGTGTGTTAAATCTGAGCTGAAACAGGAGAAGTGCTGGCCAGTGGCCAGCTGTTGCTCTCTGACACCACTCACTCCTAAACATCACCTCCCAATCATAGACACCTGTGATCATAAAGACTGGTGGAATAGTGAAAACACATGCACCCCACACACTTCAGTCTTCTCCATTTGTTATAGCTTAGTTAGCCATTAGCATCATGAAGGCTGCTGAGTAGAGATGTCGACATTTGAGCTGCTCTGCCTCAGATGAGATGAGTCACATTGCCAGTTGCATATTGTGAAATGGTTTACTGGGTGTCAGGCAAAGGTTAGGGTCTATTCTGGGCTTTATGCATGATGTTGGGTCTGTTCCCCTGGACATGGCACTCATAGGCATTCATACGTACACACCCAGTGAATGTCACTCTGGCTGTTCAGATGATAAACAATACAGATGTTTATTTATGTTCCATTACGTCATCCCAGCTGTCCGCTTTACTGTACCATGCTGCTTTACTGTACCATCCTGTTTTGCAAGATATTGTTCATGGGGCGAAAGGGTTGTCTTCTGTTGTATTTCATAGACAGGGTTAGGGAATAAGTAATAGTCATTATAGACTATTGGTATATTGACAAAAATTACATTGGCATTATTAAAAAGCAACAATTTATTAGACTTATGTCTGTAGGGCTGCAACTAACAGTTATTTGTGTTATTGATTAATATTGTTCTTGATCAGACAATTAATCATTTGGCCTATAATTGGACAAACAAAATTAAAAATGGCCTTCACAAGTTTCCAGAGTTCAAGTTCAAACAAATGCTCTTACATTGCAAAGCTGGAACCACTGACTTTTTAAACTCTATTACCGATTCTCAATCCAGTGTGTTGTCAGCGGGATTACACACAAACCACAGAACGGATTTCCACTAAAATTGGATGGAGGATGGGTCTCAGCCCTGAAGGAATATTGTCTCACTTTCTTTAAAATTACCAGATAGGGCATTTTTCAACATGATATGGATTTTTCTGGTTTTGAAACCTGCAGCAAAATAAATGTCTCTTTTAACTCACAAGTCACATAAGTATGATCAGAGTGATCAACAGAATTACAGTAATTATTTATGAATACTAGACAAGAAAATATAGTTGGTGTGTTTGTACAGGCTAAAAGGACATTTTTTTTTTTTTATCTCATTGGTCAGCAATACCAATGAGTTAAAGTGTTTTAGGCTTTCACTGTGGTTTACTATTCACCCTTTAATATTGTGATCATGTCTGTCATTCATAGTTTTCTTTTTCCTTCTTCATTTGGTGGTCATTACTCCATCCAGTCACTGAGGTCGTTACTGATCTGTCTCAGCTGTGTTGGAGCAGAGATCAGATTTAGCCTAGATGACATCATATGCAGAGTTGGTTAATCCCAGGAAGAGGACTTTGTGTGGTGCTGATGGCTTGCTTCATCCACACAAGTCTACGGAGGCAGCCACAGGTTAAAATACAGAAACCACCACCTAATCCGTGATGACATAATCATGTATTTGTACAAGCTTCAAGTGTTTTACTCTAAGAGGGATCCTTGAAACGGCATGTAACATTTCATCTCGCAGTCTCACACCCATCCCCAGGCTGTTGTAACTACAGGATTTGATCCTACTCTGCAGTATTTGCTGGGAGTGCTAATATCAACAAATCTGTAAGCTTTTTAGCTGTGGGCAGCAGCTAGTATAGGCCCATGTCGACATAACCTTTCTTTCTGGTAGAACACAACTAACAACAAGTTAACCACGACTAGGGTGACATAAAGGCCCAACACTTACCAGCAACATTGAGTGCACCGCCAGTCTGCTCCCACAAATGGGCTTCTCTGTCTCTGTTAGTAAGGTATCCGTATGAAACTCAGGATAGACAGACACGGCCATAACAACCTTCTCCCCCTTTTTCTTGGTTACCAGGGTGATGGGTGAACTCCCACCCCATGTAATATATGATTGGTTGCTTGAAAAAGAGCAACAGTGACAACCCCAGCGCCTTTCTGAGCAGTTTAGAGATTCACTATAAGCTGCCAGAGTGGCTGAACACACACAAAAAAACGTTGGACCTTAGTCACTTATCATTTTTTGATATTCCTATCTCATCAATTGCCTATGCAGTCGTTTTTTGAGAAGCCAATGAGTGGTGGTGGCTGTTGGAATGGCGTCTTTTGATTGTCTGATGTCGTTTTGGGAAAGCTGGTCCTACATAGTTGCATGTGAGGTAGTCTGTAGTCAGGCCTCAACATGTGAGTATGGGATAAAAATGCTAGAAAAACATTTTCTAAACTTTAAGAAGTAGTAAAGAAGTATTTAAAAGTAACTAAGTGGCAAAGTTGTTTAGAAACTGAAGACTTCATGGCAAACAAAAAGCTCATTGACAAATGCAAAACAGCAACACAACTAAAACTAATATACAGGAACGAGGGTTGGGAATCTTTGGGTATCTAATGGTTCGATTCAGTTTGATTGATTTAAATGGCTATGAGGCTAATTTCTTAACAATTATCAATGCATCTTCATGCGTCCAAATTTTTTTATACATGTTTAATTTTCAGTCAGTGTGACTACTTGCTACTTTTAAAATGTTTTTATAATGGCCCATAATTAAAATTGACACAATGCATGTTTAGGGTGGTTAGGTTTCATCATCCAGTTGGTCCAAGGAATGTACAACCCGGATTTAGGAAATCACAAAATTGGGTTTTTAAATGTCCAATTCTTGACTTCTCTGCATTGAGATGTAATCTGTCAAGAGAGAATTGCTATGCATCTTAGAATCGATCTTATCCTTTTTAACACACAGATGTAAAATGTATGTTCTATAAGTCAAATGTCAGACATAAACCACACATGAGTACACGTAAGAGTTCAAAATAAGCATATGCTTAAACCACATTATTAAAACAGGATATATCACAATGTTGGTGACAGTCACAAGAGGATATATTACTGTAATGTTTGTCTGTCATGGCAGGAACTGACAAAGACTCATACAAGTCCTTAAACTGAGGAAATGCAAGGACAGTTTGGTTTCAGATACACAGAAACGCAGTGAAACACTCGACTGCAGTGTGGTGCAGCCGAGGTGGAGAGGTTACTGTGGCAGCAGGTCAGACAGGGAAGAGCCCTTCTGGCCTGTGGGTCAGCTGCCCTGGACACAAACCTGGACAGTTGGCAAAAAGCTGCTCTCTGCATGACACCGAGCAGGGTAACCAAAAGTTAAAGGTGAATTATTTACTTATCAGAAAACAGATTTTGCTTTTATTTTGCCCTGCAGATGTTGCATCACTCAATTTATGTAGAATTTTTATAGAAATACCAAAGGAGACCAGGGTGAAAGGATAGCTGACTTCTGTTTTTGAGTTTATGCTTAGGAGACATAAACTCCCAGTACATTACCTTTTACAAAATTGCCTCTGTGAGTGCAGCCCTGCCATGTCAGGGGGGCATGTCAACACAGGGAGCAGATCAGAAAGTATTGGATATGGGCAGGAGCTGTGAAAAATCCCAGTCATATGCAAAGATGTTACATCAGATATTTGCAGCATGGCCCTGGTCATTTACACAGCCGTAGCTTATCCCATCTGCTGGGAATAGAGATGACTCTTAAGTACGTAAAGCTGCCATAAGCCTCTGTTTCCTATTGTAAGCTGTTTTAGAGGGTCCTGTGGTTCGCTGCCATCTGTTTTCACTCATTATTTATATATTTTATATTTTCTTTCCCTCTCCTCCCTGATGGCCTTACTTGTGCGAGACATGCTCATTGTCCGAGTTCATGTAGGAGGTGGATGACGCTACAGCAGTTCTCCGCTCTACCTCCCCAACTGGTCACGTGTCTTCCTCCTACAGGCTTCCACTCCTCTGTATAGCCTCCTGACTTCCACTCTCAATTTCTAGCCCCTGGCAATGCACAGTGGCTTCTTATTTCTCTGGCACCCTTCTTTTTTGGCATTATGTTGGAGCAGGATGCTGAAATCCTGGGTTTTTGTAGAGATGTATTGAAGTCGCACTTTATATTGACTGTATGGGAACAGGAGAATCCATCTGTTCTCTATTTGATTGTAGAAAAGCTTGTTTGAAGTCAGAACAATCATCTTTGTTACATACAGTATTTGAGTATTGAGTATAAGCTTGTGCAACTCTTTATCTAATCTTATCATCTGCATATGGCTTCTGTTTCTTCTTTCTGTTGAAAACCCAAACTAAACTTTTAAACTACATAGTTCCTGTAGTGTTTGCCAGACATTTGTTGTTCTTCATAAGATCTAAGCTTGTTTTATGATCATCTCTTTTTTCGTAACTCATAGTTTTACTTTTGTCAATGTGTTTTTCTTGTTCCTCTCCTGCAAATGCAGCTCCCTCTCTAAGACATGCAAGCAGACATGCAAGCATACAAAACTGGCCATTATCATGAGCCAGTCAGGTGTCTGTGTCAGTTTAATAAGGAATATGTTGGAATTGAAATCTCTCTGCCTCACCCCCTCAAAAAACATCAGAAGAGATTATGCAGTCAGAGCATGCATAACAGCAGACTATACTATTGTTATTGTTTGTAGAGATTTGCTTTAGCTTTCTTTATTTTATCAAGCTTTTTAATCAATCAATCAGATATTATTTTGTATAAGGCAAATAGAGATAGAATTGTGTAATGTGCGAGGAACTTTGTTTTTTCCCCCACAATTAGGATAATTGATTAGATAAGTGATCTATGTGTGAGATATTTCACACACTGTAACGAAAGGTTTGTCAGTTGTTTTTTTTTATACAATCTCTGTTAAACCGTCTATTGATTGAACCGTGAAGTGAAACCACAGAACACATCCCAAAGGACTGAGAATGGTCATCTTAAAGGATGAAAAGTCCCTTATTGTGGCGAAAACAGTTCCTACTTTGTGTGTGCACTCCTACGCGCTTGCAGGGCACCAGAAGAGAAAATGCTCCTGATTTGATAAAGGCCTAATGGAGTGAATGTGGGAGCTTAACAGCTTTCAGCCTCTAGTTTATATAATTTAAAATAGAAGTGCTTTGGAACTGGATGCACATGGGAAAATTTAGATTAAATCTCACGTCAAGCACCTATTGAGAAGTTGCTCAGCTGAATAAACTTTTAAGCATTTTCTATGCATTTGTATGTAGAGCAGCAAGTTTAATACACACAGCGAAAGCTTTATAACTAATTTTCCCACTGTTTCACTTAAATGCAGAGGTCGCATTTACATTCTACCGACTCGTAAATATTATGCTTGGTTATGTCATAATCTCCGGCACATCAGAGCACTTTGACAAACAGGATAATGTACATCTGTGCACCAATGTAATGACAGTATTTGCTGGCAGTGTGTGAAAAGGGGGCTGCATACCGCCACTATGGTCAGGGGCTTTAACACAGGCTGTGGTACAGCAATTGAAGATTAAGGAAGGGAATTAAGTTGGGTGTGTGTTTGTTCTATCCTCGTCACGTTTGTCTATAATGCCCTTGTCATCATGAGAGTGGGGTTAATCAGATTACATTTTAGGTTGTAAAGCTGGAGCTGGCGATATAATGAACAATATGTCCTAGTAGGTCGATTATCAGCCATGTCATCACAAAAGCCTGCTGTTCACCTGCTCGAACTGCTCTTTATCCTCTCACACCCTGCAAGTCTGACCCAAGACTTAATTTAATTTCTGTCAGGCATTAAAATAAGGACAACCCTGCACTGTAGGCATTTAGGCTAATTACATGTTGACGTGTGTGCAAGGGTGTCCATCACTACCTACTTCTTCCCTATTGGTAAAGCTCTTAACACAGTCATTTGTGCTTTTGTGGTGTGATAGTACCTTTAATTTCTCTTCATTGTGTGAAAGCCATGCAAGCATTGATGTGTTGAAACCAAACAGCCGACATGCCATTATTGATTAAACTACATAGAGTTGAACTCATTTTTTTCTCTCTCTTCTCTTTCAGGAACCTATAAAGTCCAGGGCGCCTCAGCTCCATTTGGAGTATAGATTTTACAAACAGTTGGGAAATTCAGGTAAGAGAGATGCAGCCTGTTGGTTATTAGTCTCTGATTGAAGGCAACATTGTGAGGAGTTGAAAATGAAAACATCCTTTTTACACTAGATTAGGCTGAACAGAAAGAGAACACTCTTCTAACAGACAGAAGCCTGTCAGTGGATAAACGAGCACTTTTAGTGGACGTAACTTTGACAGTTGAAGTTGCCGACTGGACTGATTCCAAAACCTGTGATGAGTATGAATCATTTACACCCCAAAACATGTCAATATATGTTTATAAAAACACTGCAATTCCCCTTTATACCTCAATGATTATGATCAGCTTTAAATAATCTAGTTAGATTGGCTGATGTTAAATCTAATGCAGAGTTTACAGAACACAGGGCAGGTTTCAGTGGTCTCATCTGGTATCATGAGTGTGTCAGGTTCACTTGTGTAAGTACAATATTTGTAATTAAGAATAATGGCAGGATGGAAATGGATGTGTTTGCAGAGAACAAGTGGACAAATGGGAGAGACAGAGGAGGACAAAGATATAATCCCTAAAAATGTTGACAGTCTGATATGGAGCTGGCTGAGTGGATTTTTTTTTATGCCATGCTGCTTGTAAAGGACAATTTGTATACAGGATTATATTGCAACAAATATGACAGAATCCTATTAGTCTCTGTTTTGTGAAGGAAAAACAAATAAAACTTAGAGAATACCTCCTTTAACCTATATATGCCAGATATGCTATTTATTTATGCAGCTTTGGTTCAATCAGGCCTTGGTTGTTCAGATTTAAAGAATTCAGTTTTTTGAATGTTAAAATTACGAGCATAGTGGTAAAGGAAGGCAAAAATGGAGCAGGAAGGATGCATTTCCAACTGTAACTGATGTGGACATGTAACACCAGACAAACAGGCAGCTTCCATTCTACTTGAGGCTAAATTTCACAGTGTGTTTTTGTTTATCTTCCCACATCTGTGGGGGCCAATGGATGCTATGAAAGCCTGCTTCCTCTTTTCTGATCCCACCTCTACAGTACCCAGAGTCTTTCCTCTCCTTCAGCACAGCCCTGAACATGTTAATGTGCTATGATGCATAGCTGTGGCTCCAGGGCAGCAGCTCTTTGATCTGGTCTGGCTGGTCAGCTAGTTCCAGAGTGGGAGAGAGAAGGCAGAGTCAGATGGTTGGGAGGGACCAGGACCTGATTTGTTTTCACAGCACTGCCTGCCTGCCTGCCTGACCGGCTGGCTGGCTGTTTTTTGAAAGTCTCACCTGTCATGTTTGTCTAAGTTTGCGTGGATGCATGTGTTGATTTAGCTGGCTCACAACACTCATGCCCAGTCTTTAATTCAGAAACCATATGCAAGCATGCCACCACTACTTAGTCAAGCTGACAAGAGCAAAAGATACAGACAAGAGGTCTGTGCAGTCTCTAACTCCTGCTGCTTTTTGCACTGCAACCACCCACACCTGGATGTCACATCAGCTCTCTTCTGTCCCTTCTCTGTCCCTTCTCCCAGACCAAGTCATTTATAACTGCATCAGGTACCAAGGTCCCTGCTGACGTTTTATTACATAATTTAACCTAAAGTAGGCTTGCTTAGTCTATTAAAGGGTAGCTGGTCCCTCAAAGTCCTTTTGAGATCATTTTGCAAGAGACAGTTTGTTGTAAAATGCCATTTAGTTTTGTGTGAAATGGCTCAGTGAGCTACATCGTCTCGCTCAATATGTCACCAACATCAACATGGCCTTCACCTCTGCACAGAAAAAGTATTAAAATAAAAAATCACGACAAGTTTGGTAATATTGACAACTGCAGTTATGCCAGTGGAGAGTTAATCAGTTCTGTGAGCTAGCTAATATTAATTCAAGTTATGAGTTTTGGTGAGCGTTAGGCAAGAAAAAGTTCCATAGGTGACTGTTGGGTGTGTAGTCTTTCTAATTATATTTTCTCAGTCTTATATTAAATTTGCGTTATGACAAACTGCGACTTTCTCAAGTTCAAAAATGTATTTTTAAATTTTAAAAATGTGTAACTCATGTCACTATTCAAACTGAATCAAAAAAATATGTCTCTCACCTTTAACTACTGCACATGTTGTTTTTCTGAAACAAGAACCCATGGTGGTCCACCTGTCTCTATGTTTGAAAAACAGAGAAATAAGGGAGCAACGACTGTCGGTGGCATGGCCTCCTTGCTACGTAGCGTGTGACATGGAGGGTCAGGGGGACACGGGGGAGAGCGACTGACTGACTGCTCAGTGTAGCATGGACAGCAATGTAGGGCTTGTAGCCAGAGCTAACCAGCCATGAGAGGCTACTGTCAGACTCTTTTTCTCAACTGGAAAGACAAGAAGTGTGGTGGAGCCTTGACAGTCACTAGAAGCACGTTTATGGCCCTTTTAAGAGAATTTCCACCTAGGTATTGGTGTTGCAGCTCAGCAAGCGGCTCTATGATGAGAGGTGGCTCATCAGTGTGACTGTGGGGTTCGTCACTGTATAATAATATGTATTGAAAACTCATATTTTACATATTTATGTATTCTTCTAGTATATTTGGGTTTGTCTTTCTAAGAGTATTGCAAGTGGCCTGGTCCTCTCGTTGCAGTGATCCTCCCTCGTCTGACAAGTGTGTGCGTCGTGGTCTAATTTAGTGACACGTGCCAGCTTCCTGGCTAGTTGTGCCAGCGCAAAAGCCCTCCACAGTTGATGAGGAGGTGGGGCATTAGGGCAGTCCTTGACTATTTATAGATGGCCCTCTACAAGCAGTCGGGACATTATGGTGTGTCTACTTGGATAGCTTCCCTAGCCACAGTATCTTCTGTCTCCCTGATTGACTGTTGCTGCCTGCAGATTGCAGGGAAACACTCTAACATGAGTTGCTAACAGGGTGTGGCCTATTTCTCTTTATGGCTCATTTTAATCTGTCATTCTGATTTGTGCACAATATTGCACAATGCATGGCCACACAAACATAAACGTACCAGTAACTGTAATTGTCATCTCCTGTGTCATTTCCTCTGATTATAGCAGAGGATTCCTACAGTCCAGGCTTGTCTGTCTCTGCCTTCGGTTGTTTCCTGTGGTGCATTTAACACACTATGACCACCCCTTTCCTACTGAGGTCATTGATGGCCTTCAGACTCACTCTTATTGACTGACGTCTGGGGTTGTGCAACATGTAAACATGTTCCTAACCATTACACACAACAAGAGACGGGCGTTATCTACAGGTAGTTTAATAGAACAAGCTGATGTGATGCCATTTAAGTGCTTCTAAATGCAAACTGACACATTCCCACATTATTACACTACTTTTTATATGATTTCAGTTGTGGTTGCTGCTGCACACGTCATTCAGATATACACATAAATTATGTACAAGATTGAGAAGATGGGAAAGAACTGTATAAATAATCAAAAATACATAAAAAAACACATGAAGGGGTAGGGCTAAGACTAAGATCATAATGTGTTTACATCAAAGCAATCCCTGTGATACTCTAATGATATTTTTCCAGGAATATGTCTGATCTCTTTTAATACTACACCATGAATCCATCAAGGGAAGATACAGTTTAGCAACCCTGTATAATAATCTTCATACAGTACTAGAGGTTTCACTAAGTCAAAATATTTGTATCTTTCCAAATAGAAACCTACATAAACATACTGTGTTTCCTTTATTTTGGCTTAAACTGCTGTTTTTCACATCATCAGATAATGTTGAGAGTCAACAGGTGGTGACTGGAAGGCGTTGAGCAGCTGGGAATGAAGGGAACATTTAATGATGAATGGTGCATTCTGTCCCACTATGTTTCAGCTTTTCACTACTCACATGATTCTTTGAACAGGAGTCAGAATATTCGGTTGTCAAAATAAAGCAGAAACAAAAATCAATTGAAAACAGCCAAAGTCAGACAGAGGCACTCTCAGTGTAACTATCATCTAAAAATGGAGCTACAATATTACCACACGATTGAGCAGAGAGGTCCTGTCTCCAAGTGATGACTGGCTCCTCCATGATGATATGACTGGACGGCTCTCTTGACTGTCTAGCATGGGAGGAGTCAAGGCGATAGATTAAATCTACTTATGTTGTCAACTTGGCTAAATGGGCACATGTGACCCTGATAGTCCTGTGCAACCCAAGAGCCTCAAATATGTCACGGCGTGGACTGCTCAGCGCTTAACGCCCAGCAGGAGCTTATCTGCACTGCACTGTTAATTCTCTCCTGTCCTGAACAGATCCCAGCTGTTGGAGATCCTGCCTCCCAGCACTTGACAATAGACCGGGCATTGCAGTTGCTCTTGGTAGGAATAGCAGTGCCGCTAACTGTCATACAACTGTCATATGTCTAGGCAACTTGAGAGTGTGTCGTCTTCTTCAGCCACTTTACTGCTGTGGTCAGGGGAATAACTTCAGTTTTATGAAGCAGCTGTCATTTAATTGTATTTCACAGGCCGACTTAGCTGATTCACATGAATTTTATTTTAATGCCATATATAAGGAGGTTTCCTCTTTATGATGGGTAACAGAATGCCTGTGAATATTCATGAGCCCAACCAAGGCTTTCATGGCATGCTATGCCGTGTCAGTGAGTCTGTGTTCATGATCTGTGATCATATTATATCATGCAAATCATGAAATAATACTGCTGTTGTAGGATTATCACAGGTCAGATTTATAAGATTATTTGAACAACTCTGGGATAAAACTGCTGAGATGTCATAAAAGCTACACCATTGAAATAGGTGCACCATGGCAACAAATCATAGAAAAAGAAACAATTCATAATTCATATTAACTGCTCAATTGAATTTGATAGAAGTCTGTGTGATAAAACATAATTTGCTCTGGTGTAAGGGTTTTGGGATGTTGCTAGTGAGTGACATGCAGACAGTGTTTTTTAGTCATGGGAGGAGAGATACTCCAGGTTCACTGTCGGCATCAAGTGAGATGAAAACTGTCTTTCAAACGTGCACACTCGCACCCACACCAATATTGCTTTGCTTTCTTTATGTAATGCACCTACTGGAAACTGAATTATGTTGTGGTATTTGTTTTGGCAATGCTGGTTTTTGGAGAGTATATTTCATTGCTACTTGCTATTTGCTTTTTTGTAACATTTGACAGAGAAGCAGGTCTTCCTCCCAATTTTTATCTCTTTATTATATATATATATATATATATAATTTTAACAATGGCTAATGATGAATCATTTCAGCATCTAGTATGACATTATGTCCAGTAGTCATAATGCCAAGGACGCAATGTATGAAAGCAAATTAGGTCACCTGTGCAACATAACAAACACTGCCGGATAAAGAATTACAACAACAATCTCATGACTAATTTTAAACACAGTCTAGTCCATCTGATAAATAACCTACTTGTTGGTAGTTTTGCTCACAATAAATGAAGAGAATGCTGTGTTGAGTCAGAGAAAATGCCCTAGTTTTTATGAAATCGGGCAAATCATTGCTTGACTGAACTCTTGTGAAGCTACAGAGACAAAAAACTGCAAATAATCTGTTAGAATTCTAAACTTGATAAAAACAAACTATTGCTGTCGTATTTTTTCACTGCAAGTGTTCAGCCCTATAGCATCTTGAGGGGATTGTTGTGCTTATGAGTTATGTTGCATTGGTAGCTCCAGGCTCAGTCTGTGCAAGCCCCAGTGCTGATCACATTTCAGCCTTGTGAGAACATCTCCAGAGCACTGGGCCTAATGGAAGTCACTTCTCCTCCTCCTCCTCCTCCTCCTCCTCCTCCTCCTCCTCCTCCTCCTCCTCCTCTCTCAGTACACTCCACTCCATGATCTCAATCTTTAATACGCATTCCCTGTCCTGTCCTCTCTGGCCATCTCCTCTCTTCTCCAGCCCTCTACTCTTCAGCCCTTAACTCTGACATTTCATTGTAGGGCAACATTGTCTTCAGCTGCCATGATGCAGCCTTCCCCGTTACTGTGTCGCCTGAGAGGGCCTGCCTGAGAAACAATAGGTTGGATTGTCTCAAATTGTCGAGACAGCGGGGGTCGGAGCACCACTGACATTGGCTTGTAGTGAAAGCCAGAGCATATCCCATAATGCTGGACACAGTTAGATGTACTTTTTATTTGACTCTATGTTATAGTTGGAATAACATTTGTTTGGCCTTTAGCTTTTCAAGAGACAAAGTTGTTGTCAGATCAGCGTGATGATTGGCAGCATGTTGCATCTCTCCTTTTTGAAGTACTTGCTGTTGCAGAGAAAATTTGAGTGTTAGTATTTTTGTTGTCACGGTTGAGTTAGCGTCATCCATAACAATACACATCTGACATAGTCTCACCCCAAAAAAGTGCTCTGGGCTTTTTCCACCAGCCATCTCTAGAGTGGTGCTTACAGCTGCTCTCAGCACCAATCATCGCTCACACCCACCAACAGAAGATTATAATACACTGTGTGCTTTCCTCTTGTGATGACTGTGCTTTGAATGCCCTCTAGATTTGGGCCAAGCTTTGATGACTCAGCCTCCCAATGATCTCTTGTCACTGCCTCTGTCATGGGCATCATTAGCTGGAAAATCCTAGATGCTAAAGGGCAGACAGGTGTGTGTTTCTGTGTGAACACTGCATGTACATACATGCATGAGAGTATCTGGGTCAGTTTTATTTTTTGAATTAATACACAGACTATCTTGTTGCCCTGTTGGACTGATGTTAAGGGGTGATCTGGTAAATCTAGCTGTAAACTCCACCTCGGGTCAGGCATCAAAAATAGAGTTAGAGTTATGAAATACATCTGAAATTACAGTGGGGAAGGACTGACAAAAACATCAGATAAATGAGTCTGTGTTTTTGTCCATGTATCATTACTTATCTTTATTTCCAGTGAGCCGTTGCATGTTATTCTAGACTGTTTGGGAAATTTGATGCTGGTTCCTCCACAGGCCTCTGCAGTTCATTTTGTTGTGACAAAGCTGTTCAGTTAAGAAATTGGAATTTGCCCTCATGATTGTCAGATATAAGCATGCTTTCTTCCAAAATCAAAATTTTACCTTTAATCTTAATATGTGCCTGACTAAAACACTTCATACTGTTGTGTTTTGCCAGGCCCCAGTTCTCCTACTGTCAAAACAGTAAATGCATAGACATAATACTGCCTGGTTGATCCATCTACATTCTTCAGAAGTCATACACGTCACCACAACATGGGTGTGGTGGTTTCTAGTAGCAAAGGCTATTTACGGTTGCCGTCACCATGCTGCTTACTGTCAGTTGAGTTTCTTTTCCCTTTAATTCTACTTCATGGCAAAAGAATCCAGAGCCAAGCCAAAAAACCTGTTGAGGGAAACAACCTGAAGTGTAGTTTTCATAGTGCTGCTGTAGTGTCAGTGAAGAGTCTCCTCCCACATTTAAGACATAAATGTGATTCTGTAAGATAAGATTGTATTGTGATGATTTCATTGATAAGCCAATATTTTATGAAAGTAAACTAACTTTATTTGTGTGTGTGTGTCTGTTTACAGAGGGAATCCCTCAGGTGTACTACTTTGGTCCTTGTGGGAAATACAACGCCATGGTGCTGGAACTGCTCGGGCCCAGTCTAGAGGATCTGTTTGACCTCTGTGACCGCACCTTCTCCCTCAAGACCGTCCTCATGATAGCCATACAGCTGGTAAGACCTGGAAGAGGAGAGCAGCACGTGCATATTTATATTTATAGCTTATTTTGGTTGTGTCAAGCTTTACAGAAAATGTAGTGCAGCTTTGATTACACTTTTATAGTAGACACATGAAACTGATAGGTCTGTGGGTTTTACCATGAAAAAATTAAAACAATCCATTTTCATATGGGGGGCGAGAATAACAGTAACTTACGATAATGATTGTATCACTATATATCAATTCCGCGCCACTTGATACATTGCAAGACAATCCTCTAGCGCTACATCAGGATGTCTGTGTAACTGGAGAAGAACAAAATACCCCTCAAAAGACAAATAGTAAGAATTATATCTTTATTATTGCCAGTTTCACAGAAGTTGACTAGTTAAATGAAACAATGTACATAAAAGGGAGTCAGTATCGATACAGTACTGATACTGGTACCAGGAATTCGGTACCGTTACCCAGTGGTAGTAAAAAAAAATCTCACTGTTTTAGGAAACTAAACAACATGTTGGTAAGGAAAGCATAAGGTATTAAACAGCCACGAGCTGAGTTTTGGCTAATGCTAGTAAAAATGCTCAGATAAGGTCAACCAAGACAGTGGAAACAGCCCAGTTACCTCCAGCAACAACCTATACAACGAGCCATTTAATTAACACAACACTTTGAACTTCAAAATATTCTGAATGCTAGCTTAAAATAGTCATGTAAATCAACATTTAATGCATGATGTGATCCTCACTCTTCTTGTCATCAGAATATTTTGTAAATATTTTGGTTGAGTGAGTCAAATTTCCGATTTTAATCTTGATCCATTTACTGCACTTGTAGATTACACGGATGGAGTACGTCCACACCAAGAGTCTGATATACAGAGATGTGAAACCAGAGAACTTCCTGGTTGGGCGGCCAGGAAGCAAGAGGCAGCACACCATCCACATCATTGACTTTGGTCTGGCCAAAGAGTACATAGACCCCGAGACCAAAAAACACATCCCCTACCGGGAGCACAAGAGTCTGACTGGGACGGCACGCTACATGAGCATTAACACACACCTGGGAAAGGGTAAGAAAGTCTCAGGAACACTGCTGTGGTTTGATTAGCCCTTTACGATTGCACAGGCAGGCTTTGCTCACATTTACATTCAGTTTAAGGAGATGTCTTAACTGTATTGTATTCTAAGCAAACTTAAGCAAACCATGTGCCATGGAGACTCAACAGTCATTTAAAGTCCCACCAATCACCTCAGGAGGTGATTTCACTGATTAGTTCTTCCCCTCTACTCGTGCTAATCAGTGGGTGGAGTGTTTGGTTGAAATGAAAACCTGCAGACTGTTGGCTCTTCATGGCACAGGATTGATCCACCTGCTCCTGCTCTTTGGCCTAATCATGGCCTTTTATACTGCACATGGTTAATTATAACTCCTGGATAATTGAGCAGTCGTGCTGTGCTGTATTTCTACCACCCAGTTGCCTGTTAATCAGTTGCCTTTATTTGTTTCTCACATGTAACCTAATTTTCATCTTATTCTGTCTATTCCAGAGCAAAGCAGAAGGGATGATTTGGAGGCACTGGGTCACATGTTCATGTACTTCCTCCGAGGTAGCCTCCCCTGGCAGGGCCTAAAGGTACTTTAGTGTATTATTTCATTATCCAATTTTATCATCCAGTTTTTGGCACGGACTGATGTACAACAGGCTCATGCAATCCTCTTGTTCAAAAATAGAACATATATATGTGATTTAGGCTATAAACATATATATGTAGATAACATTAACACATATACACCCAGGAAGTAATTCTGTAAATCTATGTTGGGGGAAATGTAAACGACAGCAACAAGATGGGGAAGATAATATGGTCAGCATCCTCACATCAAAAGTTTGACATCAGGTAAACAAAGTCCATCAACCCAGACCATGCATGAACACCAAGCATCAATGATACAAACACAGTGTCCACCTCTGCTTGTCCTGCACTCTGTCAGCT
Source organism: Pagrus pagrus (assembly GCF_965226575.1). Taxonomy (NCBI): domain Eukaryota; kingdom Metazoa; phylum Chordata; class Actinopteri; order Spariformes; family Sparidae; genus Pagrus; species Pagrus pagrus. Next base: position 23,139,302 of record NC_140190.1, read on the forward strand.
CAGAACACGGTCCACCCATCGAGTGGACCGGGATTTATGGTTGAGGCAGGTCTCTGTAAAGATGTGGGCACAACAATCTCAGATTTCCCATCGCTTTGCCAGCTGAGTCCCATTTTGTCCATTTCATTTCCCTGCGACTGGACATTAGCCAAGAGCAGCCTTAAATCCAAGATGGACTCTCCCTCTTCTCCCTGGGGCGGGGTTGGATGGTCCAAAGATGCTGTGGGCAGTGATCGTCTCAAAGCCTGCCGCTCGTAGTATAAAACTTGCACTTTCTTCTCCAATGCTGATGACTGAATTTCTGCCATAGACGATGTGTGTTTCAGCAACAAAGCAGAAAAAGGAAACAAAATTTGAAGGAGCTACCGGCCACTGCATCTGCATGCACCATCATTGCCATGATATAGTTCCTACCTTAGAGTCATGCTGCTTTTGTTAGAACAGCTGATGGCAGCAAACAGTGCAGCTGGTCCCAGCAATCACCCGAAACCACAGACTTGAGTTTTAAACTCTTGAAAACTATCCTGAAAATACCCAAAGTACAAGAATGGAGAATAGTCATAGATGATATGCTACACAGTGTTAACATTATTATTCTAGCAGAGTTATGTCTCAACTACGTCAGCCAAACAAAATCAAGAAGTGTCGGTGGCTATAATGTAATGAAAACTAATCTGTCATCAATTTCCTCATGCATTGGATCCATACGTTTGTTTTCATGACAGGATTCACCCCATTTGCTGACAGTCAAATAATTTCAGTCAGTGACTCTGACTCTGTCCCTCGCTTACATTTACATATTATGCACTGCTACATTAACGGTCACCTGAACACACTTGCTTTGCATATATAAGCAGTTTTCTAGGAAAGAGATTGAAGTGTGTCAACAGGTGCCTGAAGGCCGGTTATAGCTGCACCGAGTTGCTGTGCTTTTTTTTGCAGGCGTCAATATCAAAGGTGTACATAGAATAGATGAGAAGACAAGACGCCTCATCTGAACATTTGCTATGTGGGAGGAAGCTCGTGGTAGATGAATGTGAGGGATGTATAAATGTGGGGGATGTTGGGTGGCTCAGGCCAAAACAAGTTCTCACCAACACACAAAATGACAGGGATCAAAACACAATGAAGGAGTATAGAGTCGGCTTTAAACATCATAATGTTACAGGTGCCCTTGTGACAGAGTGGTTTAGAGTTGTACTGAACGGCAGGGTTTCTACATCTAAAGTGTCATGGCAGACCAACACAACACAAGCTCTCAGTGCTGTACATATCTGTATAATGACTAAATAATTCAGAATGACTAACCAGAGGATTTGCATCTGTCTGTAACTCAAGTGCCCAATATATAACACATTTGAATATTACACTTATCCAGTTTGCCTGCAGCTATGTCTTTACTCAAATGTATTTTCCCTGTCTCCCTTGTAGGCGGACACTTTGAAGGAGAGGTATCAGAAAATTGGGGACACCAAACGGGCGACACCCATTGAAGTGCTTTGTGAAAGCTTCCCTGGTCAGTAGAACTAAGCAGTTTCCTTTGTTTGCCGTGTTATTTGATTTCTTCCTCGTTCAGCCGGATGTGTAATTTAACGGTATGTTCTCTTGGTACAGAAGAGATGGCCACCTACCTGCGCTATGTGAGGAGGCTGGACTTCTTTGAGAAGCCTGATTACGACTACTTGAGGAAGCTCTTCACTGATCTGTTCGACAGGAACGGCTATGTCTTTGACTATGAATATGACTGGGTCGGCAAATCACTTGTGAGTGCCTCCTCATCCTCCTCCTCTTTCTTTCCCTCTGAAATTCTTTGATTGGACCATCAAGCAGTTGTTATTAATCTTAGTAAATCATAACCTGTTGGCCTCATATTATTTTCTTTATATTATCTTCATTTTGACCGTGCTTGTTTCCTTGCGTTTCTTGCAGCCCACACCGATAGGCCCCATCCCCAGTGACACGCCCCTGCAGCCCAGCAGCAGAGACAAAGCACAACAGCAGACCAAAAACCAGGTGAGTTCACCAGTATTTCAACACAACAAACATACAAGTCACTCAGGTTCCTCTGCCAGGTTATTCTTGCTGTGTCAACCTGCGAACAACTTCCTGGAGAAAATGGCTGCCACTCAGCTCAACTTCTCCTTCACTTCCTCTTCCTAGCTACAGTCTGACTGCTGGGCAGCGACATCATATTTCCTCAGTCTTTGTCAGACAATAAGACTTTCACAAAATTGATGCCTTACTCGTAAAGAAAACCGACATGCACGATCATGAGGCAGGCTCTCCTGCTCCAGCTGTGACACAAAGCACCGTTTGCAGTTTATTCTTCACACCTTGCCACTCTAAGCTCAGGTCATTACATGCATGAGTTGAAAATGCAAATTGCATTATTCATACCAGTAATGACAAGCTATATGCTTAGTGTGTGACAAAGTGTGGACTTCTTTTTTTTTTATCCCCTTTTATTGGCATGCTATCCGAGCCTTGTTTTGTTTGTTTGATTTAGCAGAGGGGTAATAATTGAAGAGTTAAGTAGAGAACGTCCATAAAGTCCTGCTGATAGACATTGTACAAATCATGTTGTACTTGATGAGTCATTGTTTTCCCGTACAGCCATGCAGGCAGTGCATTAGATTTTATGACTGACTGATTGCAGTGGACTCTAGCCTCTTTTTACTGCTCTACATTTAACATGATTGGCTTGATAACAACACGCCACCCTTTGAAGCACGCAAAGCACCACCTACAGTGCCATGTACGATGTCCATTACTGTAGGAACCTGTAACACCCTGGTTTAAACGGTCAGCTACAATAGAAGAAAGCATGTACTATCCATCTTTGTTGTTACAGGCTTTAGATTTTTAAATTTTTAATACTGCAAATGAAGGAAAAAAACACCCTATGCTCTAAATTTGAGCCTCCAGTGGAAGTTGAATTAATGCTGGTGCCCAGATACCCGTTAATGTAGAAGACTGTCTGGGCTGTATTGAGTATGAGGTGCTAGTTGAGGTGATCAAGGCTGTTTTCTTTTACTCTTGCATGACTTTGTTAGTGTGTTGATCTGTGCTTCGCATACATTTTTGCTTCCCTCTACTCCTATTAACATAGTTTTTCTTAACAAGCCTGCTTCTGCTTGGGAGATGTCTTCTATAATTTTTTTGTTTTGTTTCTTTTTTTTTTTGTTTTCATTCACTCCCCCTCCTCCTTGTCCCCCCTCTACCCTCATCCCCCCTCCCACCACATTGCCTCACCCTCACCCCACAACCTCCTCCCTCCCTCCCCTACGCCTCCTCCTTCTCACCACTTCACTACCACCTGCCTCAACCCTTTTTGCTCTTTGCGTCAAGTCACCTGAGCCCAAAGGAAGTGAGTCTCAGCCCACTCCAGTGACCAATAAGGAGACTCTGGGGTCGCACCTCACAGCTGAGCGGCTGGGGGGCTCTGTTCAGGTACTACTGCTGCTGCTACTGCTGCTGCCCTGTTAGCTATTGCATGAAGCTACATATTTTTGTATGTGTCTGACCCCCCCCACACACACAAACACACACTGACTCCGCACTGCCTGCCTGCCTGTCTGTCAGGTGCTCCGTCTTGACTCTCTGTGTGTTTGCATTATGTTTGAATCCCCGTGTGCCAGTGCTTTGCCTGTTCTGTTTACTCTTGCTGCTTCATTCGCCTCATCTGCAGTAGGCTGCCCACAGAAGGGCCATGCAAAGATGACATCCAATAGCAACTGTCATGCAAACCTCATGAAATAATATTATACTGATAGATGGTCCAAGAGCAGTGCAGTAGATTTTTTTTTCTTCAGTTTCCTCCAGTTTAGAAAAATACAGTAGAGCAAATAAAACATCAATCAAATGTTTTTGCTGTTTTCAACATGTCAAAAGGCCAACTGTATATCCTTAGAAATCAGTCCTCTGTGGTAAATGTGGCACACATATGCCACCCAGTGCTGACTAAAAGAACTGCAGCTTTTAAAGGATAGATTCACATTTTTCAACTCTGTCTTAAATCAGGATCCACATTCTTATATAGAAACTGCTGTTGGTTTGCTGTTATAACTATTCCTGCTCTATACATAATAATAATAATCTGAAACTTCAGCAGTGCAAGTTAGTTCAATTACATGTTTGTCTTCCAAAGTGTTTTTAGTATGAAATTCCACTGTTGAGCTACAGTTGATGAATAGTTTCACTACGGGGGAATTTTGAACAAAAACATTTTTTAATTTGAACTATTCACTTGATATGTTTAAAGGGGCACTATGTTGTTTTGAAGCAGAAATTCAAAGTCAGAATTTTAATATGTACACTAGTAATGAGGTAATAATACAAACTCAGAAATATTTATTTTTTCCATAAGTGAATAAACAAGCTGTTCTCGGAGGAAAATAAGGTCCCAGAACACTGTTTGAAGCTGGAATTTTATTCAGTTCATTCAGTCATGACAACAAAGAGTTTGTTTATTTAGTTTGTTGAGGCATAAAATTCAGTCAATGAAGATCTTCCTCAAAACAACATCTGCACCTTTAACTCAATGTGCTGAAACCTCGTTTTAGCTGTAGATGAACTTTGAAAACATATATTTGCACAGATCGAGGACTCTGGATTTTTAGTGCTTTAGAAAAGGACCTCTAAATGAATAGTATGAAAAGAAGGGTTTGTTTTCCTTATTGGCATCTGACTTCTGTTTTAAGACAGACATGAAAAAATACAAACCTATTCTTTTTTTAAGGGGCAATCCAGGTTACATGCTGAGCTCCTCTCTTAATCTGAGAGGGCAGAAAAATATGAATCAAGGTTACATATTTTTATGTGAATGTTCATCTCCACCCTGCAGTCAGTGGCTCCATATGTATGTGTTTGTGAGCAGTCTGGTGTCCTTTTGTACTCGTGCAGGTGATGAGCTCAACGAATGGCGAGCTGAACACTGATGATCCCACAGCCGGACACTCCAACGCTCCCATCACCGCTCCCACTGAGGTTGAAGTGGCTGACGAAACCAAGTACGAAACAACTGCTCAGATGAGTAGAAGTGCTGCTAGCAGTAGGGTTGGGGTTAATAGCATTTTGCTGAGTCCAAATATTAATTATGAGCACCGTTTTAGAAATAATTTCCATCTCCATCTTTTCCATCATTGTATTATCAATGTCTGTTTGTGTCTTTATATAATATAACGTTGAACAACGTAACATCCGTTCTGTTGGTGTACAAACTTCAATACTCCGAGTTCAGATTTTCCAGTGATGCTACAAACACTGATAAACAAAAATCTGAATATCAGTTTCTGAATGTCATTCTGAAGCAGTTTTTCAAAGCTCTGTTTTCAGTGACCTTAAATACAGTTTATGTGTGTACTCGAGGCCAAAATATATAGAAAAGGCTTTGTTTTAAGAAATACCCATATACGCGTGGACAGGGCCTAAATCGTGGAAAACAATTTTCTTCTTTACATGACATTTGAAGTGGCTCTTTGAAACAATTGATAGCAATCTACATTTATTAATCACTTTTTTTATTGGCCACATGTGAGCGGATTGTAACGTGACATGAAAAATGAGACCTTCTCCGTCTTTCTCCGTTGCCTATACAAGCCTGGATGTGACCTTAGGCACGTTCTCGAGTTCCTCGTTCCTGCGTCTTCCACAGAGCCCCTTTAAAGATATAAAATGTAACATTTTGCATTTAAATGTCAAAAATGAGTTTTGTACTTGCACTGTCCTAAATACTTCCAACAATGTTCCCAGAGAAATACGTAATTTTGTTTAAGGTAACAGTGCGTTTCATTGTGTGAAGTGAAACACCATGTGATTGGTCAGAGAGTAAGACAGGAAGCCAGAAAACTTGACTAAATGTAATGTGTGTAAAGCTTTTAACACATTACCTCTTCTGTGAACATTTCTGTCTGACTCAAGATTTTCATCAGCAGTGATGGTTCTTTAACAATAAAGACAACAACTCCCATGATCCAACGCTACTTCACAACATCATCAAACTACGTCTTCTTTTTTTTCTTCAGTCTTTCTTAGAGAGACACCCGGGGACAGAAATGACAAACTCTGCATTTAAGTATCAGCTTACTGGAGAAAGCTGATGAATAAAGACAGATAAAGAAGCAAAGTTTGATCAGAGCCAAAAATTCACCAAAGGATTGAAACCCAACCCTGACAAAGTAGCATGTTAAGCTCTGTATTGATTTACCAGTATCTGTGTCATGAATGTGCTTTCTCCTAAATGTGAGTGTCTCTTTGTTTTCCTGCAGGTGCTGTTGTTTCTTCAAAAGGAGAAAGAGGAAAGCCCTCCAGAGGCACAAGTGAACGAAGAGAACGGAGAGAACTTGAAACATTGTGGTCACTGTCAAGTTTTAAATGGAAGCAACTACACAGACCCCCACCCCTGTCCCCCCCTCTCTCCAGCTTCCCCATCACCTCTTTATCCCCCTCACCTCATTTCCCCTGTCACTCTGTACCTCCCCCCTCGCGCTCTCTCTTTCTCGTTCTCAGTGCTCCCCGGCTACTGGCGAGTTAAAGGAATGTTGCAGTCCTACTGACTCCACAACAGACTCTTGATTCCTTTATCGACGAAAAATAAACGTACCTGCATTACAACGGGGGGCTTGAGAAAAAGTAAAAAAGCTGTAACAATGAAACTCGAATACCGTGGCGTGAATATGAAAAAATACTGTTTGAAACAGTTGATGTATTTAGCATCCATACAGAACGCTTATTGTTTCAACAGTTCTGTTGATGAGGGGGATCCATTCGAGTGAAAGAAATCTGCTCATTTAGGAAATTGTTTTTTTTTTTTCTTTCTTCCTTTGGTGTGTGTTTTGGGATCAAGGTAAAGAGGAAAAGGTGAACTATGCTGATGGTAAATCTGAGAGACACAGGAAGCATTTCATCTATAAAACAGAAATTTGGAGGATTTTTATGTTTTTTTTTTCTTCTTTTCTTTTGTAATTGAATCCTCAGTTTTTGAAGTCAAATCCCTGCATTGAAAACTTATTTTTATGTTGTAGTGTTCTGGAGTTCAATTCTTTTCCTCACTCTGGCTTTCTTTTCGTCTGTCAACGTGGACTTTGTAGCACAGTCACTGGCCTCAGGTACTGTGGAAGATTGAGAGAAGCAGATATTAAGCTCTATTATTATTGCACTTTTGGAAAAAAAAAAAACAACAACAATTACAGTGGAAAACTTTAGGTTTGAAATTAACAATTAAGAATACATCTTAATAAAGACTGATCTAGGAAGAGTCCTTCACTACGCTTATATCTGAGTTATGGCCGAAAAATGTTGTCGATTTACATGAAAAAAAAAGATATGTCTTTCGATTTTTATTTCTTACATCAAAATAATTTACCAGGAAATCATAGTTTGTGCCTTTCTAAGTAAAATGTTTAAAGCTCAAGTGAGTGTCCCGCAATGACATTTTATCCAATCTGTCCCAAATGCTTACTGGATTACTGTGTGTGTCTGTGTGTGTCTGTGTGTGTGTGTCTGTGTGTGTATATTTGTGTGTGCTTACAAATCTGGAGGTTTTTCTAAGTGAATGTGTTTTTGACTGTGTGCACATTCTTTCACTTACAAGCAGTATACATCCCTTCATCCTCTGCTGTGACAATCAACACATCTGTTCAGTGTTTGGAAAGAGATCAGGACTAGGTGTGTGTGTGTGTGTGCGTGTGTGTGTGCGCATGCGTGTGTGAACGTACGTGTGCATGGTGCCAGCTCAAAGAGATCTAACAGACAGCAGTCCAAATCTGCTTGAACCATTGTTTCATTTTGTCAGGAGGTCACAGACAGACAGACAGACATGCAGCTCACTGAGGTTTGCTTGTTTCTAAGGTACATCATGTCTCTGACAGTAATGGGCTGCTGTAAAGAAAGGAACCTTCACAAAGCCAAAGCTCACTGGATTGGAAAAAAACAAACATTTGCCCTTTCTTTGAGTACCTTGCTGCTGCTAACATCTTTAGTTTCATTTCAGGATGCAACCCATGATTATTTTCATTGTTGATTAAAATGCTTAGTATTTTCTCGATTAACCGATTAATCATTTGGACTATAAATCGTCAGAAAACTGATAAATGGCCAATATATTGTCCGAGGGCTGGGCGATATACTTTAAAGGTATATTGTGACACATGATAAATCTTGATATTTTAAAATCTCCTCAGAAGCACTTCATAAATGCTAGGACTGGGTGACAAACGGAGACCTATTATGTTTTTTTTCCTTTCCCTTGGTGTATTATATGGGTTCTTGTGCATGAAAAAGGTCCACACCAAAGGAAGCTCCTCTCTCCCACAGAAAACACTGCTCCTGAAAGGCCTCGTCAGTGGTCCGCCTTTAATTCTGTGACTTCATGACATCACACTACGTCACCATGTCACACATTTGTTATTTATGCCTAGCAGCTAGTTCGCCATGTAAGAATTAATTCAGCAACAACTGCTCTGTTGTTGTTTGTGGCGCTCGCTCAGGCGTATGTGTGCTGACCAATCAGAGGAGACTTGGTATCTGGGAGGAGTGGCCTTAAAGAGACAGGAGCTAAAATAGAGCATTTCATTCAGAGGGGGCATACAGTGCTGCAGTACTGTGAAAACTCTTGAGTGTTTTTGAGCATTAAAGCATGTAAACTAGTAACAGAAAATAAAATTATGAATCTGAAAATTAGCATAATATGTCTCCTTTAACACAAAGACATTTTAGATAATCATCAGTAATGAGGATATAATGACTAAGTGGGTAAAGACAAGTAGAACAGTCTGGTCAGTTTAGGAAATTACACAATTTTACTGTAATTCAGCCTTTAAACCAGGAAATGACAACACTTATTCCATATCAAGATACAAAGATACCCAAAATGTAGGACAATATACAGTCTCAAATCACGATAATGATATGATATTAATATATTGGCCAGCCCTGTATTAGCCATGCAGTGATGTCATTAAATGTCTCGTTTTGTCAGACTTACTGTCCCAAACTTCAAATATAAAATTGATTATCATGCAAAACCAAGAAAAGCTGTGAATACTCCCCTTTGGAAAAACCTGGTACCATCAGACGTTTGGTGCTTTAAGACTAGCTTCCATGATTAATCGATTATCGGAATTTTTGTTCTTTCTAGGTTGATTGATTACTCAACCAATCAGCGCAGCCCTAGCTTCATGTACCTCTGGGAACATTTTGTTTTTGTGTGTTTTCTTTTTGTGTCCAGGCCAAAATAAGATGTATGTCTGGCTGGGCACTCAGGATTTTTCAAGTCTCCCCTGAAATTTCTGACGTTTTATGGCTTTGAGTTGTTTAAAGCAGTTGCGGGCTTCTCCAGAGATAGATTTAAAGAAGAGTAGTCAATATCGAAGCAGGCCGAGCCAAGAGATCCTGATGGGTCAGATTCCACATACACTGGATCCTACATTTCCCATAATGCAGCTGGATACTGTCTTTTCTTGCCTTCCAAATGCCCGATTTGTAACACAGGCTTTTGGTTAAAAGTTTCATCAACATCTCAAGTCCAAACTGAGATAACCTTGATGACATCGCTATGTAATCATGAGGGCTATGTTATTTTATATTTCTGTTAAAGTCATTGCAGTGTCCCTTTAACTCACTCATCATTATGATTCATTTAAGTTTAACTTTAGATTTACGGTTGCACAAGATTGACTGACCAGTACGTCATGTGTGATGTGAGTGATGACCATGACCACCACCACCACCACCACATACATGTATGTGTCATGACACAGTAAAGGGAAGTTCAGGTTGTTTTCCACTTGACGTTTGTTAAAGGAAATATTGCAAATGTATAAATCCAAACTTGTCAATTGAGAACAAATGCTCAACATCAGAGACTTTGGAAGTAATCTGGCAAAACTGCACCGACAAGAACTCAAAATACATGAAGTCAAGACATTTTGCTTGCATATAATCTGGTTATTTTTTTTATTTCATTTTTTTTTTTAACAAAATTGTTTATTTCATCTTCTCAAGTGTCTCCAAGTGTGATTGATTTTAAGTTATGATGAAGAGATGAATTTGTGTTTACGAGCATGATTTAGAGGACAAACGTGGGTTCTGTGCTTGAATCACTGGCCATGTGAATTACAGAAAGAGGAAGTATTTGTAACCCACGAGTTTTTTTCGTCTTGGTTATTCCTCAAATTTAGACTACATGTACATTGCAGAGGTATTTAAACAAATCTCCAGATGTTCCCTGGCTGTCGCACGGTGCACCAGCGCGCCTTTACGCGGGAAGTCGTCGGTGTGTCCGAAGTGCCGGATTGAGCAGGAAATCTTTTGTTGGCATTTAATTATTCCTTTGAAAGCTAAACCGGTTCAGCTGACCAGCGTGGTGACCCGACTTGGCATAATCCAACACATTGCGTTTATTATTTGGTTTATTGAAGGAGGGATTTTCTTTTTTGGAGATGTCCAGACCAAGGTTGAACTGTGTCTTTGCTCAACGTCTGTTAGTGTAACTATTTGCATAATGTATTTGTAAATATGACAACGACAGATCTCTAATTGTGAATAAAAACAGTTTTATCACAGGAGTCAATCAATCATGGAGCAGTTTGTGCCTGCTGATCGGTCTCTGTCAGTCTGCAGGCGGCTTTGTTACGCAGCGGGACATTTTCTTAACGACCTGTGCGCCTCTATGTGGTTCACTTATCTGCTGGTCTACCTGCACTCCGTGCTCGGCTTCGAGAGCACCTATGCAGGTGTGCTGCTGCTCATTGGTCAAATAGCGGACGGAGTGTGTACGCCGCTGGTTGGATATGAATCCGATAAAACACCTGGCACCTCCTGTGGCAAGAGAAAAACCTGGCATCTACTGGGTAAGTACTGTAAGGAAGCTCATTTCTGCCAGTTTAAGAAAAAAAAATATGAAAAGTTGGCCTTGATTAAAAAAAAAAAGATGATCGTAACTTATGATCTATAATTGACTATACTAGTCTATATTATATATATATTAGACTATATTAGTCAATTATCGGATTAAAATAAGGGGGCAAAATTATGCGACAAAAGGTCGCAGTTAGTTAAAAAGTCGAAATTGTTAAGTAAAAAGTCAAAATTATGAGATAAATTTTTTTAAATTGTTTGATAAAAAGTCAAACACTTGAGATAGAAGGTTAAATTTTTTAGATAAAGGGCACAATTTGATACAAATTTGAAATTGTGACAAAAAGTCAAACTTATGAGATAAATGTTGACTTTTTATCTAATTATTATGACTTTTGCATCATAATATCTACTTTTTATCCCGTAACTAGCCTATCACTTACCATAAAATATGTTTTCATTAAGCTTAGTGTCATTTAAATAATCTTCAACTGGCACAAATTGCCTTCCATGTGTGTGTGCGCGCACGTGCACGTATGTGCATGTGCTACTAATAAAGAAAATGAATATTGAGAATGTATAATGTGTTATAATTTTTTAGTTCTTGATGACTCCTTTCAAAGCATAAGATTGGATTGTTATCAACACATTAACTTGTTGAATTGTGTACAAAAATGTTGAATTAATACAACAAACCGATTGGGGGGAGCATGTCAACAGAATAACAGCTGAATAATGTAGGTGCCATTAGTTAATTAGCTCAGTTAGTTGTGCAGCTAGCTGTCCATACTGGGATTTTGAAGCACTGGGGAAGTGTTGGTGTTCTTAAGACAGTATCAGGAAAACACATAGTTGAAGAAACCTTGATGAGCGAGAATGAATATGAGAAATCAGTTTGACCTTTGGACAGACAGAGATCAGCACCCGTGTGAGTAAAGCTTGATTCATGTTTCAATATTGAACCGATGCCATAACTACACCATAGCCTGATGTGCACCTCCCCAGAAATGTAACAGCATCGTATTTTTCAGCTCCTCCTCCGGTGCTTAGCAGAGCTTCTAATAACAGGGACTGTGACCTGCAGTTTCCCCAGTAAACACACTGCACTCTTCAGTTGCTGCAGTCCTTCTGGCTGGCCAGCTGCACTTCTTCGATTAAACTTCTTCCCCGTAGCCGCTCTTGACTGCCGGAGTGTCTCTCAGTGAGAGGGGGCAGGGAGAGGCTGGATGTCCAAGGGCACATTGCCCCTCAGCGAGCCGCCCAGTGGCAAATGCCTACTTGCCAAAACTGAGTTGTTCTAGCTTGGTGTGAATGCAGGGCCGGCCCACCCTGCAGTCCCTCTGCCTGTCCATTCTGCAAAGGGGAAAGTTCAGCTGTCAGACCACTCACCACCCCCAGCAATGCAGACACACCAGGGCACATGTATAAATGCTCATACAGCTTTGGCCACTTCTGTAGGTTATAAAAAATCAGCCTTAATGACTCCCATGGTTCTGTCTTATCTCTAATTGGTGCAATTTGCAACTGCCCCTGGTCTCCCCTACTTTTGAACGCTGATATTAAAGAGGTTTTGTTTGATTTTAAGTGTCCGTACACAAACAGACCATCATTAATTGTAGTGGCTGGAAACATTATGACAGTACTTTTTTTTGTTTATCTGATCTTTTTGTAAACAGAATATAAAATGCTCAAAAAACTACTTACCTCACCAGTAATAGTCTGCTTATTAATATTCCAGAAAGTTTAAAGGAATTGTTTGTTTCTCTGCTTTCCAGGAACTGTGTGTGTTCTTGTATCTTTCCCCTTCATCTTCAACCCCTGCCTGGCCTGTAACGACAACGCTCCCCAGTGGGCTCAGCTTGTTTACTTTTCTCCCTTCGTCATCATCTTCCAGTTCGGCTGGGCGGCCACTCAGATCTCACACCTGTCCCTCATCCCAGAGCTGGTGTCCCGTGACAGCGACAGGGTGGAGCTCACTGCATACAGGTGAGGTGGCAGATTCCCAGTGATGAGAAAAGAGAAATAACTCTCTGTGGTTTCATCGTGTTGTCCAGAGAGGCTCGATCCTGTGAGCCATACATTTGTGAATACTGAAGCATGAACAAGATGCCTCCCTGTCTTCTAATTCTTACTGTTTGATTGTGTTAATTACATTCCTCCCTCTGTAGGTATGCCTTCACTGTGGTGGCCAATATCACAGTGTACACTGTGGCCTGGCTGCTCTTTCACTTCCAGGCTCAGCACGCTGTGGACCCCTCCATCACAGGCAACCTGGGCCCGGCGGACATCCCTCTGTTCAGGGTAAGAGGAGGGATGCCAGACAGATTTATACACTCCTGCAAAATCACTGGGGTTTTTTTCACCTGATCTCTCTCTCTCTCTCTGTAGACTCTGGCTCTCATCATGCTGGGAACTGGAGCTTTATTCTCCTTCATATTCCATGTCGGCACAAAAGAGTCAGCCTCAGAGAGAGACAATGAACTGATCAGATCTTCCCCCTCACAGGAAGATATGTCTCGTCCTGTGTTTCAGTGGAAACACTGGCTGAAGGAGCCATCCTTCTACCAGGTGAGTCCTACATCTGTGCTGGGTAACTCTCTGCTGAGTCAGAAGGTTCCCCTCCTTTCTCTCACACTGTAACTCTGGACATAACCTTTTGTGTTTTATACATTTGAATGTACTTTTCCTTTCATTCCTTGCAACCATTTGCCTCCATTCATGTGCGTATTGTGTGAAAATCCATTGCTGCATGGTAGAGTCACAAGGATTGGTCAATTAATCCATAAATTGGTTGAAAGAAAATGAATCTGTTAATCGTTTTTCCGGCAATGATGTCTAACATTTCCCTGCTCCAACTTCTTAAACTTCAGGATTTGCTCCTTTTCTTGATTTCTTGTCATTTAATTTCTTGTCTTTTATGATAGTAAATAAAGAATGTTTTGGACTGTATGTTGGATTTAAATTTTAATATAATAATTTTCTGCTATTTTATAGACTAAACGATGAATCTAACAATTTTGATAATATTCATAAGATGAATCGATAGTAAAAGTAATTGTTAGTTGCAGACATGGTTCAGGGTAGACACTTGTTTGGGTTGGTATGAAGTCAAAATTGTCAAAATTACATTAACATTATGAGGTACTGCAGGATTTTCCAAATTAGTCTGCATTTAAACTGTATTACCAACAATTATAATAATGAAACATTAGCAAAACTAACACAAACTTGATGTGACTATGATTAGTTTATAATTCTCAATATGAAGCATCAAGAAAACATTTATCATTTTGGTATTAGTACTGAAACTCAGGTACTGACATTGGTGTTAAAAACTTTCAAACAATACCCAGCCCTAACTTTAATGTCTTACACAACTCAAAATGAGTGGATGTAAATGGCTGCCTGGAGCATTAATTCAACAAAAACATCATGTATACACTTTTTTATCACTAGATTTGTTTTATAAACCGGCAAAAACACTGAATTGTCTCTTTAAATCTTATTTTCTTTATTTGTTTTTGTGTCAGATGGCTTTCCTGTACATGTGCACCAGACTAATAGTCAACTTATCCCAGACCTACATCTCAGTTTACCTCACCAACTCACTGATGTTACCAAAGGTAAGCCCGCACTGTGTGTGAACTCATACAGTGACTTGTAAAACTCATTATGTTGCCTCTGTTGGTGAAATGTCTTATCTTGCTATTTCCCTCCTCAGAACTTCATTGCCATCATTCCTCTGGTGATGTATGTCAGCGGCTTTGTTTGCTCCATGGCCATGAAACCAGTCAGCAAGCTCATAGGAATCAGTGTGAGTCTCTCCCTCATCAGATATTGGCAGCAACAGTCCCTTGAGTTATGAATTCATGTCTTTTGCATGATTAATAAGAAAAATTCTACGGTAATGAAATGTATTTGTCCGTTGTCAGATTACCTATTTGATCGGCCTGCTGTTGGTGTTTGGTTTTGCCGCCTGGGTGTTTTTGGACAGCAACATGGGAGGTGAGAGCATCTATGGAGCAGCTGTGCTGCTGGGAGCCGGTTCAGCTATAATCCTGGTCATGTCTCTGTCCATGACAGCCTCACTCATCGGGGAGCAGACGGTAGGTGGAGGAATAAACCTACAACAGTTTACAGCTTTGTGGGAGAGTTGTTGCATTTAAGAATTAAAAGGGGGAGGCTGGTCATATTCTATATTTTTCTTGTTATCAACAATCCCATTGACAGTGCCCAGCTGTTTTAAGACTTCTGAGCTATTTAAAAAAAATGAAACTACTGCATATATATGTTTTGTTTTTTTTAAATCACAGAGGAAAATAAGGTCCCGAGAACACTGTCTGAAGCTAGAGAGGTGGCAGGGTCCGCCAAATATAAACAAAATAAAGTATGAAATTGTGTTGTCCATTAAGGTCAGTTTGTTTATTCAGTTTTAAAATTCAGTCAATGCAGCAATCTTGTTAGAAGATGTTTTGGGGACTCTCTCAGCTGTGGAATCAAAGGGGAGGGTTTGTAGTGATGTGCCTTTTATCACAGCATTTTACTGCTGTCACATCTCTCCTCATGTCCGGCTTTCTTTTCTCACGCTGTCTGAAAAGATATGAATGAAAATCCTGACAGAGAGCTTATTGTGTGTCTTATTCGCAGCTGCAAAGAATGTTGGTGATGGATCAGATAGATTTCAGCCCTTTGTGCTTTGCTACACTGACTGTAATAATCTGTGACGTCTGTCTTGTTTGGCAGCAATCTGGAGCCTTTGTTTATGGATCGATGAGCTTCACAGACAAAGTGGCCAATGGGGTGGGGGTCATCCTCATCCAGAGCACCCGGCCGTGCAGGTGAGTCTCAATGTGACTGAAGCTTTTCACTGAAGCATTAAAAAGCAAGTGTAGAAGAAGCGGTTAAAAAAGACGAATGTCCCACAGACAGAGAAGTGAAATCAGACAGTGTTTCGTGGTTAATCTGAGTCACAAAAACAGGAGTATGCTCAACAATATGAATAGTATCTGCTATTCTTTAACATGCGTAGGTCATAGTTCACAACCTTTTTTGCTTCCCCTTAATATGACTGAGTAGTGGATTTTTCTTGGAAGATGTGAAAAGATTCATGTGTAATCAAAGACCACAACGTTACTGCTTTTTTGTTTCTGTCACAGTCTAACAAAGTCTGTTCCCCTTTTCTCTTCACTCCTCTTCAACAGCACAGAGGCCTGCTGCCCAGCCTGTGTGTGGTTCTATCGTGACGTCATAGTGACAGTAACCGGGGGTGTCGCCGCGGCTGCTGCACTTTGCTTGCTGACAATTCTAATCAGGCCAATCAGGATACGGAATATTTAGGGTTTCAAATCTATTGGTAGTCTTCGTGTCACACCTGTGCACATGCACCGAAAACAACCACAGGATTGTTAGAGACAGGTGTGTTTTGGATTTCTGTCTAAATTTTGCTTTTTTCTGTTGACATCCACAGTTTGTATAAAACTGGATACAGAGCACACTCAAGGATCACGCCTTACTCAATAAATCTTTCAAAATGTATGGACATAATTTGCTAAATATTTGGCCTTTCTTGTTGGACAAGAGAAATGGTGCAGAGGATGAAGCCATGCTGCCACCTAGTGAATGCATTTGTTACTACATTGCTTTCCTGATGCAGATTCTTTCATGCTTTCCAGATGTTTCTGCATTCTGTGATTCTCACTCATCATTGCTCAATTTAAAAGAAAAATTATCAGTTTTTATGTCGGGATGACCCAGTGAAATATGTAAACTTGTGCATGGTATAAATAGTAAAGTCTATGATGACCTGCAGTCGTGGTCAAAAGTTTACATACAGTTGTAAAGAGCATGTATATCATGGCAGTCTTGAGTTTCAATGAGTTCTACAGAGCTCATACTTCTGTGATGAATGGAATGAGTGGAACACAAACTACTTTGTGATTATAGAAAGATGTGTGAATCAAATTTGCTTTGTAGCCTCTTATCTTCTGAGTCGAATACAATTCCCAATCACATTAAACAACTAAACAGTCTTTTAGTAAACAATTAAAACATTGAATGATTGATACATATACATGTCAGTGTTAAACTTTATTGTACTATGTGTGTGTTCTCTTTTTTTGCAATGTCATTCTGTAAGTATTACCATGTGTTTTATGAATAATCAGTTTACACCTTTTTACATTTGAATATCAGCTTCGAAATCATGTTGATGGTACAGTGTCGAGGGGCGGCTGTAGCTCAGTGGGTAGAGAAGGTGACCAGCAGCCAGAAGGTTGCTGGTTCGAACCCCGGCTCCCCTGGGCAGAACTGAGCTACATGCCGAAGCATCCTTGAGCAAGATGCTGAACCCCTAAACTGCTCCTGATGTGCAGTTGGCACCTTGCAAGCTGCAAGGCAGCCTCTGCCATCAGAGGGCCTCATTAGGCGTCTCATCCAGGGGTGTACCCTGGCCTTCGCCCGGTGAGAGCTGGATTTGGCCCCAGTAGCCCAAGCGGCAACACCCCGGGGTGTAGGGAAATAGCGATGAGAAAATGAGATGAGATCATGAGTTTCTTCACAGACATCGCATGTATAGATAAACATACAATGCATGATTGTGATACGACCAGTCCCTTGACCTTCTGCTGTGAATAATGCCAAAGGTTTTGGTTGATCTGGCAGCAACTGTGGCGCTGGTCCAAGGAAGTGAACTGGCTGAACTTGACTCCTCTTGTGTGACTCTCTCTCTCCCTGTGTGTGTGTGAGAGAGAGAGAGAAAGAACAAAAGCTAATAGTTGCCTGACCATTATTAGGCTATTTGCATCACTTACTTGATCATAATCTGTACTCTGAAAGAAAAATAACCCAACACTGGTTTGTTGGAAAGGAAACCATAAACATACTGAATCTGTCCAGACTGGCAGATCAACATCAGAACAAAAGAGATTGATTATTGTAATGTTGCATTCCTTTGAAATGTATCATTAATAAATGATAACACAATGTACATTTCAAATTTGGTCTCTATTTTGTCTATTTTCTGTGGTATGTTTGCAGTTTCTTTCTATCTTATGAGAGCTGAAAAACCAATTGATCAGAGCTGACCCTCAAGGGGAAATAAGAAAAAACTTTAATGGACTTCAAAACCGTTGAATCAGAAAGCTCCACACTCAATTAAATTCCTCTTCTAATTGAAAATGTTATATAAACCAGTTTTCAAAAATAAATTCCATGTGGGTTCAACCATGATTTCTCTCTCTAAGGGACATTGGTTTGCTGTAGTAATGCCACATGTTTGTATTTCACTTTAATTTGTAACCATGTCTCTGATATTAGTTTGATCAATTTAAGGGTCTCATTTTGTGTTCATGATCACTTTTTTCTAAAATTGGTTTATCTTACTATTATTTTATTGAATAATCTTTGAACAGCTAGCAGCCCAGTTATTTCGTCTAATAAATAAGGATTACACTCTTACGAGGGAATGAACACAATTTTTACACTGAAACAAAGACAAAGCACTGCAAGTTAGTAGTGAAACAGACAAAAAAAAAAAAATACAAAGTGTAACAGAGGAGTGTGAGTAACAAAAAGTAGGATCAGGGACCAGTGTGGGCCATCTTTTATCTATGTTTCTACTACTAAACATGCTATTTTTATAGTGTCCTATTGGGGCATCCTCTGCGTTCGACACAGTCAACCACCAAATCCTCCTCTCCACTTTGGAATGGAGGAATGGCTCCTTGTCCAAACCCTGCTCCCTGGAAACCGGTGTCCCTCAAGGCTCAGTACTAGGACTGCCTCTGTTTTCCCTATACACTAGATCACTAGGCTCTGCAATCACATCACATTCTCTTACCACTGTTATGCTGATGACACCCAACTGTTCCTCTCCTTTCCCCCATCCTCCAACACCCATGTTCCCACACGCATCTCAGAATGTCTGGCAGACATCTCCGCTTGGACAACTGCGCATCATCTCAAGCTTAACCTTAGTAAAACTGAACTCCTCTTCATCCCGGGGAAAGACTGCCCTCGCATGGACCTGTCGGTCACTGTCGAGGACGCCACGGTATCGCCTTCATCGACTGCAAGGAACCTGGGCGTAATCCTCGATGACGGACTATCCTGCACTCCCAACATCACTGTGGTGGCCCGATCCTGCAGATTTGCCCTCTACAACATCTGCAGGATCCTGTCTTTCCTCACAAAGGACGCAACGCAACTCCTGGTCCAATCGCTGGTCATTTCCGGCCTGGACTACTACAACTCGCTCTTGGCTGGACTCCCAGCCTCTGCGACTAAACCGTTGCAACGTATCCAGAATGCTGCAGCGCGCCTTGTTTTCAATCTACCCAAATTCTCCCATGTGACCCCCTCCTCCGTGACCTCCACTGGCTTCCTGCTGCGGCCCGCATCAGATTCAAGACCATGGTGCTGGCCTTCAAGGCCGTCAACGGAACTGCACCCATCTACCTCCAAACACTGGTCAGACCACACGCCCCAGCGCGAGCACTTCGTTCCACTACATCAGCTGGCTGGCTGGTACCACCATCGCTAAGAGCAAACAAAACCTGCTCAGCGTAGAGGCGACTCTTCTCTGTTCTGGTGCCCCAGTGGTGGAACGAACTCCCGACCAATGTCAGGACAGCAGAATCACTCGCCATCTTCCGCTAAAGACTCAAGACACACTTCAGACTTCACCTCGACCCCGCATAGCATGACTCCCTCCCAATCCCCCCCCCCAAAAAAACCAAAAACAAAAAAACCCCATAATTTATATGCACTTGTATGTTCTTACCCTTAGCACTTTCATCATAGCATGTTTGCACTTATGGTATCCTTGATAAATAGCTGCTACTTTGCTCAGATGAGGGCTTGAAAATTGTTTCTATCTTTTCTTTTCTACTTTATCGATGGTGATATGTCGTTGTTTCTTTCTCCTTGACAAATGTACTTGTTGTAAGTTGCTTTGGACAAAAGTGTCTGCTAAATGCCCTAAATGTAAATGTAAATGTAAACAATATTAGTATATTGTGTTTTTATGGCAGTTGTTGGCATGGATCATTTTTTGTACTAACAGTGGTCTGTGTAATTTAAAAAAACAAACAATGTCTATCAGTCGCATGAGGATTAAAAAACCTAATCAGTTCCCATTGCATCCTCTTCAGTGTTTGTCTTGTAGCTAGAAATAACTGTACTGCTGTTAAGAACTATATTATCCGGCGGAAGGCTATGATGACGATGATTAGGTTATTATCTTTCACTTCTGACGATCATTTCTTAACTTAAATTTTTATTAACGATCGATTGTAGTTGAAAAGTTCCTCTCTGACAGTGTCTCTGTCCAGTATGGTTGCTCTAAGCCGCACAAAGCCCGACCTCTGGCGGTTGCAACTCGGCTGTGTGGCGGTGTGATGCGCTGGGCCTCATCACCGCGGACAGGCGGGACAAAGCACTTGTTGAGAGGCTGCTGTCCGGGAAGGAGCCGTTGTCTCTGTCTCTACACGGGACGGCAGCTTAAAGCGGAGCCACGACTTATAAAACCAACCTCAAATAAAGAGGTTCACTTTAATATTAACACAGAAACAGGTTATTTTTTCGACGGACAGATTATTTTTTTCTCAACTGCTCCAAACTTTGAGAAGTAAGGGAGTCTTGACAGGAAACAGGGACTTGCAGCGCTCCTTAAATTTTTATTCCCCTTCAACGAACTTCAGGTAAGACGACGTGAAGGTGGTTTAAAGTGATTTTAATATGGAGTTAGATATATTCTATCAGACTAGAAGTTGCATGAATGTGTTTTTATCTACTTATTTACTACTTACTACTCGCTGCCTGAAGTATTTGAGTGAAGAGTAACGGTAGATTTGTCCCGTCGACAGGTGGGAGCCTTCGTCTCGTTTTCCAATCACTCAAGGTTCGCTAGCCAACAACAATATCGAGTTAAGCTAACGTTACGGTTTGTTATCAATCATCAATTTCAACTGTACCAGAGGTCTGCTGGGATTCAATAAAGCTAACCCAAACCTGCAGTCATAACGGCAACGTTAACGTTAGCGTACATATCTGATTGGCTTTTTGATTTGTTGTGGCTTGAAACTTACACATTAGCCAAACTGTGATCAACAACGAACATTAAAATAACATCACTGCCAAAGATCTCAGCAGGTTCAACAACCTGCTGTCCAGCTCAGGCTGATGTTTTTCTATTATTGATATTAAAGGGGCACTATGTAGTAGAAATTAAAAAATTTAAAATTTTTAATGATGATAATACAAATCCAAATTTTTCTTTTCCCATAACTGAATAAACAAGCTGTTCTCAGAGGGAAAATAAGGTCCCCAGAACACTGTTTGAGGCTGGAAAGGTGGCAGGGTCCGCCACATATGAACAAAGTAAAACAGTATGAAATTGTGTTGTACTTTAATGTTATTTTTTTAATTCAGTTTATTCAGCCATGAAAACGAAGAGTATCTTTATTTAGTTTGTTTAGGCATAAACAAATCAGTCAATGAAGAAATTTCTCTTCTTCCCCAAAACTACATAGTGCGCCTTTAAAGGTGTGTTTAAATCGAAGTTCATTGTAAACACAGGACTAAATAAATGAGTACAATTCAAAGATGTAACTACTTCAGTTATTTCAATTTACATCGTTAGAAAGAAAATACTAATTAGAGGGGATTTCTGTGTTGAGTACTACAGTGTAGGTAATGACTTATAAATTACTCTTACTGTAGGTGCCAGTTTATTAGGTACACCTACCGTAAAGCTATACAGTCCAGTACAGCTATAAAGTAATAAATCCCAACTTTATGAAATAATTAGACTCTAACTTTATTATCTCGCTGAGCAGAAAATTTATCTTTATCTTACCAAAAAACAAGAACAGCCAACATGGATCCCTATAACAAATGTGGTAACTGAAGACCATTTAAGCACAAAACACAGCTCATCAGTGAGAAAATACAAGAGCCTGACTGATATATTGATTGCCCGATATTATCGGCTGATATTCACATCAGTATCGGTGTTTATTTTGTCTGATTCATCTGCTGCTATCAAAGGTTTTCCTGGATTACAATGCAGGAACAGATGCTTGTTATTTTAAAATTAGTCCAACTAAAGTTTACTGCTTCGCTGATGTAATTGTAGACAATATTGTTAACCTATAAAATATCCTGCCTCTATTACATATCTTTCTTTCTTTGTCACAAGTGTTTGTGAAAAGATGTCAGTATATTGCCTGATATCAGACATTTTCACTCCCCAATATCGGCTTCAGCATCAGTCCAAAAAGTCAATTATTAGTTGTGCCCCAGAAAATACACATAAAATACTGAAAAAAACATTCAAACATAAAATAAACATTTAACAAGGTAAAATCAACTTCTCTCTAAATCAATTTAAGTACTAAGTTTAGAATTAGTGTGCATTAGTTTTAGATAATGGTAATGATGTTTTTCGCATCACAAATTTAATTTTACTGAAAAAAACATATAAAATCCTGATGATTTGACATTTGTTTGAGTCTCTACCCAACAAACTGCTGTTTTTCACACATTTATCAAAAAGATGCACACCTCTGCAATCTGGATGTTGCACTTGGTCATATTGCGATTTCAATATTAGTTTGATTAATTGTGCAGCCCTAGTTGTGGCTAAAACATTTGCAACTGATGCATATGAACCTGTTTTTTTCCTAGAGATTTTTCAGGGGGCTGTTTTTGGGCAAGAATTCTTGGCTGACTCCTATGTGTATGCCAGTGGGTCGCAGCCTACATTGGGCAGAGGCCTAATTGTTTTTGACAGATGTGAGACATGTGACTGTATGACTGGAATTCCATTATCAGCAGCAGATGATAGAGTCTCTGTGTTGTAGTGGAGCTCAGGCTGCTGCTGGTGGGTGTTTGACCTGACCTGTGACTGTGGTCCAAGTGCTGCACTTTCTGCCCAGCTTCAAAATGAGATTTGTGACAAACAACACTGTACAACTACTACTACTATTACTACTACCACTACTACTATTGTTACTCCTACCATTGCTACCATGCTTGATTGCATACCAGGCTTGCTGTGGCGCAGTAATACGGTTGTCGGGTGTAATTTAGTGGAAAGAGAATTGTTTATACATGAAACTTATCACAACAAGGTCTGTGGATTAACTTTAGCAACCAGGTCATTGTTCTTTGAAAGAGAAATTACTGTTGAGTTGAGGTTTTTTTTTTTTTTTGGATCTTAAAGCGCCACAAGCCAAGTGCCATCTAGTTCCATTATATTGGAGAGAGAAGGCAGACATCTCTGCGTCCAATAAGTCCAATATGTCCAAAACTCAGCAACTCACACCAAAACTATCTAAATGGAAGAATAGCCCTACAGGTAAGAGGAAAAAGATATATTTTTGATTTTCAGTGAACTGTCCCTTTAATCACTGCAGCAGTGGCAGGGTCCTAAAAACTGTACCTGTTATTCCTGCCCTGCCCCCAAGATTCACAAAACTGTTAAATGCGCCCTTAAAAGACTAAAAAAATACACCATTACTTCAAGAAACGTACAACATTTTGAAGATTTGAAAGCATTTGATTCCCTGGACCTTGACAAAGAGCCAGTTTGGACTGAAAATGTTGTAGTATTCTTAATGAACAGGGGCCATTTAACAGTGTTGTGAGGCTTTGGAGTTCCTTCTTAGTGTGGTTTCATTGCTCGGAAATGACTTCAGCCTCAGATTATTTCCTGCCAATTATCAATATAATCAAACACTGCAGTAGAACATAAACTATGACCCACTGGCTTACAAGACAGCATGTTGCTCAACAATAAAGGACACCTGACACCGCTGCACACAACCCACCTATCCACCTGTTCCCCAGTCTTTCTGTCTCTTTCTCCTGCCTCACTCCACTCAGGAGCTGCACAGAGGAGCCCTTGTCTGATCCTCTCTGGACAGTGCCCCAATTTTCCCTTTTTTTCTCTTACCCCGACTCCATGGCAACACTGTTCCCGTGACGAGCAGCCCTGACTTTTGCTCCTCCTGCTCCCAAAACAAAGACAAGAAGTTATGGAGGGGAGGGGGTGAAGGGGGGAGTAGAGTTGGGGGACAGGGGGGATTGTGAGAGGAATGAAGGATATGGAGGAATGAGGGAGGGAATAATGGGAAGGTGTCAAGGATGGAGGCTCTGAGGCGAGACCTCTTCTGCTGTGTGTGCCAGTCCCATAAAGAATGAAGAGTTATTACCAGGGACTGTAGACTGTGGGCAGTGCCAGGGACTGTCTGTCTGTCCGTCTGTCTGGTTCTCTAAGGTCCTGAATGGACGTTACATCCCACACAATCCAACCAAGGTGACTGAACGGGAGACATGTGTACAAGAACAAGATTTTTGGTTGTCAAAATCAGTGCTGTGGTGTAGAGCTGCAACGATTAGTCGATCAAAATAATTTGATTGACAACTATGTTTGTCATCTGGGTTTTGGACTGTTGGGACAAAAGAAGCAATTTGAAGATGTTGCTTTGGCCATTTTTTGGACATTTTACAGACTTAAATTGGAAATAATTGAAAGATTAATCAATCATGAAAATGATCGTTAGTTGCACCTCTTCTGTGGTGCCACTGGGAGACA
This sequence comes from Pagrus pagrus, assembly GCF_965226575.1. Classification (NCBI taxonomy): domain Eukaryota; kingdom Metazoa; phylum Chordata; class Actinopteri; order Spariformes; family Sparidae; genus Pagrus; species Pagrus pagrus. Next base: position 23,163,756 of record NC_140190.1, read on the forward strand.
GAGTTCAGTAAATATTAATACATGTGAAAACATGCATTTAAAAACATACATCAAACATTACAGTCCACACAGATCAGAAGTCTGTTACAAGCCCATTGTTCTCAGCATTGTGTTCATATCAGGCTGAGATTTGACTTGGCAAATAAGGAAATAGTTGTGGAAATATTTTCCCATATTTTTGTTCCCTACAGTAACTTAGCCCTGCTGTTTACATGCTTTCTCACTCAAACTCGTAGGCTGCCCACTCCCTGTAGAAGAATGGACATTGTTAAGTGGTATATAATGTGACCTTGGATGTCCCCCTGTAAGATTTGAAGCAGAAAGAAAACAAAAATTTTAGCTAGAGGGTGGGATGTGAAATGTTCAAAGTCTTGCTGGACATTGTGGAGGCTGGAGAGAGACTCCTACAGCCTGTGAAGAGGCAGAAAGGAGAGTATTGTTGTGCTCCTCGTCCTGGTACCGACATCTCCACTCTGACTCTGATTTTGCTGGTTCAAAGAACTCAAAGCTAAGGTCATTCCTCTAATATTTATATTTTTTTGTTATTATTGGAAAGTATGCTTGATATTTTTATGTGATAAGCAATAAATGTGAAACATAACAGCCTGACAGAAAAAGAAAATTGCACAAGCAAGTCTAACGTGTGCCCTCATAAATCACACTCCCTTAGAAATGGTAAAACATTTACACGGTTCTGTTACCTAGCCTCATTACCAAAGACAGGCACGCCTAACTTTCCCATATCTGCACGTAGCATTACTCATATCAGTGCTGCTGAAAAACAAGAGACGGACAACTCTTCTTTGCTTTGGGCAGTAAACTTTGTTCCCTCAACTATACAAAAAATCATTTTGATTCATTGTTTTTGTTTACAGTTCAGGACATTTTTGAACGATGTTTGACAAGCAGCGCTACGAGAGTCCACCTGTCTACAGTCCTCCTTTCACCTCGCCGTCCAACAACGGCTTTGGCCCTGCAGGGAGCTTCCATGCCCCCCAGAGCGATTACAACCAGTACCCACCTCCGCCAGGATCTTACTACATTGAGGAAAAACCGCAGCACTTCTACAAATGGCTGTCACCTCCGGGGATCATCAAGGCCATGATGGGTACAGTGATCGTGTTGTGTGTGGCGATATTCGCCTGCGTGGCCTCCACTCTCATGTGGGAGATGCAGTATGGAATGGGAATGGGAATGGGCTACGGCAGTGGATATGGCAGCTACGGTTCGGGATATGGTGGTGGCTATGGTGGTGGCGGCTATGGTGGTTATGGAGGCTATGGAGGCTACGGCAGCAGCTATGGCTCCTACATCTCACCTTACTCAGCCAAAACTGCCATGATTGCCATGGCAGCCATTAACTTCATTGGGGCCCTGGCGTTCTTCATCGCAGGGTTCTCAAAATCCAACACGGTCCGTTGTAGGAAGTTCTTTCTGGCCCTCCTGATTAGCAGCGTCATCATGGCTATCCTGCAGGTAAGACCCATTCTGTTCTGCTTACTCTAATACTAGTCCTTAACCTTTTGGTCATTTTATCCACAATACTGATCATTATTTATCAAAATCTCATTGTGTTAATCTTTTTGGAAAGTACCAATAGTCATCCCTAAAATATTGAGGTATTTGGTCAAAAAATTTGATATTTGACTTTGTCACCAAATCCTTTGGAAATGCGTTTGAGGAGATTTCGATTCTGGTGATTCATTTAATAAACACATACAATTTCTCTGTTGAGGAACAAGAGACCAACATATTGTAAAAATGACAGTGTTATAATAATAAAATGCAGATAACTATAATTAAATTAAGACTGAAGGCTCATTTCTTCGAAATGTGTCCGGTGTATGATCTCTTGACTCTTGACTACAGCTATAGATAACATAGCTTTGCTTTACTATTTTTCCTAACCCAGTAATACTCGACACTTTCTGTTTTATTCTCCAAGATAAGGACTTTATTTCTGATATGTTTTGCAGCTGATTATAAAATGTTAAAAAGAAATCTGTACTTTAAAATATACCAAAAATCATATACTGGACAAAAAATATAAACTGCTACACAAAAATCACATTGGGGACAAGATATTTTGTCTCCTTTCATAAGTCTGATACAGGTCAAGTCTTTTATCATCATTCAGCTAAAAGAAACCAAGATGGAGGACAATACACTGAAATCATTGCTGTAAGCGACAATGAAGCTTAAACTGGAAATAATTTTCAATCTACACATAGCACATGTAGAGATTGTTTCCCTCCATTTATATCCTCATGCCTTGGTTCAATATTGCAGTTGTTCTAAAATGATATGTGAGAAATTTGGTCTGTACTCTACATTAGAAGCATTTTCCTGCTGAAGCATATCTAAAATGTTGAGGTTCCCATCCCACATCCCAACCAACAGTGAAAAATGTTGTAAACGCCTTGCTCTGTTATGAGCGGTATTTAAATGTGCATATTTTTGAAAATTCCTAAATACCAAAAATTTAAATCTGGAGCCGGACATTTGATGCTGTTCAGATCTCAAGTGGTCCTCTGGGTGGTTGTCCAAGATCACACCAAGATTTTTATACTACTTAGTATATAATAGTACTATAGATTGAACATTAAAAGACACTAGTCTTTCTGGGATCCAGTCTGTTACTTTTCTTCCAACCTGCTAGAGCCTCTAGAGTGTCTAGAGGTTCAATAAGGGCAGAGAGTCTTCAGTTTACATAATTTTGTTAATGAGTTGGCTTTTTTTTTCTCTCTTAATTAAATCCTCAACTCTTTGGCTTTTATTTTTTTTTACATCTGAAGGCTTTCTTTTCTGCTGCTTTAAATAATTCCTGAAAATTTGCAAATAGTGGAGTGTAGAGATTTGGAGACATAATTTTCTTAAACCTACATTGATGAGACAGTGACCTTTTATTTTATTCAAAGGGCATAAACAGGAAGACTATTTACCATACCAAGCATCAATTAAAATTTGGAAATGAAAAGACCCCAGCTGATTAATCGCAAACAAAGTATTATAACAGACAGACGAGGAAACACTGGAGAATCATCTAATGTTTGTCCAAAATGAAAGTCCTGTACTGTGCTGTACCCTTTACAGGCTGTTAAGCTAATTGTACTGGGATTATGATTGCTGCTGAATGCAGCTGTCATATTTGAAATGAATAGTAAGAAGTACTACTTCAAGTCTTTTTTTATTGAGAGACTGACAGACTTTCTAATTGTAAATATCAATATGACTGTCAACTTCGTGTTTTTTTTCAGGGGATCATAACCATTGTCTACATTGTCGGGGTGAACCCAATGGCCCAGAGCTCCTCCAGTATGATGTACAATCCAATGCTTATGATGTGTCAGAACCTCTACCAGACCAGCTACTCACAGATGGGAGGAGTGGGAGGCTTCCCCATTTACAACCAGTATCTTTACCATTACTGCTTTGTGGACCCACAGGAGGTTTGTAGCTTTTCCTGTAGATAATTTGTAGATAACAAAGGTTAAAGGGTTGAGTCACGTAGACCCTCCTCAGGATCATTTCAAGTACGGTAGATGTATTTGTGGATATTTTATTACATGATTTTAAATTATTTGTGCTGGAATTGTAACTGTAATTGTTATTGTACGGAAGGTTTTGAGTGCACTTTAAGATACCTACATTTCAGATGTGATGTAATTTAAAATAAAAATTTAAGAGCTGCAACGATACATCAGTACTAGATCGAACTATTTTGACAATAGATTAATTAGTATAGGAGGATGCCAACTTGGGCTTTGGGAAACACTGATCACCATTTTCACCATTTCTGACAACATTTTAACAACAAAACAACTAGTTTTTAGATTATGGAAATAATAACAATGGAAATATTCATTAGTTGCTGCCCTAGCTGCACTTTGTTCAATATATGTACTTTTTTTAAAATTAACTCTTAACTCTTCAGTCATTAAAAGTCAAATAATATTGAGAATTCCCATTAAAATTTCATAGATCTTAAGCTTTAGATGATGTCTTTAAATTACTTTTGTTTATTTTGTCGGCACAACAGCCCAAAACCAAAATACATTAAGTGTACATTAATATAAAACAAAGAAAGACAGTAAATCCTTATTATCCTTATATTTTAGAGATTGTAAGCAGTTAATGTTTGGCATTTTTTGCTATTAAATGATGATGAAATGATCATTGTGGAAATTGATGAAAAGTTTTGTCTTCATAGAATAAATTGAATGTCATTGAAATAGTTTGGGTTTACTTGTGTATCATACAATCCATTTAACAGTTGTGTGAAGCTAACGAAATGTGAAAAGTAAGATAAATCAGGACTCAAAGCACATTATAGCCTCCCATATTAACCGTCCTGTACTGTTTTGTAATGGTATCTGTTATCATGAAGCATTTGTTGCATTTTTAAGGTACATGGAGCCACAATGTGTGATATGTTTATCTCCTAATGATGCCACACGTTTGTTTTTGTACTTCTTGTACCAGGACACACCGGCTTTATCTTACAGCTTATCTTCTTGACACGTTTTCAAAATGTATTATCATCTTCTTGCCTTTTTAGGGAGTCGCCATGGTGTGTGGATTCCTGGTTGTCATCGCCTTCTGTGTTGCCGCTTTCTTTGCTCAGAAAACAAGAGGGAAGATCTGGCGATACGGGAAGCCAAACATCTACTGGGAAGAGCCCCTTGTTGGTGGGAAGGCTTCAGAGGGCAGAGATGTAGAGGAATGGGTAAGAGACAACAGGATGGTAGTCATAGTTTAATAAGACCATGTTTACACAGGATTTACCAAGAGAAATCATATTTCGACCTGAATTGACCCTGAGTTTGTGCATGCACAGCTTGCAGTCAAATAAACAGGGTCACAGAGAGTTTAAATCCAGCCTACGGAAAGTTGATGGAACACACGATTCACCAACAGATTTGATGATGAAATGATCAACTTGTTGGGGCAGCTGTAGCTCAGGAGGTAGAGCGGGTCGTCTAGTAATCGGAAGGTTCGAATCCTAGCTCCCCCCAGCTACATGTCGAAGTGTCCTTGAGCAAGATACTGAACCCCAAATTGCTCCTGATAAGCAGTTGGCGCCTTGCATGGCAGCATCTGCCATCAGTGTATGAATGAGTGTGTGAATGGGTGAATGTGGCAAGTATTGTAAAGCGCTTTGAGCTGTCAGTAGACTAGAAAAGTGCTATAGAGATGCAAGACCATTTACCATTTACCAACTACGGTGTTATTTTTTCTGCATAGAATGTTCAGTCAGAAAAACTGATGTGTGGCAATTAGTTTCCACCTGTTTTTACAATGCAAAGTCGGTAATGGGTAGGTCATCAGTGAGGTAGTCATCCTACAAAGGTAGTCATCAGTTGTAAAGATAGGTTAGGTGAGTGTGATGATTCAGATGCAGTAAATAGCCAGGCTGAGACTTGCACATTCCTGAGGTTGCTGTTGTCACTTGTTATGGTATTTTTGACAATATGACGTTGGTTTTCACCAGTTTTTAGTCTCATATGTTTTCATTGCTGCTTTTATGAGTTGAAAGTCCATGAAGAGCATCGTATATAGATCTTTATCATTTTATAGGATTCAAGAGGGAAACAGTCACACTAGCGTGACAGCGTTTCCTCTGACTGAGTCACTTTGTTCAGGGTCAGGGCTGATAGAAGCCAGCGGTTGTTTGCTCATGGTCTACTACCTGGTTTCACTCTGGGTAATCATTAACCACCTGAGGAGATAGTAAGCAGGGGGTAGGTTTCTAGAGAGCCTGCCCTCAGGTTTTTAAAAGTCAACAGCATGCTGGTCATATGGGACAGTTACCTGAAATATGGTTTTATTATTGACTTGACCTGCCACTTTTCAGATGATGCCTGTTTTATGCAGTGAATCTAAAGCTCAGGTTTGAAAATGTAATTGATGGTCATAAACAGCACTAATAGAGTAATTTGACATGCTGTAAACTAGATTGGAAACACCATATCTGTAGACACTACTTTTATATTCCAAAGCTAAATGAAACATGGATCTGTAGAATATTTCCTTTCTGTCTTCTACAGTACAAACTGTAGTCAGCATCCTCCTCAATACATAATGTCCACAGCCAATGTTTGTTCTAATATTGTGCAAGGGAGTGTCAAGAACACGGATCAATACATGCACACACGTGGCAGACAGTACATACATGCCAATAACAAGTTAAAGAAATACAAAAATAAATATGTAATCCTTGCAAGAACACAAAACATGCAAGAAAGCCAAATATTGCTAGTTAAGGTTGGGCTGATGAACAATGCCATTGTCCATCGCCGATGGCTGACATCGACTACTAATCCCCGATCGTAACATTTAGTAATTTAGAAGGCTCCCCACCAGAGAGCACAATTAAGTGGCGCATCCCCACAGACATGTAGATTACTGTGTAAAGGCATTGTTCATTTCTAATGTACGCATGGCCCATTTTATATCTGTGACATGACCCAGCCTGTCCAGAACCTGAACGTCATTTCTAAATTTTTGTCTGGAAGGTCCAGGTCGGGTATCCCTGATCCATTCTTGGGTAACAAGATACAACAATGATGGAAGTCTGGTGTTTTTACACTAATGACAAAAAAAATTATGAATATGATATTCCATTTTTTCTATTTAAATCCCACACGCTGGACCTTTGAAGGACTTAAATACTGGCTTAGCTCTGTCAATTTATCAGATTTGTCTGTGTAGGATGAAGAAAGTACTGTGAGTCTCATTTTATCTCTTGAGCTGACTGAAGGAGAAGTAAAATAAGCTGTATACAGACACGGTGTTATATTGGATAATATAGAGCTGTTTGTTTATGAGAGTGCTTGTCATTGCCTCGAACATGGCATCATGCACACGGAGGTGTACGGGCAGAGCAGGGTAAATGAGACAAGCCCAGAGTGAATCTTATGACTAGTACTAGTGTCTAATGCCATGCTCAATGATGTCATCAGTCTTATTGGAGGTACAGTAATGAAGTGTACACTGCTTCTGCAATTAGAAACTTCACAATGCTTTATGTTTTGTATGTAAACGTGTAAAAAATGAGTGGGAGATTTTTGGGGGATTGTGACCAAAAGCAAAGAATTCTGAGAGGATTTGCAATCATATTATTATTCATTCTAACTAGTCAGTCACAAAGATTAAAACATGGACTGTATGTAGGTTGTGGAACATACTTAACTTTGCTCCCTAAGGATTTTTTTCTCTACAAAAGCAGGTCAACCAAAGTGTGCCATTACTGTATATTTATGTTACATATTTATCTCTGTTAACAGCCTCAATAAACGGGCTATTAGTGTGGTAGAATTTGCCCTCCTGTCCCTATTTTCCTCTTATGTCTTCATGTTCCACACACTGCAGTTTTTTATTTCCTTCGTTGCTATGATACCTGCATATTGTATCTGTGCCACTAAATGAGTCATAGTGCTTGTTTGGCTCCTTTAAAAACAAGGCCAGTGACAGTCTAAGGCTGTGGTTGGTTTGAGATTGGACCCATTGCTGTTGCTGAGCTCAGGGAGGCCTGGCATACTCTGATGACCTCACACACTGGCCTCATTCAGCTCTGGCGGAGGGGCCGTGCATTGTGTCTGCTGCATGAGGTCATCAGAGTTGGTTTCTGCAGGGCTGTCTGTGCGCTCGAAACACTGACCATGCTGCACAGATGTGGGATGAAAGCATCCTGAGCAGGTTGCATAGAGGTGGATTAGTACAGCCAAAGACAATAGATCGTGAATGTGGTTTAAAGGAATAGTATAACATTGCATGATAGCTAATAAGGACATTAAACAAGTTAGAATAATATTGTATCAGGAAACAACATGTTGCTTCCAAAGTGGTGTCCCAGGTCTGACTGTTGGGTTTATAGTTGCTACTTTAAAATGTTTTGTGTTACTGACATATGATGAAGGAGGAATAGTGTAGTGGGAGGCTGAACAATTTTGGCAAAAGTTGTGAAGTAAATTTAGGTGTGTATAGAGTGCTGCAACAATGACATACTTTTGTAGGCTAACCCTGAAGTTAGCATTGCCGCGATTCCCTCGACAAAAAGCCTGTGGGATTTTTTATTGGATGTTGGATTATTGCAAGATAAGCAAGATAATCTTCACAGATGCAATCGTAAGAAGTAAAAAGTTAATGTTATAAACAAATTACATTGAGGTCGCATGACTTTAACGTCACCACCACTGAGCTTCTTACAACACTATACTTTACACACTTTGCTATAAATAGATCAATCTACAAGTTGGAAAGTTAGAGTTAGGATACTTTGCAATTGAAGTCCACCTGTCAAGATGAAATAGTGAGTAGTTGACAATGACATTTAGTGTCCTTCACCAACTTCTTTCGTCTCAATTTATCCACTTGCTATCAACTGCATTTTTAAAGACACGTCAATGCATTAAAATTTACATGTGGGGTATTTACTGATTTTATGTTGTAGAACAAAACGTGCAAATCTCTTAAAGGATAAGTACCGTTTTTTACAACCTGGACCTTATTTCTGGCAAAATATATGGTCATTTACTCACCCAGATAACTTTGGTGTCATTTGGCGTCGTTCGGACGAAATTAGATCCAGTGTAGCGGCGATATATCCATATAATGGGAGAGACGGGGCAGCGACACACAGCCTCTATATAACGCATTATCTGCCACGAAACTAGTTAATTTCATCAATATTTTGTTATGAAATGCTAGCGCTATTAGCCTCTGAGTCCGGGCTCGTCTATTGTCAACATCCGGGGTCTGTAGGCTGATCTACTACCTCTGACCTGGAAGATGTCGTCTCTGAGCTGCGCGCGCACCCGCGACAGCGCGCCTTGTTTACCTGTAGCTGCTGTTGCTCGTTTGACCCCGGATGTTGATAACGGACGAGCCCGGACTCGGAGGCTAATAGCGCTAGCATTTCATAACAAAATATTGATGAAATTAACTAGTTTCGTGGCAGATAATGCGTGATATAGAGGCTGTGTGTCGCTGCCCCGTCTCTCCCATTATATGGATATATCGCCGCTACACTGGATCTAATTTCGTCCGAACGACGCCGAATGACACCAAAGTTATCTGGGTGAGTAAATGACCATATATTTTGCCAGAAATAAGGTCCAGGTTGTAAAAAACGGTACTTATCCTTTAAGCTGTGTTTACCATAGATCTTATTCTAGGCATCTGACCAAAACCCCTCATTCCTGTGGCACTCTATTGGTAATCTATATTGTATTAAATTAAATTATTTCTAAATGGCAAAGTGCTAAAAATAGCTTCTGTGGTAGTTCCCGCTACAATAGGTGTATCCAGGATCACAAATGTGGGCCAGGGGCGTAAAGTGTGTGTGTGTGTGCCGGCCTTCATTTTGATCTCAGTTACGCACCTGTAAAATTTTGTGACTGGATGTTTTACGGTTGTGACATGATCGTGCTGACAAAAAAAACTGTCCGCAGACAGACAGACAGAGATAAACCTGACAAAGTACTAGAAACCACTTCTGTGGTGATTCCCACTATGATAGCTGTCTCCAGGACCATATTTACCATGATGACACACACAGACTCACAAGGTGAAAACAATACCAGCTGTCACTTCAGCTGCTGGTAAAAATACACAAAAATAAATTCTGAAAAAGCTGATAGGCAAACTTAACTAGTCAGCCTGCTGACTGAAACTACAGCTGACTTCATTTGGCAGCTACAGTTCTCTTTACAGATGGTGCAGTCCATGTTTGGCAGTTGACAAAAATTGCAACATTAATTGTTTTCTCTTTTAAACATACATCACTGCTGCTCAATGAAAAGCCCTTTCACTAGTTTCGCACATGCACAGTTAAGAGTGTTTTTTGGTTTTCAAGTAGAAATTTTACAACTTACATAAATCTTTATATTACATAATACCAAATTTTTCCTTTCATGCAGCACTCCTTGGTTTGTACTTCTCCCTCTCCTTTTGTAGCACATGAACTTCTCCCTCACTTTGGCTTCTGTACTCTTTCATGCTTGTCTGCTCCCCCTCTGCTCCTTCCTCCTCATCGACATCCACCATCTCCCTGCCTTCCTTTGTCTTTCTCCATATTTGCCTTTTTCGCTTTTCTTCACCAGGTCCCCGACCCCAAACCTCTTTCCTGTGCTTGCATACTCTGCTTACAGCCCAGAAGCCACTGTGCTGCACACTGAGGGGGCATTGTTTGGATTCTTACATGAAGTGCAGTCTTCAAATGGGAATCTGCTGCAGCTGCATGAAGAGCACCTCACCCCGGCACTCCACCCACCATGATTATTGTTTTTTAGGGGCCAGGCTGATGTTCAACGCTGCTCCTTCATTGCAAGGAATCTAGGAGATTGCTCAGTAATGTACCAACTGAGAAAGCAGGAGGGTGGATGTTTTCTAAGGGTTGTATATAGTTAGGAGACTGTGAATTCTCACCAGACAAGTACAGTAAATATTTCTGCCTTGTTGTGCAGGTGCAGTAGATGTCTAGTAGTTTTGATAATTTTCCAGATCATCCCTACAATCATTTTCAGTCATATTTCTTGTGCAAAGGCAGATATTGTGCCTGGATTTTGAGCCAAAATGAAAACCTGTCTACATACTTTTACAGTGTATTATCTAGTTTTAGTCTCCTTTTTGTTGTTTTTAGTGGTCTCATATCCTCTTTGAGTTGCTATATTTAAAAAAAAAACTTAAGGGTGCTTGCTAACATCAAGCCAGTAAGAAATCCAGGTAACAGAGAAACAGAAAGACCCATTTGAAGTTTAGACTCCAGTGGTTTGTGCAGGGGTTGTGTAAAAGGCATCTAATGATTGATGAATGCACTGGACCTAGTGGAAGTGGAAGAAGCTGTTACCACCCCTGAGGCCTTCATTGTGAGGAATTCCCTCCCCTGCAGGCTGTCTGACCTCACAGGAAAGACTTGGAAAATACAGATTAAAGATATTTACATGATACACACTGTTTCTTTTTGTTTGGAGAAGAATGGAGAGGCACATCCCTTCAAGGTGTTCATGCAGACATGAGACAATAGAATGAAGTGAAAGCAAAGCTGGATGATTTCTGTTTATATATTATATCTTTATGACTAACCTTTTAAGGTTACAAGGTTTTTTCAGACTCAGAGACAACAATGGTTTGGTTTATTTATGGTTAATGTTTGATTTATTTTTCCAATTTCCATTAGCCTATAGTCATTCTTTGTTTTTGTTCTCGTGACCTTTCAAGCAGATAACCCTCATTTCACTGAAGAGTTCAACTGTGCTGTCCAATGCCTGATTCGCAAACTTGAGGCATTAATTACCACACTTTTTGTCTCTGGTGTAAAGAGACAAGTTAAGGAAAAGAGTCAGGAACTGAGCCTGTAGCGTGGCGTGGTCTTTGTGAGTGCTTGACTTGTTTGTTTGTGTTTGCTGAGTCTGTTCCTTCTGTTTTTTCCTGCCTGCTGTAGGTGAACAATGTGGAGGAAAGCCGCAGTGTTCAGGACGCCCCAACCCTGCTGGTGTCAGAGAAGGGAGCTGGGCTGCTCAACGCCTCGGCCAACAGTGTCATCTCCTACCCTCCAGCTAAAGTGGACAGCAGCTCCTATAATGAGTACGACTACGACAACAAAGAGTGGGTGACCCTGTTTTCTCAGCCCCCCTTTTTAGCTCAGAGTCTAGAATTTTATGTTCAAATCAGATGAAGCATCTTTTGGCTGATTAAATGTTTCGGGTGCTAGGGCATTTTCATCTTCTGTAATGTGATGTATTTCCAAGGACAATATAGGCGGTGTTTCAGTATGAGAGGGATTACTAGTCTGTTTGTGAAGATACCATTGCTCTCTGACCAGCCAGTGCGTTATCCTAAATACATGTATCCATATAAAGAAAAAAAGGGTCACAAACATATCCAGTCTTCATCAGACTGATGAAAACAATGGCCAAATATGTTTTTATGTATTTGCCAGACAGATGATTAAGTGAATTCATCAGAAAACATATTCCTGAGTGCGACCCTCTTTTGTATATGTGGATACATGTGCAGTATCTCTGCACATGTATTGAAGAGTTTGAATTTCTTCTTCAAAATTACATACTGCCCCTTTAAACATTATATTTCTATGAAGAAAGTGATTACAGTGTTTGAGTCTGGGCACTGTAAAGCAAAGATTCCACACAAACAAGGAACCTCTGAGCATGTGACTCACACAAGCAATATCTAATCACTGCTCAGTTTTAAAGCCCATGAAAACATATTGCCCTACCCACAGAAAGAGCTCTGGGAGTGACCTTTGAGCCCTCGATGGATTAACTTTCCCTTGTTTTTTTTCTCATGTTCATTGAAATCTCTAAGGAAGGGAAAATGTAGGATGTTTTTGAAAAAGTATATTCGCTTGTATTCAAAGCTAGAAATGATTTCTCAAGCACCTTGTTTTTGTTTGCAGTAATGCCCTCAAGACTGTGTTTTTTCACAGTTTCTTAACATCTAAGTACCTTTGAAAAACATGGTAAGCTTGTGTCAAAAATATGCCCCGACTGACCTGATTAATGTGAAGTTCCCTCTTGATATTCACAGACACTAGAACAAAACAATCAAATTTTACATTTGCAAGGATTTTGATTTGGTTCAAAGTACAGAACATTATTTTGACGATTTCCGCTCTCACAAAGTAAACATAGCTGGCGTTTTTCATAAGCAGAAGAATGTTAGCCTGAAGACCCGAAGTGTACTCTGCTGTTAATAACGCAGCCTGTTTTGTAAGAACTTGTACTATCTGCACAGGCTGGATTTGGATGCCTCTACAAATCCCCACAAGTCTACAAAATTGAGCATGATTTCTCCCTCCCGTTATTAAAGAGCTGTACCTGCCTCCTGGCCACTGACGGGCCTCCACATGGCACACAGTCAAACATTAGAGCCTGAGCAACAATAATCATTAGTGGTTCAAGATGTTTACTTTGACCTTGTTTACCAGTCTGGGTCATATCAGTACATATTTGTTTTTTTAGTTCTTGTTCTTATGTTGGTCATGATGTTCTTTGTGTAATTTTATTTTTGCTTAATTTGTTTGATATAGTCAAGGACATCATTTCTACTCAGAGTTTCAGTACTTTGATTTACAGTTCCCTCAAAGCTGTACATTTATGAGCAGCAGAGAATGAATGGAAACATGTTTTTGCCCTGGGGTTTGCCTTTCAGGCCACCAGAGGTTGCCTATGTATGTTAGGCCCAATCCCAATCTCCACACTCACAGACTCACAGACTTTGACACGTGTTCCCAGTAAGCCAGCGAGGGTTTAGGGCTGTCCCACTGTCAAATCATTAAGGGTATGAGGGGTGTCTTGCAGATATTTCGAGCCCTTTCTGGCTACTTTCTGTAAGTGTGCACACTTTGCCTAAAGGCATTACTAACAGTTCATAGCTTTGTAACATTAAACACAGGGTTACCATGCGTTACCAGGGTGTGTGCTAGTCATTTTGTGGTAGAAGGCTATATATTTTACTAGAAAGCTACACCCTCAAGGTAAAGTGAATTTTACCATCGTATGTTATTTGCTAGATTAATAAAAATAAAAATAGATAAGAATGCGTAGATATTCAGAATGGGAGAAAGTACCCTTGACCAAATGATATCACCTCAACGTCAGTCCAAACGTACACAATTGAAATGCCATCTAAATAGTTAATCATTATTATTATCATTATTATTATTATAATTATTGTAGTCTTTAAGAACTTTACTGTACTCATTTTTACGCACTGTGAAAATCTGTTGTAATAGGGATGTGCTATCGACACTAGAAATACTGGTTGGTGAATCTTGTGTCATTGATGTACAGTATATGTACAGCCAAATTACATATTGGCACTGAAGTGTCATGTGCTTTTTCTCAAATGTTGCTTTATAAAGAATGGCATCTATTACTTATGTTATCAATGATGGTTAACTGTTGCATCTAAGATATATTATGTGCATATTTTTTCAGACAGTGTTTATGTAGATTAAATATAGATCAATTATATAACCCTTTAGATTAAATTGTGCTCAATTTTGACTGTTTTCTCTGTGTTCTCGTTAAAACTTTGTTTAAATGTCAGAGAAGTTAGTCATTCAGAACATTTCTCATAAAAACTAGAAGAAGTAGTGAGCCAAGTGAAGTGTGGAGGACAAAAAACACAAATATGTATTTTGGCATTATTTGTCATCACAAATGTTTTCATGTTTTTGTCCTGCAGGTATTCAGAGAGGACCACCAGCAGACCATCAGAAGTCCTCTCACACGGTGGAGGAACCAGCTCCAGCCCATCAGAGGAGACCGGCCGCAAACCCTCCGCCAACAGGGGCAAGAGACGCAGACGCAAACCCGACTTTGATGAGTCTCAGTACGAGACAGAGTACACTACAGGAGGAGAAACAGGCAATGAACTTGACGGAGAGGAGTGGGAGAGGTGAGAATTAAACCTCCATGACCGTGGTGTTGTGTCTCTGTGCAGCTCATACACAGTCTGGATTAAGGATGGAAAAGTCACGATCTAATAGTACAAATTGTAGATTGCAGTAAAATACTCCCTCCCCCAGGACCAGACCTCAATTTCTGGATTTGAATGAATAGTTGTAAGCTCAGAAATCAAGCTCACGTGAGAGTGATTTACAGGAAAATTATTCTAGAATATCTTTTAGATAGAAACATGCGAGCATAAAATAATAAATAAAAAGATGCTTAAACAGTGAAGCGTGGAAAAGGCTGCAGTCTGCTTCACTCTGCCCAGGAGTAGTTAATCCTCTGAGGCATGCCACTTCACATGGGTTGTACTCAGGAATAATGAGAGAATTGGGTCAAAGGTACAAAACATGGGGGTCAATGTAGTTTATGAGAAAGTAGTTTTATTTGGCTGTCGTTCGATCTACCCAGACTTCAACGAATAACCTTGAGGGAGATATTTGACACCTGTTATTGAAACCAACAGTAAAAGTACACATCCTTGACCGCTGCACTATGTTCCAGTGGTTCAGTAGTAAACCTGATAACCTTAGTGACTGTTGTAAATTGTGATATTCTAGTGCAGGACATTTAAAGTGTTTTTAAATCTTTCTAGATACAGGTTTATCTCTTTTTCTGACCTTTAACTCCTCCTTCTCCTTCTCCAGTTCGTACCCAGAGATAAGATCTGATGCTGAGCGTCAGGAATATAAGAGAGAGTTTGACGCCGACCTCAGAGAGTACAAGCGCCTGTGTGCTGAGATGGACGACATCAATGATCAGTTGAACAAACTCAGCCGGCAGCTGGACACACTGGATGAAACTTCTGCCAAATACCAGGTCAGATTTAGACAGAAGTCACCATTAATGAATCAGACATGCTGGTAATGGAACAAAGATGAGCCTAAATTACAAATCAGGAATGCAATAGGGAAGATTATCCCCTTCAGTGGATCGAGATTAATAAATAATCTATAGGAATAAAGGAGAAAAAAAAAATCTTGTGTAGGGTATGAACACTGGAGGGCTCCTGTTACGTAAATCACAAATTATAATTTTGCAGAATATCCTAATAAATGCTGATCTTGCCACAGAAAGATTATTTTCCTGAGCTTCTCCGTTACAGCTACCAAAAATTGAGATTTGCCGTTTTTAGTGTACAGCTTCAGTATGATGAAGGTGTAAAATTTTTGCCACACTCACATCCAACTCCTAGATGCCTGGTATGTTGCCTCCTTTTGTTCCCCACATACATCTTTTGCTATGTTTTCTTGAACACAAAACACCCTCAAGTGTTCTGGGGCTCCCAAGCAAGAACTCTGCATTAATTAAAAGACAAAAGAGATATTAATTGTTGAACAATAGAAACATAAATCTGGCAGATGAGTCTGAGGCCATTACCACATATTGTTTTTTGGGCAGAAAAGCGCTGCTCTGCGCTCAGGAGCACTGACATGAAGCTGAGAGAAAAAACGCTGCACTTGCTTCTTGTCTCTATGACAACAATATCTTGACAACTGCCGCTGCATGATCGACACTACCCTTTTGTGGTTTACTATCTGTTTGTTTTTTATTTGCCATCTGGACATCAGAGCAAGGAGGATGATCGACACTGCCCTTGTTTGTTTTTTATTTGCCATCTGGACATCAGAGCAAGGAGGATGTGGGTGCATACCATGATCCATGACAAAAATACAGTGAATATTATTGTCCAGGAAAAAGAATAAGATGACTATGATGGCACTAGCGCCTTTCTGAAAAGTTGAGAGATTTTCAACTCGAAGTGCTTGGAGCAGTCGCATAACAAAGGCGGAGCACTCACAAAAAAGACGCTGGTGCTCAATAAAAAACGGGACACAGGCCCTAACATTGTAGGGAAAGTTTAAAAGCAAACAATCAAAATCAATACAGCAGAAAAAGAGATAACACATTTTTTAATCCCCAACTCTTCTTCCTTTTCAAAAATGGTGCCGACATTACCCACAATGCCACTTTATACAACTATTTTCACATGCAGTCATACTTGACAAGACCTGTAAGCACACTTTAATGTCTAAAATTGGTGGAGTTATTCTTTAAAGGACATTATGTGGATATAGTGCACAGAAGGAACTATAGAAATCAGTAAAAGATGAGTTGAACATGCACCAATAACCTTTAGCATTTGCATAGTCAGATCTCCTGTTGTTGGGTTACTGTGCTGACAGATAAAATGTGCCCTCTTCTGTCTTGGGATGCTGAAGTTCTCATCAAATACACAGATAGGCACTCAAAGACAGTGGTCATCAAGGTCCCAAGTGCACAAAAGCAGACAAAAAACAGGAAAAGACAACATTCTTTCAACATTCAGTTTGCATTTGAGGGACACGAAGTTATAACAAATGTTTTTCCTCATGTTTCCACAGGCTGTAGCAGAGGAATATAACCAGCTGAAGGATCTGAAGCGGGTGAGTAGACCTTTTATAAACTACACCCCATAAAGACCTAAAACATATTGCAGTTATTCTCAATTAAGTATTACAGATGTCTTTCTACAAATTGTCACCTCATTTAGTTTCCATCTTATTCGTCCGGACATAAAATGTCTGTGTTCTCCCTCTAACCCTGTATTACTATTTTTAAAGCATAAACGTCAGTGAACATCTTCACTATCTAGTATTATTAAAAAACTGATTCCACTCTTGACCTTGAATGTTATTTGTCATATTAAATGCCTCCTCTGTGCTCTGTGCTCTCTCTGCTCTGCAGACGTCAGACTACCAGTCGAAGAAGAAACAGTGTCGCAGGCTGAGACACAAACTGTTCCACATCAAAGGCATGGTGAAGGACTACGACAAGAACCACTCATGAATCCACTGAGTCCTGACGCTCAGCTCTGTGGTCTAAACAGCAGACACTGAGAGACGCAGGCCAAGATACACTCCAAAACACTACAAGGACTCTGTGACATCCTGAGACCAAAGTACCTGGACATACACCCACACACACATTTATAGGGAACATTCTGTGTGTTAATAATGATCTTGCGTTTTCCCTCTTTCACTCTGATCAGTTACGTATAAGAAAATGGGTGCAGGAGCTCAGCTGTAGACACCTACACAGCTAACACTACCATATTTTTTTTAAAGATCCAGCTCATTGTTTGCAGTGTTCAGCCAATTGTGACGGAGGGCGGGGTAGGAGAGAGGTTGTTTGAAAGTCACCTGACCCTCGGCCACCTGTGATAACACTGTGCTCAGTTTCTGTGGCTGTGTTTGTTCTCCAGATTGGCAAATTTTCTTTGTTTTATCTCCGCAGATAAGAGGTGCAGCAGTATTGTAGAGAGCGTAGTAATGGGTGAGACAGGCTGCTGGGATTGTGTGGAGCAAATACGCAGTCTTTTTTAACCCCTGGCACAGTGTTATCTTTGTGCTTTTCACATTTTCTTCATCAGTGTTTGTATCTAAACTCTGCCGGGACTTTGTGTATTTCTTTTGTCTAAACTTAAGATTTTGATACTAATTATCACAGACGCAGTCAGACCAAAAAGGGGACAAACTGGCCAATGAGATACGTGTGACATTGTTGTATATACACTTCCAATGAATCCTGTTCCTGAACAAATTCACAGGGTCTGTCTCTTTGATTCTGCAGATATCTTAGCATCTGTGATGACTGTATCTGTTCTTTGTACATACTAAAGACTCATAGTGGCTTGTTTTGTTAATCACTGGTCATTCAAAAATGTGCTTAAGCTATGCAAATAACTAAAAACATCCAGACTATTTTTATATTTTTTATCATGCATGTTCCTCAAAAAAACTGGAAAACACTTTCTGTAACTATATAAGCTATACTCATTTTTCATTTGATTCTCTACCAATGAAAACGATCATCTGCTGATTCCACGTGTGGTAATGTTTGTGTTAATCCGCTTAATGTGCAAAGTGTACGTTATAAAATCATCTAGACAAACTTTTGATTATTGTCAGGCATTTGTATTTTTATGAAGAACACCGTTGTCATTTTACAAACCCTTTGCGAGCCATTTATTTTTGTATAAATTTATTTTCTTTTGATGCTATGATAAGACCGTTTTTGTAACTGTATACTTCCATAAGGTATGGTGTCTAAAAAATGTTGAAGTCAGTAAGTAATAAACATTTCTAATTCTCTAAAACTTTGTTCTTATTTTTTCACTTTTTTCCTGGTTTGGAGCGAGGAACCTGAAAAAGAAGTGAGGGTCATTACGTCACCGAATCTCGCTTTGGGGCCAGACTGCAGTGCCAGTTCTATTGAAGTCAATGGGTGATGCGTGGAGAAACACACAAGAACCCAACACATCTACGTCGTGAGAAAATGAAAGAACACACTTCAGACAGTAGTGTAACCACTGATTCTCACCCTAAATGATCTACAGGGCTGATAATATTGTGATCGAATGTGGCAGGTCAGGAGCCTTTCCTACACAAATTTGAGGAAAGAAACATGTCGATAAAAAAATTAGTTGTTAACCTCTCTGAAGTGTGTTCTTTCATTTTCTGGAGGCATTTCTTCATCAGAAGTCATACAGCGTAGATATGTTGGGTTGAAGTGTGTTTGTCCATGCTTCTCTCATAGACTTCAATACAGCTGAAATCACAGTCTGGCCCCAAAGCGAGATTCGGTGACATAATGGCCCTTCCTTCTTTTGTAGGTTCCTCGCTTTGGAGAAATCTGCAGCTAGGTGCATCTGCAGTGAGCGTCCAGCAGGGAGAGCAGCAGCACTGCTGATCCAATCACAGTCAGCTCAGTGTAAGCTGCTGCTGCCCTCTTCTGGTTAACTCCTCTGAAAACATTTTACTAGAGCAGTTTACTGGCGTCATTGTACACAGTATGTGTCGTTTTTAACTGTTTTTCAGTTGGTTTACAAAAAAATCCATACTGGTATCCTTTTGAAGTTGATGTGACACAAAACATCGATCACAGTATGACTTTGGATCGTCACTACCAATTAAACCTCACATAAAGAAAGCAGAATAAACACTAATATTCCTGTACTAGTAGTATACTTGCAAGTGTACTACTTCAATACTTTCTTGGACTACATGGGCCCAGCTTTTAGTTTATAAAAGTATAATTCTGAATATACTTTGAGTAAGATTAGTTAAGTTTGAGGACACAACTAGCTTTATTTTGTACTCCAACTACTCTGTGAACTATACTATTAGTGAAGTTACAGGTACTGGTTATACTTTTTAGTTACTGCGAGTAAGCTTACATATAGTTTGCTAGTTATGTAACACTTATCCACGTTTTATTTCTTGAAAGTATACTTTAAGTAATCTTTAGGTAAGAGTATTAAAGTGCAAATATTAGCCAAATATACTTAGAGTCTTCTGTATTATTGTAGGTATAAACAAAGTATACTTAAACATAACTTTGTTAAGTATAGCTCTTGAACATACAAACTGAAAGCATGCTCTAAACTGACTTCTTTTCTAACATTCATTGTCAGTTTTTTGAGAATTTCGACAAAAAGAAAAGGTCACGTAAAAACAAGGCTTTTAACCTTTTTGCCAGAAGAGTGCTTGGATCTTGGAAAGAGAATTTAAATGAAATTCATTAAGATGTTATAAGACTGCTTCAAAGCTTTTAAGAGCCAGCACATAGTTGGCTTTTTTTCTTTTTTTGCTTGATTAAACAAATTAAACAATTAATTGATGACCAAAGTTGCTGTCAGATTGTCTGTTAATTGAATTAACAGTTAACAGACTAATTGCTGAAGGTACAAGAAAAATGAAGACAGTCCTTATAACTCACTGAAATGTCACATTGTAGTTGTGTATTTTGATTAGACAAATATAAGAATTTGAGTTTTTGCAGTGTTTACATGAAAATGACTGTCAGTGTGTGTGCAGTGCCTTTCAATGTCTCAGATACTCAAGTCATCCACAGAAGGAATGTGCATACTTTTATTTCTAGTAATGCAAAAATAACCAGTCAGCCATACGAACTTCTTTTGCATTTTTAAGTTTGGCATGATCATAGAAACATGCTTCTTTTCAACATAAAGCTACACAGTCAAATCAGTACAGTTTATATTCCAACAAATAACACAAAGTGATTCAAGGACAGCGTGACGAGCTTTTGATGACGGTGATTGACAGCATCAGGGATATCATGGCCATCTTTGCTTTTTTCCCCACATTGTCATTTCTTTCAGTCAGTTAATTTGGCAAGAAACACATTTGTCACATTCAGCTGCAGTTAATGGCAATAACACACTCATGAATGTGACTTCTTAGTACCCTTTATCTCAGTACCAACAAACACCATAACCTTTACAACAGTACCTTACATAAGCATAATCATCTGAAAGTGACCTCTGTCTGTTACGCCACGCTAACACACATCTTTCAAAGGGGAACCATGAATGTGACGGAAAAAAAAAAAAATCAGCAAAATGAACAAAGCGGAGGAAACAATCTGAGCTCAAACTTTCAAGCATTAACTTTCAAATCATTCTCAGATATATTTTGGCCAAAGTCAAGTGGACAAACAGGTCAAAAGGGGAAATAATGTTACTGTTTATGGTTTCTGTGATACGTTGATCCCTTTATGTTTATCTTTAGCACATGAACACACAATCTTTGTCTTGGATGTATAAAACATGAGGTAATAATGTTAGACAGGGATGTGACTGTCTGAGGAGCCAGGGTGTGTTTGAGTACATTCACCTCCACTTTCTGCTGCAGGAACATTTTGTATAATGTACTATATTGAAGAGTTGCACAAAAATTTGGGAAATAGTTATCCACTTCCTTGCGCACAGAGGAGGACTGGACATTATATCGATATTGTATTGTTAGCGTGATATAAGACTGGCCTATATTTGGTCTTAGATTTTGGAGACGTCGGTGTGAGTTACGTTGGAAAGAAGTAGTATGGGGAGCACTTGCTAATTTGTCTTTTCATTCCAACGTAACTACAACATCTACAAGATGGTGTCTATGAGCGCTGTCTGGGAAGCTGGAACCAGGTGCTTCTCAGCTTAGCATTGCATTGCAACTGGAAACAGCTAGCCTGGCTCCAGGTAACAAAAATAGTAGCAAAACACCAATCAGCACCTGGAAAAACTTCAAATTAACAATTTTGCCATGTCAACATCTTGTTGTTAATGGGCTTGTTTGGCTAGGAGCTGTTGCAAACAATAAGGAGTCACTTTAAAAAAACAAGATATAAGTTGTTACTAAGTGACCTTTAGGCAGATTTAGCTTCCTTTGGACAGAGTCAGGCTAGCTGTTTCCCTTTGTTTCCAGTCTTTATGCTAAGCTGGGTAACACGCTACAGCTATCACAATAGAAGTTTTCTTAGTACCTGATTATTGTTGCCAGAAGAATTCACTAAAACAATATTACTGTGATATCTATAACATTTTTGGGGGGAAATGCTAGCAATCGAATCCATCTTTAACTTTGTTTACTGTGTGTTTTGGCTCTTTTTTGGCAAATAAATGACCCGGTAAAATACAAGTGTAGGGAGGTGGAGAGGGTCTGTAACCATAACTGTAAAAAAAGAGAAAAATTACACTCCATTAACGGTGAAAAGGCAACCAGATGAACTCAAACAAAAGACGCACAAGGTCTAATTTTCCATGATATTATCATATGTGTATTATTAACACAATATCAATATTTCATTTTTTTAACATCACGGTTATTGCGAATGTCATGATATCGCCGCACCCCTATAACGTGCTTATACAGACGTGTAACGGGTTCAATTTTCTTGTCTAAATCTGCAAGAAAGCAAATAAACACATCCCCAAAATTTTGAACAATTCCTCAAAACATACAAAATGTCTGCTCTTGTATACGCAGTGCTTCATATAGTACACTATACAATACAATGCCCACGTCTCTTCTTTGTTTTAATGCTGTACAAGGTGACATTTTGCAGTCGTCATAGATATATTTGGTAACAAAGTTTGATATTTTGTCGCACATATCAAACATGACACAACTTTAGGTACGATCTGCACAACATGTCCTACTTGTGACAATTAAAGCTCTGAAGCTGCCACCGTCGGCCTGTGAGAGTGGCACTGATATGGCTTCATTTAGAGGGAAAACACACAGAGACTGGGTTCAAACTGAGTCACAATAGGGGTGATGTGGGAGGAGGTAGTACAGGCACATGGCCTCATGTTAGAGTCTGCAATTTAACTAAAGCCCTGTTGTTTTTGTCCGGAATGAGACGGAGAGAGATCAGAGGGAGGTCAGAGCACAACTGACAAGTGCTGCAAACATATATTTAAAGATAGTTACACATTTTTGTTTCCCTGAAAGCAGCTTTGGTGTGACTTCCTCCGAACTTTACAGAGCTGAGGTGGAAAAAAGCTACGTTCACAAACAAGGACCCTATACTTGTGAGATCCCGGTTTGTATTCATAACATTCAGTTTGTACTTTTATGTAATCTTCTTGAGCTCTGATTCCCCCCAATCTGATCTCGGCCTGTCTCACTCTGGAGTCAGCGGGTTCACTGTCCCGGTGCGTAGGGCCAGCTGATGGAGCTTCCTGATAGCTGCATGTCTCGGATCAGCGTCTCGATCGGTGTCTTGCCCACCAGACGCATGAAGAAGAGCTGGGAGATGAGGTTGGCCGGCACGGCGCGCAGAGCCGGGAGGCGCAGCAGTAAACGGCCGAAGCGTTGAGGCTGGTTGGGATACTGCAACCTCTCGTACTCTGTCAGGGCCACCTGGGCCTTCTCCTGCAGGGACTCCACGTGGGCCGGGTCAGTTAGACCACATGCATCTGTAAGGCAAAGACAGAGGTTTGAGCTCATTATACACTAATGGAAACATAAATATTATCATTATTTACATTTCTGTCCACTAAATCCTGCCAAATCTTACACATTGGACCTTTAAATTGACTTGTGAAGTGGTATCAATCACTTGATTGTGCCCCTCCAGTGAGGTCAGAGGTTACATTCAGTCAAATCAAAGGACTCTTTGAGCTGGTGGAGATTTAATGTCTTACTGTTTCATAAACTTGAACCCTGTCTGACACCTCACACAGACAGTTTTGTTTAGTTTTCTATAAAGACACTCGGTGACCAGTCACGACATCAAGTTACAGCAGCTTTCATCACTCAGATAACCTTGTAAAAACCAACCAAACCCACCTGGTGAGAAGAGTGCAATGGCTTTGAGGCAGCTGTACTCGGCCGTGTCCACCTGCAGCCGGTTCAGCTTGTCCACCTGGTCCTGGAAAACCCTGACCTGGTCCATGAAGGACACCACGCGCTCAGCGGACATGGGCGACGAGTGAAACCCAGCAGCTGCCAGCAGAGGAGCCATGTGTATGGGCAGAGCAGACTGAGCCGCGTTCAGGATGAAGAGCTCGCTCCAGCTCAGCCTCAGCAGCGCCACCTGTGTTTTTACATAGTAGGACAAGTGTTACAAGTGAAAAGAAAAGAAAAGAAAAGAAAAGAAAAGAAAAGAAAAGAAAAGGGACTGTATGTCTTGGCTGACCTGCTCTGAGACAGGCAGTTCTGGGAAGTATGGGATGTTTCTGGCCCACTCGATGGTGCTGAAGAGGAGCCGGGCAGCAAGCTCACAGATGCTGTCGATGCCCATGACGGAGCCTCCGCTCGCAGACGTCTGCATCTGTGCCTGACTGTACGGGGCCCCGTAGCGGCTGTTGGGGTACGGCTCAGCCCGGAGCAGCTGGGAGATGAGCTCTGACACCGGCTGCCCGTTGAAGTAGTCCGCCCCGATGTGACCTGGCACCGCCCCTCCAACCCCACCCGCCATCGAGTTTGGACTGATACCAGGGTGAGATGGAGGAATTCGGCCCCGCTGGACGGCTGCAGAGAGAGAGGAGAGAACAGAATGAGAATCAGATGCACTGACTGAGAAATGGCAGATGCTTGTTGATGTTTGGAAGATGTTGGAGGAGACATTTCAACTTTCTCTGAAATTCAAAGGAATAAAATCCATTGACTCACTTTCAGCCAAGTGAACTGGGCTGTTTTGTTTCCAGCGGGGAAAAAAAAAAATGACTAAAGGAGGGAACCTAAGCACATATCCTCGACCACCATTATTTATTAATTTCACTATTATCTCATGCACCCACTTGAAATACACATGGCTTGTGTATCACAAAATGGTGACCTCTAATTGCATTTTGATTAAAGTTCACATCCTTTATTATTGAAAGAAATATTACATTTGGTGGATTGTGCAGCCTTGGTGGTGGTTTGTCCTCCTCCTCCTGTGTTCTGTGGTTTTCTGCGCTTTTGATTCAACAACTCAGGAAATTACAGCTTTTAGTTTGAATAGTGATTTGAAGGTTGTGAAAAATCAATTTACAACCTGAGTAACATGTAACATAACATAGAGCCTTTTTTCCTCATCATCATCGAAACTCATAAAGGACACGTTATCGCTGTTCTGTGAAAACAACCTTGCACAAAAGCTCTCTTTTCTATAGACATCCTAATGATTTAGTAGTGCTTAAGAGGAAGGACATTTTTCTCAACCAATATCGGATAGTTTTTCTGAGAGAAAAAAAAGTACAAGATATAAGAAGAAGAAGAAGAATGTCCAATATTCACTCATTTTTGGCTCTGTTTTGGTCTCCACCAACCCCTGACAGAAATGTCTGTGTTTTTAGCTGCTAAATGCTTCACTATTAGGTGTTTGCCAGGCAGTGTACAATGGATTTATCAGAGCTTCTGCTTTGTCTTTTGCTTCTGGAAACATGGCTAATGAGCGCGAACCAAAACATTGTTGTTGTGCTCCGAAAAACCAAAACATTTTGTTCTGTCCTGTTGTTTGAAGGGGGAACTAGCTGCGACAGAGGTCAGTCTGAATACAGTGGATACATTACAGAGGTGATTTATAGCGGCTCCGATCAGGGTTTGATGGCTGGGACAACAAGACACGGCAGGTGGGGAAAGAGAGGCGTGCATCAGCAAAGAGTGAAAACGGTCTGTAGAGCTGGAATATTTTCACATCTTACTCAGTGAATTGAGGATTTATTTGACCAAGCCCAAGCCTGTTGATGAGTTTGTTTTTGTTTATGTCGAGTCGAATGAAGTGTGTTTTACAAAGAGTTAACAAAGACTTGTCAAAGGCCCTGTCCACACACACACAGGTATTTCTTAAAATGAAGCTTTTTCTGTGTTTTGGTTTAAGGTCTCTGAAAACGGACCTTTTGGAAAACTCCTTCCATGGTGAAGATATTCAGAAACTCAGTTTTCAGTATCAAGGCAGAAATATAGATTTTTGGAGACAAATACATCAGTATCAGTGCCAGTGATGCCAGTGATGCTACAAACATCAGTGTTTGTAGCATCACTGGCAAATGTGAACTCGGAGTACGTGTTATGATATTGGAATGTTTTAGTTTGTACGGTGATGGAATGGACGTTTTATTATTTAACTTTATATTAAGAAGAAAGACAGTCAATGATAATACAATGATGGAAAAGAAAAACAAAATAGACTGAGATTATTTCTGAAACTGTGCTAAAATGCTCATCTGAACGGAGATATCTAACCCTGTTTCTAATGATACCTGTGTACGAGTGGACTAGGCCGTAGTTTGGTAGAAGAGAGAAACTTAAATTCAGACAGTGTAGGATTTAATTTTTTTTGGTTAGTGAGAAAAATAGGTGCAAATAATTCTCATTTGTTGTTATTTTGTGAGTTTTTTTATTGACTTAGACTAAGCAGCACACTCATGGTATGGACAGGCCAGGGCTAGCAGGTTAGCATGCTAACTTCAGTGGACACCTCTGCACAGTACATAGACGTCTTTGACACACACTGTTGTTTCTTCACTTTCTGTTGATGATGTTAGGTCATTGTTTTAATGATTAACACCAAAAGTGCGAGTGCACAAAGAACAATACGTGTTGTTTTAAATTGTAGCAAATGTACTGTAGTAAAAAAATTCCAATGGCAAAATCTCAGTCGAAGCCGTGACTTTGTGCCTCCCTGACTGGGTTAAAGGTGAAAAAGACATTTCCAGGTAATGTGGAAACAGTTCAACCTGCGTCACGGCCACAGTCAGCATGGTTCATTAATAACCAGTCCCAATATAACCCCTGACATACTGTCACCTCAGTGCACATTATGTATGGGACAGCTCGTGGTATCCACTGACACAGACTGAAATACAAGCACGGTTAGGTAATAGCTGACTAGAATACAAATACAAATGGGTTTGAAATAGTTTGTGATGTGCTAATGAGGAAATTAAATGAAAATAATTACGCCAGGGGAAATGGGAGTCATCTCTTCTTACTACTAATCAACCTCGCAGAAATTAAGCTAATCATAACTGTAATTAAATGGATATATATAGTTTTGAATGGAGACATTTCAGTGAGGTTTGACAGAGCAGAAGACTGAGTCACCTCGTCAACTTGCTTGTGTCTGTTATGCAAATCCAACATGGTCGCCTCTAGTCGGCCCCGTCGTCCCTGAAGCTCAACAGCTGCAGGGAGTCGAGCACCGCCGTGAAAACATGCTTTGGTTGACAGTATAAATATTGTGCTGCGATCACTGCTAAATGTCAGCCTGTTTCTGTTGAAGTAAGCGCTTTCTCAGCAAACTACCAATTTCTGGTATTTATGTTTCTGGGTATTTGTGCCTTTGTGGGTTTGCTTTGCTTTGATTTGAGTGTTTGTACGTGAATCACAGTGCTTGTTAGTATGTAAAGGAGAGGATGTGATTGGTTTAAATGTCAGTGCATTTCCATTTTATGATGCATTAGTCTGCTATGTTTCAGGGGGAAATGTGGTGCTTTTGATATTTTTTTGCACTCCACTATATTTATTTGACTGTTTTTCAGAATGTATTATATGAAAAATGTGATTACTTTGTAACTGTGATATAAATTAGTCAGGATTTAACTATCATACAACATTAAAATGCTGCTTAGAGTTCACATTACACAAGTAACTAGAATGGCACTCAGTAGAGCGTATACCTCTGCCAAGGCCCAGCAGTTCCATTTTATTCAATCTAATCAAATATCGAATAAGAGATATTTAAATCCACTACATCACCTTTTTGTTATTTGGATCCATCAAGATTCATGCGTTTTTCCCTGAGAAATTAACAAACATGTCAAAAAAACGTCTACACTTGCAATGTTAAAGACAGTTTATCTGGATCTGCACCAAAAGTTAATGGGGTCTACTCTGGGCCAAGACCCATCCTCCATCCAAGCTTTATGAAAATCTGTTCAGTAGTTTTTGTGTAATCCTGCTGACAAATGAACCCAAAAGACTGTCACAGGTGAAAACAAAGCCTCCTTGGCAGAGGTGAAAATAAATAAACCGTCACATTTCTGTTCATTTCTTCAGTAAAATTTAAACTGCAGCACTCTAACTTTTAGGTTTCTACTTTTTCTACTTTAATTAAAATGATTTTTTTTGGCCACTTGATGGCAGCACAACAAGCTCTAAACAAACGCGACTGACATGCAGTATTATCATCTTTTAAGTACTATGGCCAATACGTTCATGATCAGTTGTTTATTTACACATCCAGCAGTTACGGAGCAGCATAAGTATTCATGCAGGATCAAATTACTGTCCACCAGATGAATTTAAGTCCAAGACTCACACCTTTTTTTTTGCTCTGTTTTGGTCTCCACCATCTCTTGATGGAAACATCTGGCTTTTTATTGATGAAGGTTCTCAGTCATCCAGGTCATTGTACATCTAGGTGCTGTATAGTAGGCAACTGGACTTGTTTCAGTTTCTTGAAGACGTTTCACCTCTCATCCAAGAGGCTTCTTCAGTTCTAACTAACTGTCTTATGCCACCTCCATCTATGTCAAACTGGAACGACCGTCGTTGAACAGAGGAGGTGGCCTACGACATTACTTAACACCCACTACAATGCTGTTCTCTCCCCAGACAGCTTAACAACCATTCACACCTGGGCTCACCTAGCCCTAGCAACCTCCATGAAGGCCGGTTTGACCAACGACCCACAAGTGGCCCTAACGACTCTGAAACTCAGAGCTCACACATGTCCTTCACGACTCTGTAAGGACTCGACTCCCACATAGAGTGTAAAAGCCTGCAACTCCAGTCTAGTTGACTCTGATACAACACCTAGATCTGGCTTTTTTAGTTGCTAAATGCTCCATCATGTTCACCTATTAGTTGCTAACTGTCTCTACCTCGTGTTTGGTCTTTACCAGGCAGTATAATGGATGTATCAGAACTTTACATTCATTCAAACTTGGGGTATTTACTGACATATATTTTGTCATAGAACAACAATTCCTGCGGCACTGTATTATTAAAAAAAAGATGCGTGTTGCTTCTGGAAACATGGCAAATGACAGCGAACCAAAACAGTTCAGTTGTGTGCTGTGAAAAAACTAAATATTGAGCTAAAAAGGTCCATAGAGATGAGGGGAACTAGAGAGTTATAGGTTTGTTCCCAGGGAAATGACATAGTTAGGTCTTAGACTTTTCTTCTTTAGCAGTGAAAAACTGATTCATATGTCTGTAAAAAAAAAAAAAAAAAGCTTTTGCCTGCTGTGCTCATGGATGGCAGAGTTTTCATACCTTCTTTGCGCATTCCAACACGGAAACATTTCTTCAGACGACAGTATTGGCACTGGTTGCGGTGATGCTGGTCGATTTGGCATTCTCGATTCGATCTGCACAAAGGAAAGAAAAGATAAGGTGAGTTTCCATGAAGGAAAAGAGTCCCCCCCCCCCCCCTCTCACTGACCCCTGTGATGAGTGAACTGTGCGAGCTGGCGTGGCTGAAAAGCTATCAAGGCTATGACCTTTGTAAATCATCGGCCCTATACGCCCTTGTGTTGCCTTTTACAGCAGGACGAGGTCTGCCAACGTTTCACAAAGAGAGCGAGAGAGAGAGAGTGAGAGAGAGTCCTTTTCAGTCCTGGACACGACACATTTAAAAGACACCTTCCGTGTAGAGTTATGCATTATTATGTGGAAATAATAACTGTATTCAGGGGCTGAGAGTACGTCTTAGTAAGAGCAGAGAATTGAGTTGCTACGTTGTGTTCTGGTGGTGAAGAATAATGGGAATGTTGACCTTCTGAAGCAATCCATCCTCACATGACTGACCTTCAGGCCCTTCATTTCTTTTCTTTTTTTTCCCCGTGGGCTGTTTGTGAGACGTATCCAAGGTTGAGAACATATCATTCTGGAGTGAGAAATGCTCTCTGCTTCATGAATGTGAATGCCTATATAACAGCTTATATACATAGATGGTTGCACCTACTTTAACCCCCCTCCACACACACACACACACACACACACACACACACACACTTATACACAGCATTCAGAAGCACTATATATATACATTTACAAGTGTTAATAACAGAGCATACTGCCGACTGATATGTTGATTTTATACTGGCGATATTTCTTTTTACAGATCACAAAGCAGAAAAGATGCTTGGGGTCATTTAAAATGAAAATTTCAGTAAAGTTTATTGTTTCAATTCACAGCTGTCATTCTGGACAATACAGTTTACTGTAACTGTAAAATATCCTTCTTCAGTGACATTATATCTTCGTCACAAGTGTTTGATAGCCACATTTAAAGGATCGTTGTAAAAAAAAGTGCGTCTATATACGTTTATTGGCCAAAATATAGATATCAGGATGTGTTGTTCCCTAAAATAAAAAACAATCGAGTATCAGTCGGGCTCGAGTTATAAGCAGAAAGAATGACATTTTTAAGTGTTCATTATTGTACAATATTCACCAACTTCTCTTATAAAGACACATCTTATATTATCACAAATTGTATTTTACTTTATTGTCATTAAATGTCTATACACCTGTGATTGCCCACAAAAGTTATAATTGTTCACAAATACATTAAAGGGGCACTATGTAGTTTTGGAGAAGAAATGCAAACTGCAAAATTTTTATATTTACAATATCAATGAGGTAATAATACAAACTCAGAATATTTATCTTTTCCATATCTGAATAAACAAACTGTTCTCAGAGGAAAATAACGTCCCAGAACACTGTTTGAAGCTAGAAAGGTGGCAGGGTCCGCCACATATAAACAAAGTAAAACAGTATGAAACTGTGTTGTCCTTTAAGGTCAGTTTGTCTATTCAGTTTACTCAGTCATGAAAACAAATAGAGTTTGTTTATTTAGTTTGTTTAACTACATAGTGCACCTTTAATAAACACCAATATCATCGTAGCAAAACTGCCTTATAATGTGTTAAAAAACAGCTATTAATGTTAAGTAAAATGTCAAGTAGATTGTCAACTAAAAGACAATATAGTTCAATAAAAACAGCGAGCACAGTAAATGAAATGTGTGTTCAAATTATCGGCAAGATCAGTCAGATTTCCCAGCAGCCCTCACCTGCAGGAGTAGTTGAGGCTTCGTCTGATGCTCCTCTTAAAGAAGCTCTTGCAGCCCTCGCAGGTGAACACGCCGTAGTGCTTCCCGCTGGACTTGTCCCCGCACACCACACAGTCCACCACGCAGGCCTTGTCCTCGTCCCCGACGTCCACGTCGCTGCTCCCGGCCTGAGGCGAGACGTCCTCTTCCTCCCTCCTCAGGTAAGCCTTCTCCCCCAGTCCATTAGTGTCCCCGTTGGGGTTGCCCCAACCCCCGCTCACCATGGCCATATTCTCTGAGACGCACAGTCCTGTGAGTGGATCATACACAGACCCGCCCGGTCCCCCAACGTCCAGCTAACCTTAAAGTCTAAAAACTGACTCCAGAAGAAGAAAAGAGTGGATCCAGGTTTGTGTAAGAGGCAGGTTCTGTCCGATGAGTGAGATAAAAAGTCGACTCCCTTGCGTTGACCTTTCTCCCCTTTGCCGTCTGGTTGTTATGACCTAGAGGTCCTTCCCGGTGCTGTTTTCTCTCTCTTCTTTAATCTCTCCGCTCTTGTCTTTCACCCCTTGTGCTCGCTGCCCTGACCTCTGATCAATGGCTCCCGAGGTCTGAGAAAACTTCAGACACTCACTGAGTGGTTCAGAGTTCAGGCAGGAGAAAAGGGTGCCGCCTTGCTCTTTTCACAGGAAACAATAAATTACACTTTGACTCCTTCTCTCTTTCTCCCTCCCTCTCACTTTCTCTCTCTCCCCCACACCCCCGGAAGGAGTAGTATAAAAATCGCACCTCACCTATCCCCTCAGCGTGGCGACGAGGGACAAAACAGAGTCGCTCTCCGAATGTAAAAGAAGCTCTGCCCCTCTCTCAGCGCACGACTTTCTCTCAAAAGAACAAGCAAGTGGGAGGAAAATAACACACAGCTCCCCTTCAAGCAGGGTTAAAGTGCCCTGCCCTCTGCTCCAACTTATAAACTCGTCCAACCAGTTCCTGCTGCGTGGAGGTGTTATCTGCTGATCTGAGGCAGTTCGAGTCCAGACTCACTCTTGACTTGTCAGGCCTGTTACTGAGGCAGAGGTGATAGTGATGAAGAGGAAAAATGAGAAAAAAACACTCATGGGGAGCTTGGATTTTGTTTCTTTCTTTGGTATTGTGAGAGGAGACGACCGCAGCCAAACAGAGCCGGCTGAAACGTATTCCACACTTGACACTTAAACAAAAAGAAGTGTTGAGAAAGATACTTCTCCTTTCTCTCATGAGACAAGTCCTCCTCTTCTGTGTCTGTGGTGAAATGATGTTTTCTTGCGGCTCCTCCAACTCTTCACAGCTTGTCGTGTCAGAGGCTCAAATGTCACAGAAAAAAAAAAAACCAACAAGCCAAAACAAAAGCAGAGTTGAGAAATATCCCCCTCTCTCTCTGCAGAGCTCCACAAAGTGTTGCCTCTCTCCTCCTTCTCTTGCTTTGTCAGTGCTTGTCCATCCAGCAGTAACAACCAGAGGCCAGAACCTCTCTACATTCCCTGTCAGCAAGTCAGGGTGTACTGTTGCACTCTTTACTATTCTGCCCGTCCTTTTTTTCCCCTTCTCCTCCTTCCTTTCTTTCTTTCTGTTGGCCCCGGCAGGAATAAATTAGGCAAACAAGCGCAGGAAAAACACGGTCACGGACCTTCTAGTGAAAGCCAGACGCCGCAGCAGTGTAGAGCGGCGGAGAGAGATATCCTCCTCTGCTGCTCCTCTCAATCCCCTCTCTGTGTCTGTGCCTCGCTCCCTCCTTTAGGGAGAGTGAGCGTGTGTCTGTGTGCTGAGGGATTTGACACTGCTATTCAAGCCCTGCCGTTGCCATGGCACTGGATGCCTTATAAGGCCAGTGGAGTCAAAGAGCACAGAGTGGGCTGCAGCCACACACACACACACACACACCCACGCACACACACACACACATGCACAGAGAGAAAGAATGCCTGGCTGCCTGACTGGCTGCCTGTTTCCCCCTCTGACCCCGGGCCAGCCTTGGAGCAAACCCCAACACTGTTGCTGTAACACAAAGAGGGGAGGGGGGGCCTCGGGGCCGACACACAGCGAGCGAGCGCATGGCACTCACACTCATGTTCTCCACTCCACTCTAATCCCAAAGAATTCCCCCGACTTTGTTGAC
This sequence comes from Pagrus pagrus, assembly GCF_965226575.1. Classification (NCBI taxonomy): domain Eukaryota; kingdom Metazoa; phylum Chordata; class Actinopteri; order Spariformes; family Sparidae; genus Pagrus; species Pagrus pagrus. The sequence goes on from NC_140190.1 coordinate 23,196,720, forward strand.
CCAATAATAACGGGAGGGAGGGCCTGTTGTTGCTGTTGAGCAACTTGTCAAAAGGTTATATGATACACCACCGGCTCCTTTTCACACCTGCTGCACACGCTCACAGGTCTGTGTGGAGGAAGAGCTGCTGTGTCCGGAGTGGTTGTGATTTGTTTGCATGTTTTGGCTGATAACTGATATGCAGATATTATCTGACTCATGTTTGCAGATAACCATAAATGCCCTCATTCTTTTCCTCTGTAGAATTAACATAGCATTATGCCTACTCTTATCATGATGACCCACGGACAGATGCATATAACATTTTTACAAATGTAGAAAACTACTTAGTTAACAGTTTGTGTACTGTGCACATAAATAAAGTAACATGGAGTGATGTAGTTTGTAGTCAAAACCAGGAAGTCAGTTAGCATTTTTGCGCATCCGATCCCTCGTCTCGAAGTCTATGAGGTTTTTGATTTGGTTTTCGGGCTTAAGATATTTACATGTTTTGCTCTACGACATAAAATACAACATTGAATGTCCCACATGAATTATAAATTGCTTACGTGTCGCGGGTGCTAAAAAGTGGCTAAATGAGACTACAGAGGTTGTGACAGACATTAAACATTATCACCACGAACACAGAGACTCGTCTACTCACTAGTCCGTCTTTACAGGACGATCTTAGTTACAAACTGTTCTAACTCAAACTTTACAACTTGTAGATTTATCAATTTATAGAAAACGTGTACAGTAATTGTGTAGTTAGAAGCTTAGTGGTGGTGACGTTAAAGTCATGCGACTGTAATGTCGTCTGTGTATAGCCTTACATTAGCTTTTTACTTCTAGAGATTTAATTTACGGCTTGAAAATCACAAAAATAGTGTTCACGTGTGTTTTTTGTTTCTACAAAGTATTGTATCGGATTGTATCGTATCGTACCCAGACTGGATTGAATTGACTCAGGATTGAATCAGATTTAATCGTTCTATAATAAAAAGAATCGTATCGTAGCCCATGTATCTAGATACGTATCGAACTGTCTTATAAGGGATGCACACACCTATTAGTTAGCATGTAACGTTACATTACACTCTGTAACAGTTGGGTGCACACAAAATATAAATTGCTTTTAAGCGTCATCTTATTAGTCAGTTCATTTCGGGTTGATGCTGATATTTTTTTAAAGCCCTATTTCAAAGATGTATTATAGCATGTCTATAAAGTTGTTCAACCTGTATAAGAAATGTACTGTTAGTCAGTACTGATTGTTAGTCCAACCAGCCCATTGTCCTGACTTGATACTGCATCTTACTAGTAGACAAACAGCCCTATATGCAGTGAGGTGGAGAATAAGGTTAAGGAGGTCAGGGTGTGCGGGTGGGGTGGAAATGTAGTAGCCCAGCTCTCTTGCAGGAGTTCACCACCCACCACAAACTGGCATCATCAAGCATGTAACCTGTGTTTTAGTTGGCTAATCATATTTTATTTGCCATAAAAATGACCTTTGCTCAGACTCGACCATGACATTAGTTAATGCAAAGCCAAGTCATCAGGGTTATTTCTTTCTACAACCCTGTCTCCTCAAAGTTAAGTTAAGTTAAGTTAAGTTCACCCGTAAATGAACATTTTGTCATAATCTGCTCACCCCCCATAATCTGTCGATGGAAAGTCGGGTGAGGTTTTGTAGTCCACAAAACATTTCTGGAGCTTCACAGCAAAATATGAGGGATAAACGGCCGCCTCTGACTTTTTCTGTAACTTATAGAAATGATAATCCAACATTAACACACACATGTGTGGTGGTGAGAAAATAGCAGAGAAAGTCGCTGTTATCCCCAGTACGTATTGTAAATAATTTAGCCAGTTATTCACCTCACCTGTCAGAGTGACCTTTCAGGACAACTACACACACGTTTGATTTCTCACAAGGTCACAGATCGCGTCATATGAATTAGTTGTTTTCAAGCATAACATGGACTATTTACATTTTGATTGGAAACATAATTTCTGCCAATTTTTTCAGTGATACCAATCGACGATAATCACCTGTTTCTCATGGCCAATGCTGATAAGACGGGCAAGAGTTTTTTGTATTGTAAAAGGAAGCTGCTCACCTGTAGTTCATGCACACCTGAAGGTAAGAAAGGCTCAGATGTTCTGAGCAAAGATGGACGATTTAATGTTGCATAGCTCTAATAAGACTTGTTATGTTAAAACTATCGTCATCATCTCAGTCACATTTGCAAACATCCACACCGGCGGTGACATGATTGACCCTCTAGTCTGCACTGCGTAGCTCTACCAAGGTGCAGCGGTTTGAGGTCATGAGCCTGACGACAGCATGTTGCGCTTGTTCCCGTTCTTTTCTTTCTTCCTTCTCCTCCGTGTTTATCTGCAGATCGCAAACCAACATTAACACACCAACTGTAATTTCATTAAAGCCAATAAATAACCGATATTGTACGTTTTCCATAGGGAAACACCTCTTCTGGGGATGCACAATATAATCAATAATTTATTGGCACATTATATATCTTAGATCCACAGTTCCTGGCAACTTTTATTCCTGTGAAGAAGGTATTATGTTTCGGTAGTGCACACAAGCTGCACAGAGGTGTTGGAGGTGGATGACTGCATGTACAAAGTCCAGGACTTTGATCAGGGATCAAAAAGCACTTTGGTTGAAGTGGTTCTATTTGCAGCTATTTACACGTATTAATCACGTTTTTATTGGCCATTTGTGAGCAGATGACATGAAAATTGAGACCTTCCTCGTCTCTCTCGGTTGCCTACACAAGCCTGTGACCATTTGTTTAAGTTGATTAATGCTGCTGGACTGTGGATTTTTTTGAGAAGGACGCGGGTCGGATTTTCCACGACACTCCAAAGGATGTGACTTGAAGCACGTTGTCGGCTGACAGAGAGCAAACGTTAGTTTAGAAATGGTGCACGCCAACATAAACTAACCACCGGCTTCCAGCACAACACAGAAGTTACACACAGCCCCTTTTTAGTTTTAGTCAACTTGGAGCTTTTTTTAGCATAAACACACAGACTACAATCTTTTGCTAACCTGAACTAAGTACTTTCATCTTGCTTTAGTCTGTATGAGTTGATATTGTAGGAAAACGAAAGAAATACATTCTCAGTGAACATTTTACAGACGCTTTCACAACCAACTATGCTGAATATGTCAATTAACTTCCTTCCTTATGAATCCAGGCAGAACTACATTTACCTTAAAAACATGTTTGCTGTTGCAGATTAGTAGTATAACAATGTATTTTTTAAGAGATAAGGTTGTGTCGTACTTCTCATGACAAACAAACTCTCAATCTTCATTTAGAAAATCAGTGGATTGCTCCTTTAAGTTAGACTGTAGATCATTCATGGTACAAACAAAGCATTGTTAGACGCTGCTGTTTCACAAACTGAACTGTAATTTGCTGTGCAACTTATCCATCGTCTTGGCACTTGGCAGTCCTCCTGTGGAATTTCTGGCCTGCTTTGTCTCTCATACCAACAGCTTTGTCATGTGAAGGTCTCCACGAAAAAAGGGAGGACAAAATAAACAATCAGAGCCTGCAACCAAGGTTTCCAATAACAGCCTGCAAAAGTAGGAGAAGAAAACCCACAGAGGAGGTATTCACTGCTGTACGCTTGCTTAAAAGAACCTCTATGTACCAAAAAGTGTTTGCTTATCACATGGTGTTACAGGAATTCCCCCAGAATGACAAAACATTTCATCCCTGTGATCTTCAAAAGAGCATGGTGTCTCTCAGAAGATGTCAAAGAGCTGATTAAAAAAAAAAAAAAGACAGGAAGAGGCAGGAAGAGGAAGGATTTCTCTTGGGCAATTTTGTCAGTAAGGTTAATTCAGCCTTTTAAAATGTGAGCATAAGGTAACTTTAACCCACATCCGTCACAGCGAGACTCATTGTGCATGGATAGGCCTTTTGTTAGGTTATGAGGTTATCAGGGGCCAAGCTAAGCTGCTGTACGTTGAATTAGTGCTTTCCTTTAAGCCTCTGTGTGTGTGTGTGTGTGTGTGTGTGTGTGTGTGTGTGTGTGTGTGTGTGTGTCTGTTAGAGAGGTCTCACCATGTGGGATAGTGTTTGATATTTGCTTATAAAATGGCGACCTGGAAGATTTGCTCAGAACAGAACATGCTCAAAACGTACAACGTGACTGTCCTTTAAAAGCTCTCAGTTTTAGTAAATGAGAGACATGACCATCTTTCTTTATCTTCAGGGACACTAAAGACACTTTTTGAATTTATTTTGTGTGATCTCTTGACATACTCTGTCTAGTTTGTGGCGACAAAAAACAGGTATTTTATAATTTAATATTCGAAAAAACAATCTTTTACGAAACCTAACAAAATGGTTTTTGTGCCTTAACCTAACCAGAGCTTAAGCACAGTGTTGCCACAGCATAAGAAAGGAAATTAGTCCCAAAGAAATGTAAAGTTGCAATTATTTACGTGGTTGGGCGATTGGGTTGGCCAGATGGCAGCATTAATCTTTCATTTTTCTAATTGTTTGTCTTGCAGGCATCAAATGAATGATTGTTTATTTACAAAAACAATCAAATGTCTTAGTTGAACATTAAAAATATTGTCTTTGTACTGTATTAAAGTGACTATAGCTTGAAAAGGATTTGAGTCTGTTTGTGTTTACGTCTCACGCAGCGTCCCAACTTTTTTGCGTCGTACAGTATGTTCGAGTATGAGCCTGAGAGTGTGTATGTGTTATAGAAGTGTCACTATGCATGAAGTCTGAGGCAGAGGCATGCCCTTAGTACACATCAGTACATATGTACCTTACATATCTGGTGAGTGTGTGTGTGTGTGTGTGTGTGTGTGTTCTGTGCTCTTTGAACTGCAGGTCAGGAATGCAGCTACTCTCAGCATGAAGTCGACTGTGGTGGAGTCTGTGCATTCTCAACACAGTCAGGAGTCCAGAGCCATCACGGTGAAGCAGACAAACCATCAGTACAGCCACCTGAACGCTGCACACACACACACACGCTATTTTTTGTGCTTGATCCACTGGAGTGTGAGAAGCTTACACCAAATATTCAAACATTACTGAATATTTGCATCTGATGAAAATGACCAAGGTGTCACAGGAGTATTTCCTCACATATCGGCTTGACATATTTGTTATAAACTGTTGGTTCTCCATCAGAGTGTTTGAATTGGCAGTAATAAGGAAATGTAATGTAATATTCCACATGTGAAGAGTTAAATTGTTCAACAGGTGTGTTCCTCAGGATGAGTCAGCTGAAAATCAGTCCATACAGTATTTGTATACATCGAAGGCTGCATGTACGCCAGGTTTCATATTCTACTATCACCATCAAAAGGAGGTTATGTTTTCATCTGTGTGGGGATGAAATGTCATGGAGGCTTGACAAAGCGTCACACAGGCGACACTGGATCTCCGGGAAGCAGTGAGGTCCAAAAACACACCTGAACGCAATTGAACGCAATTCAGGAAATCTTCGGGATTGCCACTTAAAAGGACAATAAAGTTGAAGTTGAAGCTAAACTTGTGAAAAACTGAAATGGACACCGTCAAGAATAAGAAAGAAAACAACATCTCACACACACGCGATGTGTACATACACGTTTAATCAGATGAAGCCCTAAAGGCTATAGGAACTGCTGAATACCTGTTGAGCAAAGATTCACATTTCTGCTTCTGTAATCTCCTCACCTGAACAGAAGAGGCTTGTGTCAGTGTATCAGAGGAGATTTAAACTACATAATACATAAAATGATAATAAATCCTCAAAAGCTCACATCTCACATCATTATGACAGAAAATACAACCGATTATCACTCCACCTCCATTTAATTTTTGCACTTAACATTTACATTACTAGTGTGAAACAATGAAGGTAATTCTCTACTAATGGTGGCCTGAACATTAGCCTGGAAGTGTGCTCACTGTGTTACTAGAAGTGCTGAGGAATTTGAAAACTGAGGTTAAACTTTAACTCTGAGGAGTAACTCCAGGCGAACAGGCGAGAGCACATGACTCCCTGCTCCTTCCTCATTAGCCCCACTGCCCTTTGGCCCAGAGGCCAGAGGAAAAAGCGTCTCTCCCCTCTCCCCCTCCCTCTCTCTCACTTCTCACAACACTCTCTCCATCCTCGGGCCTTTGACCTCACGCGAATGATGGAGCAATTTAAAATACACAGGGCAGTGGAACCTGCCAAAGGAAAACATCTGCTGGGCTGACACACGGTGTCCAATCAATATTTACCCTCCCTCCCGCCCAGGACCTGCTGGAGATGGTGGGAAACTTCCCATTTGGTGTTGCTTTGTTGTCATTCAAATCAGCTATCTTGTGTTCGCTGTGAACAAGGTATCAACCCATTGTTTGTAGAGGAGTCAATAGAACTGTTTACTGTAGTGGCGGCGGAGCTTTTTTTCCCACGTGTCCGCCTTAAAGATAAGATGCATTATTGAATGTAGCTGAGTGGGAAAGAGAGCCTTGGCTTTGCTCAACCTTTGGCTCAACCACTTGAAGTGTGATGTTTACAATATTCCTGCTCAGTACTTTCCACACTGGAAATTGCTTTTATGTTGTATAGGTTTTGTAGCTGTTTTCTGATTCTCCTTCTTGTCGAGAGTTCAATGAGAAGACTGAAACCACCTATGGATCTAGAGCTAGGAGGCAGTTAGCTTAGCTTAGCACTGGGACTGGGAACTAAGGGGAAAAGTTAATCCATCTATCCATCTAACCAAGTTTAAAAAAAAATGTCTACCAGCATGTCTAAAGCTCACTAATCAACATGTTGTATCTTGTCTGGTAAGTCTGTACAAAAACTCAAAGAATGGCTGATCTGATCTGTTGATCTGGAGTTTGTCCATCATAGACGTTGATAGAAAGATGGCTCGTCCAATCACCCACAAGTGTTTTTTGAAAGTCGGCTCATTATTTTTAAAAACAAGTTTTAATGTCTTTTGGATGAAGTCTGATGAAATATACGATCTGCTGCTTTCTACTGTTCCCTGTTATCACCAGTGAACGTGACACACCAGAATAAAAAACTTAAGAGCAAACTTGTCCACTGGCAATGGAAAAGAAGTCAGTTGCTTATTTTTTTATTTACCCCCATGTCTGGTTGTACATGGACTGTGTCAGGCTAGTTATTTCCCCCATTTTTACTGCCTGTGTGCTAAGCTAACCTTGACATGCACCATAGGTTCCCAGCCAGATGATCAAACTGGAGACATGGCAGCTACATGGTAAACATCTCAGCATGATAATGCCCTGAGGTAACTTTAAAAATCATTTAAACCTAATTGACATATTATCAGCTTGTGTATGGATGGATTTAAAACAATATTCAGTTTCCTCTTTGCTTTTGTTTGTCCTTCACAAACTCTTTAGGGGAAATTTCGGGCTCTTTAGCTGCTGAATTCTCAACTATCTTCACTAGTCAGTCCCAAACTGTGTCTGTCTGCCATTTGGTGCTTGGCAGGTAGAGTAGTTCAGTACTGTTTGTACAGTTTATTGGACATTTTGCTGGAAACAAGCCTGATGAGCGATGAGAGAGAACTAAAATAGTGTAGTTGCCGAAAGACACAGAAACTGAGCTGAGGGGAACTGCGGGGTTGGACTTGTCACCAGGCACGGTGCCTTTTACATTGCACAGTCCTTTGGCCTAATGTTAATATAAGAGCAAATTTAATTTTGACCAGTTTTATCGTTTACATAATAAATCAACACCAGGCAGCAGCACGCTCATAAAAGTTCAACAGACTCCAGTTGCAAATACTCAACATCTTTTAACAGTCATGCTTTTGTTCCAACTTATCACATAAAATTTTAAATATTCAAATGTGGTGTTTTTATGGATGCAACCCCAAATTCCTCAAGGTCACTTCCTTGATTTGTATGGAGCACCATTTTATAACAGTTTATGTGCTTTATTTTTCATTTTGTTACCTCTGGAAATCTGAAAACTGAATGGTTTTGGGGCATCTTTGGGGCTGAAGAGGCCGACGTGTGCTTAAAAAACAAATTAGCTAAATGTTTTTCTTCAGATGTAAAGTTATCGCCGTTGACAGGTTGTCAATATGTCATCAGAGAACATTCAGACAGGGCATTATCTTAACGCTCTCCGCAGCCACAACACGTTAGATCGTGTTCGCAATCGCCATCTTCAATCTCTTGTAAATCTGTGTCCAATCTGTTACCGTACAACTGTACCCTCTGCTATCTGCCAGACTTTGCTTATAGGTCAATTAAGGTGCTTAGGATGGCAGAAAATTAACCTAATCAGCTCACTGAAGATGACTCAAATGCTTTAACAGGATTTGAACGAGGCCACACCCCTTCCCATGCTTCGCCTCTAAACACCTTATAGCTGTAATCTACCGCTCAAGCTGACCTCTTTAGCTCATCTGATCTGTTGTTGGTTTAGATGCTGACCTGTGGGGAGTTCAGCTCGCACTCAAAACACAGACTGCTGCTTCCCTACAACATGATTTCTAGCAATCAAGTTGGGCAGACTACAAACAATGTTTGTGCATGTTTTGGTTAACTTTACATTAAGGACTGACAGTGAGACTTACCCATACTTTTTGTTTTTGCCCACCCCACTTGAAGGTGCACAATGTAGTTTGGGGGAAGAATCCGTAATGAGAAGAGAAAGATTTTCAATGACTCAAAAAGCAAACTCTCATTGTTGTCTGAATAAACAAACTGATCTTAAAGGTTGACACAAGTTCATACTGTTTTACTTTCCTTCCCTGTGAGAGCAGCTTGTTTATTCAGTTATGGAAAAGTTGTTTGTATTACACTGCAGAAGTTTTTAGTTTGGTGTATCTAAAAAACTCAGAAATTCATCACAACAAATACAATATTTGTCAGTTTTTGAAAACAATCTCCACCTGTAGCTGTTTAACCATTTGATAGGAACAAAACTTTGGCATTTCCCCAGTACATCATGTCTTTCCAAGTTCATCTTCAAACACAAATTCTTCTACAGTTACCTGCAAAGAGTGACCCGGCCCTTTGAATAAAACTACCTGTGACGCTTCTTGTAAAATCTATTTGAGGTTAGGCTGTCTTATTTTTATGTTATTGTACAAATGGGTGACAATTATTTCCACAGTTGATTTTAAACAGTACAAAATGGATTCACACACCAAGGGCCACTAAGGGAAGGGTCTGACTTGCAGACCTGAGAATGCTACAACAGTACTGTAGCTTCCTGATGCAACCGAAACTGATGCTGCAAAACTTACAAAAGTTTTCTTAAGTTTCAGTACTGCAGCTCCCCCTACAAAGTATACACTGTTGCATTCAGTATGGGAAACACATTTTCACAACTTTGACCTTCTTGCTTATACATTCATCTCGTTCCTTAGTGCAGAATGTGAGGTGTCATGTGTTGGAACTGAACACTGAAGAACATTTTAGCAGGCAAGTTAACTTCCCCCTGCTTCCCTCATCAAAAAGCTTATGGAAATTTTGAACTGGAGTTTGGATTATTGCCGTAAATGAGCTCTTTGGCAACACATTTATACACGTACACGTTATGTTCCCATACCCATATTTATTATTTCCAAATAAAAATACACTGCCCACACTGTGTATAATTACACTGTTCATATTGTAAATATTATGTTTATACGAGTCTATTCTGTCTCTTATCTTTATTTTATTATATTGTTTATTTCTTATTTTTACTATTGTCTATTGTAATATTCCTGACCGTTGGCTGCTGTAACAAAGAAATTTCCCCATTTGCGGGACAAATGAAGGAATTCTGATTCCGATTCAGCAAGAAAATCTTCACAGATGAACACCATTTTTGGTTTAATGAACCTTAATGACTTCAGGGTGACTCTCAAGATGAAAGGAGGCATAACATTTTAAAATGCTGATGTTTCAGGAACTAAGAAACATTGTGTTCTAGCTTGATGTTCATTAAATTGATCCCAGGATCCAGAATGAATTAATCAAACATCTTTGTTACCCTGCAGACAAGCAGGCATGTAATCCTTTAATAGGAGCTTGTGCATAAAAATCCCTATAATTGGACTCAGTTTCACCGCAACAAGGTTTCACTCTTAATCTGGTTGTTGTGATGGTGAGAAGGCCTGTTGGTCTGAGCTGTTTGCTGTCATTATCTGAGTGGGTGAGAGCACAAAGCGGATGTGATCGGCGTTTGATTGAGGTCAAATCTCTTCCATGCATCTCTGTACCGATAGTACTCGATCCTCCTGACCTCCACACGGGCTGGCTGGTGTCCGAAAGCTCAGGAGAGAGGTGTCAGGTCAGCGTGGCAACGTCCCAGAGCACCGGGCAGAGAATAAAGACATATAGAGAGGAGGAGATGAGAGGGGATATGGAGTGGCTGTGACAGGTGAGCTAATGGCTCTGAGAAAGAAAGGACGCTGACGAAGGCACAGGCTGTGATCTCTTTGTACAGCTTACAGAGGGACAACTTATTAAAATGAGGAACGGATGCAGAGAGTAAATGAGTTGACCTAAATCCCCTAGGTCACTGCCCCCCTCCTCGTGGATGTGTGTGTGTGATTGCGTCCACCCCCATGCTGATTGACAGCCTCTGTCGTTGTCTAATAATGGTTTGAGTCTTTTTCCCAGGCACTGAAAAACTCCCCTATCCACAGGCTGGGCTGTTACACATGTGGGGGTGAAATGTGTCCAGAAATGCTGAGCTTAAATGTTACCAGATGAGAGTGTTGCTGCTTTTATTATAATGACTGATTAAAAGCCAAAATCATTTCGTTCTCATGTTAATTGTTTGACTTTCTTATCTCACTTGGTCATGAGTGCACTTTTGCTTCCATGCCTGTTTCAATAGTTTTATCATGAGCAAGATTAGATTAGACCTTTCACACTTTCATGTTGGATGAAGGTTGAACAAGGTTTTATTAGTTCATGTAGATGTTTGAATAACGTTTATCTTAAAGACATTTAAAACCTCCAGCAGGTCAATGAGTTCCAGTGGGGCAATATTATATATTATATAATATATATTATACCTAGTTAATGTATTCAAATGCTGTATTTTAGTAAACTCCACTAGATTTTTCAGAAGAAAATATTTGCTACTTTACATTTTTACGTACAAAACATGAGTTTATAAATATGTTGTATTGTTTTAGATTGAACTTCCAAACAGTAAATAAATGTGACTTTTAGTGTAATTTGTTTGCAGCTAGCATAAAAATGTTATAATAATAATAATAATCAGTGTTCTGGTCATTGGGCTACTTTCATACATATTTTTAAATTCTAATTTTATAATGTGCAGGATTGACTGTAAAAGGGTCTGAATGACTTGATTTGATTACTTTATTTCTTTGTTTTCTCTTTTATGGTGACTTTGTTAGAAGCACTGTTTTGTTTGTTACCTCCACCAAGGAGGTCATGTTTTCACCTGTGTCCGGTTGCTGGTTGGTCGGATTGTCAGCAGGACTGCACATCAACTACTGAGCGGATTTCCTCCTGGAACTGTTTCTCATTTTCTTTAACATTGCAAGATAGGGTCTTTCTCCTTTTTTGTTCATTTCTCAGGGAATAATGCATGGATTTTGATGAAAAAATAAAAGCTGTATAAACATGACTGGTATCTATGAGTGAGTACAGAAGAGGCAGTTGGGCCTTGGCAGAGGTATGCACTCTACTGAGCGGCATTCAATTTGTTCCGTTTTTGTAGAAACATTAAAAGACTATATATGACTTCAAATAGGCAGGTCAAAACTGACACTTTGGTGTTGTAGGACGGGTCTGCCGCCATCCCGCCAAAAATCAACTTTTCTTACAAATTGCATCTTTTAGAAAATGTTGCTATTCATTTTCAGTGAAAATGTTATGAATAGCAAAATTGGAGAGATGCAGAGGGGGAAAATTACTAAGAACAAGTCATCAGATACTATATTTAAGTTCAATTTTGAGCAGTGATTGAATGTAACCAAGTACATTTACTCAAGTACTGTAATGAAGTACAGTTGTGTGGTATCTGTACTACTTTAGTACATTTAGGAGGTACATATTGTACTTTTTATTCAAGTACATGTATTTAAAAACTATACTGCATCAGAGTCAAGGTAGCATATTTTAAATAAATTCACTTAAATATAATCAACCAGGTTGAGAACCAATTGATCACTGATGTGTAGTGTATACATTCATGTACATATATGTATAGTTTAGGTTTGCTTGTATTTTTGATACGCAAGTACATTTAATATCAGATACTTTAAGGCTTTTACTCAAGTACTGTTTGTATGGATGACTTTCACGTTTACCAAAGTAACACTTTTTTACAACCCTGATTTTAAAGGATAACTACCGTTTTTTACAACCTGGACCTTATTTCTAGCAAAATATATGATCATTTACTCACCCAGATAACTTTGGTGTCATTTGAAGTTGTTCGGACGAAATTAGATCCGGTGTAGCGTCGATATATCCATATAATGCAAGTGACGGGGCACCGAAGCGCAGCCTTTATGAGCATTATCTGCCATGAAACTAGTTCATTTCACCAATATTTTGTTATGATACGCTAGCACTATTCCCCTCTGAGTCCGGGCTCGTCTATTGTCAACATCCGGGGTCTGTAGGTTGACCTACTACCTCTGACCTGGAGGATGTCGTCTCTGAGCTGCGCGCGCACCCGCGACAGCCCGGCTTGTTTACCTGTAGCTGCTACTGCTAGTTTGACCCCGGATGTTGATAATGGACGAGCCCGGACTCAGAGGAGAATAGCGCTACCGTATCATGACAAAATATTAGTGAAATGAACTAGTTTCGTTGCAGATAATGCGTTATATAGAGGCTGTGTGTCGCTGCCCCGTCACTCGCATTATATGGATATATCGGCGCTACGCTGGATTTAATTTCGTCCGAACAACGCCAAATGACACCAAAGTTATCTGGGTGAGTAAATGACCATATATTTTGCCAGAAATAAGGTCCAGGTTGTAAAAAACGGTAGTTATCCTTTAAGGTACTTGTACTTTATTTACTTTATTTTATTTCCATGTTACCTTTTCTTCTACTGTTCTACATTTTAGAGGCAAATATTATCTATTATAATATATAATAGAACTACTTACGTTTACGTTTTACATTGGTCGGTATTAATTAACAATCTTACATTGTAGTATATGTTACTAATCAGGTCCCTTTCTCTGCAGGATGAGTACATTTACTTTGATGATTTAAGTCTATTTTGCTGGTAATACTTCTGTACTTTTACTGAAGTAAGACATGTAATGCAGGACTTATAACAGGTATTTTTCATTGTTGCATTGGTGCATTACTTAAATAAGGGCTAAATACTTCCTCTGTCATTGTATAGTGTTGTATGACTGATAAAAACACCTCTCTCTTTCAGTGGGACATTTCGTCATAATGCGGCCTCTTTGATACAAGAGTCACTCAGAGGTTACAACGATCATGTCGTCGAAAAAACCTTTGATGAACTGAGAAGCTTAACATAGGTCGTAGAGAGAGCGAACACAAAATGGAACGATAATTGTATCATCTGCTCTAATGGCAGCTATTACAACAATAGTGATGGTGACCTGGAGGTGCGGGGGGAGCGGCGAGGACGGGCCCTCCACGCTGACCTCTGCTCGGGAAAGGGCAAGCTCAGGCAAGAGTCAGGGCGTCAGGGGGCTCGCCACCTCGTCTGGCACTCTGAACTCTCCATTCACAGCCTAACACAACAGCCAGGCATCACTGTGACCCTGTGGGTGTGGCACTCAACCTTTGCCTTAACCTCCTGACCGCCGGTCACAGCTGCAGCTGACCGGCTCGGGTAGGTCAGGGCACGGGGTCGGCTGGAGGGGGGGGGGAGGGATGGAGATGATTGAGAGATGAGGGAGGATGGAGGGAGAGGAAATGGAGGGATGAGTGAGAGGTAAAGACTGAAGGAGGAGATGAGCAAGATGGGTTTTTAAAGGGCTGATACACCCAAATTACAGAAAATCCAATGTTCTCAATTATCTCAGATACTTGTGTTATATTCATGCCCGTATATCTCAATTTTGTGATTTCTATTTCCACGTCCAATACAGTCAATGTGAAAGGGATTTTTTTAATCTGTGGTGATCACAGAATATAAAGTATAAGGCTGGTATTATTTTATATTTTTCGCATTGGCAACAAATCCATGAAATGACCAGAACCAAAAATGTGCTCATGTCTATATACTTTATCTTTTAATATTTATTTTTTTATTGGTTTTACAAATCTGGCAACAACAACATGCGACAGTGGCACAAATACAACATAATGTAAAACAAAAAGTTTTTATATCTATACATATACAGTCTTATTTCCAATTATAATATATTTAGTAAATACAGGTGTTTTATTATTATTGTTGAGTCAGTGTCAGTTATGGCTGAAGACTACAAGTTTGAAATTGAAAAAAAAAAGAGGAGGTGTGGTTAGAAAGAAGAGAGGTCCCTCCACCTCTGCAGCACGCTCCTCATCTCCCCTTGAAGTCAGCGACTCAATGCTACATTAGCCACTAATAGCATTACCCTTGGATCTAATGAGGGAAATCTGGATCTAGCGCCGGGGGCAGAGCCCTGAACATTCCTATAAAAGCTGCTCAGACTTCCACTGGTCGAGGTTTTGCACTCTGCTAACTTCAATGGGAATAAGATGATGTAATGGTACAGCTCTTCTAGACTTTCCAAATGTCGTCAGACTGATTGGCTGAAACTATGACAGTGAAAATGAGTCATTTCACAGAGCTGTGATGCTCAGAAACATGTATCTTCTGTTTTACCAGCGTTTTCTAATAGGGAAGCTTAATCAAAAAAGTATTTTTGGGTCCACGAGCATCACATGATGTTTTAATGACACAGTTTGGCCACTATGTCAAATTGGCTTCAAAGCCCAGCACTTTGGGGCTTGACGCTCCAAAAAATGTATCCACCGTTTTACAGACACTTCTTTCACATTGTAAGCCTATGGAAAAAGTCTTTTGGGGCTGCAGTGCATCATGTGACGATGTAATTACACTGTTTGGCCACTTCGAAAACTGGCAGCCTGGCGCTCTTCCTAGGGGCTTGCCATCAACCCAATGTTTACTTTCATCCACCATGCTCCAGATGAATGCACAGTAACACACCTACATCTAATTCCTGACGGTCGAGCTGCATCATGGGTAATGTAGGCATGAGGTTTTGAGAAGGAAGAAGAATACATGTAATATAAAAATTGGTTGTGGTTCTGTTGCATCAACTTTTTAATTTAACCCTTCATTGTGAGTCCAACGATGCTATACAAATGCAATAATTACTCACTGGAGACCTCTTTGACTAAAATCAAATATCAAGACATTACTCTATTCCTATAGGGATCAGCTTTCTACCAGTTTCTTGTTAAAGCTTGTTGCTGGCTATAAGCAAAAAGTACATCACAGCACAGTTTGGAGTATCAAATCATGTAATGTCTTAATGTCATTGTCCAAGAAAGGGACATGAGCATGTGGTGCCTTCAGGTTGCCACAGAGCCTTCAACATGCTTGTTGGCTGATTAATACTGTCTGACCTTCCTATCCTGTCTGTGACTCTCAGCACCAGTACTTTTATTTTTATTTTTTGTAACTGAACTTTGTATCAGATCACCTTTGGAGCACGTTTGATTAAGAGAAGTGGAAATAGTGAAAGACAGAGAGATGAAAACGGAGAGAACTATGAAAGTGCGAAGAAGACAAAAGGGCTGGCCGTACATATTGTGTGCACATCATGTGTGCCATTGTCCATCAGCCCCCATCCCCCTTCGCGGAGCATTGTCATGACAGCTCGGCCGGCCGGGAGTGGCTTCATATAGTCGGCTTGGACGGGAAAAAGGACATGTGCGCCCCCGAGGTCAGTCCCGAGGTCCTCAGTGGGGTCAGTCCTTGAGTCAGCCTTTGCACATTCATGACTGCATGACAGCTGTTTCTCTGAAATAAGGCATGTGTCTTGTGATGTGTGACTCCTGTTAGACAAGTTAAGCTCTGGAATTCAGTTTATTGGTGACTCTCACAAGGGTTGGAAAGACTGAACTGTGAGTGATTTCCATGTTCGACTGCCCTACATACTCTATATTTACCCCTTAAGAGTAAATGATGCCTGAATCTGTAGATCTTGACAGAACAAATGGATGAAAAGGTTCATAACTCTTTAGAAGATAGAAAACTAGGTTAAAATATGACTTCTAAACACATCTTAATAAAAAGACCAACCAGCTGTGCTGCTGTGTTATGAGGCTTCTGTTTGCTACAATAACTTCATAAATTATAAAAAATACACGTGGCATGAGAGAGCTGAATTCAGCAGGATGCTGCAGTTGAAGTGGATTGAGTTGACTGATTCTCTGGCTGAAGTATCACAGGACAGTCTCTTCCCTCCTCCACTCTGATGCCTCCCCTGCAGCTTTCGGCGCTCCACTCTGTTGGTGGTGACTCTCCGTCATGGCTGCCACTTTCTGCTCCAGCCTCCACACCTGCTCTCGGTACTTCCTGCGAATCTGCCGGTACGAACTCAAGGCTTTACTGTAATGGAAGAGGAGAGGATTTACTGCACGTCACAATGACACTACAGAGCTACTACTTTTGAGCTTTAGATGATAATGAACAAAGACATAATGCCTTTCTTGCGATACTTACCTGTGAGCTTGCGTGAGCCGAGCAATCTGCTCTCCGTTGTCCCTCCTGTGTGGGCTGTTGTCTGTCAGAGCTGTGTTTAGTGAGTCATGGACTAAAGCCAGTCGCTTCTTCAGAGCTTGTTCCCTGAGAACAATAGTGAGATCAGATGAAACACAGTGGTAGACAAAGTATTCAGGTCCTTTACTTACCACACTGTCAAAATACTCTATTACAAGTAAAAGTCTTGCATTGAAATATGTACTTAAGTTAAGGTATTATCAGGAAAATGTACTTAAAGTGTTTAAAATTAAAGTACTCAATGCAAAAACATGTCCTCTGCGGCTGTTATACTTTTGTATATTATATTATTATTATTACTCATGCATTAAAATAAAAGCAGGATTTTACTGTAGTAGCTGGTTGAAGTAAAGCTAGATTTTAATTAATATGTATTGCAACTAATGATTTTCTCTTTATGGATCAAACAGCTGAATATTTTCTCTAATATGGATCGAGTGTTTGATGATTCCTGTCAGGGTTCATACGAATCTAAAGATTGTAAAGTCTCTAGACTAGAGACTCGGAGATTACTTTCTGATGTTTTTCCTTTATTTAAGAGTGGATGTGATGTAAAGTGTGAATGGCTGTGCTTTATTTGAAATATTCGCTGTGCGAGGTCAGAGGAGACAAAGGATGCTCTCTGAAGCAGCTGTTTGAAAGAACTGCAAGCCTTTAATGTCCATAGTCTGCATTTGTGCTGATAGTGTTCCTAAGCAACAGATAAAACCAGGCAACAGACGTCTGAATGATTCATTTCTTGCACATCTCATCAGGAACCTTTATATATCTGTGAGAATTTAGATGTCTCCATTTAAACTCACTGCACCAATTTACCAGGTGTCCTTGTAAAGACACTTTTATTGAATATTATATATAATCTGCTTAATAGGTGCTTTTATTGAGAGTATTTTACAGTACGACATGTAAGCAAGTAACATGTTTTTTTTCATGCGTGGGCCAGACAGAATCAGCCTCCTGCAGTGTCAGTGTTTAAAAAACAGAGCAACAGTGTCTCACCTCTGCAGGACGGCCTGCAGCTCTTTCAGGATGGGTCGGGTCCGAGCGATGTCGCCATCAGCACCCAGTTTAGCTGCACTTTCACAGAGCCTCTGAAACAAAAAATTAAAAAGGGATTATCTTTAAAGCTCAAACACCCCATTCAGTTCTGTATTAATGAACATGGTATACACAGTTATTCAAAGCCTCTGCTTCTATTCCCAGGTAGAAGGAGATGAAAGAGCAGGAGGGAGAGGAAAGTATGGTATCTGTTTCTTTTAGCTCAAACGTGGCGTCATGTGATCTCCTGCTTTAGTACACTTTAACTAAAAATACTCATGGGACCAACAGAGAATAACAGATGAGCATTTAATATCCCTGAAATTCACATTCTGGACACCATAACTATCTCTGTGACAAATTGGTCTCATTTTCACACATGGACCATACACAGTGCAGCCATATACCAGGTTTTGACCTGGTCTTGTTCAGCTTGTGACCGTCTAACATGTCGCTCATTAAAGGTAAACCGACCCGTCCTACAATCCCAGCTGCAGATTTTGACGAGTTGGGAATGAAGCTAAAAAATCAACTTTTCTTACAAATAGGACCTTTAACTGAAGAATGATTCTAACTTTTACAGATTGCTTCATTTGAATAAGCTTAAGAGGACTGAAGGGGTTAAAGTATCCTATATATAAGCATATAAAAAAGAAAAGATTAAAGAAGTTCATCCAAAATTATTTAATTAATTTTTTTCAACCGTTTTTTAACATTTTAAAGCAAGTCCCCATTTACTTCTAATTGTTTTTTTTATTTCCCATCTTGATCATCACTTGCGATTCTACACATTTGTCTCTCTTGGTGGACCTGCTGATCTAAAGGTTGGGAGAGGACAGTGCAGAAAACAATATAATTACTCACGCTGTAAGTAGAAGCCGTGTTATTTTGTTTGAAAAAGTTAACAGGATAAAGTCTGTAAAATCAAACAAAGGGATGTTTGGTCTGACCATGTGCAGCCAGATACAATCTAAGTTCCTTTAAACCATTTAACAGAACTATCGAGGAAGAAAAGAAACCAATTTTTGAGGACATTTGAACCCTTAAGGCACAAGAGTCTGTGCAGCCATGTCTCTGATGCCCTGTGTCTGCAGTCATAGCTAATATGTGAAGCTGATGTTCAGTTCTCTCTCATCTGACAGTGACGGAGGTGTGCGGTGCGGTATGAATCTGTGCTGCGGCAACAGGACAGCCCAGCAGAAGACCTTGTAGAACCGAAATATCCCTCTTGGCCTGGAGGGATTCTGCTTTGGTAGATGTGTGATTTCCCATGTGGGACACCCAGATTTGAATCGGGTCTGCCACAATAGACCAACGTCCTGCTCCCTCTTGCTCGTTTCACCTTGACTTATTAGAAAATTAAAAAGAAAAGTCTCCGTTGCTGCTGATGGAGTCTGTCCTACCTGTTGTTCGGTCTTACAGTCCTCCAGCTCTTCTCTGAGGCTTTCTGGAACGAAAGCTCCAGCTGCCTCCTGGGCCTTCTGGGCCATTAAACTCCACTCCAGACACCGCAGCTCCTTCTCCTTGAGGCGGATTAGAGCTCGCAGATCTGACATCTCCTCCTGAACATAAAGAGTTAAACCATAAATCACTGTATTTAAAGAGTTTATCACACAAACAGCATAAGTAAAGTTAAAATATGTCATGAAATGTCTTCCATCACAGCTTTTGCAGGTTTTAACTCCACTTGCTGCTGCTGTGGGACGTTAAAGGCGGATTTCCAACTTCGGTGATTTAGCGAGCTTAGCACAAAGACTGGGAGCAGGAGGAAACAGCTTGGTCTAAAGGTAACAAAGTATATCAACCAGCACCCTTAAAGCTTAAAGCTAATTAACATGGCATTTCTAGCTTGTTTAATTAAAAGCAAGTTTTTTTTAAACATGGAGTTATATGCAAGATTGTTTCTATCAAGACGAAGCATTTCCTGGCTGCTAATCTCATGATGGCTACAGGAAAATTGTATTTTTCTTTTAAAAATTTGGGGGAATTTTCCCTTTTATTGGATGAGACAGTAAAGAAGCAGAAAGGAAACAAGGGGATGGAAAAAAACAAACAATTTGACAATCAGGACTGACAAGATCCAACATGTCAGTTAGTGAGCTTTAGAGGTGCTGGTTGTTTGTTTTGTTATCTTAAAATAGAGCCATGCACTGGAAAAAATCACTTCAAAAACAAGTAAAAACGCAATGAATACCTAATACACAAAAACAATCTGCCAATGGAACAAGTAAGAAAAGTCTTTATGACGTCCGGAAACTATCTCACTGAAATCGGGGCGGTGTAATGAGATATTTTATTTTTTCAGGGTTTTCCCTTAAAAAGTGATGGGGATCAACCAGCAGTGTCTCATACACAGTGTTGTAAAAAGTACCCAAAAGTCATACTTGAGTAAAAGTAAAAATATGGTTGTTAAAATATTACTTTGAGTCAGTGTTATGAATAGTACTGGAGTATATTAGATGTACGATAGTATGAACAGTCACTTTTTGGCAATAAATTATCGCCCTGGCTGATTATCCAATATTGTTATTTGATATTCAGCATTTTTCTGATTATCAGAATCATTCTTTTTCCCCTGACTGCTGATGAAATGCATTTTAATTTTAAGATGCACTACTTTGATCTTTTGAATTAAATCTGCAAAGTAACTCGTAAGTAAAGTTGTCAAATAAATATAGTGAGGTAAAAAGTACAGTATTTCCCCCAACATGTAGTGGAGGTCCAAAGAAGCAAAAAATGGAAATACTCAGTACAAGTACTACATTTGTACTTTGTCAACCGTTATGCTGCACAGTACTTGAGTAGAAGTACGTAGTTACATTCCATCAGTGCTCATACATGTACATATACATATAAACTCCAAACACTGTGTTTTGGCATAGTGAGCTAAGTGAAAAGTTACGTAGTATATAAAAAAAATCACCAAAAACAACTTTACATTTGAACAAAAGACACTTTTATCTCATGATCTCTTTGTGTAGGAGGATAAAGCTGCTTTTTAAATTAGGACCCTCGACTCTTACCCTGACAGAGATGAGTTCATGGAAGAGGGAGGCTTTCTCTTTCTTGGTATCTGAAGGTTTGGTGTTATCTTTAGTCACATGTCCTCCTCTTGATCCAGCCTGGTGACCAGTTTCTGGGCTCATTTTGCCCTCAGCTCCTGTGCTCTGCTTAGGTAGACAAAGGGCCGCCCGGTCACTCTTCAGCCGCTCAATTTTCTGACGGAGAACAGCCTCTCGCTCCACCGGCTCAGGTGTCCTGTGGGGTTACAGACACACTTCACTGAATCATCCCTGATAGCTTTTGAAACATTTAGTCAATATCGATCTATAGTGGTGGGGCAGGATGATGTATGCAATATGTATGAACTTTCATCTTTTCTATTTTTACTTTCAGTCTGACGTACAGCCGTCACTGACACATGTTTTCCTTTCCACCCATTCCTCTGACTGTGCCTGAATGTACAAAGAGTGCTTTAAAGTATCACCTCTGCCCCGGGTGACTGTGTCTTTCCGTCTCCTCTGTGACCCCTGCTGTTGAGAAGGAGGTGGACAGCTCTTCATCTCCCATGTTCCTGAGCGGGGCTGATGAACTGTCGGGCTGCTGCCTGTCACCGACCGCCTCTGATTAGAGGAGAAACTGTGAGCCCTCCTGTGTATTTGTGTGTGTGTGAATGGCATGCATGCCAACAGTATACGTATGTGAGGGGATGCGTGCACTGAGTTGTAAGTATTATTAAAACATGGTATTCAAACACCTGCTGAGTCTGTCTGCAGAGGAATGCTTTGCTGCTTCTTGGCGTCATAAAGTGACAGCAGCTCGCTGTAGGCCTCCTCACAGTCCTCGCTGTCAATCACAACCACAAAGACAAAATATGACCTCACTGGAGGAGAAGAACCTAAATTAATACTGTTAGACTGCTGACGTGTGCACATGGAATATTTAGACACGCGTCAAAGGACGTTTCGGATGCAGAATATGTGTGCAGACAGGCCTTTGTACTGTGTGTCAGGTGTGTTTTAGTGTGTGTACCAGTATCTAAGAGCCATCTGAAGAGCAGAGCAGTCAGCCTCGAGTCTGTTCAGTGTAAGACTGATCTGTTCAGACTCTCCCTTCTTTCGCTCCAGAGCTGCAGTCAGACGTTCATTTTTGGCCCTCAGCCTTTCAATGCACCTGAGATCATAAGGGAGAGGGCGAGGAGAGTTACAGACATAATGTGCAACATCTCCACAGTAAAACGACTAGACCTTTGTTGAGTTGTTTCTTTACATTATTTTAAATGTTGCCAACAGTTTTTTTGTATAAATGGAATAAAATCAGTCACTGTATCTGAGGAAAATTACCTACAGGAGAAGTCAAGAAAAATAAAATTATTAAAGATGTGTAATGACTGATGAAGGTTACTTAACCAAAACATGGCTATTCAATAAGTGTAATGTAAGCGTCGACAGAGACCGCTCCCCAGACTCACCTGTTCAGTCGCTCTGTCTCAGACTCCAGGCTGATGGGGCTGGGACAAGGACTGCATGAGTTAACAGATCCCAGAGGAGAACCATCAGCACCCACAGACAGAGGTGTTATAGCTCTGGCTGTTCGTCTGTGGAGTAAAGGTGAGCCAGGGAAAGGAGGAGAGGCCCAGTCTGGACTGAGAGCTCCAGAGGTGGACCGATAGGAGGGAGAGCGACTGCCAGACCTCCAGCCTTTATGGAGACCAACCAGCTGAAGGAAGAGATAAGAGGAGTTATGTTTCATCTTGTCTGGGACGTGTTGAATTACCACATTTTTGTGATATTCAGCCTTCTAAATAAATGGTGTTCATTTCAGCTAACAAAGTAGAAGCTTGAGTTGATCCTGGTCCGATATCATACAGAATTAACCACATTTGTTTGAATTTCCAACATCACCATGTCTCAAATCTCTGAGCCGCCAACAAGTCGGTCAAACTGAATTAGTACCTAATTCTACATTAAATGTTGTCAGCAAGACATCTCAAGGCTTTTTCTTCTGAAAATGTGCTCACACATCTTGAAACAATTAATGTTTTTGGCACTTTTATACATAACTGATAACTGAGCCTTTCCCACCTTGTTCTTCTCCTCTTCCAGCTGGCTGATGGTGCTTTGTTCCTCCGTGCTGCTTCTGAGGGCAGAATCACACTTCTCCAGATCCAGGCTGTCCTCCTGATACTGGTCCTTCGGCAGGCCTGATGGGCATGAAATCCCAAACTCTCGTTCCATGTCCTCCAATATCTGCAACCAGAGAGCCAAAATTACCAATGGGAGTCTAAAGATAGCCTGAACAATGACAAATTTTAGTCCTCAATGGATTCATTAAAACTCAGACAGACACAGCAATGCTTAACCTCTACATGACATTTTGGGGGATTTATAGTATTTTAGTCAGGAGTAGATAAAACAGAGTTAGTACAGCTTTGTATGTGTTTGATCCTTGTTTTGTTTTTAGTTTTAGTTTTCATTTAAGTTTACTGTCAGTTAGTTTCCAGAGTGGGTTTGCACATTTCAGTTTAGTTTTTTATTGTTTAAAAAGATGTTAACACTTTGTGAAGGCAGCTGACTCACAGTCATGGAGACATCTGAGTCTCACTGTGCACCAATGCCTCCTCGTACCAAACTGACAAGAACTACATTTTTATTTTATTTGAAGTTATTTTATTTTTTAAGTACACAGTGTTGTTAGTTTTTATTTTCATCTCAAGTAACTGAAATGTTTTTTCCATCTAGTTTTTAGATAAGTTTCAGTTAACTCTAATAAACTTGATTAAAACTAAAGATTGCACAGATCTAGATGATTTAGCTAAATGTTATGTCAGTAAATTGCACCCTAACATTAGTTTTCCTTGGAATTTGCAGCTGTAATAACAAACATTTAAACACATCAATTTTTTTTTTTTTTTTACATATATAGTTTTAATACCTGAGTGGCCTTAACCCAGCTCTCCTGAGCTGCTCTCAGATGCTCTTGGTGCTTGTCCCGGTCAGAAGCTGTGATCGGGCGGGCCCAGGACCTTTTACAGCTGATGGAGTCCTCCACTGATGATAAAACCTCCTGGAGTTTAGTCCACATTACACCACCACCCCCTAGTGGGAGAAAAATATAGCCGCAGTTTATCATATTAGATGAAGTGAGAGGCAGTTTTATATTCAACCTAGAATAGCCTCAATATAACAGAAACATGGATCTTGCTTGCTTCTGTCTTGCAGTCTTTTACAGACTACAGTAAAATAATACATCATTTGCTCTTTTGGACTCAAAATTGATCACCTATAATACAAGTGCACAGCATCCAAAAGACATGTTCTGATGAATAAAGACAAAGTTATGCTCAACCCCGGCCAGTCAGTGACGGTTTCGATGTGGCAGCAGAGGCTGTGTTCCTCTCTGGGCTGCTTCTCGCCAGCCGGTGGGACAGCAGGTCTGGGACCAGAGGCCTCGATGGTCCTGGTGGTCTAAGATCTCCTGGTTCACTGCAGAACACACAGCATTCATATGTTTCTTCATTTGTGTTTATTCTGAGACAAACTATAAGCAGAGCAATATATAATGTATATTGATTTAAAATATGTAAGAACAAACAGCAAACATGGTTTCATCAAAATGTTAATTTGGAGTGAACCTGAATCCATTCATTCAGATCCATTTCGTGGCTCATGTTATTTACTGATGCTACCTCGGTGCCTTTAATGAGCCCATCTTCTTGTTCAGTTCAGCGATGATGTTGAGCAGCGTGCCCACCTCAGCTTCACACTGAGCCAGTTCTGCTGGTGAAGGCTCGAGGTTTGATGTGGGGTCAGACCCCTCAGGGTCGAGGGTCAGATGGTCAATCGGTGTCATCACCTCCCTGTAACACTCTGATCCAGTATCCAGACTGTCACATCTGACCAGGCTGAAATCCTGCAGACACACAGCATTCATTTTCATTGTGTTTGCTGTATGTAAAGAGTTGTTTTTCCTTCAGCTCTACACATACAAGTGTACCAATACACACACATTCATCCAATAAAGAGTGGCTCTTGATTGTAATTGAGCAAACTATCCCTCAGTATTTATTCACATCTATACACAACACAGAATCTGATATGCTCTTGAACCAGACATTGTTGCTGCGGCTATTGTTTTAAGCAGCGGAAAAGGAGGAAACTAAAACATCCTGAGATCCAACTTCCTGCCCAGCAAATATTTGTGGACCAAACCATCTTTTGTTTTCCACAAAGAATGTCGGCTAAATGCCTAAAACATCGGATCAGTGCTTCTATTCTGCCATGAACTACATGTGATCCCTCTATGAAAGATGCCAAAATGACAATGAATGGAACACCTATATATTGATTGTGTGAATTCTAACATTGGACAAACCAAAGCTGGAGACATATTTTGGATTCTTGACCCCGTAATACATTTACTATACCCACCAATTTCTAGACAGACATGCAGAAAGGCTATTTAATCCAAGCATGCACTGAGCAAAAAGCAAAGAAAAACATTTGGTCACCATAGAAACACTCATATTTACATATTATAATGTATCTGTATGTATAATAAACAAATACTTATACATTTGCCCAATTTGCCTAGTAAACATATGATAAGTGACATATTTTCAAGGCAAACATTGAAACATTCATTATAGCTTACCTCCATAGTTCTTGATCCTGACGTCTGCAGCAGTGATTTAGTTCCTCTTGTGGCTGTTCACTGCCTGAAATTAAACATTTGACTGAAACGAAAGAATGTTTTCGTCAGTCCGGTTATTTTGTTGTGCTATATTTTCCAATAGTTCGTCAGTCACTGCTGCAAGCAGCCCTCTGCATGTCTGCCAAACAGTGTTTAGTGTGATGAATGAAGTAAGTGGAAAACACTCAGAAAGTCATCCCCACCCATTCCCCGTCACTTTGAGTCCTTTCCTGTTTTGTCCACAGTTAGCTTCCATGCCTTTCTAATAGTAGAATATCTCTAAAATAAGCTCTGGATACACACTGTAGCTGCTCTGTTAGCATGCACAAAGATGTTATGTAATAAGACGATCAATTTTCACTATGCCCCTGACTTAATACACAGTTTAAAGGATGTTTATTTCTATCTCTCTGTTTAAGACAATTTCTGCTGTATTAATTTGCCTTTTGTGAAAGTTTTAAGCCAACGAGCTGGCTGTACCAGACTCTTCAGAATGGAGCTTGGTGCCCTTTTAATGTTGGGATGTGTTTTTCTTTTTGATCTTGTGCTACAACCTTCCATATTTTTTCATCTTGGTGATAGTCTCTGTTTACTGAGCAATAAAAATGGATGAAAGCGATCTATTTTCTATTTATGTATTTATTTAAAGATAAAATAAGATAAGATTAAAAAGACTTAATTAATCCCTCAGCAGGGAAATCCACGTTACAACTGCGTAAGAGTCATAGGCAGAAGGAAAAGAACAACAGTGACTGAGTCATAGATAAAGATATAAAAGCGGAACAAAGCAATAATACAATAACATAAAATAGAATAATATAAGGATGAAGTGAAAAAAGATAATAATTATAATAACAACAACAATAATAATAATAATAATAATAATAATAATAATAATATATACACTATACACTGTTTGCTTATTACTTACAGATATGACCAGGAGGAAAATTGCACATGATAATAATTGCACTAATAGTTGTAATACAAACATGGTGTATAGCAAATGTACTTCAGAAAAGTATATGAAAATAAATAAAAATTGCCTGGAGACAATCTGATTGCACAGGACACAAGAACTAATTGGAAAAGGAAAGGAATGATGCGCAGTAGGATACACAGTATGCCTTAAAGTAGTACTTTTAAGACTATAATAATCACTGTAACTAGATGGTTGCGATTGAGGAAGGAATAAAGATGCCGGAAGTGTAAGTTTCCTCATAAACTTCATTACCCATAATGCTCCGATCCTCGCTTTTCCGGATTCGATCATTTCCGGTAAGGAAGTTGTCCGATCAAAACAAATGTTAAGTCGCCGCTGAAATATTTCTGCAACTTTCAATGAGTTTCATTTTATTTGAATCCTAGAATTTCCGCAGTCACCTACCAGGTCAGTCTACATGAGCACCTTAACTTTAAATACGTTACGAGTCGTCTGCTTTGCTTTAATGTATCTTAAAGCTAATGCTAACAGCTCTCGTTGCTACTGCTCTGTCATCAAACAGAGCAGCCCCTCTGTGTTAGCCACATGAACTCACTGTCTGCCTGTGTGGACGCTTTTATAGAAGCGTTTATATCTAAGCCATCCTTTCTGTGAAGCTAAAACACTTGAGTTCTGTTGTTAAAGTTAGCCTCACACTGCACTCTGCGTTCATACGGACATAACCGCAGCTTTATTAGGTACCTTTGTGTATTGTGTATGGGCGTTGAAGTGTAAATACGATTATAAAGTTAGTATAGATGACTGGGGTGGACAGGTGTAATTCTGAGCATCGTGTAGCTGTCTTGTTGGATCTGGGTTGATATGTTAAGGAAGCTCTTGTTTAGATTTTTAGGGTTTATAGACAGTTGTCCAGCTGGTGTTTTTGAGAAATTACAGTGGAGAGTCAACTTGAAGAGTTCAAATTGTATTTACATTTTTATCACATGGTCCAAGCCATATGTAAATGGAGAGGACATTTTTGGTTAAAAGTCTGGTTAAAGCAGTGTCTCTTCATGCTGATTTGCCACACTCATCATCTCCTCCTCTTTAGCAGCTTGTGTATCCATGGAGACGCCAGAGCCAGGCCCTGCAGATGGAGAGGAGCGTCTGGTGGAGCTACGACCTCGGACCCGCTCCAACCCTGAGGGCGCTGAAGACCGTCGCAGCAGCACAGGCAGCCTCGGTGGAAACAGCAACCCCAACATATCTCAGCCCGCCGTGGGAAGTCGAGTTGAAGGGGAGGGCGAAGCTTCAACCAGCGACAGTCCTCCGAGTTCCACCACCACAACCGTCTCAGCAGCTGCAGCTCAGACCGTAGCCCCCGCTGCAGTAGTGACAGCGGCGGCTGCAGCCGGTGCCACGGTGCCACTATCCACTGCTGCTGTTGCAGCCAAAGAGAGGCCGAAGCCCACACAGCAGCAGCCCGCATTGACAACACCTGTGCCTCCACCAGCAGAATACCAGCTCAGAGTTCCTCGTGTCAACTGTCCAGAGAAAGTGGTAGGACCACAGTGCAGTTGTTATTTGGAAGACTTAGTTTCACCATAAGGCTTTTACTACCTAACGTTGTCTTCTTCATGGCAGATCATCTGCTTAGACCTTTCTGAAGAGATGTCTTTGTCAAAGTTGGAGTCTTTTAATGGGTAAGCTGGAGCAAAGTAAACTTTTATAACCCGGTGCTAATGTTTCATTTGTCACCACATCCTAATTTGACTGTTTCTCCATTTAGGTCCAAAACGAATGCCCTGAATATATGCCAGAAGATGATTGAGATGTTCGTCAGAACGAAACACAGGATTGACAAACGCCATGAGTTTGCGCTGGTAGTGGTCAATGATGACGCTCTGTGGGTGAGTACACAAATGTTTTAATCTGTTCCAGATGTTACATACTGTGCCTAAGCATTACATCTGTGCAACATGCCTCCTGTTTTTCCTGAATATTGTCTTCTTCCTTCTCTTATGTATGTGTGTATGTGCCTCAGTTATCAGGCTTCACCTCTGATCCCAGGGAGCTGTGCAGCTGTCTGTATGACCTTGAGACCAACATGTGCGACTCTTTCAGTATCCTTTAATTCAAAACTAACTCTTAAATAAAGATAAATGTCCTACTGTGGAGTGATACCTAGTGTATTAAAGAAATTCTAGTTATGAATTTTTAGTCTTAACTGTCCTGTGCAGACCTGGAAGATCTTCTTAATGTGATGTAAGTTATGTCTGATTATAAACATTTTTGGTTTGTTAAAATACACGAAACGTTGACGTCGAATGTGTTTACTGAAGGTCATCTCTTCTTCCTCTGTTGTCTTTGTAGTCGACAGAAGATCGAGCTGCCATTGATGGAAAATGTTCAGACCATCCCTCCTCCGTATGTGGTACGGACGGTGCTCATCTACAGCCGTCACGCAGGACAGCTTCAGTTCAACCCTTCTGAGGCTGTAAGTGTAAGTATGAGACCTGCTGAGATGTCCTGCTTCCAGTCTTATTATGTAATGTGCTGCTTTGAGGAGTACACTGACTTTACATTGAATTCAAAGTCTTGCTTGTTTGTGTGTCCTGCCACAGAAAATGCTGCAGTCTCCATATTTTTTCTTTGATGTGGTCTACCTACACAACGGGGTGGAGGAGCAGGGGGATGAGACCAGCTGGAGGGTGAGTGTATAAGCTGATGAAGGGATGATTATTGGTTTTGATTGTGCACTGAGATGTATGTTGTTGTTTGGCTCAATTTTGTTTGGTGTGGTGTATCATTACTAATATGTTGTCTTGAAGCTGCTGTATTCCTGCTCTCCTGTGGTGTGGTAACAAATCTGTCATATCTGACAGAAGCAAGTTTAAATCTTGTATAGCTGAACGATGCTTTCTTTTCTAGTGTTAATAGAAACAGTAAGGTACTTTTCTGTATTAGCAGTGAATTAATTAAGTGATTCTGTCCATCTTACTTAGCTTGATCAGTGCGGAGGGATGTTGTGAAAGCCTATTTAATTATAACAACTTTGTGATAGGAGATGTATAATCTGGATATTTCTCTACTTGTTCCATTTCAACCCTGTGGTATGTTTTCTGTCTCCAGGACAACTACACGTCTTTCTGCAACCTGGACTCAAAGGGCATGTGCTATCGCTTTGAGGTTTCCCTGAGTGGACCCGCCATCGAGCTGCACAACTGCATGGCCAAACTTCTGGCTCACCCTTTACAAAGACCTTTCCAGAGCCATGCGTCTTACAGTCTGCTGGAGGGGGAAGACCCCCAGGACATTGAGGCAACGGTCTAAAATGACTCACAAAGCCCCGTTTCTGTGAAATCACACTGTAGTTCAAGTGTACACACCTTATTACTAAGTTTTTTTCCCTTAACTCCGTAGAGCAATAAGTCTTTGGAAAATGTAGGGAAACGAGACATATTTCTTGTCAGCAGGTTTCTATTAAATCAAGTGTTTTGTCTCCATAAAAGAATGAGTCAATGATTGTTCTGAAATGGGAAGGAAATAAAATGATCTGGTTGTTAGCCGGTTAACTGCTAGAGGTCTCCCGGGGATGAGATGACGAATCCGATGTCAGAGAGTCCAGGAACAGGAAGTAGAGGGACAAGATAATGGAAGAATTTAAAAAAGGATTACACAATAGTTAAAGCACTGGGCTTTGTTTAACTAACTCCCTCATCATTGTTTGTCTCTGTCAAATCTTAGACCACACTGATCTGTCTGTAAGTCTTAAAGGGTAAAATCAGTGCAAACCTGTGGCAGTTTTCCACAGTTGGCCTTCTGAAGCTTTGATGTAATGACCTTTAATGTGACACATCTTCTGTAACATTGCCTTTCCTTTTAGTTGGTAATTGTCACCTTTTGTTGCCTGTTTTTTTGTGGTTTTTTTTAAATGTGTTTTCTATTTTATAAGGTTGTCAATCATTTGTCACTCTTGTATGTTACACAGACAATGAAAGAATGTACAGTAATGTCTCTTTTGACGATGATCTCTGCGGCACTGATGGATGGATTGATTGTGAAAAAGGCCCCTCGTACTGCCAGCCTAGCTGCACTTGAAACACATTGTACAGATGAGCTTTTTGAAGCTGTTTCTGGATATTAAAAAAAGGCATGTTTAATCTTATATTTCATATGTGCTTTCTAGGTTTTTGTCAGGAGATGGCAGCAAATCCCCTCTAGAGATGACTGAACTCAAAGGGTTTGTCAGGGACCTACTGTGCTCCATTACTGGTAGAGAATAGTCTAATTTATTTGAATAGTTTTTAAAATAATTTAAATACAGTTATTTTTAGTCTTAAGTGTGAACTTTGATGGATGTTTAGATGTTTAGCTCACTGTTTCAGCATAAATCTCCAGACACCTCCACTGTCAGTCTTCATAATCAGCAGATAATTCCTGAGGCTACAGACCTATGACAGCGTGATTAAGCAGTTAATGCATCTACCATTGAAAACCTTATCTGTTATCCACCATATATAAATCCAGAGCTGAAGATATATTTTCCCTTCACCCTAAAGGTGTCTGGTCAGTTATCTTAAAGAGGTGTTTTTATCTCAGTCTGTGACTCTTTGGTTTCCTGTTTTCGTTCAGAAGTCAGTCCAGCGTCTGTCCTGACTCCTGATAGTCACTCGTGTTCTGTCACTCTGACATAAATTAGTTCTTTCTCCAGTGAGGACAAATTGTCAGGGAGACAATGGGGAGCAGGAAAACCAAGGCTCAGAGGACCTTTCCCCTTTTGCAAACACTTCCCCAGAAGAGCCGACTGGTCCTCACGTCATCGCTGCAGATAACGGCGCGGAGGGGATCCAGTGCGTCTGGACTGCAGGGAGAATTTGTTATTCCCTCATCCCCGAAGAATGACAGGTCCCTATTGTTTCTTTCACTCCTCCGCTGCCATGACTCCTTTCCGCTAGCTTGGAACAGGATATGGTGGAATTTTTTTGTTTTTTGTTCAGTATTTTCTGCTTTTTACTCCTCACATGGTTTATATTGTTTATCCAGCGTCAGGGGAATATGACCAGTACTGGAGTGGCTATATTTAAATGTGGCACTGGTCATTTTAGATCGCGGTCAGACAGTAGTGGAAAATAACAAAGCACATTTACTGAAGTGCTAGACTTTTGAAGGCTATAGCTACTAATTACTTTTTCAGGTCAATATTTTACATGTAAAACATTTGATTAGCTAAAAAAACTAAATATGACTCATTATTATTGGTTGAAATAGCCAACAGCATGCCTGGACTAACCTGTGAGGGGGCCTCAGCCAAGTTTATTTATACAGCACCATTTGGACACAAGATAATTCAAAGTGCTTTACAGGGTTATAGAAATACAATAAAAAATAAGACATTAAGAACCTTTTAGATTGCCTGTAAAAGATGATAAAAAACAAAAGCAAGCAGATAAATAGTTACAGATTTAGAATAATTATGCATTTAATTATGTAAAAGCCACAGTAGACAGTAATGTTTAAAACCTGATTTAAATTAGCTGAATGTTTTGTCAGACACTGTTTTCAGGTCCCTTTTGCCCCATCCAGCATTGTATTCCCAAGACCCAGAGACCAACCAGAATGTCTGATTACTACCTGAGTCCGTGTGAGCGAAGTAGAAACTAAAATTAAGTCTTAAAAACACACCTTAGATCAAATTGTATGCAAGTCATGCAAATTCTTAAGAAAAAATGCAATTAATCAAACCAACTGACAGTGAACCCGGGCCCTGAGGTAATGAAAGTAGCTAAAATAAGCTTTCTTAAGCACCTTCAATATTAAAATCCTGGTTACATGTTAAGGCATCATTTATAATTCAATATGTATAATAAGTACTTTTGACACAGGGGAAATTTCATAAAGTGACTCATTTTGGAAGGCATCCATTTAATTTGAGACCGCTGCAGCGTCATATTAACTTCATTTAAAGATTTGAATATATATTTTTACACAGAATGAGGGCTGTGGATTTTGTCCCTCACCACCTACAGTAGAAGCACATTAAGAACGGAGAGTGGCCAGTATGAGCCAGAGGAATGATTATTATGAACTATCAGCAAGCAAAACCTGTTTCAGTGCAGACACAAGAAGTGTGAGCTGATTGTTTTAACAATGGCAATAAGCTTTTTTAAAATTTTCCCCTGTTTTTAAAGGGGCTCTATCACTTTATTTCATTGGCCTGAAGTGAAGAAGGAGACCTCTCTTCTCTCTCGGTTGCTTATACAAGCCTGTGGATGATTTGTTTAAGATGTTGGACTGTGGATTTCTTTGTGAAGGACTCGGGTCGCAAAGGGACAGAAAAGTTGTCTGTTTCCAGTGTAAAGAAAGACTTGGAAACATGGGAACCGATCCTCTAAATACACGCATGTTAAAACACTAGATTCATTTTAATGATAAACACGTGTTTGTTGTGTGTCTCTGAAACAATAAGGTGATCAGAGTGTTCACAGGTCTAGAACAGGAACTAACATTACATAAATGGATTTTTAAATGAGCGAGAGTAGAACGTCTAGCAGGTTATCAGACTTCCCGTGGAAATATTATATCAGATGGAAATTATTATTCCAAGGAGAGTATTTCCAATCTACTTTTGTTCTAACCACACGGAAAATTTGTGATTATTTGGGCTGTGGCTCATCTGGAGGCTGTAACTGTGACAGAGGTCGATGAGGGAGGAGAGGGGAGGGAGGGAGGCGAGGCGAGGGCAGGGCCAGGATGGACTGGAAGTGTGCCTCCAGCACCATTTATAAACATGGCCCCTTTGCACACCTAGAGGTCATTGTTTACATCCATCCATACGTGCCATTTCTGCCAGTATATTTCTGCACCCTGACAGTGTGGCAGAGCTGTAGAAGACAGAGAAACAAACACCTCAACGCTGTTTTTTTGTTTTTTGTTGCCATTTCTACTTGTTCACCTTGAAGCCTCAACACCTGTTCAGCAGAAACAGGATCGCATCAGACGGGGAAACCTCGTGGATTTTTGCAAAACAATTCCTGTTTAGATCTTCCACAACCAGCTGCCACCATTTCACCTCCGACAGCCATGTACAGCTCCAGCTACTCCCGGGCCAAGTTTGGCCAGGAGGCAAGGGAGCCGCTACACAAGCGCAAAGGGAAGAGCTGCGGCTACTACATGAAGATCATCTTCTTCTTTTCCTCTCTGATCCAGTCTCTGATCATCGTCAGCCTGGTGCTCTTCCTCATCTATGGACAGCCGGAGAAGTCTGCAGAGGAGAAGAGGGTCGAGGTCAGTGATTTCTCCTAATGTATTAACCTTAGTTTTATTTATCAGATATTAAGGACTGCATGTTTTAAAACATAAAAACACCCAGCTTTAAATAATTATTGGTGTCTTCTTTACAAAATGTTCTTTAAATTACCTCAACTTCCATGAAAGTAACAATAACCGAAATACTTTTTATTTGTGGAAAGGACTTCAAGAATAGATTTTCAATCTCCACCAGCCTATTCTGTTTCGAACACATGTTATAACTAAAAATGTTTAATGAGCATATTACTGTCATCCTTTCATGTAACATGTTCAGATCTATAAAATACAGTGATGATGATGCTGAGTGATCTTTTATTCTGAAGGAGCTGGAGCAGGGCTTCAACAGGCTGAGTGAGAACAACATCCAGCTGAGGAAGGAGAAAGGTGAGCTGGGAGCTCAGCTGGGAGCTCGCACAGCTGAGAAAGATGCTCTGGAGAAAGAGATGGCGAAGCTGAAGACCGATGCCAACAACACAGAACATGGGCTGAAGGAAAAATTAGTAAGTAGAAGATTTTATTAAAAGTTTGTAAAGTTGTATTGACAAGCATGTCATTTTTGTTTTAATGCCTTTTAATCATCTTTGAAAGATTCTTGTTACAACAAGAACAAATCAGGGTTTTACAACATGATTATACACAATGATTACTTCCTCAGGCATTGTTGGAGTTTTCCTCTCGGTCACCAGTGGTGGAGGAAGTATTAAGACCCTTTACTTGAAGGTCCAATTTGTAAGAATTCCCATGTCGTTAAATACCGACGCTTTGGGATGGCGGCTGACCCGACCTACAATCCTAAAGCCTCAGTGTTTTCTTTCTCACAAATTAGACCTTTAAGTACGAATATGACTCTGTTAAAATACTTCATTACAAATTAAAGTCTTGTACTGAAAATGTTACTTTAGTAAAAGTATGTAAGTGTAACTAGGAAAGTGTACTCACAGTATTAAAAGTACTCAATGCAGAACAATGCCCTGTGACTGTAGATTATCACATACAGTATATATCATTAGATTATCATTACTCATGACTTACTCATGTATTAATGTCATTTTTTTGTAGTTAGTCTTCATATGTTTATATGTGAAATCTTCACTTGTAAAGTCACAAGTAACTAAAGCTGTAACTAAAAAACTTAAACTTAAAATTTAGTGTAGTAGTGTAGAAGTATTAAGTAGTCTATAATGAAAATACTCAAGTACAAGTACCTTAAAGTACAGAAGTTGAGTAAATGTACCTTCCACCACTATTGGTCAAAAAACAGAACCTACCAATCATTAATCATCCTGTGTATTTTTTCATTTGCAGGCTAGCTGTAAGAGAATGAGTGCGACAACACTCAGCATGTTCGCGCACCGTCCCACCACTCCAGTCCAGCCCCCTATCATCCTCACCACCAGCAGTACGTACTCCCAAACCATTCTATGTGTGAGATTTAGTTAATTGCTCTAATGCTGTTTAAATATTGTGTAAAATGACTGTGTCGATAAACATTCACTGCATCGGAAAGCATAATTAATGTATCTAACTGAAGCAACCTTTAAAGTTTTATTGCGTTATATCACAATTTGTGTCTTGTATTGTTTAGTCTGTTTTTTTGTTGTACATTTTTATCGTTGAGTTTGTGTTTGTGTTATCTTTTGTATATTAGTTGTTGATTTTTATGTAATTTAATCTAGGGATGGCATCGCAAATTAGCTTTAGCTTTCCTTTAGATACCTTTACAATGGACGGTTTTAGAAGTGACTTATTATAAAGTGAGTCAGTGTTAATAAAAGGGCCCGTGTAAGTTTTCCTGTCATAAACACTGTGTTTTACTGAACCCTCCAGGTGAGTTGAAGACTCTGCAGAGCCTCAACGCCCAGCAGAAAGCTATGATAAACCTCATTGAGGCAAACTTCACCCAGACAGTTCAGTACCTGTGCCAGGAGAGAGACATGGCCCTCAAAGACCGAGACACACACCACCAGGACGCCATCACCCTGCGCAGGGAGAACACCATGCTGAAGGAGCAGCTCACCACCTACACCAGGTACCGCCTGTTTGTCCTCCATTCAGCGTGTAACTCAAAAAACATCAAGATCACAGCACGTTAACGTATGTTTTTGACATTTTTTTAACCAGGAAGTGCAAAGAGGACTTTGCTCATTCTTTGGACGGGATCAAAACGGTGACCAGAGATTTCCTGAACAGGATCAACAACCTGTTTCCCCACCAGCTGACCTTTCACCTCACCTGTGACAGCCAGCAAGAGCAAATGGAGAAGATACGAAACAGCTGCACGAACCTCTCCAGAGACGTGGAGAACAAGTTCCAGCTGTACTTAGACAAAGTGGGCAACAAGGTGAGTGCATCATTTAGGAGATTTGGGTGATTCTTTGATTTGATGTAATAATTTAAAATTACAGATGGATGGACTTGCAACTTGTCCAGGGCTTCTCTGTCCACTTGAAATAACCCAGTGTTTGCATGAATAGGAACTAGAATAGACTTATATGCAGTGGTGGAAGAAGTATTTAGATCCTTTACAATTAAAATGCACTTAAATTAACAAAAGTGAAAGTATAAATTCTGCAGATGTAATAATCCAGGGGACTGGTACATTGAAAGGATCACAAGATAAATATTCATATTGGATACTTTAACCTCTTCAGGCCTCAAAAAGTTTTCTTTATGAAATCGTCTGATCAGTTTAGAGGCAAAATCTCTCAGATAACTGAAATGTCACAAGGTTACCCTGATAGACTTGTTTGTAAGAGATCAGAAGCTAAAAAGTTTGGGAACCACTGGTTTAATGTGTAACAATACACTGTATTTCATAAACATATCCTCTGTTATGTATTTAAACTCTTACTCTCTGAAAAATAACTCAAGCTGTCAAATAAATGTAGCGGAGTAAAAGTATAAAGTAGCAAAAATTGGTCACTTTCCCGTCACCCTCCTTTAAACTTGCCGTAAAGCTGATGGAATATTCCAACGAACAAGTCGGATGGGAAACCGGTTTCTCGAGGGAGGAAGTCTATCCGCTGCATGATTCATGATGAATCTGGCTAAAGAGACAGACGTCCTCTGAGGCGAACTCAGGGTCACGGCAGAGGTGAAGTGTCTGGCTCTGCTGACACAGCAGCACAGTGCAGAGAGGCAAAAACATATCCTCAGCAGGTATCTGCTTTTACCCTTAAAACAATATTTCTCTTAGATACAACGCTCACGGAGGGGTCAGAAATCAACATCTGGTTTGGAATGAATCTTTCTTTTTTTGCTACTGTCTTTATCAGTTACACAACTCCTTCTTTGCCAGAAGTGAGGCGGTTCTTTCCATGTTTTTTAATCAACTTTTTCATTCAGACAAATTCTAAAACAATTACATTTTTTATGTTTATTTTTATGGGGACAAGTAAATAACACAGACCAATGCCTCCTACCACAGCATTTAGCCTCAGCTGGTATGCAGTGCTTATCCAAAGATGGGCCTTTATATAATCACATATAAAACAGCACAGAATACAAACAGTTATATAATAATATAACCATAAAACTTATTGAGAAGTACCTGAACATCCAGGACTGATTTATCTTTAAAAACTGTTTAAACTTAAGCCACTAAAGATAATTTTCATTATCAGTGAATCTGCTGATTATTTTGTCAATTTATTGATTCATTATTGTCCATGTTTATCCAGAGTGCTTGGTGACATTTTCAAATGTCATGTTTTGTCTCTTCAACAGTCCAAAACACAAATATATTCCATTTACAATCATATAAAACTGAAATGTATTTATTTAACATTTATTTTTTAACTGTTGTTCTACATCTTGACACCTCAATGGTTTTTTGAAGTAAAAATAAATGTCGTAGAGATGAAAAACAGCAAATCCTCATACTAGAGGAGCTGGAACCATAGAATATTTAGCATTTTTACTTTTACTTATTGGCTTCCTGTCCAAAGTTTTAATTGCACTCCTGGCCACCTCATTAGGTACACCCATACAATCTAATGCAATCCAGAACAACAGCTCTGCCACTTATTTAACTTATTCTTTTTAACTGTAAAGGTAGAATTTATGGCTGACCTGTTATATTAAATTGCTTTAAATTTTGCTGGTGCACCTTATAAATTGTAAATCATCTTGAGAGACGACTTGTGACCAAGAAGTCAGACAGTAACTTACAGTAAATCTGAATACATTAAACTGTATACAAAAGGTTTCTTTTGCATCCTTGCTCACAATTTTCTTGTAAATCTGACATAACACTGAAATATTTTTACTTCAGAAACCATTTCAATACAATTTTCATTAACTTTTAAATTTAA
Source organism: Pagrus pagrus (assembly GCF_965226575.1). Taxonomy (NCBI): domain Eukaryota; kingdom Metazoa; phylum Chordata; class Actinopteri; order Spariformes; family Sparidae; genus Pagrus; species Pagrus pagrus. The sequence goes on from NC_140190.1 coordinate 23,234,712, forward strand.
CTCAACAAGCCCTGGACAACAAGCACACTGACAGTTCTCTTGATGTCGAGTGTTTGAATGAGATGTCAAACCTGACCTTTCTTTATTCTCTGCTTCAGCTCCATATTTGGACATTAACCTATGTGTTGCGTCCCTCAGGGAGACATTCAGTATAGATTTAAATCCTACGTCAGCATGTACAGCATGTAGCCATTGTGACGTGGAGGAAAATGTACATTACCACGTACTCACATTGACAGACATAAATAGACACACGGTAAACAAAAAACTGGTACAATTATGCAAAAGGGACAATCTGGAAACACAATTGGTTCAGTCTGGTGTGACACGTTCTTCAACCATGGTGCAAAATCTCTAAGTGACTAATATTATATTTAAAGGAAAAACATGGCATCAGATCAGAGAGAAATGATTTCCTTCTTGCAGGTGGCCGAGATCCAAGCCATGTCCAGTCGTCTGGAGGTGCAAAGCGTGCATTTGAACTCTGATCTGCAGCAGTGTCAACGCGCTCGCAGTGCGGTGGTTGCCGAGGCCGCACAGCAGCTCGAGCTCAAGCAGAAGACTCATGATGATCAGGTGGGTTATTTATATCTGTGCATCGATGTATGTGTGTGGGTGGGAAATGGGAACCGAGGGAGAGATCCAGGAAACAAGCCGATCTCCTCCGTCATAAAACTATGACTACCCTTGTAAAATGTGCTATTTATGATACTGTTTTGACAAAACAGGGTGTAAAAAGAACGTTTTTTGTTGTTGTTGTTTTCACATAGTTTTCCATTTTAAAATAACACATGTATATTTTGTTCAGGTGGAGAAATTACTGATTGAGCAGAACCGGCTGAGAGAACAGAAGAAGCTGCAGGAGGACAGTTTAGCTCTGAGAGAGAAAGAGATTCAGCTCCTCCAGCGAACGATCCCCCAGTCCAACGTTAAGGTAAAAGAAACACAGACCAACAGACATTTGCTCTCTACACACACACAAAGGGAAATTATGGAAGACAGTTCCCACAAATGGTTTCAAACCCTCACTGACACGGGACAGATCTTTGATTTTTGTGCTCATGTTACGCATCAATTTGGGCTGCTCCAGGTTTTCCATGTCAGTCGGGGGATTCAAACTGGAAACTGAAAATTCTTCTTGTTTAACCTTTAGGTCACTGCTGCTCTCTAAATGTATTGTATTTGGCTTTCTGAGTGTATCCACAAGAGTACCATCCACACCCGTACTTTTAAATATGATTGACTCCACTGTTTATATGGACAGCAGCACAGAGGTAAGGTGGTGTGTGTGGACTCAGCAGAAGAGAGGGCAGCAGGAAGGATGGACGGGCGAGATAACGAAGAAAAAACATTTTTCTAAGGAGTCATAAGTTCACAAAACGTCCCATTTCAAACTCCTCAGTTATTAGTGTACAGTGTACATATCCCTGGTATCTGTTTGTAATGTTATATAATACTAAAATAAAAATGTGTTTTTCTAGCCTGGTGTTCCTAAAGTTGGCGGCCTACAGGTCCCACAGCAGGGCGGACAGACTGCACCTCGGTGGCCCTCTATCGGAGCACCTGTCATCGGCAAAACTCCAACGGTAAGAAGAATGAAAACTTTAATGATAATAGTGTCATATTTTGTGTAGCCATTGTAGCAGCTCTGTGAGGCACATTAGTACTTTGTGCTAAATATTAAAGGGGCTTTATGTGACAATCTGTAGCAATCTACATGTATTATTCACTTTTTTATTGGCCATATGTGAGCGGGTTGTAACGTGACGTGAAAAATGAGACCTTCCCCTTCTCTCTTGGTTGCCTACACAAGCCTGTGGAAGATTTGTTTAACGCTGCTGGACTGTAGATTTCTCTGTGAAGGACTCGAGTCAGATTATCCGCGACAGTCCAAAGGATGTGACTGTTTGCACATTCTCGGTGCCTGGTCTCAGTGCCTCACAGAGAGCAGCAGTAGCTAACAGTTGCTGTAGAAATAGAGTCTGCTAAAATAAACTAACGACCGGCTTCCACAGAGACATCGCCATAGAGCCAATATGATGCCAACATGGCTTTCTTTGCCTCTTCTCCACTCTTCCTTTATTTTGTAAACTGTATCAACATTAGTTCCAGTATTCAGATGTTAAGACACCCATCTCATTGCTGTCTTTGATATTTAATTCTAATCATTGCTGTTTTGTCTTCCAGGTGAGATGAAATGAACGGGCAGAGTAATGAGTGTCGGCTCCAGTGATGATCAACATTTTGCCGTTAAAGAAGTTTCTGTAAGGACCTGTACATATTCCTGAAACCACAACAATCAACACAACCTGTAAATAATCTGCGTCCATATTAATAACATATGTACTGTTGTTGGTCTGTGCATGCTTTGTTTACTTCTACTTGTAAGAGAAGATTCATGTGTTTTACTTTGAGTTTAGCATTTACTGTGAAAAGCCTGTGTGTGATCCACCCAGGTAAATGTAAAAAATTGAATGACACTGGTGTAAATATTTCTATTGAGTGTCACTCACTGTGGTTTGTCTTGTTTTCTTCACTGTGAAATAAAAATTGAATTAACCAAAAACTGACTCGCTCCTTAACTGCATTATCCTCTAGTGTCTGACATCAAAAATACAACAAAGAGTCAGACAGGACTTTGGGCAGCAGCTGCTCGCTCGTCTGCTGGAACACAGAATAGTCTTAAAATAGCAACATTTATGTTTCCTCGTGATTCACACGTCTGAATTTCTACAGCAGCCCGGATGTCAATACATTTAACAACCGAGTCATAAACACATCATCATGTCTGCAGTCAATACACACTACATGTCAGGAATATAAAGGAAGACACTCTGCATGAATTGGATGCAAGGTTGAAGTTTTTATGGTAAAAGTTCACTGTAAATCTATTATTGGCTTTTTTTAGTGCATTTCACAAGTACAGTATAGTAGATGTTATAAGAACTAGGCGTCACTACGTCCTCTTCCTTTCCTAAGCACAAGGCGATGAGCACATAGAGAGCTGGAAACTTTTTTATGATTATTATGAATTCAGTTTGGCTCCGAAGAAGAGACTGAAATAAAACAGAAAAACCTGAAGTACCATTTAATATGTAAGAGGTCGTCTGACTCGTCATGTTCCAGATGTCAGTTCATAGTCTGCAATGATTTTAGACTGCCTCATTAACATGACTTACATGAAAACTCTAAACTTTATGAACCAAAAGAAGATATGAATATGAAAGATGAAAAAAAGTTGTGTCATAATGTTACATTTTGGAAGCGTCTGAGACTATTACAATATGAATATATCTGTCATCTTCACTTTTCCAACATTTAGATAAAATTAGTTTTTACTATTATTATAATTAGTCATATTTTATTCATTTCTTCTTTAAAGAACATCTGTATAGATACAAATTTCTTCCTGATTATTTTTTTACCCACAAGTTGAAATTACAGACCTTTCTTACATCACATCGCCATGAGCTTATGTTTTCACCTGTGTCCACCTGTTTGTTGGTTGGTTTATCAGCAGGATCCAGGATTTTCTTCTCACAGTCCTTCAGGAAGCCCTGGGTAAAAAAGGGAAGTCATGGTGAAACCCAACCCTCTTTGGAGCCTTGTTGTCTACCTTATCATGGAAAAGTGACTCAAAGTTTAAACGAGTCACCAGAGTTGAGACTTTACTGGCCTAAATGCACATTTTGATAGCTTGAATGGTTTACGAGCAATCGCAGTTTATGCTTCGCGAAATTTTCGGTCTTTCAGATTTATAATGGGTGTGTATTGCTGAAGCTAGAGTGGATGACATCATCAGTGGAGTAGAGAGGAGCGGGAAAACATTTCTAGAACTTTTCTCTCAGATCAGATTAAGGTACCACAATTTTTACCTGGCACATGTAATTTATATATCAGCTTTGTAGGACAATTTGTGCTGGTCGCAGGCAAATGGTTATGGAAACAAACAGACTTACACTTTTGACTGAAGGGGCTTTCAAGCAACAAGAGCGCCACCAACTCCGCCATAAGGTCCAATGTTGATTTGAGCAAAAACTTCTGGAGGAAAGCGGACCAGACCCAGTGCCACGAGGGGTCTTAAATAAAAACCCCCCAATAAAATTCAATAAAAAAGAGGTATGTCTTATTCAACCAGTACAGGAAGACACTGGCACTGATGTCAATGGGTCAGATGACCTGGAAGCTATTAGTGTTTTTCAATTTTTTTATATAGAAATAACATTATCTTACTAAAACTATTTTACACTGAGTCAATGGGTCACACGACCTGGAGGCTATGAAAAAATGACATCTTTTCATGAAAAATAGCTATTAAGCTATTGAAAAAAAAAAGGAAAATATACATTATATTAAGCTTACTTTTTTAATGTATCGTTCAAAATACTTATCATTATCGAGCTGCAGTCTGTGCAGTGGCGAAAGCACCACCAACCCGCATGAGCTCCCATCTTAAATTTGAGTCTAAATGTCTGGAGGAAAGTACACAGTGCTAGTTGTCTAACTAGCCGTCATGACCTCATCACTCCCAATCTACATCAATCTACATCAATCTACTGCAACTTCTCCTGTCGCTCAGGATTTTAATTTTTGCCAATCAGAGTTCGGGAGCTATTTTCCTATGAAATGAAGTGAGCTCACACACATAATCATTGACACACACACACACACACACACACACACACACACACACACACACACACACACACACACACACAAGCATTAGCCACATGCAAATTTTCTTGAGAGCTCCATAAATGTAATTCTAGTCCATTAAGTAGAACTATGTGTCGATGCATAAGGTTGTTTTTTATCTTCCTTAGTTTCTCACACAGTGTTTTTGATTCATGTCTTACTCAATTGTGAACCTGAATTTTACTATTTTCTTTTTTTTATTTAAATATTTCATTTCTCACACTGTAACAAAGAAATGATTACTCTGGATTTTGTGTATTGATATGTTAAAAATACCAGAAAACAAAATGTAACTTTTTGAATTGTTGAAGAACAGAAGGTTTCTCAGGAAGACTGCAGCAATCAATTTGCAACAGTTAAATCTGGCGAGCTTGCACCGGATGTGGACAAATCACAGTCATTCAGACATAACAAATATTTGAGATTCCTTCCACATTGCATAATACTACCAATGAAGATTGATTCCCAGGCTTACTGCTCTGATGGATGTGAGTGTTACAGGTGAGTTAGTCTGCCTCCTGTCCTCAGGAAATCCTTTGTTTAACATGAAGTGTTTTCGATCCCATGTATAGAACTGAGCACACCCACACACCTCCTGACTTCAAGTCAAATGGCTACAGGGTGGAAGTGAGTGTACTAGTCGTGGCTACGTCAACCATCTCAGGACTGCCATTAATCAAAAGCACAGGAAACTGTCAGACGACTAAAAGTACCGCTCATTAGTCAGCTGTGAACCAAATCATGGCACAAAATGGCTTCATGGATTGCTATTTCAGTCCGCCCGTTCACCACTTTGGTGCAGACTGAAATATCTCAACAACTATTAAATAGTTGGCCATATAATCCTGTACAGACATTCATGTTCTCCAGAGGATGAAACCTACAGACTTAGGTGTTCGTCCATCTTTTCCTCTCATGCCACCGTGAGTTTGACATTTGTGATTTTTAGGGAAAGGTTTTGACCACTATTGTAGTGACACACTCATGAACACTCTTATTTAATATAATGTTAATACTTTCATGGACCTGAAAGTATCTGTGTGAACAAGTACTGATGACTGTCAAGCATCGAAAACTGTGGTAGAATATCTGGTCACGACTGTAATCTGGATTACTTATTGTCTGATCGTATTCTTACAGATTTAAAGATACTACAAGGAGTTTTTGACTGGTTGAAAACTAGTCTAAATTTAAAACTGATGCATCTATATGACCTACATAATCAAACAAGACCATCAGCCAGAAGATGAACTATTTCTATTTCCACTTTCGTCCACAGGGGCCTCAAAAATCAATAAAATATCAGTCACTTTAAGTAGCTTTACGTAAAAAAACAAAACAATTTTTGAGTATCCTAATTCTGCAAAGTTTTTTTCAGCTGCTCGCGTTAAGACAACTTTTAATAATTGAGAACATTTGGCTCCTCTTGTTTACTTGAAACAGGATTCAACAGCCGTGCTTGCAGCTCTGTCAGGCGCCTTTCAGTTAAATGGTAACATCAGCATGCTGACACGATCACAATGACAATACAAACATGCTTATGTAAAGGTTTAATGTTTATATTTGTATATTATCCGATCAAAATGGGCATGTTAGCATGCTAGCCTTTGCTAAATACTGTAGCACAAAACACAAAGTGCAGCAGGGGCTGATGGGTGTCATAAGTTCTGTAGGATTGTTCAAAATGAAGGGACACCAAAGAGGGTGCATGCATATCAGTGCTACATTTTCATGGCATCCATTCAGTTTTTATTGAGATATTTCATTAAATCAAGTTCCAAAAGACCAAAGTTGTTGTCTTGAGTCAAAACATGTTTTCTCTCCAAGTAAGGTAACAAAAAAAAAAAGCAAACATCCAAAGGAAATCATACACAGGCACAACTTCAAAGACAAACAAGCCTCCAAAATTTACTGCCTCTAATTTGTATGACAGATTTTAGTCCCACTTTTAGCTTGAACATCCCCCATGTTGTAATTTATCAGGGAGAACATGAAAGAGGACAAAAAGGCTGACAGAGCAGCACGGAAAAAGGAAAGGTCAGGTGGCAAAGACGGAGCGGGGAGAGACAAAAAGGCTGAAAGACAGACGGGCAGTTATGATGGTGTACAGCGGGGCGAATGTCGTCAGAGACTGGGAGAGAAGAAACCAACTGGGGAAGAAGGGTGAGGAGTTCAACAAGGAAACATAAATATTTGATCGAGGCCAGATTGACAGGGGAACAAAAGGCACAGGGAGCATCGCCTCCCTTTCCCACAGAGCAGAGAGGGGAGCTGGGTCACTCTCTTTACGTACTGTATGTCTGTTATGTTGTGCTTTATGGCGGGAGCTGGACTAAAAATGTAGCTTGACGACAGCAACGGTGTAGGAAAAATCTGAACTCACTAATTCAATCTTTGTCAGAGCAGGTAATATTTTGTATTAGGGGAAAAAAACTTTCATGTGATGAGGGTGTTATGAACATGTTGGGTGGATAGTCTGGTATGTTTGACACCGTGAAAGCTCATTTAATCAAGCGTTCAAGTGCTTAATGCACTTTTATGGAAACTTTAACATGTAATTACATGAAAAAACAGGTATTGTACCCTGTAATTTAAAGCTGCACTATTCAGTATCTTTAAACAATAGCAATGGATCAAATGTGTGAGATATTACAGACTCATCTTTCAGCTCATTGTTTTGGCTTTATGGACGACAACTTTACTGTTTTGGTTTGCTTTCTATACTTCTTGATTTCTCTCTATGGTACCTGCATTGCACCAGTCAGATGAAGTTAGTGACCAACTGATGAATAATTAGTGGTGATGCATTTAGCAGCTAAACCAGACCATTCATTCACGATTTACGAGACAGAAACTGATCTATAACAAGGGTGAGGCCAGATAATTTTGCTCTGTTAGATGTTTAATTAGGCGACTAACGCTAACATATCTTTCATAACGACTACAAGATGTTATGAAACACACATTATCCCATTTATTTCACATCAAAGATTCCACGTGACAAGGATTCATTCAATTATTTTGCTGATTAAATAAATGTTGTGTTCTGTTTTTAAATGTGGTAGAAACAGGAAAAAGGAATTTGCCTAAATATTGCATGTTTTTTGGCAAAAATTTCAATTACATTACAACTCATTAGAAAAATAATAAATATATATTACAGTTATATCAGAAAGTCAATGTTCTTATACGCAGATATTAAGAAAATCTTTTCGCACATTCGTGTACACTATGAAAAATAATCATTACCTGCTCTTGTAAATGATAGCCTGTATCCAATGCACATAAGCATGCATAGAAAGACACATGACTTGTAACACAATAAATAATACATTTAAAGTAATAACGTTTCTCACCAACCTTTCTGAGTAATGGCCAAAAGTTTCAGGTGTCAATGTGTAAATATTTGGCATATCTGTGTGGAATATGTGGAAGGACACAGACAAAAGGGTACAGCTGAAATGATCCACCCACACCCCCAAAAAATATTTTTCATTGTCCTGTAGTACAAGTAAACATCCAAACCCTGAGTCCCTGACCTTGCAGAGGTCTGCAGCTGGCTATATTTTAAATTATCTTGGCTGTTATGTTGCGACCCAAGAGCCCAATCTTCACCCATCAAAGGCTTTCAAAAACTATTTTTAAATTGCGACTCAAGAATTTCCAAATACTTGTCCAGCATATGGGGCCTCAGAGGCACCTGTCATCACGCTAAAACAATTTCAGTCTGTTAAAAAGCATCAACAGAAAACATTTCTGTGTCTTGGGAGCAGAGTGATCCTGCAGCCAATAACGTGAATTTCATTCTTTCTACTCCTGCTGTGCCTCGAAGCCTGGCGCAGTGCCAAGGCTGTGGCTTTACTGATACCTCGGGACCAACAAGAACACAGCCTTCCTCCCTGAGCAGGCTGATATAACATGTATTTTATGTTTTTACTGCTACTCATCCAACTATTTCCCAATGCAGAAGTCTTTGAAGATGATATCCAGGATCTCCTCTGCCCCGACCCGTCCAGTTATCCGGCCCAGGCTGGTGAGAGCCAACCGGACACCCTCAGCTGCCAGAGCCAGGTCGATGTCACGGTACCGCTGGTATTGAGCCAGGGCTGTAAAACACTGCTGCAGGTGGGCCCTGTGGCGGGCCTGGGTCAGGGTAGGGGCACCAGACAGAGGGTCGCCACACCTAGAGAGGAAGTTAGAGAACAAAATGAACCAGAGCAATCAAACAGTCATTATTTTGTATTTTTGGTTAAGAAATGGTGAAAACAACATTAAAAAGGGCAAATCAGGCTTTTAAAAAATGCAGCAAGAACACTGCCTTTTTGTTTAATTTATTTTAAATCTAAACTTCGATTTCAAGTTGGAGTCGAACATTTCTGATATTGGTGAAATACTGACCTGAATTATATATGAATGAATCACAGGTCCCACACAAGACATCAATCTTTCTGATACAACAACATGTCATGTCTTAGCTTTGGCACAACAAAACATCATAAATTACAGCAACTCACAGAGTCTTGACGCTGCTGTGCAGCACTGTGAGGAAGTCCTGCAGTCCTTCATCAGTGTGGCAAGAGATCAATGAAACAGGAGGGAGTCCAGAGACCTGTCTCAACTCTCTGACCATCTTCTGCCTCAGCTCCTGAGGCAACAGGTCCGTTTTATTCAGCACCAGGAGACACCTGTCTACAGGAAGTACCGTGGCGAGAAAGGAAGGGAGACAAAAGCTGATCAACAGTAATGGTGGAGATATCTATTTGATTACTCTTTACTTTCTTTCCAGCCTGATGACCGCTTGATTTCTCCCATAGATTAAATGGCACATGAATTACTGCCAAGCTGTTTAATAATGCAGGACGGAGCCTTCTCGAGCTGTAAAGCAAACAACTGAGCATATTAATGTGAAGGAATATGTGAGTGTCACCTTTCATTTGCTTATTTGCTTTATTGTGCCTGAAGTGCTTTCAAATTGCTGCAAGCACCACTGACAGTCCAGCTGAAGCGGGAGCCGATGAGGCCAAGATGTGATGTCATACCTGTCTCTGGCTGCTCCTGTGCGGGCAGGACAGTCCTGAGGTGTCCCTGAAGGAAGGCTGCAGCCTACTGTGCCTCAGTGGGGAGATGAGCACAGTCCACAACCACCAGTGTCAGATCTGCCTGCTCCACTCTGGAAAAAAAGAAAGCAGACTCAGCTCACCTGAAATCATTTATATGATCACAACTGCATTTTATCAAAAAAATGTTTAATGTTCTAACTCCTGGATTGACACTTCTGAGATCGAACAGCGCCAATCTAGACACAGGAGATACTGGACTCATGATATGAGACTATTTGACAATTTGTATTATTGTTATATTCACCTGTCATAGCTAAGAAGAAGAAGAAGCAGGAGGAGGAGGAGGAGGAGGAGAACCATCAGGTGTGCATTTACGCGTACTACTGGTTATCTTATCCGTATTGCCCATTAGAAGCAGGTTATTATCGGTAATCAGTATCCGCAATAAAAAATTCCATATCATGCATCACTATAATACCAAGCTCTAGTGGAAGACAAGTCCTGAGAAATACTGTAATCCGTTTTTCATCATCTGTAAGACACCTCAGCGTAGAGGCCTGAGGTCTCTGTTGTTTTGTTTCAGAAAACATTACGATATGCCCCGCAACACTGTGAATAACAGCAGCGATATTTTTATTCGACATGTGTCAATGGTATCAGCTTTAAATACTCTAAATGTGCACTGTAGGGCAGCAACTAACTATTATTTTCATTAAAGATTAATTTTTTATTTATTTTTTTTAAATTTATTGGTTTGTCTTAGCATTTAGGAAGCTGGATTCAACAAATGCTTGACAAAAAAATGACGTAAACAATTAATAGATTATCAAAATAGCATGCGATGAATTTTCATTTGATTGACTAATTGACCAATCAACTAATTGCAGCAGCTCTAGAGCTCTCCTGCATCTCGGTCCCACAGTGAGGCAGCAGCTGCAGCAGCAGCGGATGCTTGTACTTACCACGTCCTTCCTGTAGTGACCCAGGTCACGAGCCTCTGACCTGCTCCCTGTCCACAAAGTTCCCTATTGAACAAAACTGCCCACCCTTCCTACAGAGCGACCAGGCCGCCCAAATAACTTAAACAAATAATAAGAGAATTACGGAGTGTTTGCACTGGAAAAGGTATTTCGCAGTCACATCTTCATCTGGATTTTCACTGATGTTTATTGTCAGATTTGAAGTCAGCAAACAATCCTTATAAATACGTTTATTTAATGAAGATTTATCTGATAGTAGCAAATCCCTTTAAATCTTCTACCACTTCACACATTTCATTTGTATTGTTCTCAATATCCATGCAGTACTTTAACACCTAATTGCTGTGTCAGGAGCTTTATCGCCCTGCCAGGAACAGAAGTACTTGGGGAAGCCATTTGTTTTTTCTGGCATGAAAATGGTCACATTTTATACTGAAGGTTTGGCTCAAATAATGAGGATTCTGCAGAAGTCTTTCAATAACTGTCAGGCGTGTCAGCTACACAACGTATTGATTAAACACTTAAATGTATATACAGCATTACTTGTATTTACTGTATATATTTTGCAAGTATCTTACAAAGACGGAACTTGACTTTCACCTATTAATCACTTATTAATGAATGTGGGGGTGTGTTGTTATACTAATCCTTTTCTCCTGCTCTCTAACACCAAACACGTGATCAAACATATCACTCCACATGTCTGTGCATATAAAGCTGATTAATACAGTGTGTATGTGCCTGTGTGTCCGTTCTTCTGGTCGTCTGTCTGCCTGTTTGTATATGATAAAGCGGTGATGACAATGTGCAACAAGTACTGCTATTCTTCACTGGTGTAAACAGTGGAAGCAGTCCTCAGTGAATGGCCATATATGTCCATTCTCAACACCACACATGAGGAATGTCTTAATAGTAAATACTCTAAAACAAGGAAAGGGGGCTCTTCATTATGCAACCTCCTGAGAGTGTTTGTCCCATTTATTTATAACTGGCTCAGCAATAATATAAACTCTGGAGGTTACACAGACATCACAAAAATATAACATGTTGCAGGAGGGAAAAGCAATGACTTATTTCTTCCCTTCTTTGTTTCTTTGGTCCCCTGGCTGATCAGTTGTGTTTTCTACACACGTGTTATGTACATGAGAACAGTTGCTGAAGCAGCATGTACTTCTACACGTGTACTGCAGTTCTGTAGCTGAAGCCAAACCTTTCAAATACCACCATTCATTTCTCAAGATTTGTGGACTGCGTCGTCAAAAATCAGAAAAACTGAGGTACATTATTTTTTTTCAGAGTATTAAATATAAAAATGACTTCCTGCTCTACCTTTCCCGAGCTCTGCGGACCCCCTCTCTCTCCACCAGGTCTGGGCTCTCTCTGAGGCCGGCTGTGTCACTCAAGAGGACCGGGAATCCACCGATGTCCAGTGCCGTCTCTACTACATCCCTGGTGGTGCCAGCAATGGGAGAGACGATGGCCGCAGGTCTCTGGCCTGGATATAAAAACATTAGATCATAAGGATTCATCCATCCGTCTGCCCGCCTGCCTGCCATCATTTCTTAAACAGCTGGGCACTGTAGCTTTTTACAAACATTACCAGAACAGTAGAGTGTAATGGCTGAGAACTATTTTCAGCCGTGGATTGATACATTTAATGGTTTATGTAGGATCAACAGTGATATGGGCCGGTGGATATTACAATTTAATATCAAGCTTGATCTCAAAAGCATCCGCAATCTACTTCTTAGGCAAATAATAGAGATTGTGGTATTTAATGTCATTTAACTTCTACTTCCAAACTTCACATAACCTCATTGACAAGCACAGTAGTTCCCAAAGTGGGGTGTGGGACCCTTTGGGAGGGCGCGGAAAGGCTACCAGACAGCCAAAACGAAGACAAGAAAATATGACGAGGCATATCTCACCCTTGGCTTCACCAGTACAACCGTGGGTAATGAAGAGATATTAGCTTCAAAATACTAGCTTATTAGACAAAAAGTTAAGTAGTACTTGGAGACTACACATCCAGAACACCAAGAGAAGCCTGTTGATTTGTTCAGAAAAAAGCTACTCAACTGTCGTGAACAGCAGACAACATTTAAAATAAAGTTCATTGGTGAAATGATATTTCTAAAAGCACATGCATATCACCTGATTTTTAGTTTTATGTGATAATCAAATATTGATTTTTAATATCAAGCATTTGATGTATCAGTTGCACTCTACTTATTAGTCTCATTTTACAGTAGAAAAGTCTGCACCATCCAAACACAATAGAAGATATTTTCAGTCTTCTTTTCTTCGGTCTACAAACTGGAACTTGGCAGTCGGATCATCCCCATGTATCCCACGTCAAATAATGATGCCAGCTCGTTATAACTTGTCTGTGCTGACTGGGTGTGAGCCCGGGCCACAGGGAAGACTAATCAGACCAGGAAATGATAACAGGATCTAATCTCAAGTTTGATGTATCACCTATTATTCTGATAGGAAGCTGTGAGGAGACCCTGCCAAGCCTCCTCTCTGGGTAGTTTACATAAAGTGATTCTAAATGATTAAAGGAAACAATATCCTGAACAAACATGCAACCTTTCACCATAAACAACCAGGGTTTCATTAGGCTGACAACAAACCTGGATACACAACTGAAGTACTAATTTAGAATGAGAACTAAAATGCTAAAGAACTTTGTGTCAGGTGGAAAATATTGAGTTTAATATTGTTTATGAACACTGATAAGGAATCAGTTGCAATTTTTTTATAGACTCCAATACTGGAGGACATCTGAATAAAAATCGGAAGCTATAAAATCTTCAGTACACTAGAACTACTGCATGGCGGTTATATGCTTCCACTTTAAAGAAGCTACCTCACAATATGTAAGGATGCAGTGACCTTTGACCTCCAAAATCCAATCAGTTCACCCTTGAGCCCAAATGTAAGTTTGTGCTAAATTTGACAAAAATACTGTAATTCATGTGTGCTGAAAGCAGGCCTGCTGTTCACAGATGGTGTGCTGTGGTGATTATGAGAAAATAACATTGTACCACAAATTGGGTAGATTTCCTTCCTGTCTTTCATATGAAAAAGTTGGCTCCTCTAACAGTAACAGGAAAATAAAACATCTGAGAACATTAGTTGAAAAAACAACCACGTTATAAGATCTGTTAGTAGTTCGGTAGCTTTAGTTTTCATTCATATAACACAAGAAAGGCTAAGAAAAATGGAAATTCATCTATAAATTCATCTACAATTCTATGACAACTGGGCAAGCTTCATCTGCAGAGGAAGTTTGTGTGATTTGAAACGCAGTTTGTTTACAGATGGTTGTATTCTGTTCTTACTGTACTTATGTTTTACACAGCGTCCCGGCTTTTTGGCAGATCTGGGTTGTCGTAGCAGACTTTGTTTTGTGAACAAATTTAGTTAAATCCTTTGATGAAAATAACTAGCGCCCGACCGATGCATCGGCCAGCTGTTATTATTGTCAGATATTGGCCTATCACAATGAAGAAAAAGAGGCTTGGAGTTATAATTTTCAAATTTCCAGTGAGGTTTACTGTTTCAGTGCACTGAAGTCATTTTAGACCATAAAGTCTACTGTTAAAATGTCAAATATGCTGCCTCCATTATATATCAATATCGAAAATTTAAACTCTCTTATTTCAACAACGGCCCAAAAAAATGGAGTATCAGTCGGGCTCTAAATATAACAACCCTTACATTTTCCTCATCATCTTAAAGTGAACCTTGGATGGAGGAGTTGAACGTCACTTAATATGCTTTCAAAGTCAGACTGCCGCTTGCCTCTAGATTTGTCTTCACAAATCACGAAATCCTCCATATATTTCTCTAACTTTCTGTGGATGTAGGATAGTTTTTGCATTTTAATGAATAACACACATTTCACTGCATTTTGTGAGTCTGTTTGACAGATGGTGCCATCTTCCCCTCCCAAACCATGGCTGACAGCGGTACGATTCAACAGTGAGGTATTTAGAAGATAGTAAGTCATATTCAAATCTTAATACCTACACGATGTTTGTGTGTGTGTGTGTGTGCACTGGTTTACTTGGTTCTCTTACAGAGTGTGTTCAGGAGGCTACTTTTCCCTGCATTGGTGGCTCCTGCAATGACCACCTGGACTCCGCTGCGTAGCCGTTCACCCCTCCTCTCATCCTTCAGGTGTCGCTCCATCTCTTCTTGCAGATCACACACCGATCTGTCCACTGTGTGGGTTGGGGGGGGGTGGGGGGATAAAGACAGAGAAGGGGACAGGACGTGACGAAGGTTTTGAGTTCAACTTCACTTTCGTGGCCTTGTAAAAGGAATTTCTGTCCTTTGAAGGAAAAAGGCCTGTCCTCCGGTGTCTGACACCCTTCGTCTGGTTGAGAAATGGGTCATGGACATGTCTCTTTCCGCATGCGACTAAAGAGGAAATTTATAATACAATGCACCAACAGCACGCCATTTCTCTTAACGTTGACAAATTTAAATCTCTTGAGAATATTGACTCAGTCAAGCACATTAATTCATCCAACCTGGGCTGACTTCAGATAAAACTGAAATTTCAGATATACAATAAAACATGCTGTAAGTCTGCAGGTGGCAATGGAAAGTATTTATGCCAGGATTTCTATTTTTGGAAACAAGTCTATTATTACTACCACTTTGAGGCGTGAGCCCACATTCCGTGCCACCAAAACAAACACTATTTCCCAGGCTTTGTTGTGTCGAAACATCACAACATCTGAAGCTTCTGAAGAGCTCTGCCAGTGCCAGACAGCAGGCGACAGACTCAGGGGGGACATCCATCCACACACACACACACACAGACACACACACAAATACACACACATACACGTCAATATTGCTAACAGGGCACTAAATTTCTCCACTATCTAAGAGGGGACCTCTGTTTCTGGTCATTTTGAAAAGCTTATTTTAAGGACTTTTACCATAATATTACTTCAAATGTGTTCTTTTAATTTTTTTTAAAGAAATTGCCAAGAGGGGACTTGCATCCTTCAGCGACGTCTACCTATCATAGAGAACACACACACACACACATGCACGAACGCACGCGCGCGCACACACACACACACACACACTCTTTTAGCATGGGAAACCTGGACACAGAGAGAACAGTTGGACTGTACGTTGCTGCTGACAGCACTATTCCTGTGAGCGACATGGCATGTTGGCTTTGAAGGTAAGACAAATGCCTCTACTGTCCCCCCTGGCCTTCTTGCCACACTTCCTAAAGGAAATTGACTTTTAAGCAGTTTGATGTCTATGGCTTCTCCCCGCAGAGCAGCAAAAGCACACGATGGCCAGTTGAAGATCCAAACAGGAAAGGCAGCCGTACTCCTCTCTCCTCCGAGAGAAACAGAGCCCTGTGACCCCCCAATCACCTCCCTCTGAAGGCCCATGGGATGACCTCTCTTATTTTTCTTCAGCACAGAGGACAAAGTGTATTCGTTGGTTGGTACTCGTTTTGTATTCGTACCTTGGTTTAAGACACCGTCCTCGATGAGCTCATCCTCACTGAAGTCTATGAAGGCCTCCACATGAGCCAGACACTGTGCGAAACACAAAACAGAGAGGAGAGAATCAGTGTGGCCTCAGACCTGAAAACATCTAAATCCATAGTTGGGGGTCTCAAAAAATATATACATGTTGAAATGGTGAAAGCAGCCAGTTGTCACAACACACTTAAAACTTTACTTTGTCAAACTTGGTTTAAAATATTTCCAGTAACATTTCTAATATCCCTCATGAGTCAATGCTACATGGTTATCAGATGCATCTCGATGCGAGCGTTGAAGACTCTGCATTGATGCAAAAACAGAGCATAATCAAGACATTGCAGTCTATGCTGATTGTTGATTATTTGAAATCGCTGGATTTTATTTTTCAGATTAATTGCGTAATTATTTAGCCTTTAAAATTTCTGAAAATTGTAAACATCTCGATCAAGATTACATTATCAAGTTACTCATTCTGTCCAACCAAAGGTCCAGAAAGCAAAGATTTAAAACTCACAATGATCCTCAGATTTAAGAAGCAAGCAAATATTTATTTATACGTAATGAATGGCTTGAACCAGTGGTTCTCAACTTTCTTCTGTCAAGGACTTCTAGACTAACACAAATTAGACCACAGACCCTTAATTACTTTGATAAGAATTCTTTTAAATGTTTTATTACAGAAAGTGTAAGAAATGAATGACCACAATAGACAAGCATTGTGTCATTGTGTTACTTGTACTGTAGGTGGACTTTCTGTATAATGAAAATAAGTTATTCCCCTTTTTGCTTAGAACCACTGGCTTAAACAATTGTGATAATTGAAAAAATTGTCTAAGATGAATTTTCTGCTGTCTAATTGATTCATTGTTTCATCGTTTCATCCTGCTGTGATCATCTCAACAGATTGGGCAACATTTCAGACTTCCATTTTGTTTTGTATAAAAATCAGTATATAAAAATTAGACTCTATCCTTTAAAATTCAAATAGCTTCCTCCAGTTTTAAGGACAAACGTTAAATCAGGTGCAGTAAATTAAATACATTTTGCTACTTTATGTCACATATTTGAGATACATTTGAACTAGAAAACATCAGCTCAGTATTCCCACCATAGCACTGATCAGTATCTTGATTGACACTGCAGAACATAAACACAATAGTAATATAGCGGCACAAAAACAGGATGCGTCAGATTCCCATACTTTAATCCATTCACAAAAGTGGGAAGCAGACGGTTAAAAAAACGGCATTGTTTTGGTGTCAAATGACAGTTTGACCCCTCACATCATACAGATGGTATACTTCTGATTACTGGGATTCCCAGAAGTATGCGTCCAGAATAATGGCTCATTAGAACGAGTTCTAAGAACCGACAAGCAGTTTCTCAAGGGAGATCACCTGAACCGGCTCGTCAGATCATTGGTCAGTATTCTTCAAAACAGTTCCAGGATGGCTCACAGGTTGGCTTTCATCCAGCAAGTTCAAGTGTTCATTTGCGGTCAATGACCTGCTGCTCTGAACTGCCTCAACGAGATGTGTGAGAAAAAATCTTTCAGGATTAGATGTAAAAAAGAAATAAGAACGGGGGTAATAATGAGTAATAAACTTATCTGGAAGTCAACCATGTAAACAGTGTACTGCAAGTCAGGTGTCTTTTAAATATGACCTTAATGCAGAATGGTAGCACAATATAAAGACAGGGCTTTGGACGTCTGCAGCTGGAACAACATTGCTATTTTCTGTATTGCTGTTTTTTTATTTTATCTATCTGTAGTTTCTGATCTGTTTGGTTAGTTGGCTCAAGTATAAAACGGAGCATGACAACCGAGTGTGTAGGGATGGGAATTGATAAGAATTTATTGGGACAAATGTCTTTATCATTTTGGCTAATCAGTCCGATTGTTTATTGATTCCTAATAAATGCTGTGTATGGTGTGAATGTTATTATAACATAGGATATTTGCCCTCCATTTCTAGAATTTAAGCCCATGTTGTGTAGTTTGGTGTTTTCTTCATATTGTTTCCACCTTGATTTGAAAAGATCATTTTACTAACAATACAACTAGCACTGCTGTCATCTTTCTTCATGAAATGAGGCCACGCTTCTTACACTCTGCCACGTCTGAGGTTGCAACAGAATGAGATTTTCACTGAACGATAACCATCTCAGAAAATCAGTTATTATCAAGTGTTGCTTTATCATATTTTACAAAATATTCTGTCCCGACAAACAGTGAAAGCGCATATCATATATCTGTCATCATGTCATCTCTCTCTCTCTCTCTCTCCTCATTTCCTGTCAGCGTCCGACTGTCAGCTATCCAATTAAAGCAAAAAAGCCACACACACAAAAATCTTGCAAATCAGCATTTCAGTACGGAGAATACGTTTCATTCTTCCTCCTCTCTAATTTATCTTAACTTCAAGCTTGACTCTCTGAACCTTATTCATATATGCAGTATACAGTACAGGATACTGTATAGATAAGAGAAACAATACTGCTGCACAGCATATATCAGTGTCTTTATTGTGTGCCTGTCTCAAGTGACAGACATACAGCTGCGCTTGTATAACTTATTTAAAATCCATCCAGTACAATACAAAGCCAGATGTACTGTGATGGAAAACAGACATTAAATCCACTGTAGTGAAGATGGAACAACAGCACATTATAGAACAGAAGCTGCTATTTTAACTGCTATTTCAACTTCTTCTAAGAAGGTCAAAAATCAAAAATAGAGACGTGCCCTTGAATGCGAATAGTGGTTTTCCTCAGGAAAGTCCAAATTAACAGCTCAGCGATGTCTCTAAGCAGCACTGACTCAGTTCTGGAGCCAGAGAAGGGCTGCATTACACAGAACACTTGTTTGTATTCACAAATATTTTCCAAACAGAGTCACAGGGCGGACCAGAGGAAATGTTGTGGTAACACTTCCTCGTCATTACATAAAATCATTACAAACTTAACTAGTTTAAATTGTTAGGTTGGTTGAATAGAGTACTTCACACAACATTATATTTTCATTGTATTATATTTTTGATGTTTATTAACACTTTACGCATCAATATCATCAATCGATATACCTGCACTCCATGATGGTTTTCCCCTCATTTTCCAATCCTGGCTACAATGAAAGATAAATATCTACATGTGCCATACCGCTTAGTATTTTGATTCTGGGTATTGGAAAAAAAAACACATGTACTGCACGTACAACAGCGATATAAAAAACAGGAAGCCTAATAGTCCCATAAATTAATCCATCTACCGTGTGTGTTGCCAAAGCAGCTGTAAGGACACAAAAAACAAAAAGAAAGAAAAACATTGTTGGGTGTGAAACCACTGAGGCCTGACCTACAGCACGGAACAGATAGGTTCTTTCCAGAACACTGTTTTCTGGGAAATGTCAGACATGAATATGGACTCTCTGGGGAGAGCTCCAGGAGTTCGACTTGTTTCTGCTGTCAAGTTAATTAGATACACGCCCGACTCCACAAATTGGGCTGTTGTGTAAAACACATAAAAAACATAATGCAAATCATTCGCAAACTTTGTTTACCAAAGTGCTCCTGAGCCCATGTCCCAAAATCCTCTATACAATCATGTGTTTTACAAAGTGGGGTGAACCTTGCCACGCCCTTGCTTGTGAATGACCGAGCCTTCTCGAGGCCATCCCTTTCATACCCAATCATGATAGTATCACCTGTGTGATAACCCCTCCATCTCGGCACCAGTTGTCCCCGTCTCTCCTGGCTACTGTTGTTTGTTTTGCCAGTTGACATGTGGAGCGATCCAAACATGTTTTCTTGAACATTTCATAACTTTCCCAGTCTTTTGTTGCCCGTGTCCTAACTTGTTTGAAATATCAATGAAGTTGATGATATAAAACATTAAATATATGGTGTGCAAAGTGTTGGTGCTGCTCCAGAACCAGTCTTTCTGACCGAGAGCCAGTTCTTTTGCTGGCAAAATGCAAAGAACTGGTTACAGAGTAGGCACTGGCTCCGCACCAGCACCTGTATTTGAAACCAAAGCAAATCAAGTCTGACTTCACCAAGCACAGTCTCTGAGAAACAGAAATGTATAATCTTGATCCAAAGCGATTATTGTAATGCCACAGCTCCTTTATCAGCAGGTGAAACTGTCCTCTTTCTTTTTTCAAGTGGTGAGAAAAGCACAAAATCAACTTCACTGCTTCATGACTCCATGTTGTCTCGTATTGTGAATTTTTGCAATGAATAGAATAACAAATACATTGAACTCTTGGATTAGACGCAAATTCAAATTCTGGGCGGTGTGAAATTTCGCATCAAGCGGGCATTCACGTGAGTTGAAAATACTGAACTCGTGCAAAATCTTCATGTGACGCGGTGTCGCGTTCACACTGTCACAGTGTCAATGTTCACACTGACGTCATAACGTCCACGTCACTGATGTCCAGACATTCATGAACAACAATGGACGAGAGGATAATAATCAATAATCATGGCCGTTTGCGGACACCCAGAGCTGTACGATAACGCATCTAATCGTACCGAGACAGGACAAATAAGGAGCTGCCATGGTTGACAAAATAAGACTACCTGGTAGGTTTTGAAAATATGTCTCAGCACAGCACAGCATAGCTCTTATCGATCCAAACTCCATTCAGGGAACAAGTATTTTAAAAGTTGTTTGCTTGTCGTCTGGCCAACAGACTGACGAAGCATGAATTCCGGCTTTTTACAAGGCGGCATTATGATGTTGTTATTTCGGCGTCTTTCTGATCCATTTTTTTCAGTCAGATCACAGAGTTCATACCAATCTAGTTTGTGGCACGATTAAAAATGTATAACCCTGCGATCAAAATCGCACAAGTAACACAACACAAATATTTTCTTTGCGTTTGGTCTGAACACAGCGTAAGTGTTAAGAAGTGACCATATTCAGATGAGTGGGTGGAGCTGGGGAGGATATCATGATTGGGCCTGACTGAGAACCAGAGGACATGCCATGGTAGTTAATTATCAATCACAAGGCAGCTACAGTCTAAAGTATATGCTGCTTTATCATCTATTTCACTCTAAATGAGACCATAATTCACTGAATACACATCGATCTGTATTGAAGAAGACTTGAAACTAGCGATTAAGACCATAAACTCATTGGGAAACTGTTGACTAAGTAAATAAATCAAGTGAGAAGTAGGGTCATTTTCTTAAAAGCTTACATACAATCAGAACAATGAAGTCGCCCCCTGCTGGCCGTCAGAAAAAAATGTAGATTTAAGTCACTTGGTTGGTTGGTTTCGCTTCACACCGAAGCTCCATCGACTTATTATACCGTTTGTGTTAGTACATCTTTCAAGTTTCTTCCACATAAAATGGAAATGGAAAATGTGTTTTGCATGATTATGGTTGAAACCTCAGTCCACACCGCCAGTATCTGTACCACTGCTCCACCTACCCGTTTCAGTCTGTGGCTCCAGTCCTGGTAAAGGCGTCCCAGCTCTCCTGACATCTGCCTGAGAGCCTGCCTCCTCTGAGCCTCTGTCTCAGCATGGATCAGATCTCCGAGTCCCTCCACCTTCAAGGAGCATTATAATCATGATTACCGTATATTCTTTTATTGGAATATCTACATTTATTTATCAATTTCTTGCTCTAATGTTTAAATTCTGACTGTACGACTCAAACATTTCGCCCCTATTAGGCGTATGATAATGACGAGTTATATGGTTTTATAAGCATGTGTTGCTGTGTGTCAGATGTACAATATACTGGTAACAAAGTTGTCTAAAGTAGTTATTCTCTTTTGCATCCATGATGGGACATTAAGAGACATTTTGTTTCATTTTCAGGAGATATTTTGTTGAATCATAAAAACACATTTGCATTGCCTGTTGATATACCATACCCAGTTTACTGAATACAGCCCAGTCTTAATCTGAATCATAATATACTGTGAAGAGGCTATACAAAGCAGCCCCTTATTAATCATTAAAGGGGCAGTTCTAAACTAAAGTTAGCTACTGTTGCTCTCTGTTAGTGGAGGGGAGAGAGGCACTGAGACGAGGCACTCGAGAACCTGCATGAAGTCACATCTTTTGGACTGTCGCGGAAAATTCAACCCAAATTTTTGCAAAGAAATACACAGTTTGTCCACAGGCTTTTACAGACAACAGAGAGAGAGACGGGGAAGGTCTCATTTTTCAGGTCACATTACAATCTGCTCACATATGGCCAATAATAGGTGACTAATACATGTAAATTGCTACAAATTGTTACATAGAGCCACTTTAAGACTGCACACATCGCTACTTTTTGAGAAAAATCACAATCTACAGAAACCCAGTAGCTTTATTCATGCGTAAATGTTTGACAACCCAGTAAAAGAAGTTTTCAAAGGGCAAAATATGTAAAAGGGGACATTTTCACTGTTGCCATTTCACTGACTTGAAATCCCTGCTCATTTCCAACCCTGTTTATTCCACATTTACCCTGTTAAATGACGTTTGATATGCAAATCTGCACAGATCTGTCTCAGTGCATTTTTACTTGTGCTTCTTGACCTACCTCTGTTAAACCCAGTTTCCCTGCTTGAAAGGCTCTCCGCGTGAACTCTCCAGCTTCAGCAGGCCTCATGCCAGGCACGCTTCCTGAGAAACACACACAATGACATACAAACATGAAGAAACACGTGAGGCACGAGGTGGGCATGCACACACACACATACAAGCAGAGGAGGATCGACCACGGGGTCAATGTGGCACTCAAGGTTCATTTGCAAGGTAAACAGGCACAACTGTGCAGGTTAAAGAGGTGACATTTTTGTTGTTTTTGCAACCATTTTTCAAGTCTCATCAGGAGGAGACAGCAGTAAGCTTAAAACTATTCGTCAAATGGAGGTCATGATCCGTTAATTGGGCGTAAATATTCTACTGACTAGGTATCATCTTACCAACACTGTCACTACATTTAACTTTTTAAAAAAATAAGAGGTATACAGCAATGCCACTTGCAGCACTGTAATGGTTTCCCTATCAGTGATCATTTTGCATTAACTGGCCACAAGCTTTCATTAACATTTCTGATTTATACAACACTGCCCTCTGTAAGGCCAATGGGTGAACTGCAGTAAATTATAGCTTGTCAGTCACAGAAGGATTGCCACGCTTGCCAAGGCACATAATATTAAGTATCTTAGAAATAGAAATGCATGCATCAGTTTTCCCTTTTAAGTTACAGTGATGGACAGCCGCATGACTCGTCCACTTACTGAGATTGGAATTTTTACGAAGGCTCACAGCTTACAAAGACACACATACCATAACAGCCCTGCAAAGCGATGGTGCAATATGTGACACTGTATATTTGCACTGTTTTTATAAAGCTGTATAACATTGTATGTTACCTAGAGCCTGTAGGACAGCAGAGATGACTGCAGAACCACCGTGGATGTGAAACTCCACACTGTCTTCTCCCGTGAAACTGTGAGGAGCTGATGACGAGAACACATGAGAGAAAACAACATGGTCTGAATATCCTTTAGTCATTTAAATATACACAGGGAGCTAAATGCTAAGGCATACCTTCATTAAAGGATACGTTTACCTGTCATTATCTACTCACCCCAATGCTGATGGAAAATCAGGGTCATTTCGTAGTCCATAAAACATTTCTGGAGCTTCACAGAAAGACAGCATTGCAGCATTCTCATAAACTGAAGTAGATGGGGGCTTGTTAAAATTCAGGGGCTTCCGGAGAGTTGGATTATGCCAGATGAGCAGTATGGAGCTATTTTATGTATTTTTTGATTGCTTTTTCAGTTGTTTAGGAGAATGCTGTAACACTGTTTTGATGTGAAGCTCCAGAAATGTTTTGTCGACAACAAAACTTCTCATGTTTTCCAAACAAGGTGATGATACTGATAGAACTCAATACTGTGATGATACAAGAACAGTGCAGCTCTAGTTGGTAGGTTAGTGAATACAAATGGCAGCAGGAGAAAATATTTTTGAGAGAGATGGGACTTACAGTAGCTACCAAGCTGGTATATCTTTACTTAACACCAAGAGATACCTAATTGATGACAAGTCAGACAGAAGAGCTCAAATAGGTTAAAGATTTTACTGGACCAGGTGCTCATTTCATGCTATTTGAAGGGGGGTGTCTATTTAGCTGTTAAAGTACCACAGCTTTAGGGGGAACTCAGTCATTTTCTTGCCTGTTTTAGCCCATTTACCACTTATCAAATCAATCATGCTTTATATTACTATTACATTCAGAGCGGTATAAAAATCAACTCGCAAACACTTGAAACTTGCTTGAAACTGATAATGTTGAACATTTCTGTTTTACCTTCACACCTAAATATCTGATGCAAGACACATTTTTTTTCTACATGAGCATTAACTTACATTGTATTGTATCATATTGTCTTTAGTTGATAAATCTTTGGCAGGAGAAGGGAAGCAGCCTATGTTGTGTAAAAAAAAAGGACTACTTTACATCCACACGACAAAGTGAACAAACCTGGGAACCAGAGGACAAGTCCGCGGTCCAGCACTTCTTTGGTTTGGGGGTCTGTGATGCTACGTAACAGGGCGGTGCGAGGAGGAGGCAGGCCACACGTGAGTCCAGCCATACACCTCAGAGCTGAAGCTGAGGCTGGACCACTGGCTCGTATCACTGCCACTCCACACCTGCCATGGCCGGATGATAAGGCAAAGATGGTCTCAGCATCAGCCAGCCCAACTGTGAGTCCATGGCAGGTGGACAGGAATCTGCAGGCTGGAGTTCCTCTGTTGGAAATAAATGATAAGTCACACTGTAACCAAGTCTATAATAGTCTAACATGTTGTTACATATGCACACTGTACATTGTATTATGTATATTCTGGAGGATAATCAAAGATTGTCATTTAGGTTAAAGATAAGTAAATAAATACATAAATAATAATAATTCTGTTAGTACTGTTAGTTAAACAATACAAAGGAAAGGAACAATAAAAATCTTATCTTTATTGTTACATTCCCTTCTAATTCCTGAACAATCACTATTATTTATTGATGTATTCAGTTAAATGTTTGACTCATCTGATAGTCTTTAAGTGTATTCTGTAGGTTTTGGGGCTCCACAGTTTAGTTTTAAATCTTACATGAAATCAGTTTTAATAATATTTGCTGGCTTAACCAGAGTTCCCTTTAGTATAAACATCTCCTAAGGCACAGACATTAACATGAGGGCAGTTTCTTGGCCAGGAATTGGTTGAAATGTGTTACAAACCTTGTCCCAAGTGTGTGAACAGCAGCAGCTCTCCATACCCCACGATAAATGGATGACAGCATGATTATCATCAGAAAATACTAACGTTACGTACGTAAACGTCTCATGTACGAGCTGTTTCACGTGTGGAGGGTTTTAGAGACTGACATAACAGAACACGCTCTGTCCTTGACAAAATCATCACGTTTCCCTCATTGTACTGTAAGCTAATGTCAGAGTAACCTGTGAATGAAACGTCAGCTGCTAAATATTCAGTTCATCACTCATGACCGTGGACGTTTTCTATCAAAGCTTCCTGAAGAAACTCCTGCCGCTAACGTTCACATCTACAACGACGGCTCTGTTGCTCCCTCTGTTGACCGTGATTGGTCTGCGTCATTCACAACAGCGGCGGGTTCTACAATCCTATTTGTTCAGGAGCTGTCAATCTGCAATAAGTCCCACCCACTGTGCGCCGTTGAATTCGGTCCGTGTAGCTACCGCTGCTCTCCAACTGCTATCTATCTATCTATCTATGTATCTGAAGCACATTGGATCAATTAAAAAGAGTCCATCAATTATTTTTATTTTAAATAGGCATTCTGTTGTAATGTGCCAAAGGGCAATACAACTTCATTTGAAAGTGAGATTTCTACGTCTTCGTGTTTTTGTAGGCTAAATATTATGATACATTCACTGATATAGCTGTTTTAGAATTTAACTGATGTTATATACATGCATTCACTGAGACTACAAACAAAGAATGAGTGCTACTTACTGTTTTATGAGGAGTTCATGACTAATTTATTTTTACTTTGATCGTTTTCTCTTTGTTTGTTTGATTAAATATATATTAATGTTAAATATACTGTAGGCCTACATTTCAGTTGTATTATTTTTTATTTTAAGAATGCAGTATGGAGTATGAAGCTGATGTGATGCACACAGTTTATTACTGTTGCAAATTTTTTTTACTCTTGTCAGTAGCTTTGTTTTTCCTATACAACGTAATTAAAACATAGCCTACAGCTTTCAATGGTCGCTATCATAAAACCACAGTACACAATAGATATGGAAATACAATAAAATACACATGACACAATAGACATCAGGACACAACCTACATCAGATGTCCAAATTTAGATCTATGATGTGGTATTTTTCAGTTTATTCACTGT
This sequence comes from Pagrus pagrus, assembly GCF_965226575.1. Taxonomy (NCBI): domain Eukaryota; kingdom Metazoa; phylum Chordata; class Actinopteri; order Spariformes; family Sparidae; genus Pagrus; species Pagrus pagrus. The sequence goes on from NC_140190.1 coordinate 23,261,405, forward strand.
GCTCCCTAGTGTGACTGTCTTGTCTTTGGATATATCTTGAAAGAGGCTTGGGCTACCAACTTGACAGTGATGCCATCCCACTGGCATTTAATTTACTATTTATTAATTTAGCACAAAAGAAAACTTGAATGATTTGCACAATAACACATCATGTATCTGCTGCTGCTGAAATACATATGTCTGCCTGTTTTTTGACACATCTCTCTATCTCAGTATCTCGTTAATTTGTGATTACTCCATGGGGAGTTGCAGATAAATTAGGTTTTAAAATACATTACAATCAACCTGTTTCTTAACATGGAAGTAGATCTGTTCATTTTTATCACAGATAGTTGGGGAAAACCTTGTGACAGATCATGGAAAGTGACTCATTCTGGGGCAAAAGAGATGGTGGCTGCGAAATAGAAAGTGACAAATAATAGACAAATACATTTAGATCAAAGAACGAGGGACAACAATGGCACAAAAATGACAAATGTGCTTCTTCAAAGACACATTTGTCAGTTTGAATATAGCAATGTGTCTATTTTAATACAGATTTAGTTTGACTTGTTTTAGCAAACACACAAAGGTGTTTTTGACGATTTCCCATTCCACATATATCAGTGAAGGTAAAGCGAATATAGGAAAACACCTCTCAGTTTAACAATTCAATTGTTCCACAGACTCTAAAATGATCATAGAGTTGAATCAACACCACTTTTAAACTGTTTCAACAACTGAACTTTATAGCCTTTAGGGAAGGATTTATTGATTCATTGCTGCTGACATAGAGTGCATTAGTTCTAGCTAAGTGTGTCTGTCTGTGTAATCCTTTTTTTTCTTTTTTTTACCGTAAATCAACTCTGTCTTCATGTTAATTTTCAGTCATTGTTTTGGTGTGGGTGGTGTAGAATAAGTTTCTTGTGTCTTATACTAAACATTGTTGCTAGTGTGGTCTGTATAGTTCTTTATAGGCTTCATGTATAAACACATAGTAAAGGCTACATGTACACTGGTGTGTGTGCCCCACTGCAGCTCCTTGCAGTTGTCAGCCCAGAGGGTGGTGAGTAAGCAGAATTTCTGCTTGAAGACGAGCTACTTCTGAGCAGGGAGCCATACGAGGGGGAGGGCTGCCTGCCTGCCTGCCTGCTTGTATGGTTTTACAGTGAAACAGCATCCAGGAGGGCTGGCCAGGGAGCTGAATTGTGTATATGTCAAAGAGGCATGGCCTGAGGCCCAGGGAGCAATCCTTAACCTGGGATCTCAATAATTTATCGGCGGCTCTGTGTGTTCACAAAGCATGACAGCTACCACCTCGCAACTATTGAGCACCGTCAGTACACAAACATCTTCGTCTCTTCTGACCACAAAGACTCCTGTGAATCAGACGATGGATCTGATTAGAGAAAATACATTCTCTTTTTTAGGACCAACTTACATACACAACTCACACACACGTTAACGCCTCCACTGGTTGTAAAGCCGCACATTAAGGTTATTTATGACAGATTTTTCCAGAGAATCAACTGACTCAGTCTGCACCACCTGTGTTTGTTTTGAAGGATGTGTTTGGGTGTAGGCTTGCTTTGGCACAGGCCGCCTTGTTTGACTTGATTGTTTGCCAAATTTTAAAATAAAGTATGGTCTCTTAAAGGGGCACTATGTAGTTTTGGAGAAGAAATTCAAGGTCAGAATTTTAATATTTGCAATATTAATAATAATAATACAATCTCAGAAATATTAATCTGTTCCAAAACTGATAAACAAGCTGTTCTCAGAGGAAAATAAGGTCCCAGAACACTGTTTGAAGCTGGAAAGGTGGCAGGGTCCGCCACATATAAACAAAGTAAAACAGTATAAATTGTGTTGTCCTTTAAGGTCAGTTTGTTTATTCAGTTTATTCAGTCAGGAAAACAAAGAGAGTTTGTTTAGGCATTAAACTCAGTGCATGAAGATCTTTCTCTTCTGATTAAAATGTCTTCCCCAAAACTATGCAGTGCACCTTTAAATATACAGTGATGAACTGACAAAGCAGCAGTTTATGTGATAAACATGTATTTCATATCCTCCAGCTCCCGCACACACAGTGTGTATTATACAGTGTCCAGTGAAGTGAAGAGCTGTGACTTGTCCCTAGACCCGAGTGTCACTAAAAATTTAATCTATGAGGATATTTTTGCATTAATAAATAAATCATAGTCTATTTAATCTTCCAGGATACACTCACAGAGGAGCAGCAGCGTGTCTACCTGCTGGACTGCAGAGAGCACCTGCAGCCTCAAAGGTAGGTACAGAGAGCTCAGACAGAGCACACCATATACCTGCAGTTTGTTGATCATATTAGCAGTAGTGATAGTAGTAGGCCAGGCATTTGTTTGTCTGGGTTTTGCCTTAAAATAGCCGAGCGGATTCTATTCCTGGCACCAATCTGAAGGCTGGCTGCTGGCAGAGGTCACTGTGGGGCGATGAAAAATACATTTCCCTGAGTGGACAGCAAACACGCAAACATCAGACTATTTGCTTATCGTAAAATGTGTTTACAGCATTTTAAACTCTTCAAGTGAGTTTGTAACTGTTTCACAAGTTGACAGATTTTAATGTCTGATGAAGGATTTCCTTTGCTTGGACAATCTGAGAGTCTACTCATACAGTCACCAGGGTTGTGAGTTGTTGTAAGGTGCGTGTGTGTGTGTGTGTGTGTGTGTGCATGTTTGTGTGTCACCCAGCCCCCCTCCCCCCGCCCTCCCTCTCTTTGTCCCTCCTCTATAGTCGTCGGAGGAGCGCTCTCTCCATCTAGCCGCGCATCCTGCTCCAGAGCACCACCAGGATGATCCGCCGCTGCACCCACACCGACAACCTTCACTTCACTTTCACACTCATTTAACCCTTCCCTCGGACCCCCGCCGGCCGCCGCGCTACACCCATGCTCTGCCCTCCTCCTGACATGCGACACCACTGCACAATTTCCCGGAGAATATCTTCATCTTCCGTCGCGCCTCGCTGATAGAGAGCATGCCCGACGCGGGGACAGGCGCTGCGGCCGCCAGCGGTGCGACCACCGCCGGCGACGGCACCGAGAGTTCCCGGCACCGACACCGAGCGCAGCAGGGGGACGCGGAGAGGCCGGAGCCGGGCGCTGCGCCGCCGCAAGCCTCCTCCGGTGTACTGGGTGAGTCGAGTGCGCCTCTTTGGCTTCGGACGATGCGGGTGAGGAAGGAGGAGAGGACAGGTGGACGTGATGTTGGGGAGCCAGACGAGCGCCGCACCATCGGCACAGTTCTTTTGTCTCCACGAGGCGTCCCAAAATGACCAATTGATCAGACTGCAGGCCTGTAAATAAAGGCTCTGACTGTCCCGCATGCTCACACAGCAGCGACTTTCAGGAATTAGCCCATTTATATCCTCTCTTTGGGAAAATGGCTACATTTTGGCTCATCCCGGTGTCTGGTTTTGACCTTATTGAGTCCCTACGCCTCCCTCCTGTCAGGGTGAGCCCGTCTCCACAGTATTCCCGTAGGTGCTTGTAGTAATTGCTGCTATAGTTTCCTCCACAGCATCCTCGCAGGCTGCTAGTGGGCTATGATTGGCTGCTAGTTGTTTTTGTCTGCTCGTCTCTCCTCCAGGTAACCAAATGTTTGTTAACTTCATGATGTCATCCGGGGATTTCTAAACTAGCCTGGCTAGACTTCTACTACAGACTGCTGCTGTCTGTTTCCAGTGTGACTTCCCATGTTTGTTTTAGTCATTTTAAGAGGTTTGGATCATAAGGGCTGCCCCTCTCACAGTAATATTCCCATGATTTGTTGATTTGTTGGTGTTATTTACCATTTTCAGACAGAGGTACGCAGAACAAACATGCCTTCTGTTTGCTCTCCACAACACTGATAGTGGATTTGAATATCATAGCGAGAATAGCAAGTGAGGCTATTTTTGGAACACACCACAATATTAGGCTGTGTGGAGAGTCTCAGCTGCCGCCGAGCCAGGCTTGTTTTTCCTGTATGCGGGTGCAGAGACTGTGTGCTGTGTGCTGCTTCCTGCGACTCCTGCTGCAGAGTGATGCAGTGGAGCAGTGGGCTGTGAGCGGATGAGCGCTCCTCTCCACACTTGGTCGAGGTAACCTGAGAGGCTTGCTGCTACCTGGAAAAGCAGCCCGATGTCGTCCTGCTGAGAAGGTGGCACCCAGCGGAGCCTCCTCGGGCCCTCCAGTGGGTTACAGGAGGGTTTGAGGGTCAGCAATGTGGAGATTAGTTCAATTTTACAGTCAGTTCATTAGCTGGGAGTAAAGAGAAGGGATGGAGGTCTACTCCTGTGAGGGTAGAGGCAGAGAGTAAACATTTTCACAGATTTTAGGTTCAGTGGTCTAAAACGTGCAGAGCCTCGGTACTCGAGATGTAGCCGTGTAGCAGCAAGTATCCAAAGCTGTCCAGTAGCTTACTGACAGCTGCCATCGAATGCCTGGTCAGATTCTTCATCTTGTTTGCTTACTGTTTGATCAGATAGTTTCTGGTTTGATATCACAAGTTTGCCACTTTTATGGGACTGGATTCGAGAGTCTCCATTAAGGTGCAACACAACCAGTACACATTATACCAAATAATATAAAGAACATACAGTAAATACTCATAATAAACATACTGTAGATGCCATCGTATTAAAGTTGCAGTGAGTTATAAAAGCACTAAGAGTCCATCAGTCCATCGTGTGCAGTAGTAAGAAGGCCTAACCGCCGAGGAGACTCACGATGTCCGATATCTGTTTGACTTATCTCTCCCAGGGAAAGTGTTCCTCCTCCCTGATGGCAGGAGTCTAAACTCTGAATGGAAAGGGTGTTGAGGGTCTGCCAGGATGATCTTTGCCCTCTGAGTGGCTCTAACTTGGCAGAGATAATTGAAGTTGGTGCCAGCTGTATGTAGGCAGTGGTCTTCTATGACTGCATGTGTTTAGACATGAAAGGATTTGACCTATTTGTCCAGCAGGAGATTGATGAGTTTTTATTTGACTGTCAGCACAGAAACCTGTTTGGGATTGTGATTATATCAGTTGTAGTCTTAGAGAGTTTCAAATCGTGACTGTTGAAATGTTTCTTCTTGAGTTTCTTTGACATGGAGAATATACGAGACGGTTTTAGCCGATCAGTTTGGAATTTTATGTCGACAACAGATGGAAAGAATATTCCAAGAAAACTTGTGGCGCACTGCGTTCGTAAAGGACCAAACTTAAAAAGCTTTTATTGTAGGGGTGGGCGATCTGCCCGAAATATAATGTCACAGCCTATTTATCAAAATCATGACTCGCTAACTAATTTGCAATCTTTTTTCTTTATTTTGAAATTCCCTCCTAGACGGAAGCCTGATATAGCCAATGACTTTCCATTAACAGTGACTGTTTTTTTGAGAATAGTAATGCCTCTATTCTCAAACTGTGGTATGTGAGCTCCTTTTGGTGTCACGTAGAGGAATCCCATAGGTGAATTTAGAAAAAGAAATAAGTTAATTTTAAAACATAAGACGATTATCAAAATACTGCAGAATTTTGGATGAAAGCACTGAAACGGAAATGTAATTTAAAATACATTTTGTCTTTCCTCTAGTATTTTTATTTTTAATCTGCTACTTAGTCGCGTCCATGCATGTCACACGTGCATAGGTGTAACATGATTAGTTACGAGCTAAACTCAAACTGTGATGGCAAGAAGATAGTACATGGAGGTAAAATGAAAGATTCATAAACACTACAAATATGGCTCCAAACGGGAACTATCGGAAAGAGAAGTGGCCGGGGAGCAGGAGGAGAACATTTCGAGCAGCCAGGTTGAAACTGAGGTTGACGACGGTGAAATGAGCATGAGTGCTAGTGGCTACTTAAGCAGCATCTCTGAAGCGTCCACGTCACGTCACATACTTTTTTGTTCGCATAGTGTGGATCTGTCAGTCAATATGGTAATGTGAAGTTTGGGAACACAAGTAGATGAAAAGTAGATTCAAGATTGAATGAATGAATGAATGAATGAACACCTTGTCACAGATAATAACACTCTATATATATATATAATGCTGATGAACGTTTATATTCATATAGGTTTTCTTGAAACAATAGACAAGTAAGAGAACCCCATGCAGTATCCCCTGAGAAATTAGTGAAAATGTAGAAAAATGGCCTATTGCGCGATGTTAAAGAAAGTGAGAAAAAATCCCTGCATCTGTCCCTTTTATCTGGATCCACACCAAACGTTAATGGGGTCTATTCTGGGCCGAGACCCATCCTCCATCCAAGTTCAGTGGAAATCTGTTCAGTAGTCTTTGTGTAATCCTGCTGAGAAACCAACAAACCGACACGGATGAAAACATAACCTCCTCGGTGGAGGTAATAAACAAGAAGATAAAGAGAGAGGAAAAAAGTCATGCAGACACTATGTTTTTTGGGATAATCCGTTCCCTTTTCAGGGGACAGAATTTACAGCATCAGGACCACCTGCTTTGTGCTAAATTGCTGTCAAATACAAGTGGTGTCTCCTCCCTGTTGGTTTTGTTTTTTGTAGAATATCATTACTCACAGGGAATGAGTGAACTCCTGCCTTAGAGGTGGTAAAACACTACATCTCATTTTATTGTTGAAAGCGATCAAAGGTAGGATATGTAAAGCAGAAATGTTAGGAGCAGTGACAGCTCTTGAAACCTCTGGCCCTTACTTGCCTGAACATTTCCTTGCCTGGGTCATGAGCGAGAGGGATTGGGGACTTCAGTGGGATTACCATGATATCACATAACCGCCCTCACATGTGTCAGTGTCAGTCAGCGAGCACAGCAGAGAGTCAGGGTGATTTCTCCGGTTGAGGTTTTGGTTGCAGCCCGGACGGATTTTCCTCACTGGAGGCTCGGATGCTCGATTGTCTCCGTGCCTCCGCCACATTTCCCCTAATCCCTCCACACAGTAGACTGGAATGACTTTGATCCTCTCAGCCATCTTCCTTTGTAGCTCCAACACTCACAAGCCGGCGTTTCAAAGATTAATTAAGCGCCCATCATTAGAAAAAAAGCATCGTAAAAGTCTCACCAATTAGTTTGTGTTCCCTCTGAGGCCGGTGTTGATAAGATTCTGTGTTATGGAAATCAGGTCATGTAATTTGTGGTTGCCCAATCAGCAGACGCAGAGGTTTAGGATGTAGGACATTTGTTAGGATAGATTCATTCTCACTTTGGAAAAAGAATATAAATGTGTCTCTGATATGAAAATCTGTGTGATTTGAACTCACTCCGTTGTAAAACAAACAACCTTTTACTTTTATTTATTATGCTCAGGTTTTTTTCGCAGTAAGTGTTCTTTGTTGAGGGCCGCAGAAACTTGTGGTTTAATGAGCTCATGTGTAGATGACAGCTGAATAGTTTCTCTCTGACCAAAATACTTCACTAATGAATGTATTGTAGCCACATGCCCGGGCATTCTTCAGCACGTTTAGGACACTAGCTCTTAATTGCCCATTTCAAAATATCCAGGAATTAAAATTTTTGTCACACTGCTACAGAACAGGCTGCACCATAAACCAACAAATGAAAAGGTAGGAATGCTTTCTGAACTCAAATGAAGTTTGTTAGAGATGATAGGGACACACGACGATATAAAAAAAATCAGAAGAAAAGTCGGAGACACGCTTTTTAAACAGTTAGGTCGACCATGGTCATGCAATGATCTTTGCAGATTCAGATTTTTTAAGTCTAGCCTGTCGATTCCAATTTTCATTCTTTCTAAGAATTGACAACATTAACACAAACATTTTCGTATCTTGTATACGAATGTAAAATTAAATTTTATGTTCCTGATTAAACACTAACTATTAAATTACTAATGAAAATAACACAGTGTATACTTGTAGATCCGGGACTCTTATTGTGAAAGGTAAACACGGAAGGAATCTGTGGGAGAAGCGGAAAAAAAAGTTTGCTGCTCTGGTTCAGTCAACGGCTCCTTATTCTCACAGTAACTGTGCAGTTCATATCCCTCAGCTACAATGATTTACCAAAAGAAAACAGGTGCAACAGATCACAACACCTACTGTCATCAACTCAAGTAATGTCCCTGTGAAACACTGGCAGCAGAGAGGAGGAAGGCGATAGAAAGCACGACTATAAATGACGGCAAAATGCAGTCAAGACTTTCACACATATTTCGGATAAATAACATAAAATACGTAGTTTCATTCTTTCAGCTCTGGCAGGCGTTTCTGTTAGTGGGGGCGGACGGCATGTGTGTGAATGTGATCGCCACAGAATCGGACGTATCTGACACTCACTGGCTGGTCGCCGGCCATTGCCGGTCATGCTGAAAATTGGTTACGGCCCCATTTCTTTCCTTTATTGAAACTGCTGCACTATATAAATGTGTTTTCACTTTATAAAATATAGAGAAGTGTGCAGATTTAGCAAGCAAAGTCGATCTAAAATGAAAAATCTCACCCGTGTTCTGATCTGATAGCGCGCGTCTTTTCTGAGGCAGTGGCGAGATCTGCAGGGTCCATTTTCAGCTGTGTAAACTTATTTAACTCCGTCCTTGATGCCCGGCATTAATACATGCACTTTACAGTCTGCAAAATGCATGAGAAAAATGTATTAAGCAGGGATCCGCACTCATCCATAGACTCTTGGCCGGGGCTCTTCTCTCGCGCTCTCTCTGCCTCTTGAGCAAGCAGAATACCTCAGCTTCGCCTCAGACAGATTTAGGCAGGTTCAGTGTCACACAGGTTGCTTTAAATACAGCAGGGCCGTATCGAGAGGAAAAAGCATGACACTGAACCTCCAGGAAGACGGGCTGCTTTTCACAGCAGTAGTCGGACTGAGCCATTGGTTTTGTGCCCTCCCACAGCTTCCTAAATGAAGGGGCTGATGAGAGTAATGCAGTATGATATCATGACAGCAGTGTGTTGTGCCTAATGACTCCGAACTTAATGCCTCTTTCTACATCTCTTTGCCCATCTCACTCTTATTCATCGCATGCTCCACAGAGATACACTTCCTGTTCTCCTGCCCCTCTCCCCCTCTAGAGTGAGTGCTTAGCTGCACATCAGCTGCATTAGCAATCGAGGAGAATCGCCTCTGTGTGGGGTGACCTTGATGCTAGTGATGTTAGAGCTTAATTAACCTTACCTGATCGGTCAAACACACGTGACAGATCACTTGGGGGGCAACGGCTGATAACGGGGGAAGAAATGTCATGGTGGAATTAAGCAGACCATCAGGATGACTCTAAACATTTACAGCTCTTTACTGTGATAACACTTCATATTTAATGGGAGCAGCTTGCCTTGAATTGAGATCATTACAGTGAAGTAGGTAACGGTCAGCTGGTGGTAAACACGGCAGTTTGTGCCACAATCATTTTAATCGATTTTCTGCTGATGATGTTAGTTTGTGTGGCTGTATCCGCTCATCCCAACGCCCCAAATTTGTCTCTCTGCTGCAAGAAACTAAGATTCATCACCTCGTGTTTCTGTGAGGATTAGGGATGAACCAATCCGACACGCCGGATTGATATCGACACAAAGACTGACCTTATTAAGCAGATCATAAATCGGCCTTGGTGTAACAGATCCACATTAAGGAAAGTTTCATCAATGTCAGAATTTAGTTTTTGTGCAATCAGTTGGAGTCATTCAGTCACAGTGGGCTGTTGAGTCAGTTTTAGTGTCACAGCAGTCCCAGAGTTTTAGTGTAGGAAAAAACAGCGCTGTATGTCCGCCGGTATCCTGAGTCGCATCATCGGGAGGCCTGTCAAAACAGAAATAAATCTAAAATGCCACTCAGTAGAGCGCATACCTCCACCAAGGTCCCCTTTAATTCAAACAAGTCTAATCCAATATGGCATTATATATATATCCAGGCAAGTCATGTCAGGAGGAAGAAATGTGGATATATTTCCAGATAAAGCTAGGTGACCTTGGTTACACTGAAAAGCTGTTGCCACACCAAGCTGTTACACCTGAGGTGAGGAAGGTCTGTTGGCTGCACAGGGCTGATGTTGCTTCCTTATTTGCAAGATTTGTGGAAATTTTCAGGGCGTAGGTAGATTCAAAGAAGTGTTTCGTGCATTGAAATATATCCTTAAACAAACCAAGAGCACGCTCTGTTGAATTTAGACCCGTTCGTTGGCGGATCAGTGTGGCCGCAACATCCCGCCAACAACTGCCTTTTTGTCACCTGATTCCTGACGGCTCGTATTTCAAAATGTAGAGATGATCCCACCTGGAGCTCAGTTGATCTGCCTGTTATCTTCATGATTAATGAAGATAAAAAAGAACATAACAAAAATTTCATCACAATTTCTCTGAGCCCAAATCGACGTCTTTGAATTGCTTCTTTTGTCACAAAAACCCAACTTTTCTTCATTTGCTATCATTAATGAGGAAGAGAAGCAGGAAGTCCTTACATTTAAGATGCTTGAACCAGACAATGTTTGATAATTTTTGCTAGAAAAATGACTGAAATGATTAATTGATTGACTAAAAAACAGACTAATCATCGCACCTCTTGTCCCACCAGCACTGTCAGATACAGTTAGGTGTCTGCTCTGCTCTGTAGATACCAGCAAAGTGGGTAAACTTTAAGCGTTTGCTGGATAAACAGCTGGGTAAGTTATGTAAAAAGGTGAGTAAACCTTGTGTTTCCATTGAAGATGATGAGTAAACTGAGTTTATGTGTGTTACCCCTCTACAGCCCTGGCGGACACCTATATCCAGAGCCATCAGCTGCGGGTGCGTTTCAGGAAGTTCTAAACACTTTCCCTGAGTTGTGATAAACCATCTGTCTTGCCAGTGGTGATTCACTTGGCCTAGATTCTCAAGTTTTAAATGGTTTAATCATATCAACATAATGCTTCTTTGCTTCTAGCACACCAACTTCTAAATCCCCATTCATGCTCTCTGGAAATTTACACTTTTCCATTTATAGCCATGAAGATTATCAGACTGTAAGCAGAAAATGATAATGCACACTCCAGAGCTTAATGCATTGCACGCACACGGAGAGTGAGAGTGCTGCTGGTGTTGGCTGCCTGCTGCAGTAACATGTCGCAGCCAGAGACCTTATCGGAGAGTTTAGCCTTCATTCTCTGCGATCAAAGCCGAGTCAATAACCAGCCTCCTCCGGTGTGTAACTCATATTGCATTCCTGAAGGAAAACTGGGAGTGAAGTGCACACGGTCACCTTGTCCTTCATCCTCTGTGACTGTACTGACGAGGCCTGGATTTGATTTCTTGCTTTTTTTTTGGGTAGTTGCTAAGCAAAGCCAGGAGAGATACAATGACCACGGTGAAGAATGCTGTTTTTAGCCTCAGTCATGGGGAACTGCTCCACATTAGCCACTCTGCAGCCTCCAGAGAAGACTAAAGGGCTATGAAAGTGTAACGTACAACACATGGGGGAGAAAAGCTCCTTCTCCTCCAGCTAGACAATAGATGACAATAGACATATTATCCATGTCAGTGTGAGCACAGAGCCAGTCAATGACAAGCAAGGGAGTTTTAAAGCACATTCGGTCTGTAATGTAGGTCTGTATCATCTCTCATCCTTGTTTCCCTTTAAAATCCGTCTCTGACTTGTTCCGTTTAGCCCCTCTACAGTACTTTTACTTCTGTTTGGTAGGTAGAGAGGCGCAATCAATCCTCATCATCCTCTCCTCACGTTGTGTAGCAGGCAGATTGCAAAAGTTAAACCTTAGTAGAAAGCGGCATAATCAGTTTGTTGGAAGTAATGCACACTCAGAGACGCTGCAGCACACTCAGGCTTCCTGTGATGATGACTTTATCACTCAGGAGTCACTCTTCTATTGCTTTTCTCTTCCAGCTAATGTTCGTCTTTTTATCCCACATAACTCTGTGTGTGAGTCTTGTTTGGTAATGGCGTAGGGCAGGAGCGGAGCTTGTTTAGTGCAGAATCAGAGCTCATCAGCCTCCGCCCTTTATATCCGACTGAAGTGTTTAGAGAGAGTAACTGTAATGGGGAAAAAAACACTTTCTGTTCGCACATTAGCATAAAGCCCACAGCTGTAGATGACAGATAAGAGCCTGGCAGAGGGTTCTCCCCTGAGATTTCACCTCAATAAATCTCCTGTTAAAATTAAGCATTTTCCCTTTTTCAGGCCGTTTCTTTTTTAATCTCTTCTCCTTGTTTGTGTTGAAGTTCTTTTTACGCTCGCCAGAAGCAACATCTGTCAGCATGGCACGCGTTATTTTTTTGGACTCTCTGTGATGCCAGCGCCGTTAACCTTCAGAAAGTCAAGCCAAGGACCAAGCATCATATTTAATCAAGTATACAGATCACAGAAAATGTTATCAAGATATGAAATGTTTTTAATAATAAATGCATATGTTTAGGTAGTGTAAATGAACACACTGGTTTTTTTGTGATCTACTACTATGAATTATATTGTTGCTCAGATTTGTTTATTGAGAAAACTGCGTCAACAGTGTCAACAACTTACAAAATTTTACCTTTTCCTTAAATATGCAATAACTGATGAACAGTGGAAACATTAACTTTTAACTGTGCGCTTGCTCACGTGGTGTCGGAATAATTGGAAAAATGTTTTTCCGACTGGGGAAAGTCACGTGAACAACATCTCAAAAAGTCAGACAAAATGATGGTACAGGAGTTGACAAGTTGACGGTATAAGGTGCTGAATCATGCTGGACTTGACTAACATGCATATTTGTGGAATGAATTATATTTGGCTTACATGATCCTTTTCATTTGTACTTTCTTGTCACTCAAATACTATAAATAGCTGTCATTGCATTGTTTTAAGGCTCTGAGCGATAAATGCAAAACGACTTCTTCTCGGCGTCCATGTTGCTCCCACATTCTGACTTGACGCACATGCATCCGAGGACCCTAAATGCAGCATGGTCATATGGTGAACTTGTTTGCAAACAGTTGTGTTTTCACACATCCAGCAGTTAAATTATCATTTGTTCTGAGTCATGTTTCTGGCTTGCAAGTAGAAGTCGAACATTTCCTCCTTTTATGTAAATTGCGGGTATAAGCCTGCCATTGGGCGACTGTTTCAGACCGTGTTCTCCTCCCTTACGCTTTCTGTGTGTTACTGTTTCCAAAATCCATTTCAATACAGGAAACAGCAACCTCCAAGCTAGAAGCCTACAAACTGAAAATGGCCGACTGCAGCACTGACCTGGTACAAACGTAAACAAGCTCTCCTCTTTTCTTTTACCTTGATTTAGCCATTTTAATGCCGGGCTCGACTCCCCACGTGCACAACAGGTTCACCCGACACTATTCTGCTGGGGCACCGTCGCACTCTATTTGGTCATAACAGCAGTTGGTGTTGTGAAACCGTGTACATGCACAGTAGAAATATAACTGCCCAGGGGCATTGCCAAGATGACCACAGAGTGGCAAGTCTTGCTTAAAAGGATGTTTTTTCCCCCCTATACCAAAATGAGACTTTGTGCAGCCAGACCTGTCTCCAGTGGCTCTTTAGCTGCTAACTGCTCCACTATGTTCACCAGCTGGTCGCTAACTGTTTTGTTTGGTGCTGAACAGATAGTCTATATATCTGTTTTAGAGCTTTTTATTAATAAAAACAGCTGCCTGCTGTGCCTGAAAAATAAAATTAAGCAGCGAGAGTGAACCAAAACAGGAAAAGTGTGGCTGGACAGCTAAACAATGAGCTCGGACTGTTAAGCTGAGGAAAGCTGAAGATTCTGGAGATATATCTCTGTCACTTCATCAGTGTGAGCGACCACTTTCACATTGTCATTGGATATGTGGTTATTATGAGAGTATGGCCACTAAAGACATATTTATGACACGTTGACTCGACGGACTTAAGTGATGTTGCTCAAAGATTAAAGGAGTCTGTTACACTTTAGAGTAGTACCTTAAAGCTTCCAGCTTTTCCTAAGTAGCTTTCAGGTTGGAAAAATGTCTAACTCCTCACTGATTTAACCACATCACATATATTCTGTATCAGCTATTTATTGAAGCCACTTCATGTCTGCACTGAATTACACAGCCAAGACTGTTTTTATGGCTGCACCATTTCCATGAAATGGAAATATTCTTATTTTCATGTGCGTCCCTGTGATACGGTCTCTTATAATTCAGCCTGACATCTTCGGTATCTTTGGGAGCTTTGGGATCTCCACTAGAATTTTAAATGAAGCGGCTCTGTTTAAACAAAGCTCGGCTGCTCAGCGTGAGTTTGTACCGACTCGTCCGCTGAAGGGTCAGCGGGGTTGAGGAGGTTGGAGTGTGTAATTAGCACTGATGTTTTCACTCGTCTCCTTTTTGTGAAGTTTTGGTTTGCATCTTTTGTTCCTTGTCTGAGAAGCCTCGTGGGACTCTGGCCGCTGTCTTTAATAAGAATTCGAATGTGGTGAAGTCTTCCTACAGCTGTGGGGGAACATTGTGTTCCAGCTCATATATTTGCACATCGTCAATGTTGACTGATGGCAGCCTACAACAGTAAAGTACAGGCTTTTATTGAGCTCGCTTCTCATGTAGTTCTCCTGCCTTTACCCCTCTGTTGTCTTCTTTGTTCTTGGCTTTTTTCGTTTACTCCACACACCATCAGGTGTAAAAGAACATGTAGTCCGTGCGTCATCTGCAGCAACATGCCTCTTTTGTTGGCTACACACCTGTTTGTCAGACGGTCAGAGAATCATGAATCTGGTGCTCTGTGTTACGCTCACTGCAGCTCTCACCCCGGTCATTTCCCCTCGCAAAGGGCCGCGACAAGGCTGCGATTGTGCCGTGTTTCTGATGATGCCCGAAGAAATTGGCTGTCAAGGAAAATGAAGCGCACTGCCACTGCTGTAACATCCGTATTTGCATTTGAGAGTGAACCATCTCAATTTTTTCTCTTTGCTCCTGATCGGTGTTTGTTGATGCATTAGAGTCAACAGCCGGGTGTTTGTGTGAGGCTCTATGAGTTTGACGGTCTCCACTCACAAAGACAAATTTAATTTCATTTGCCTCTTCTTTTTTTTTTAACTGAGAAGGCTGTGCAGACTTAAAGATGCAATCATTTTTTTAAAAACCGTAAAAATAGCTGCTCAGTCCTGCTTCAGAATAATACATTTGAACAAAACAACCGTGTTAACCTTACTATGCTGCTTCTGCAGTGCTTCTGCTGCTTAAAAAAAATCCATTTTGTCACATCTATAATAGTGTTGCTGACCTTCCTACCATTCCTCCGTAGAAAAAATTGGAGCTAAATAAATCAGGACGAAATGCTGTATAGATCTTCCTCATGCTCCCTTTTTGAAAGGCATGAGAAATCAAAGCCGGCTAAGTCATTGAAGATGTCTTCCTCTGCTTCTCATTGAGCAGGAAGTGAGAGGAATGGTGTAGTAATGTACAATAATCACTGGTTTCTCGCGTATTGATCTCACTCCCTCCCATCTTTCCTGTCCAGGAATAGAATATCGTACCATCATACACACTGGTAAGTCCACAGCCATCCGACTGACTGACTCATTGCTTCTCTATTATCCTTTCTTCTTCCTTTGCCTAAGTGCCCAGCATAATTTCTGATGTGCACAGAAATACCCAGTTGGCCTGAAGTCTATTGGAATGTCCCACTACATTAGAGTGCCTGATCATCTAATGAATATAATGATTATAATTATGGATGACCTCCTGAGACTCTGGCACAAACTGATTCCCCTCAATTTTGATGAAAGCAATCTCATTTCTATATTTCTTCTGATAATTCAATTAACCTCCGCTAAATAGTTGTGACAACGTTCCCAGATAGACAGTTTGTAGATATGAGTCTGCTACAGTCAGTCAGATGTAACAGTAACAGGCCTGCATTAGACACTAATGCCTTCTGTTAAAGCTTGTTAAAAATGTATGAGTCTGTTTTCTCTGAACCCCTGTGTTGTTTGGTCCTCCATATGACCTTCTGCACGCTCTGAATAACAAAAACTTTTGTGATTAAATTTGAATTGTTGTGCAGCAGGCCCTCCCCTTGCCTGTAGGTAAAACTTTTAATTAATGAATGAATAATATTTATTCCAGTGACATACATTATAATAAACTAAATTTAAAAAAAAGTCACAATCAATAACCAAAAAGGAATAGGCTGAAGCCCAAGACTTATTTTTGCCCATCCTGTGCCATCCATCAAATAAATCAGAATATCAGTGAAATCAAAGAATGAAAAAAATCAATATACCTCTAAAGTGTAACCGTCAATTATTTTACGTTTAATCAGTTCTCATTTTAATTCAGCTGAAAGAAACTGAAACATATCTGTATTTTATATTAGTTCTCACTGTGCAGGTTTCAATGATGAACATTAAAGGTTTTAAACTATAATGTCCTTCTATTGATTCAAAAGACTAAATATAGACAGGATCATCAAAATGATCTTGAAGCTGTTATTTTAAGGTGAAAAAGTAATGTTGCTCTAAGCTAAGCAATGGCTTCATATTGAACCAACAGATATGCAGACATACATACATACGCAGATTATGTCAGCAACTGCGCCTTAATTTTGTAATATTTTCCAGGTATTGGGGTGCCCCAGTTGCTCAGTAGGAGGAACGTGTGGCCCATGTACAGATGGCATGTCCTCGCTGCGGCAGTCCAGAGTTTGAATAAGGGTTTGACTGATATGGCTTTTTCAGGGCTGATACTGATTATTAGAAATCAAGGAGACTGAAAAACGATATTTAGTAAGGATTTTCATTCGTAGTTTAAATGAATCTCTTTGTGTCAAAATTTTGAACAACCAGTGATTAAATACGCCTTTGCCCAATTTACTCAAGCAGTGTTCTTAAGTACAATTGTGAGGGACTTTATTCTAGTATTTCCATTTTCTGCTACTTTATACTTCCTCTCCACTATATTTATTTGATGAATTTAGTTGCTATTTACTTTGCAGATTCAGATTATTCAGTGTTAATAGGCTATTAATTGTGACATGTTACCCATCAGGCAGTGTTGCTGGTGGGAGATTATGTGAGAGGATGCTGCATCAGAGCTAAAGTAGCACATTTTTAAATGAGTTTATTTTATTGGCAGTCTGACAGAAAAATGGCTGATAATTATAATCGAAAATGCTGAATATCGGCCCTGATGATTGGCCAAAAACATTTGGTCTACCTCTAGTTTGAGTCTGACCTGTGGCCCTGTGCTGCATGTCATCCTCCCCCCTCTCTCTCATCCCATGTCCTGTCACTCTTCGGCTGTCCTGTTGAATGAAAAGGCCAAAAAAAAGAAAAGGAGTTTGCAGGTATTTGTCCGTGCTGTATCAGAATATCGAACCTTATATCTTCCAAAAATGTCATGGTGCTGCGTTGACCCTTGACGCTGCTCCATATAACACAGAAATGACAACTTGCGTGCGTCCACATTGTTGCTGTGTAATCGGTCTCCTTTGGTTCTGTGTGTTAATCAGAAAACCCTTCCTCCACTTTGGCGGTTGCCCACTACTCAATAACGAGGTCTGTTTGCTTCACAAAGGCTGCTATTCACTCCACTATATTCATCATTACCACTCGCTTATTCATAATTCGTAATCTCCACATTGACAATGCTCCATTCAGCCAGTTAGATAACCAGTCCGTGGTTGTCTGAAGGAGTAGTCTGCATCGACTGGGCATGAAAGGGATTCGACGCTGGCTTTGGTTCATGATTGTTACTTGACTGAATAGTAGACTGCATCGTTTTCCTCATGTAACCCCAGCTTTATAACAGATATGACGGCTCAATCCCTGTTTCTATGCTTCTTCACTGAGGTAGCTCACATCCAAATTAACCAGCTAACCTAGAATGAACTGCTGATTAGCCTACTTGGCAGAAAAAGAGAGTGTGGGAGACGAAGGAAGCATATTTAGTGAGGCTAAGTGAGGAGCGGAGACAAAAAGTGATGTAAAGGAGAGGAAGAAGACGGGATGGGGAAAAGTGATACCTCAACTATTCTGCTGCGTGAGCACGGCGGCTCTTTTCTTCCGACGTGGTCTTGCTTTGTCTTTCGTTTGGCCCGCAGCCATCGGTGGCTCCGGTGTCGCATGTAATCATTGTTATTTTGAAGCCAAGGACGAGTCCCTATTATACTACCTGCTCCTGTTAATGAGGAAACCAGAGTTCTGACATCCGCCGTTTGTCACAAAGGTGGAACAGATATCTCCTGTCTCGTTCCCGAAGAAAGACAGCCCTAATCTCAACTCCATCATATACAGGTTCTTTTATCTCTGAACACGTCTCTCTTTTAGCCACTCTAGCAGCGTGGTGTGTACTCTAGTTTGGTCCACCACTTTGGTTCACACTGAAATAACAACTGATGGACTGCCATTCATGGACCCTAGAAGTTAAAGTTGTTAAAGTTGCTGACTTGTCTTTTTTTACCACCATTTCTGGACAACTAGATTGTCAACTGTTGTTGTTGTTGTTGTTCTACTTCTTCTCCATCTTTGTCTTCTTCTCCTTCTCCTTCTCCTTCTCCTTCTTCTTCTTCTTCTTCTTCTATGCTACAAATATGTAACAGAACAAAAGAAGCTAATTGGGATATTCATCTGGAATTACTACAAAGCTGTTAGTGTGACTCACCATAATGGAATAATAGATGAATGTCTTTAAGTCAGAGTAATTAGAGTTTTTCTGTTTTTCCTGTTGTGCCAATATTATGTGAATGTCGCATTCATGCTAATTACAAAGGTTACGAGGCTAACACACTACACTAAGATGATAAACATGCTAAACATTATATGTGCTAAATAACATTTTCATTGTGAGCATGTTAGCGTGCTGATGTTAGCATTTATCTCAGAGCACACCTATCCATCAGTGCGTCTTTGCATGGCTGCTGGCGTGGCCGTTCTCATTATTTTACTGTTCTAAATTTAGTTTTTATTTTTGAATAATACTCCATAGCTGTCCTGAGTCTGTTGTAATTGGTGTACATGTGATGCTGGGACTATGTCAGCAGTATTTATTAATGGCTGGAGGGAGATGTTTGTTAATTAGCTACGGGTCTAATTGCTTGCAGACTGTAACCTACAGGAAACCAGTTGTGATTACATGCTTTCTCAAAACGCAGCTGACGTTGAGCCTCGCTGGCTTTCATTCGTCAGAATCTTAAAGGATGGTCTTCTTCATGTACCCTGAGTCCATTCGATGTCTTTCAACTGAGTGATAAGAGATATTTTTGATAGCAGAGAGGAAGCTTTGCAAAAGGCACTGTTGTGTTAGTGGTTGGCAATCGAAGCATCTGCACTTTGGTAAATCCAGGTTTATTTGTATCACTATCAAGCTTTCCCCCTTGTTGTTTCCCTGTGCGTCGTTTCAAGGCATCATCCATAGGAGCTCCATGTGCACGATGATGACAAATACCTCTTGAGACGGCCTGAGTGAGAGTGAAGGCAGGAGAGCTGAGAGAGAGAGGGAGATAAAAAGAAAGCATGCGGTGAAGGAGGGACTTAGAGATTCTGCCCAGGGGGGGCTAAGAGAGAGGATTTGGATGAGGGAGAGAGGCAGGGATGGTAGCAACTAAAAGATATAAAGGAGAGAGAGAGACTGAGAGGTCCATGGTGTGGGAGAGAGGAGCAGACTGGAGGTGAAAGAAAGTTTAAAAAAAAGACAGGAGGAGAGCTGTGCTGCACCAGGAAGAGAGAGCTTTCATTTCATCTAAAGCACATCTGTGTGTGCACCTGCCAGAGTGAAAGAAAGATGCAATGAGGAATTGGGAGTGTTTGGTGCCAAAATGTATGCACACTGTGTACCTTTTGCATTGAGAGGGTGCAGCGAGGTGGCCGTTGCGACAAGCACTGAAGTGAGTGTTGGTTGGTTGGAGAAAGGAGGAGGGAGAGAAAGAGGAAGGGACAGATAAGAGGTGAGGTGGGTTATGGTTTGCTGTAAGACATGTAGGCTGCAGTTGTAGAATCCACAGCTTGATCACAGGTGAAACTGTCTGATTTGGTTTTTATTTCAGTCATTTCAGCTGCATGACTTGATGACTCAGTATTTAGGTTGTTGTTGTGACTCCGGCATTTATCGATATTTTAATGTTAGCGTGACATGAGACTATATAGGCTCTTGAAGGAGATCATTATGTGATATGGCATCAGTGTTGTCTAGTCCTGGTTTTAAAGGCTGCTTTACTGTAATGTGATGTCATTTTCTGAACTTAACAGACTGTTCTACCTGTTCTGATGCTTGCCTTTACCCACTCAGGCTGCATTCAGACAGAATCTGGCATTGCAGCGGTGTGGGAGGGTCATTTCATGGCCTGTTTGTGTGACATCATGTTGTGAACTTGAACCCCAACCAGTTTGCCAAAAGAAAAAGCTGCTATGTTGCTCTGCTACTAGCATTCCTCTGCCATTGGAGGTTCATGTTGGTCCTACAGTGATTTTCTGCACAGGTGAAAAAAAGGTGTTTTAAACTGGTGCACAAGGCCAAATTGGGTGTATTACACAAAGGGGACCCAAATGCAGACACGAAGGCAGGGAGGTTGACAACAAAAGGCGAGCTATAATGAAAGCTGATAGTCCTGCTTTTAGTTCCTGCTTTCCTGCTCGGGATCCAAAGAGTACAAACCAGAAGTAACACGAGGAATCAGGAAGCAAATGCAAAACGAAGAGTGAGGGGAAAACACTGGGGGTGAATAACTAATGAGACACAGGTGTACACAGAAAAAGGGCGGGAAAATAGACAAATTGAGGAAGTGGAAACTGAAACATGACACGTGAGGATATAAGCCGCAGTCCAAACGCACTACTCTCATTAACATGAATGGGGGACCTGCATTTTTGGTCTGAATGAGGCCTTTATTATTATGATTATCAAAAATCACTGACACAGAATGATCTTGATATCTGATGTTGCACCCGGTCCTGGCATTTATGAAGTTCTTTTGATGAAATCCCAAAATAAAAGTGTATCATGATGTAGGCTAAAAATATTGCTATATTATTTTAGAGCAATTTTATGTAAAAAAAAAAAATAATAAAAAAAATACAGTGATGTGATGTTTACAGGGCCCTGTCTGTCTTTAGTGTTGCCTTATGGTCCATTGTGGCCGGGCGGCAACCTGTCAGTGCTGGATGGCGACGTACAGAGAGTCAGAGAAGGAGATGACTCTAATTAAGTCAATTGGTGGGTGTTTGAACCTGATTAGGTTCTCTGTCCCGCTTACTGATGTAATCGTTCTAATAGGGTCTTTTGTTTCATTCACACACTCAGTGAATGTGACAGTGGGAATGTTTTCTGCCTGTCTTATTGTTAGCTCTCCTCCCTCTGCGTCTGTTGGGAGTTCTGTCAGTCTCTCTGCCTTTATTACATTATATCTGTGTGTTTGTGTCTGTCTCTATTAGACTGGCTGAATAAGAGTTGAACTTCAAAATGACTCACTGCTCAGAAGATATAAACCCTGCCCTAGTCTCCAGCCTCCTAGGAAAAAACACACTGTTGCAAGGCATACTAAGCAAAGGCATCTGTTACTAGAGGTGCATCTGAAAGAGTAAATCCTCAGCATCATATCGGTGCGGTAAATCTGCGCTGCAGGCCTCAGACAGTCAGGAAAGGGGGGACATTTTGTCTCCTAATGATGCCAACTGTACTGTATGTAGGCATTAATGTGCCACTGTTAACAGCTGGTCCTCACACAGCAAAGGATTTAGGATTTTTTTGGATTTTAGGATGTGAACCGAAGTTGAAGTAAAAAGCATTTCCACGTTTGCTGTTTTACCCTCGTACTGCTTTTCTGCTCTCAGGTGTGATTTTTTGTTTAACTTTGCATGCAGCGACTAAGAAAGGCCTCGTAAGGTAAAGTGGACACCTGATTAACCTATAGACCAATGGTGACTCAGCAAATAAGTTGCCTTGTCATGATTGGATACTTGGTTAAACAAACAAGAGAACTTTATGCCTCGTCTAATTTCAGCCAGAATGATAACAGGAACTAAAATAACTAAATGAATAACGAACTAGGTGGTGCATATAATACTCTCATTTCTTGATCTTGTATTATCCTGCTACTGTTAATATCATGAGTTCTGTTGAATGTGATGTGTTTAACTCCAGCAACAGCTTGTTTGGATTAAGGCAAATGAAATATACAGTGTGAATCAACAAAGTGGTTGGCAGAAAAACAAGAATCTTTCAGGTGAAATAACTTAACTGTTTTCTTTGTGAGCAGAAGACGTCATGTTTTTCCTGTCGTCCGTCTGTCCCGTTCTTATGAACGTGATGTCTCAGGATGAACTCATTAGAATTTGGTGGTTTAAAGGTTAGAGGTTAAAGGTCACTGTGACCTCACAAAACACATTTTTGGCCATTACTCAACAAATTGTATGATAATGAGGACAAAGATTTATACAGATGTCACAAATAGGATAAAATGATGACTTCGGTCAAAGGTCAACTTCAATGTTACATCATAAAGTTCTTCTAAAAATGTTCTGCCCATTAGTCAGCGCCATAGCTGAGGAACGGCAACTTGCCCTCTCCCGACCCGTTGCTGAATTATCTCTTTGTTTTTACATAACAAAGAAAAGGAAGCATTGTGTCCTTTGTTCCTTTTATGGAGGAGTCAAATGAAACGATCTTTTTCTGAAAACGTTGATATTCAAGTCACTGCTTGAACGGCTGCTGCCACGTCCAGAGCTACAGACATGAATGAGGTCACTGTTTGATTTAAGTTGACATAAGGAGACAAAATACGTATAAAGCATCTTTGTTGGTCTGTGAGTGTGTGTGTGTTTTCACTATGTTCAAGCCGGACTATCCTCTTTGTTTAACTAGAAATACACAGTGACCTGATTGACATTCACAATTATAATATGTTTTCTTTTGACCCAATCCAAACTGTTGTTCCAGCTGCTAAACACTGAGCCCAAACTTCAGATATCCGCTACTTGAAGTTGACCCGAAGCTGCTCCAGAGAGGCATAGACACCAGAGAGTTATGAAGTACAGCCAGTGAAGACAGTGAATGCATCATCAAATCTTTCCCTAAGTGTCTGTGACCTTCATTTTTAGAGCTTCGCCTGAGTTTCATAACTGACTTACACCCTATTAATCTGGCTCTTTATATCTCAGGCTCATACACGCAGGCACATAGACAAGCACCTGCGCGGACACACACACATTCACATACACATAAACAGCCCACAGAAATGCTTCAGAGAGCGACTCGGATCACAGAGAGACGCCCTGCTTGTTACGCCTGCCTGGCTGCTGTCTGATAAGCATTAGCCCTGGAACAGTCGTCTCGCTGTGAAGGCCGTGAGTAATACAGGCTTTATCTGTATCACTGCTAGTCATGGGCCAACCTGCTCAACAGCGACCTGGTTTCTGTTACAGGGCCAAAGGGGGCTTTCAAACTTAGAAATGCACTTACTTTGCCAGCATTAAAAGACATTTGGGATCCCTTTTCTATGTAACTACTAGTACAGTATATACAGGGCTGGGCTGTATCGAACTTTAACTCCAAACTTTTAAACACAAATGTGTTCCAGTGTAAAATCCATCACACGCTGCATGTGCAGCACATCTGTGGCAATCACGCTACTCATGAAGAACACTGATGAGGTAAAAGCCATCAATGCAAATTAATTACTCTTGTAAAATCAATCACAGGGAGGGAGATGGAGATAATGAGAGGCAATTGAGTTTTTAAAAAAGGATTGTAGACAACGGCTCAATAATGAGTCAAATCAAGAAGGTATGCTGATGTTTTGTGTATTCAGTGAGCTGCATGTAGCTTAAATGTAGGAAACGCATCTTGAGATTTGGTGTAAACCTTATTATTTAATGTCGGTGTGCTAATTGTGACCCTGAAAAGCCCTGTTGATCCTCGATACTCAATATTCTGCTCAGCTGGCCATTGATCTCAGGCGTGAGAGATGAGCGATGGTTTGTTTATGTCGTGCAAAACCACATGTGAAGCGAAGCTTTGATGGGTGATGTATTTGAATCGCTCATCATGTTCAACCAAGTAACAAACACGTAAATTCATGCAAACCACCTAAACCCACGCTCGGTGTTGGGGCTGATAAATTGAAGCATTGTGATAGGGTTGAAACCAATCTGCTGGCTGTTCCAGGAGTGTGTGTGCGCTGTGTGTGTTGCCCTCAGCGATGAATACAGGACTCATTAGAATTGCTGTCATGTCGCAGCTCTGCCTGCAGCATTTCATCTAAAGCACAGTGGAGCGGCCAGTCACATTTCTGTAGCTAGGAGCACCTCTCAAGACTAAAAAGTCAAATACACCTCGCTCTGTTTCCTGTTCGGCTGGTTGCGATGTTTGAAAATGTTCTTCAGAGGGGGAGAGCTGTATGGAACCAGATTAAGCTGTCACAACCCCTTTGTAAGTACTGAAGAGGGATCCAAATGCTACCTCGAAGTCAAGTTCTGTTTGCAGGTACAAGTTTGTTACTGTGACATGTTTTGATATATCTTGACAGAAAATATCATCTTCAGTAAAATACTATATGTCATGTTGAATTTTTGAGAAAAGGAAGACGAATTCTTCGATTTACTGGGTAAAGCTTGTAGTTTTTGTGTCTCTAATGGCACTCGTTTCTCGTTTTACCTTAATTATATAGCACTTTTTAGGTGAGAGCAGTGGTGCTTTCCAGAGAGGACATGGAGAACAAAAAGAACAACAAGATAAGGAAAAAAATGTTTGGATATGATTATAAAAGATAACTTTTTAGACTCAATTTTAGACACAATTTTATTTAGTTTTTCACCAAATCACCAATACTGATAATCAGAAAAATGCTGAATATCAGCCTGGATAATCAGCCAGACCGATAAACGGTCTATCCCCGACATCGTCAGCACGATTGGTCAGTTTCAATGATGGTCCTGGAGCGACACAAACATGGAATATCAGATACACCTAAAACCTTCGCTGGGCTGAAGGTTACTTCAAGGTTGAGTGATTTTATGTTGTAACCCTCTCAGTTACACGCAGTAATTTGCTCCATTGGTTATGTGAAAATATTGATTAGTTGAACTTTAAAAAACAGAGACTATGACAGCAGAAAATGTACTTGCAGCCTTTTGAAAAGGGCATAGTGACTTGGTTTGTGCTGCAGCTTTGGGCTGCATGTTGCTGCAATGTTTTCATGCATACATGCTGTACTGTAAACACTGAAAACACATTTATTCTCTGAAAAGACCATCAGGCTTGATTCTGGGAAGCCCCACGGTGTGCGCCTCTCTGTCAACGCTCTCTTCCAGGAAGTAGAGGGACACCCTGAGCATCAGCACAATGACGGTTTCATGAGACAGGTGTTTATTGGGTCCACAGACCAGGCGGAGATACCGTGTGATTTACAGCGTCATGCTAGTAGCGGTGACATCATGGTGAAATTTACAGCCTGACATGGCCTTGACCTTTGTGGGTGCGCATTCACTCGTGTAAGCACGTAAGCAACCAGGTATGGGATGTACAGGAGCTTCATGTGTGAGATGATTTGTAGCTGTAGTTTGTTTGCACTTACAGAGATCTAACATTTTCTACTAAAACAATTAGTATAGTCTTGGATGGATGGATGTGACACTAAACGTGCCCGTGTGTGATCTGTTGAAAGTGCCCCACTTTCTGCCTCCTCTGACGCTCCGTGCCTCACTGATCACTTGGCTCTTGTGGGACGGGCATTCTCTCCAGGCTGCTGTCATTATTATTCAGGACCCAGGAAATGGTTTTCACAAACTGTTCTCTGACAGCTGAGCAGGGTCTGAGGTTACACTGGTCACAGAATCACTTAGTCCTCTTTAAACTATTGGCACAGCCGCCTCTCTGCAGAACATATCGGTGGGAATGTGAGACTACAGAGGATCGGTGACAGATGAATGAGGTGTCAGGGCGAAGATAAAGTTCATTTGAGCCCGGACACAAATGCTGCAGTTGTTTTTTTAAAAATGCAAATTCTTCCATGACGTAAGCGTTAGAAGAAATATGTGCTGTGCATTATTTTCTCTCAGACTGCTGCAATAAGGGCGACTGTGTAATAATGTGACATTACTGTGAGGCTACAGGAGAGCTATTTTTGGTGTTGACTTCTGGAATAGCGACAAGGTAATTCTACACAGGAGCTGAACCCACTGTACTGGCTTCAAATTCAGAATCGTTAAAGTTTTTCGTGCAGAGGACCTTGAAGAGGGCTCTTTTATTATTTAAGGCTTTTTTTGTGGGTATTCCTGGGACTCGGGACACGTCACAACACTGAGAAACAGCTGCACTTACATGTGTTGAGTTGATTGAGCCAAGTGTCTGTGTGTGTATGTGACAGTTCAGAGCGTGTGGACAATGTGTGGCCTCTGGTCTTGGCAGGGCAGGATTAGTTTTGTCCATCTCGTGTTGTGAGGCAAAGCGGCGTGACATTTAAATCTGTCCCGTCGAGGAGGACGATTCTCTCTCTGTGTGTCTGTGTCTGTGTCTGTGTGTGTGTGATGGGGCAGCAGGGGTTTTTGAGGGGGTTTGCTGAAAATGTTAGAAATGTCATTGCTCCTTACACTTTTTCACTTTGAAAAGGTGACTCTCTCCCTTTTTCTCCCCCACTGTATGTGTCTCTTTATCTGCCTGTCTCTCACCCCCTTCCTCCGTCTCTCTCTGTCTGTCTGTCTGTCCGTCTCTCTGTCTGTCTGTCTCGCTCTCAGATAAGTTGTTTGGAAAGCGGCTGCTGCAGGCTGGGAGACACATCATGTCTCATAAGTCTTGGATGAAAACGGTGCCCACAGAGAACTGTGATGTCCTCATGACATTTGCAGGTCAGACATTCTCACACGCTCATATGTCTGTATTTCTATTCCTGTGAGGACCCTCGCTGCACTGACATAATGCACCCCCAACCTTAACTGTCACAACAACATGCCTAAGGTCAACCTTTAGCCTCACCTCATCCTAGAGTCAACTAGGTTAACAGTTAATTTGATCATCTATAAATCTTTCAATTATTAAGAATTGAGTCCAAGTTCTCTGGGAAAAGTTTGTTTTGTCCAACTAACAGTTCAAAACCTAATTTCCTGTCTAATGTGCCACAAGGCTGCAAGTAATGCCTTTTTTCATCGTTGATTAATCTGTGGATTATTTTCTCAATTAATCAATTATTCAGAAAATGGTGAAAATTGTCAATCGGTGCTTAAGATGGTGTCCTCAGTGGTCTTGTTTTGTCTACAACCTTAAGATATTCAGTTTACTAGAGGGGTAAAAAAAAACCTAAAGATATAGCTGACACTGTTGATCAATGGATTAATTGCTACAGATTAGATTTGCTAACCGTTTCACCTTTAATAAACCATTAACACCAATTTTAACCCTCTTTGAAGAGGTGTCTTCGCTCTTAAGATCTAAATGTGGTCCTCACAAATATAGAAGTACAAGAACACACATTTCTACACAGACAAAATTGCATTATACAGTTTAACACACATTTTCCAGTTCGTCATGAATATAAAGCTGCATATTTACCTTCCTTTGCTTCAGGCAAGGAAGAAAACACTATGCTTTTATTCCTTTAATTTCTCGCATTTAAATTAATTTTAGATGATTATGTTTCCCCTAAAGAGCACAAAGATCCAAACCTACCACTGAGCAGCGGAGGATGTTAACTATTATCTGAAGTAGTGGGAATCAATACTGTTATATCATGTTTATAATACAGATTAGGGCTGCACAATATATAATGTTCAGCATCGACATCATCACATTGTAGGACGTGTAATGTCAACTGAGACAAATTAACTCAAACATGTCCTGCTACAACTTTATTGCTACTTGATACAAAAGCAAAACTCGCACAGTTCTTATTTTTCATGACTAATCTAAGTCTGTCTAATTTAGTCCAATTCAAGAGTTCCTAGATACATGGGAGTTTGTTAACTCCACGAATTTCATACATTAAGATCGTTTACAGGTCTTGGGGACTACTACTGCATGTGATATGATGCATTGCCTCCAGTAATGTCACTCAGTGCACTGTGGGTAATGTAGGCACCATGTTTAGGAATGCAGTCCACTGGGCTAGGATTGCCGCCTATAACACTGTTGGAATCATAATGAACAGATTTAAAACAAATTAATGCAGGAAAGCCAGAGATCACCTTTTATTATTCCACACATTCCTCTTTTTTTTTCAAAACCTGGTGCCTACATTACCCACAGTGCATCTTGGGAGGCAATTTATCCGATTACACGCAGCTTTGTCTGGAGCCACGCAAGGCTTTACACTACTTTTTTCACATATGCAGTAGTAGTCTCCAAGATCTGTAAACACACTTTAATGTGAGAAAATAGGTGGAGTTACCCTTTAAGAGTGACATGCAGGCTCTGCAAACACAGTGAACCACCAATCACAATCATTCTTGATCAATTTATCTAACACATCTAGATCAAACCATCTGCAAAATCACCTCAATCATTTTATCATGATTAATTCTTTCCAAATGGAGCTTTTCAAATTATTTGGTGAATATTCTTGTAGTTCTCACATCACAACACACAACGACATTTTCCAATATCGTGCAGCCCTAATACAGATGAGGATCGTGACTTTTATGTTGATGATGCTACCTCACAAAGCTTTCCTTGTCGCAGCCTGAACCAGCTAAGAAAGCAGAGAAGAGTCATCCTCAAGTGTTTGTTAGTACGACATTTAACCTCCAGCTGCTGCTCAGCAATAAATAGCACAAGACTGTGGGAGTACGCTCGGCAGCTCCCGTGTACACTGATGCGTGGGTATGGTTGAAATGTATTTTCTATTTTTCATTTCCTGCCACAGACACTACAGATGACCACACGTTGCTATGGCTACTGAACCACATCCGGCTGGGAATCCCAGAGCTCATCATCCAAATCCGACATCATAAGCACACACGAGTCTACGCTTTCTTCGTCACCGCTACATATGAAAAGTAAGGACTCTCTGCTGAGGCAACGCATTTGTGCATGAGTGTATTTAGTCATTCATTTCATATGTGTTTTATCTTTATAGTTTAGTTGCAACTATTATCTTCAGCTATTGTCACGATTATTCGTTTTTTGATTAATAAATTTTTCTTCTTTTTTCAAATTATCTATAAAATCAGTCAGAAAAAAATTAAAAAGTTTCCCAGACAACTAGGTGCCATATTCACTGTCTTGTCTTGTTTTATCTGATCAACTGTCAGCAACACCAAACTCTTACACTGGGGAAGCTACAACATCTAAATGTTTGTCTTTTTACTTGATAAATGAATTAAAGGTCCAGTGTTTAGGACTGATTGGCATCTAGCAGTGAGGCTGCAGATTACAACCAATGAAATACCATTTGTCCCCTAAAAGCCCAAAAAACTGAAAGGTCCTCCCCAGGACCAGTGTTTGGTTTGTCCGCTCTGAGCTACTGTAGAAACATGTGTGTGCAACATGAATAGAAATGAAAGGCTCGTTTAAAAACACAAAGATTTTCAGTTTCAGGGGATTCAATACTGATGAAAACTTAATTGTGAATATTATATTCCTTTTCTGCACATAGAAAAGGAATATTTATGATTTAAATCAATAGTGAATTCATCAAAATTGTTGCCAGCAAATTTTCTGTCGACTGATTCATTGATAAATTACTTCATTTCTATTTTACAGTCAGCAGAGGTTGGCATGTACTTAGTTATTTTTTTAGTACAAATTGATGTTGATTACAACTATGTGATTTAATACAACAAAATGATATAGAATATGAAGTGAAGTTGAAAAATTGGTACATTAGCTTGGATTTGTATGCAACTAAAATTAAGCTTTCTAAATGTTTTGAATAATTAAATATGCTTAAGAGGAACGGGTTGACATCTTGGGAAGCATGAGTTATCTCTTTCTTGCCGATTTTAGATGAGTAAGTCGACACCACTCTCATGTCTGTACGGTAAATATGGAGCTACAGTCACTAGACGGTTAGCTTAGCTTAGCTTAGCATAGCATAAAGACTGGAAACGAAGGGAATCAGCTAGCCTGCCTCTTCCTTTCAACACCTCTGAATCCACCAGTGAAAATGTTATGTCTAGATTGTTTGATCCGTGGAAAAACTCCCAGTTGAGCTTCCAGCTTGTGCTTCGCTTTATGCTAAGCTAAGCTAACCTTCTCCTGACTGTCCTTTCATATTTAGTGTGCAGATTTGAGAATGGTATATATTACTCCTCTCATCTTACGCTTGGCAAAAAGTAAATATTTCCCAAAATGTTGAACTATTCCTTTAGATTGATTAAAATATTCCCAGACCAATAAAAATACTTTCTTTTGAAGGCTTTTGCTGAAACATATTCCAACCTTTTTGATGATTAAATGTAAAAACAGCCCTCTTTGTGATTTCATGACTTGTGACAGGTACAGTGGTGCTCTAACTGTAGCTGAGTGAATCAATCACGGTGACAGAATACAGGCATGAAGCTACAGCAGTAACTTTTCTCAACAGAGACAGAAAACGAACTGCCACATGAATAATAGACTATGTATCACTGCTTCTTTTAGTAGCTTGAAGTTTAGTTATTTTTAAATGCTACTACTGGAGTTAAGATGTTAAAGACAAAAATATCCGTGCTGTTCTGTGCCGGTGTAGAGTTGTACCTTCGTTTACTGTGATTTGATATTCAGCTGCAGCTATAGTAGGCACCATGGTTTAGCTCCTGCACAGTGAATCATTAGTGAAGCTGCCCTGATGCCTGCTCTGCTGCAGGTTATTTAAAGTTTCACAGAAGGTTAGGGTCAGGCTAAACAGCATGGATTGTATTTGCTCACACACAGTCTCTTGTTTTGAAAGAAAATCCCCAGGGGAACAAAGGATGAGCTCAGGGTCATTTTAATCTCAGCATTGACTTTGGTGTATAAATACTGAGAAATACAATCCGAGGGATGAGGGTGGCACTCGCTGTTCCATACTGCATTTCACCTCTTGATAAATGTTAAGCTCTCTCTGCTGACTGTGCATTCAACGGGTCTCTCGAAAAATACCCTGACAGTCTCAACCAAACCTTTTACCCATGAATGGAATGGGAATAGACAGATGGCCAGAAGGAAGGAAGAAAGAGAGGGACGGATGGAGACGGATGCAAAGAGAGGACATGAGCGGAAGAGAAGAGAGCAGGGAGGGTGATGTGGTAGGAGGATGGAGGGAGAGCTTTCTGAAAGTGTGCCAGCGGGTTTTAGATGAAAAATGGTCCAGGAAAATGATTGCTGTGTGACACGACGTGCACTCTCCTCTTTGTCTACACACACACACCTGCTTCTACATAGGTTGACCTACATTTCATGTGATAGAAAAGATAACCCAGAAAGTGTTTCATCCTCTGGAGCTCACCTTGAATCGTCATTCTCTTTGCACACTGAAGCAGGGAGAATTTCCTTTTCTGTACTTCTGTTAGATGTAGAACAGCAGATAAGAGCTCCAGGTGTGATGCTATGTTATGTAGACTTGTTTAGCTGAAATGACGTTGCTCTTTCTCTTACGTGTTTGTTTTGAAAGCGAGTGCTAGAAATTCTTGAATTCTTGGTTATGAGATCAGCATTAAAACAGCTTAGGCCACAGGTTCAGTCTGTGGTGTGTGTTATTTTCAGAAGGATCCATCTATTGAAAACTGTGATGTAATGTAACTAAGTACACTTACTCAAGTACTGTACTTAAGTACAATTGTGAGGTACTTCACTTGGTTATTTTCATTTTCTGCTACTTTCTATTTCCACTCCACGACATTTTGGAGGTCACTAGTTACCTTTCAAATTGCATGCTGCATCAGAGCTGATAGCACATTTTTAAATTAATTGATTTTATTGGTAATTAGATAAAAAAAATTAAAAAAACACCTGTTGAACATCAGATTCAATAGTCAGCCAGGCTGATAATCAGTGGACCCATACTATACAGTTTATATGTACATATACATTTAGATATTCACTTTTACTTGTACTTCTAAATGCTGCCAAAAAAAAAGGCAGGCAGAGGACACGGGAGGAGCAACTGCAGACACAGGAAATGCAGACAAACTGACACCAGGACAAAAACAGACAAACTAGCAAAGAATAATGGTACGTGTCCACAAGATCTGCTGTTTGACGAGAGGGCACACAATGTAAATCGGTCATTTAATCATTCAGTCATTAAAATTGGCTGCTTAGAACTTCCTGGAACCATCTGAAGTCTCCATGAACCACGTGACCATCTGCATTTTGAACTTCTGCTGTCGCGACTCTCTCTGGTGGACACATACCATCTGGGAAAAACACAGGCTTAAATACACAGGGACTGATTAACAATTAAAACACAGGTGAACAGGAAAACGGTGGGGAAAAGACAAAGACAGGAAGTGTAAAACAAAACATGAAGAGACCTTACAAAATAAAACAGGAAATTACTGAACCAAAAACCCGAACCATGACAACTTTTTACAACACTGTAGCAGAAAGAACAATTTTAGCAACGAACACTCAGTTTGACATGCAGTAATGTCCTCCTCCTCCCCCTCTCACGGCAGCTGACATACCATCCATTACTCATTCCTCAGCTCTGACTGGGCGATTTACAGTTTGCCATTCTGTTCTGCTGCGTTTCTACATTACGTCTGATGGATATTTGCTACATTAGCATAAACCTTGTGTGCTGTGTTTCCCTCAGCAGTATCATGCTCTTTTACAAGGTTAGCCCTGTCCACACATTCCCTTGGAGTGTGTCTCCAAATTAAGGCTGTTTGTATTTAGGGAGAGAGAGTGTAAAAGGTGATCAAGTTTTTGATTAAATAAGAAAAGGGGGAATCTCATTAAGATTCCTGGCAGCAGCAGGAGCCGCACACCTCTGAAGGGCCTTGCAGTTATTGGCTTGGATTACTAAACGGTTGGTTTAAACAGATACAGCCTTTCTTTTCGCAGGCAAGGACCTTTATTGTGACGGTGCTGCGCACTAAGCAGTATTCAGCGGTGATACAGAAGCTTACAACTCACATTTCTGCTGTAATCCATCATGGTGCTGAGCGGACTTCACTGTGCTGCTCCTCCAAGTGCCTGGAGCTGCATGATGGATGGATGTTACAGGCCCACCTATACTATGGTCCTGTGTGTGTGCGTGTGTGTGTGTGTGTACACTATATATATACACATGAGAGAGAGAGAGAGCGCGAGAGAGAGAGAGAGGTGAGCTGTCAGCCTGGAGGTAACAGAGGGTGTGGTGCTGCATTATTACTGCAATTGTAGTACAAAGCCGCCGGGAAGGGCAGAAGGAGAGGAGAAAAGGATGATGGGATGAAGGAGGAGGGGGTGAGAAGGAGACAAAGGGGACTGTGGGAGATAAAAGGATGAAGAGTGGATGGGAGGCAAGAGAGAAAGGAGGATGTACATAGAGGCGACAGGGTGGCTGGAGAGGAGGGGACATGGAGGAGGGGTTGATGGGAGATGAGATGATGAGGGAGAGTGATGAGGTTAAGGCGACAGAGGAGAGTTCAGATGACTTCAACACAGTGAAGGACAATTCATCTCTGTTAACTCTGCTGTTTGTTGTTGGTTTTCTTTATCCTGTGAAAAACTGGTCAAATACACAATGTAGTTTACAGTGGAGTGTTTTCAGCTCAGCTAAAATTGAGTTTTGTAGGAATGCGTTCACCTATGACAGTAGGACTGCAGCTCAATCAGTCAATCAATCAATCAAACTTCATTTATATAGCACCTTTCAAACAAATCAAAATGCAATTCAAAGTGCTTCACAAGTGACTGAAAAAACATGTTCTGTTAAGAAAACGAAAACGGGTTTAAAGACTAATGCACACCAAGTGCAAGAAAATGAAGAGTTGAAATAATAAAAGATTAAAAAACTAGCAATAAAATAAAAGATAAAAAAATAAATGATTGCATGTAGACATGGATTTAAAAAAGCTAATAAAGTAGGGTACAATGATAATAATACGGTTAAATGTCAATAACAATCTATACAACATATAGATAAAAAGAATATAGGGCCATGATAAAAACAAAATCAATTGAAATAAGTATCAAATTTAAAACCATAAAAAACTCACTGTTTTCATTATTCATGAATATTTTCAGGGGTGCTCAAACTTTCTTCCCTGGCTGACCAAAACTGAAAAAGCAAAGCAAACAAATATTTTATTGTTAAGATGGATCCCAGTTCATTGTTCACTCTGCTTACTCAGATTATGAAAAATGTTCAATAATTTGGAATCCTACATAATGAAGAAGGATCATTTACCTCACGTTAAAAAAAGCATAAACACTGATTTATATGGTTATAATATCTTTGCTGGAAATGCTTTTTTTACTAACATCTGGGTTGAAAACCAGACACCAGAAAACAAATCACATCATTATTTGTTTTTGTCATGTTTTTCGATGAAAATGAAATGCGAAATGCAAAATGTACCATTCCCACTTAAATCGTGACTCATATTGCAGTCCCAAGATCTGCAAAATATGATCCTTTTCGTATATCTTGCTGCCCTAAAAATGTCCAATAAAGCACAACGGGACAAATGCAAATTGCTTGTATTGTCCAACCAACAGTCCAAAGGCTAAAAAGAACGAATTCCCAATGTTTAAAATGGAGAAAAGCAGCAGCAAATCCTCACATTTGAGTTGGAGCTGGAGAATATTTGGCATTTTCACTTAACAAATGATAATAAACATTGACATGTCAGGTTTCAGGTCTCCAATTTTATTGAAAATTGACCATTTTGCACCAAAGCAAACAGTCATACTTCGTACTTAGAATAATCAGTTGTTGAAGAGGCAGCGGTACCAACCTCTCTACTGTCAGCAGCAACATGATGATCTGAATAATGAGTGATCTGATGCTCTCTTACTTAGTTACAGTGCCGT
The DNA here is from genome assembly GCF_965226575.1 of Pagrus pagrus. NCBI lineage: Eukaryota > Metazoa > Chordata > Actinopteri > Spariformes > Sparidae > Pagrus > Pagrus pagrus. The sequence continues at coordinate 23,296,201 of NC_140190.1, forward strand.
TACCACCGCTAACATATGAAGCTACCCAACACTATCAGAGGGCGGAGTTTATGGTCCGTCTTCATTGTCTTGCAGTTTGTTGCGAGGTGCTGAGGAGATGGGACTGAGGAAGGCGGTGAAGCCGGAGTTCGGCGGAGGAACCCGAAGCTTCTCCTGTGAGGAGGACTACATCTACGAGAACATTGAGAGCGAGCTGTGCTTCTTTACTTCACAGGTCGGTGTCAGCGTGGACACACACACACACACACACACACACACACACACATACACACAGAAGTGAATATGCTGTCGAGGCTTTACCTGAGTAGCCACCTCCTCCTTCTTGTTCCCTGCAGGAGAGGCAGAGCATCATTAAATACTGGATGGACAATCTACGTGCCAAACCTGGGGAGGTGCTCCATAATATCAACTTCCTGGAGGGCCAGCCGATCAGTGAGTTTATCACCTTTACCTTTATCAGGACTGTGTTTCTAGACCGTGTGTGATATCTGTCTTTATTAAAAAAGAGTGCAGCTCGTTGGCAGGCTTTGGAAGTAATCCCTCAGTTGCTTTGGGTATAAAATTATAAGACGCTGATGTAGATAGTTTTAGTTTTATCTTTATATTCTCTTCCTCTCTCCGTGTCTCCCTCTCTACCAAATTAAATGTACGGTAATTTCAACTTGCTTCATTATCCTCTGCAGTCCCGGAGCTGAGTGCGCGGGGTGTGATCCAGCAGGTTTTTCCTCTCCATGAGCAGAGGATCCTCAGTCAGCTGATGAAGTCCTGGGTTCAGGCTGTTTGTGAGAAGCAGCCCTTAGGTCAGCAGAACACGATACTTGACATACTTACTCACTATATGTACATAACATAACTTGTACAACCACAAGACATGAAAAATAGAGTACTTTTGACACAGTGTGAATCAACTTGCTCACAATAACTGTCGTGTTTTCCCCTTTAACTTGTCATTTACAGATGATATCTGTGACTACTTTGGGGTGAAGATCGCCATGTATTTTGCCTGGCTAGGATTTTACACCACCTCTATGTTATATCCTGCTGTGATTGGCTTTGTGCTGTGGATGCTCACCGAGTCAGATCAGGTGAGGAGGGAAGCTATCACAGCCTAAAACAGCTGGAAGCACCAGCTGAGAAATGATCATCGCCTGATCGCAGTCTGAAGCGTGTCTGTGCTCGTGTTGTTACAGACGAGCCGTGACATCTGCTGTGTGGTGTTTGCACTGTTCAACGTGGTGTGGGCCACTCTGTTTCTGGAGCGGTGGAAGAGGAGAGGGGCTGAGCTGGCGTACAAGTGGGGAACGCTGGACACGCCGTCTGAATCCCTGGAGGAGCCACGGCCTCAGTTCAGGGTGAGAGAAGCTCAAAATCTTAACATCTTGCCATCTTCTATTTCAGGCTCTTTCACACTTGTTCTGTCTCTCGGCAGGGAGTGAAGCGCTGCAGTCCCATCACAGGATGTGAGGAGTTCTACTATCCTCCGTGGCGGAGGCGTTTATTCAGGTGGTTGGTCAGCCTGCCCATCTGTATCCTCTGTCTTTGCTTTGTCTTCCTGGTCATGCTCATCTGCTTTGAGCTGCAGGTCAGTCAGTTGTCAATTAGCATCTGCTTTTTAAAAAAAATATTATTCAGTTTACTTGGAATCACGTAACAGCTGCACAGTCATCTTTTGTGAGAAAGCTTTAAAGAGATTGATCTTTTTAGCTGTTTAAAGAGTTATTTTAGGACATTGGGTGTCTTTCATTTGAAATGTATAAATATAGAGAAAAAAAATAATTAAACAAAAGATGGATGATTCAATAGCAGATGGAAAGTCGGGTAAAATTTCAAAGTTCGCAAAAAAACATTTCTGGAGCTTCACAGCAAAACACTATACACCATTCTTCTAAACAACTGAAGTAGATGGGGACTTGTTTTAAAACGTGGGCTTCTCCAGAAGACCAGAGATCACAAATTTACCTGACAAGAGGTTATTTACACTCTTTTGTGTAAGTGGGTGCACAAGCTTGACCACATGACAAAGATATAAATATCTTCTTTTAAAATCAATTTGGGATCACTGGGCTTCCAGAGTTTGGGATTACACCTGATGAGCTGTACGGAGCCATTTTATGTTTGTTTTTAGGATGCTTTAGATTTTAAAACAAGTCCCCAGCTACTTCAGTTGTGTAGAAAATGCTGCAACGCTGTTTTGCTCTGAAACTCCATTAATACTTTGGAGACTTCACAGACAGGTAAGTAGATAATGACTGCATTTTCATTTTTGGGTGAACTTGTCCTTTAAACCATTTCTGTGTAATTACTTTTCTAGCAGCCACACTCACTATTCCAAATAGGTGTTTTGTTTTAATATGTGTAGCTGTAAAATGCAAAAGCCCAAAAATGGAGTTTGTCCCAATTAGAAGTAGTTTTTATTCCTGATTAAATACATTATTATATATTAGTCTCTAATTCTGTATAAATCTTTTTGAGAGGCCTGAAACAAGTGGACAGACCTCTGAACAGGTGTGATAAAATACTGTATCTGCTCAGTCTCTAGCATCCAAACGCTTTCCATGAGGTTGAGCTTGATATTCTCCATCAGCATCTGTTTTGTAGGATACCTTCTCCTTGTGTGTTTGTCCAAGGGTGAACAAAACTGCTTACACACCCTGGATGTTGTTTTCTCTCGAGCGTGGAGTAAAAAGCTGCGGTTGTGTCTCTGCAGGAGTTTGTGATGGGGATCAAGGAGATGCCCCGGCTAGCTCGCTTCATCCCCAAAATCATGCTAGCTATCACTGTGACTGCATGTGACGAGGTGTACAGGAAAATTGCCTGCTGGCTCAATGACATGGGTGAGAGTCAAACGTCCAGATTTATCCAGACATATACATCCAGAGCAGATCGACTCTCATTAGAAGATAATTTTATTAAAGTCGATCCTTGTAAACTCTAATTAATAAAAAATTTCCAAGTGTTTTTGAGCGGTTCAGCAGGTATATTAACAGATGACTCATGTTGTTTTTCCACAGAAAACTATAGACTCCAGAGTGCCTATGAGAAAAATCTCATCATCAAAATGGTTCTTGTGAGTGGCTTTTCATTACATCATATTCAGACAGCCCATGTGATCCAGGAGATATTTTTAACAGTGTCCCTTTCTTCTTAATGACACCTGGCATGTCTTTGTCTTGCAGTTTCAGTTTGTAAATTCTTATCTCAGCCTTTTTTACATTGGATTCTACCTCAAAGACATGGAGCGGCTGAAAGAGGTAGGAAGCATCTCGATCGTTTCATCTGTCTCACATCAGCTTCACTCATTAATTTGGCTTGCTGTTGCAAACTCCCTTCCTGAAATCATTTGCTCCCTCTGCTTACATGAATTGATTTCTGTAACCACCCATCCTCACATCCACCCATGTGTCTGTCTGTGGAAGATGTTGGTGGTGTTGTCTCTGTTAAAGAGTCTGCAGCGGCAGGTCCGGGTCAATCTGATGCCTTACTTCATCTTCAAGATCCAGATGCTTGTCATCTCTGTTCCCTGGTGCTTCAGGGCTTTACCCAGGTCCAAAGTATGATCCCTGTTCATGCACGAGAGGATGAAGGTCCATTTCTGACCACTACCTCTGTGTTAACTCGCATGCTCTGTGATGAAAACGACATGTACTTGAACTACCAACCTGCTGTTTGATTGTATTTGTCTAGTGAGAACCCCGGCGTTCCTGTTTCATTTTTGAAGAAACATTGTTGACATCTATGTATTGTGTTGCAGAGATGTCTGCTGGAGTTAGCATGGTAACCAGGTAGTCATGGCCCGCCCTGTCTCGTAATACCACTTCGTACCACGAGAGGGGAAAGACTGATAGGCCCCGAAGTTTCAGCTGGTAGATATGTGCCAGCTGTTAGAGTAATACATTACCACAATAAACTCATAAGATGTTGAAAGATGAAATAATCTCACTCATAGTTTCCTTATTAAACAGAAAAATTCAACCGTTCACCGGCTGAATAAAATTTTCTGTCACCGAACTAAGATGAGCCTGCCTCATTAACTCATCGTAAAACACACTTCATTCAAACGAAACAGTCTTGGTTTGGTCGAAATAAATCTTCAATTCACCGAGTAAGATGAGAAGATTTCTCTGTGTTTTTGGAGCTGCTTCAAATTCTGGCCATATTCTTCTTTAAGGATTACATTACTTGATTCAAAACCCAAATTATCATTAGAAAATGTCATCACATCAAACATCATTCTTTTTTCTTGCTCCTATGAAACTATTCTTGGAGACACTTGGCAAAGATGTGGTGGAAAATTAAACTATCTGTCAGAAGAAAATGTTCAAATGATTGAGTGTTTTTTATTTAGACTGATTGAAACTCGCCACACCTCCCTCAGTCTTCATTCCACTTTACCACCTCACCTGCATATATAAGCATCACTTCTGGTAGTTGAGTGATTTTGCCATTATTTCTCTTCCATGTGCGGAGGCGATGTGGATTTTTTCACGCGCCTTTTCCTTGCGTGCAGTTTGTGTAAATTGCTTTTCCGATACCCCTCTCACCACCCATACCTCAATTTCTCACTCCGTCTGTCAGTTTCTGTTACGCTCTCAGCCGGAGTGCCACCTCATTGGGCTTGTCACAATCTGTGAGCATCACCTGACGTTATAGTTTTCTCATGTTTGATTACCGCCCGGAACATCGCAGCAGCTCCGAGAAAATTTGTCACAGTTTATTTACTTTTTTTGCCAAGAAAATAAATCCCCTCGCCGCTGCATTACAACGCAAGTGAAATAATGTTGAAACATAAAAGCAGACAGGATTTTTTTCTCAGTTGATTTTCATACTGCAGTGAAATGAATGGAAACCAGTAACTGTCCCAAAGGTATGAGAAACCTGGCTCAAACATGAAAAATCTCTGGCGTAGTCCTTTAAGTGTCTGAAATGAAAACCATCTGGTGTTGTCAGTCCGACTCTGCCAGTGTCTGACTCTGACGTATCTGTGCTGAGTGCTCCTGTAGGTACTGTAGCAGTGGGAGAGAACAGTAGCTCCTTTTCTCCATTTCGGAGGTCTCTCCTCATTCACTGAAAATAACATTCTGTCCTCGTCTTTGTCGGGAATTTATTGTGGCTTTGTGATTGCAGTCTGTGCTGTAGCTAGGAGCTATTTTATATCGTGCATCAGCATTATTTGACTTGGAAACAATTTCTTCTAGATTAAAGCCAATACCGGATAGTAAGCTTTGTGATGCTGCAGCTCTTAGTATGTATACCCTCTGGGTGTATATTAAAGGGCTGAAGACATGCTCACTGCTGGGCTGCTAAAGGATGATTCTAGTTTTGTTTCACCTTGGGTTCTGGTTTCATCGTTTTGGCCAACATTTCTATCAGTTTTGACAATATTTTGATTGCCTGAGTAATTGCTGAGATCTGGAATCAATCAATCAATCAATCAATCAATCAATCAATCAATCAATCAATCAATCAATCAATCAATCAAATTATATTTATATACTGTAGCACCTCAAACAAATTAAATGCAATTCAAAGTGCTTTGCAAGTAATTGATGAAATGTTAAAGGTGCCGTGTAGTTTGGAAAATAAATTCTCAGAAAATTCTGAAAGGTAATGTTTACAATATTAATAAGTTCATACTACAAATTCTTTGCATATTTCCATAACTGATAAACAAGCTGTTCTCAGAGGAAAATAAGTTCCCCGGAAACCTGTTTGAAGCTAGAAAGGTGGCAGGGATAATAATGTAACCTGTTTTTCAAGTTTTGCTATCACAGGAGTTTATTTAAAATGTGAAAGAAAGTCTGACTGCTGACATTACCTGCCCTGTCAGGCTTTACTATGATCTCACACTTTTGTAATTAACTCGTTGGATACCAGTCAATATTGGATATTATCAAATATTGCAATATTTGGCGTCATATGCAATTTTTTCCCATATCAAACAGCTCTTAGGGAATGAAGCCGGGCTGGTGGAAGTTACTGATGTAGCGGCATGCATGCACCACTATAACATACAGACAGAGGATTTGGTAGAAGAACGCGCAATCGCCAATTTTGCAATATTTCAGGTTTACAATGGGAGAAAGCGGCGAGTTAAGGGATCTGAATGAGACTACATGTTGTCTTTGGCGAAGGATGATAATATCGTCTATCCTGATATTTGAGAGGGACAACATCGTGATATAAAATTGTGGATATTGCCCAAGCCTATAGAGTACACTGTTGCTACAAATAGTAATGAAGGCCAAAACCATGAAATAGATTCAATTTGCAATAAACCTGAATTAGAGTTCAAGTTAAACTTTTTTTGAACTTCCTGTTATGTGTGATTTGCATTTGTTCAGCTGTGAGTATTACTGAGAGGTTCTGAGTGTCGCTGTTCATCAGTCATTCGCCTCAGTGCATCATATGTCATTGAAATATTGTGTCAATGATTTTAAAGGGCACGTCATCCACTGTAAATCACATTGTCCAGAAAACTGCAGCTGCACTGCTTCCTGTTGTTGCACTTCAGAAGACAACCCCATCAGGGACATTGTTTAATGTATAGGGAACTGTTCAGCAGCAGACTTTTGACTGATGTGATTTGCTCGTGGACACAGTCTGCATACATAATTGTTTTTTGATTGATTTGTTGCATTTGTTCCATGAGGGTGTGTCCTGCTGCTTTCTCAGCCTGTTATTACGTCCTCTCTTGTCTCCCGCCGGTCATCTCTCCATCCACCCATTTCTAACCTCTTGCATCCCAAGCTGTCTGCATTTTCGGGAGGGAAGTGTTTCTTTCAAATGTTCTGATTAGATGGACAGTATACTCACAGTATGCTGTGTGACTGTTTCCCTCTGTCCTTGTCAGATGCTGGCCACTCTGCTCATCATACGCCAGTTCCTTCAAAATGTGAAGGAGGTGCTGCAACCTTACCTGTATGAGCGCCACAAGCTGGGTGAGCTCACGCTGCGAGCTGTGTGGGACCTGCTGCTCTCAGTGCTGCTAAAATACGCCCGACTGGCAGCTGGAAAAGCCCAGGTGTCTCCCACCGACCACGCCATGCCAGGACCTGGACTGAGGGGCACCAGGCCCGGGCTGGGACCGTCGGACAGAAGGTCAAACTCATTATTTAAACTCTTATTCAGTAGGTACATAGAGTCAAAATAGCGTTTAAATGAATCCTACCACTGTGTGATGAAAAATGACATTCATGTGTTTACAGCAGCCACTCACACCACTGCTCAAAGTATTCCTCACTACAAACAGGCTCACTTTGGTTCAAATTAAACCCACCTTATCTGCACTTGCCACTGTCTGCTGCACGCCGCCACAGTTATGATTCATGCCAGTCGGACACTGAGGAAACGGCCAGAACACCACTGTGAGTGAGTAACACACACATTTGTCTGAAGTCTATCTGTCTGTTCAACTCCTCTCAGGGAGAAGAAGTGTTTGAACGGGGGATGCGGGGTGCCTGATGAGGAGGAGGGAGGTGAGAGGGACGAGGCTGACAGCGGGAGGTTCAGCGAGGGAGAGACGGAGGAGGAGAGTCTGATCGACTGCGGTTTGAAGCTGAGAAAAGTCAGCTTCATAGAGAAGGTAAAAGCTGTGTGATTGCATAAATGTATGATGTATTTTATTTGTTGATCATACATTAAAAAGGTGTGCAAATATAGTAACAGCAGTTTTATCATTATCATTGTGTTGTTTGGTGTCGTTGTTAAGGTGGACAGACGGCCAGCCTGCACCGGGCCCCCCATGGACAACAGTTTCCTGGAGGAGGGGAGCCCCACCATGGTTGAGAAAGGAATGGACCCTGCCTCTGTATTTGAAATGTGTGACGACGATGATGATAATGGCATCCATGACGTGAAGGAGCAGGGTGGGGGAGGGGCCGGCGGGGCTGAGGGAATCAATGCAGCTGCCGGTGCCGCTGCTGCCGCCGCCAGCGCTGTCCCGCTGCCTTCTGGCTCTGAGAGCAGCACGTCACTGCGACACAGACGACGGGGCAGGAGCGCAGAGAGACCTGAGCCCAAGACGAAAAGGGAATCGTGGATGGACCCTCCTGAGGAGAGAGAGAGCAACACGCTCACTCAGGCTGAGATGGAGAGCTGCATGCAGACTTATGCTGTAAGAAAGAATAAAGTTATTCTGTAAGCTCTGCACAGGGATGGCAGTTTTACATCCCACATGCCACAATCTGTTGAAGGGATTTGGGAAGCACAACCTCAAGCAAGAATGACGCAGATTGGAACAAGGAGGCTCCTACAGCTTTCCAAACAACACATCTTTGAGCTTGCAAAGCAATTAGCCACCTGGAGCATCTCTTTATTATATAGTGACAGGCAAAGATCTGCAGGATATGTGCGTTGTTGATTTATTTTTGCAGTTCTTAAACTTGTTAAACAAGCGTTGTCCATAATTAGCTACAACCTCCTCAGCATGCACACAAGATACATTGAAATCAAGCCACGACCTTGCACTGCTGTTAAAAAAAAAGTCCATGACTACAGCCGGTAAGGCAGGAGTAGAGTTTACCAGGAAGAGTTTGACACCAGAAGGCTGTTTTCACATTCATTGCTTAAAATGTGAATTTTCTCTGTGCTCACTGACAATATGGTTTTAAGGGGTGGTCCCATGAGCATGATCTGTGACATCACAAATAGTAATAACTAATAAAAGGTGTAAAAAAAGGAGACTGATCATCGCAATAGACAAAAAACAGAATTACTTTTTAAGATGCTCCATGAAGCTAAGATTGTGGAATATTCCCCTATAGATACACATAACATTAATTTACAGTTGGAAGATATTAGTTCCATTTAAAATATATAGAAAATAACTGTAAAATGTTGTATAATAGCGGGTAAACAACACTTGACTCATTCTCCTCATACTTAGGTCAGGTTTCATACATGTGGCAGAGAAGCACTGCAACATGAATCCAACAGAAAACCTCGGCCTTCACAGTTACATGACACCCCACAGGCGTCCCACAGATGTGATGTAAACATGTTTTGAAAGGCAATACACGACTATATGACAGTAAAACACAGCCAACAACGTCATTTGGTCTCAAGAAGGCTATTTTTGTCTTCAAGCTGCCATAGTAGCATTCAGCCTGTAGTTTCCTGCTAGAGCTGTGTTTTTTAATGCTCCACCTCGCCCCTCTCAGGACACCTTCCAGGACTACCAAGAGATGTTCGTCCAGTTTGGCTACGTGGTGCTCTTCTCCTCGGCCTTCCCTCTGGCGGCCATGTGCGCTCTCATCAACAACATCATTGAGATCCGCAGCGATGCCTTTAAGCTCTGCACCGGTCTGCAGAGACCCTTTGGAATCAGAGTGGAGAGCATCGGCCAGTGGCAGGTCAGAAATACACCTGTGAAAGTTAACACAGGCTCATGAGGTTTCACCAAAACACAGTGGGAATTAAGACAATTACAGTGATGTTGCCATGTGTGATAAACACTGGCTTCGTATCCATTTTGGAAGTTGACGGATCAGAACTAAGCTAAATTAAACAAAGTCGACAGCAAAGTGATTTCATTTTTTCTCCTTCACAGACTGCGATGGAAGCCATGGGCCTGATTGCCATCATCGTGAACTGTTACTTGATTGGTCAGTGCGGTCAGCTGCAGCGACTCTTCCCGTGGCTCAGCCCTGAGATGGCCATCATCTCCATCGTCATCCTCGAGGTACCACAGCGTGTTTCAGCTAGTGCCGCTGGAGTGCTTAGAGCAGTGCTTTTTCAAACTTTTTCTCAGGGCAGCAGCAGTTTGTGATCGGGCACAAACTGTATGCTAATCAGAAAATGTGCCAGGTAGTTAGGCTGCAAAAAGGTTTACTACTGAGTGATTGTTTTTTACCTGCAGAGACTATTCAGTATGTTGATGTAGGTGTCTAACTCACACAGAACACCCTCCATAATGCATATTGGGTATGACTTAAGTATTTAATTATGGTGCAGTAAAACAACTGGGAAATCATCACAGAGTAGGGCTGGGAGGTATGGCCTTAAAATAATATACCAATATTTTAAGGCTTTATCATGATACACAATAAATATCTCGAAATCTCCTCAAGAGCACTTCATAAAATATGCTATGGTCGACAAAATCACAATATTTTTGACCAAATACCAACTCAATATTGCGACAATAATGGAGTGATGACAATTGATAATAGACAAAATATTAGCACAATAAGAGTTTTGATACATAATCATCAGTAATGTGGATATGATGACTAAGTGGATAAAGACAAGTATGAGAGCAAGTAGAACAGTCTGGTACGACAACTGTAATGCAGCCTTTAAAACCAAGACATGACGAGAGTGAGATGATATACATTCTCATATCGCAAAGAAAATATATCAATATACTGTCAAAGAGGTACTTGTTTTGCAAGAATATCTAACTATTAAAAATACTTAATTAATTAATTTTGTATTGAAAGAACGAGAAAGTAATGGCAAAGTATGTGTATGTATGTATTTCAACAAATGAAAATAAGAAAAACATAGTTTCTTAAACTAAATAGTTAAACTTAACCTTTTTAACAACCTTCATAGCCAATGATGCATCGATTTCAGAGTTTACGAGGTGCACCTCAATGCATCATTAAACCCTGAAGTCCCTGTGTGTGTGTGTGAGTGTGTGTGAGTGTGTCAAACTCCAACACAGCCTGCAAAAGAGAGAGACAGCTCACCCCGAAATGACACCGAAATGTGGCAGAGACTCTTAGCATAGATTTTTATTAGATGACAACTTTGGTACAAATATTTACCCACCTGTGGCAGACAGCCTTCTGAGATTTACATTTAAATTTTGACCCTACAAGTACATAATCAAATTGAGCAGACAACGCCTCAGACATGCATATATCACATGTATTATAAAAAGTGTCTCACAACAATAATGTCTTATCCTAGGTGACTGAAAGAAGCATGATACAGTATAAATGCTCTCTATAAAGTGAGTTTCCTGGGTTTCCAACAAGCTAATCGTTGCATGACCAGATGAATTGAAGTTCTCTTCATGTTTCTCCTCTTACTTGTAACGTACTTTGCTCTGCACTCTGTCACTGCCTAAATTTGGAACAAGGTAAACAGCCTGCAGCTCTGTCTTGGCCTGATAAAGAAGTCATGCCTATCAGGAGGAGAATTTCACAGCCCAGATGATGTTGTGCAAGAATTAGTTCAAGTAACATGCCCTCAAAGAATATTCGCAAGGATTGTGCCCTAAACCGGATTGTGCTTTCATGTAATTCTTTTTTTGTTTGTTTGTCCCTGCAGCACTTTGCCATCCTCCTGAAGTACGTCATCCATGTGGCCATACCTGACATTCCTACATGGGTCCGAGAGGAGATGGCTAAACTGGATTATCAGCGCAGGGAGGCCTTTAAGGTGAATGAATTTAAAATGATGAGACAGCACAAGACATTTTATGTCTCGTTGAAAAGTTGCAGGAGACGGTCAAGTCAAGAATTTTTCAGGCCCTTTGAACAAGCTCTGAAAAGGCTTCCTCCTTATGTGCAGAGTGCTGTAATACAATAAAGATCTGTAGCTGTAGCCACCACAGGAGCCAAAGTTTCTGCTGCAAAAATGCTGTACTGCAGCACTGCAGCTTTCTTTTTGGAGATAATTTGCTTGTTTTAAACTTCTTGTGATATTTTAGCAACTGTACTTCTGAGGAAAACAATTTGTATAACATAGGCTGTAGTGGCCCCTGCAGTACTAACTCAGGACTCCTAGCAAGGCGTTTGTTCGATGGGTATCACTGCAGTATTGTAGTGGTTAGCTGGCATAGTGCTGATTCTAGTAAATACATTGTGGGACTGTTTCCCTTCCTCTGCAGAAGCACGAGCGTCAGGCGCAGCAGCATTACCAGCAGCTGCAGAGGAGGAAGAGGGAGGAGGAGGAGAGGCAGAGGCAGGCGGAGCACATGGCCCGCAGGGAAAGGGAGCGGGACGAGAGCAAAGGTGACTCCTCTGGGGATCACCACCACGACAAAAGTCACGGCAGCAAATCACGTCCCGGGAGTGGAGGCGGCAGCGGGTCGGACAAGCCCAAGAGGCCCAGCTCTCTGTTAGCCAACAATAACGTGATGAAGCTGAAACAGATCATCCCACTGCAGAGTAAGTTCTCCTCCAGTGGTGCCCGCTCCCCTCAGTCACCCACTGGGAATGAGCCAAAGCTGCCCGGTTTCCTGAGCTTCAAATTCCTCAAGTCACCTGAGAATAAGAAGGAAGGTGTGGCTTCTGCGGCCGCCACCTCGACAAGTAACGCCACAGCGACAGCATCATCATCATCATCGTCATCATCAGGTAGCAGCTCTCAGGAGCGTTCTCAGTCACCCAGCAAAGCCTTCAACCCTGGGAAACTGTTTAATTTTGGGAAATCTGACGGGGGGACATGTGTGAACGGGGCTCCGCTGCCCAGATCAGGGGAAGGATCATCCTCGCAGGCGTCAGAAAGACAAGCATCCAGGTCTGACTTGAACGGCGTCCCAGATGAGATCCCCTCGCCTGGAGGGGAAGGGTCAGAGAACGGACATTCAACAGACTTGGACCCGGCTGGCTCTAAAGTCTAGTAGCTCCGAGGGGAACGAATAGTCGTTGGTTACATCTCAACTGAAGAAGTGATGTGTTTACTGTGAGGAACGGCCTGACCTGCCTTCTGTGTCGTCACAGGCTCTGTGCAGAGGTACTTGAAGCAGAGAGAGGAAAAGGTGAAACTGATGAGAGATGACTTCTTGTTTGGTTTTTTGGCTGAGAGACAAAAAAAACAGGCTTTAGAAGAAAGACATAAGCCCTCCTATCATGATGAATAAACACACACACACACGCACACGCACACACATACACACGCACACACACCCCTTACACACACAAACATAAAAATCCTTCCTTGTCTGCAATACATAAAGAAATGCATGAGCTGCGTTTCTAATATTTTTAAGCCTTTAAAGCAGAGAGCTGTGTTTCTTGATTTCTTCTAGTCATAAATTGTAAGCATCTCCCAGTCGGACAAAAGAGCCTGTTGTGGAGGACAAAGATTAAAAAACGTATACAGTGGTATGAAAGGATCACAGATTGTACGTCAAATAAGAGTGATTTTAGCTGTCACAACACAAGTGATCATTAGATATCGTCTCATTTTGAACTGTGAGGAATTTGTGGGCCCTTGACTTTTATATCGAAGTGGAAAAATGGAAAAGCAATATCAATCAGTGTTTTAATAATTCTTATCGATTATCACAGAAAACCCTCCCTTAATAAGCATCCCTGATGTGTCACCAGCTTTATTTTCAAAGCAGAGGTGGTGTCCGAGCTTTGTACACTTCTTCCCATCCTGTGACAGGAGCAGATTTGTTTGAAAAGGAAGGAAAGACTTGAGTGAGTCGAGCTGTCACATACCAGTATTTTCCCCAAGAGAGCAAGAGGAAGAGAAAAACGTGAAAAAAAACCGCAGAGGTAGACGAAGGTGATTTTGAGAAAATGGAGCATGGAAGCCTGTTGCGTGCTGTTCTCCGTCCAAGCCCGTAGAGCGCCTTGTAAACACAGATGGTAGTCCATTCCACACAATCTAACCAGACTTGGCAAACGAGCGCAGAGTTAAAGAAGTAACATTTGCACTAAAACCCCTACGCCCTGCATAGAACCGCCTCTCCCTCTGCAGGAGAGGACCGACACCAGCCTGCCTCACAACATTATGCAAAAGCTGGATCGTTTTTGATTTCCTTCCCTCACACAGTACATGCTATCTACTCGCTGTCCCTGCTCCCTAAATATTCAGATTTTTTTTACAATAGCTGCTCCAATTTACGTTGAGCTCTGTATCTTTTTTATACGCACCATTTGCTGCATTGCTTTACTTGCAGCACTGATGATGGGAATTTTACTTTTTTAACCAAAGCGGTATTTTTCGGATTATACTGTTCACCCGAGATGTATGTACTGTATGTTCTGTTAACATCAACACGGTTTATGATACACGTCCTTGAGTGCAGTAAACATGCCCATCACCTACCATAAAACGGTATTTCACTTCTGCGAGGTCTCCAGGAGGTGGTGCCAGAGCATATCCGCGTTGCAAACTGATTCACTATGGACTTCTTTAGTCGTCAGCGTACAGCAGGGGTGTCAGGCTGGAGCTTAAGAGCACTTTGTGAGAAATATGTATTGACATCAGATGAGGTACACGCTGAGAAAAAGTTCCTGAGTGCCATCACACAGTAGGCCGAGAGACTGAAACATTAACTATGCATTTTCACGTCGTCACCTCTGGCATGGTTATTTGCAATAACACTGAGCTGTGGGAGAGTTACATGTAAGCACCTGCCCTACTGCACCATCCCCAACCAGACTCTATGCATCTTTCCTTTGTGAGCCCTCAACTGTCACAGTCAGCTCTCGGCTCCCTCCTCTCTCATATTCAATGTGAGAGCCGGCTCAAACTAATAACAATAATCTCATCCATCTTCTGCTTTGTGGTTACAGAGTTTGTCCAGGAAATGATGACATGGCTTGAAAGCCATTTAGTGTGTCTGTAACAACTTTACAATAAGTGTAGTCCACCGTTAAGTCACACGCCAGAAGAAAATACAAAAATGTACTTCCTGCTGACGGGCGAAAAAAGATCTAACTGACATTAAATGCAATAAGGAAATAGACAGGAGGTCAATTTGTGTGGTCACAGAATCATTTTATTGTCAATCTGCAGTTTGTTCTTTTTATATTTGGAGGGTAATGTTCATCATAAATGAAAAATGACAAGTGCAAGGAAGAGAGAAATGTAATATGTGTCAGTCTGGAGGATAGAGATCAGGGTGGGAAGTGTAGCTGAGCACAGTCTCATCAAAACCTTTGTTCTTGCAGCATTTGGATTTCAGGGATGATGCAATAGAGTCCATATTTCATCATTTGAAAGTCTGTGAAAGTTTGTGTGAAAATAAGAAGCCAGTTTTGAGGGCGGAGGTGACCCAAGTGAGAGGCGGTGATAAGGGCATTTGCATCACAGTGGAGTTTAGGTCATGCCTACGTATATGTAGTTCCTCCTTTTTCAGGGAAAACTCACAGTAGAACTTCTTGTAATAGAAATTGATAGCATTAACCAACTCATCACTTCTTTCATCCTTGCACTCTTGGCAGCAGCATCAAATTCTGCATGTGGTTTTTTTGGAGGTCTTTAAATAAGCATTGATAACAGATCTTGGACAGTTTTTTGGGGTATCACTGAAAGCTTCATCAAGAGGCATCCCATGCCAGAAACAGCACCATCACTGTTTTCTCGGGCCAAGCACAGGCGTCCCTCGCATGAGGACAGCAGCTCAGACAGCCAAGACTCATCAGCCGTCTGTACTATCAAAGCAACAGCGGTTCTTTTAAGGATTTGGGCTTATTCTCGACTTTACAAGCACCGTCAGTCTAATGTGAAACCAGTAGGGAAGGACTGAATTTAGTAAATGTTCTGTCTTCTGGATTTTAAGAATGGATTTGAACAGGTGAGATTCTCACCACAGCTACATTAAAATTTGACTCTAACCTCAGAGTTTTAGATAAGACATCTTCATGGAAGCCTCACTTACTGAACATCATATGCTCTTCCAATGTACCACTGTACAAAAAAAAGATCTTTTAAAGAGAAATACTGGGAAATGGGATTATTTATTTCTTTTAATTTATTTTGTCATATTTTTGTAAGACCTGAAAAATAGTTAATAAAACTATTTCAAATGCATTTCATGTGTTGTGACAAACTTGTTTCTAAGAAATCATGACAATCATAACATTTTTTCCTCACAAATGTTTATTTCAGTTGCGGGAATCAGAGTCTCCTTAAAGGGTAACTTCACCAGTTTTACACATGAAAGGTGCAATATATACCAATTATCAACAGAATGTAAAGAAAAAACAATTCTGACCTTATGTTAAAGACATCTATTGAAAAGATATCCACTGAAGTTAGCATGCTAACCAGCTAGCCCCAGGCCTGAAAACCAGCAGTCCAAAGCTCCTCTGTTAGCAATGCAAACACCAACAGTTGCCTGGTTGTCTGGCTAGCTGCACGGCTAACTGAGCTAACAAGCTAACAGTAGCTACAGTCAAGAGGCAATTTATTGGATTATGTGTAGCTTCTTCTGTAGCTTTAAAGTTTTTGACTCTAAACTACTTTTTCCACATGTAGTCTGTACTGTATGCAGGAGTGCTCCACAAGACCTGTAAACACACTATAATGGGTAAAATTGGTGAAGTTTCCCTTTAAATCAAGGACTTATAACAATCTATTCAAAGCACCACATGACGAATACCCAGTTTCAATCCAGTTTTATTTCAGCAAAGCTAAAAAGAACATATCTGACCTAACACACATGAGATGGGGCAAGGCTTAGGGTGTTGTAGAACAGTCTATCTGAGCAGAAGCATAACGTGGTTTTACACTTCAGAAACAGACGGTATGTACACTGTAGGTAGGGAGATGACTGATCACACTGTCAACCCACACTGCAGCATCGACTGAAAAACAGGAAGGACAGGAGGCTTCGATGCGACTCTGCTGGGCAGTGATAAGAACATTTAAAAGAAAAAAGATGAAGCTTTATTCAGTGTTGTACAGTATGGGACACCAATACAAACTGAATCTCAGGAACAAGGCAGGATGGCGACTGCACTCTGCTGTGCATGCTTATTGTGCATTCTATGGCTGAAAATATAACTCCTCTTTAAACACACCCCCAGCTCTCAGACAGAAAACATCCAGGGTTGTCACAAAGACAGAGCAAAAGGGACAGCACTGAGCCGGGGGGTTAGAAGAGGGTCCAAACCATGATGACATTTTGTAAGGCCTATAGGCTAATACCTTCCACAGTCACACAAGATAACACCGCAACTCCAACACCCCTTATGTTTTATTACTGCTCCAGGAGTACCCAGCCATCAACATGCAAGGCGTGGCAACATTCACTGGACACAGGGGTTCCTTACTTTCACAAGGGTCATTTTCTATCATATCCATGGGCATGTATTATTTTACAAAAAAGGCAGACACAAAGATACTCCATTGGATAAACGAATTGTGGTACTGGCAATTATTTACACACATCTTAATGTATTCTTTTTCCCTTTTCCAGACATTCCTATACAGAGTTTTCTTCACTATCTGTGCCGTTACTTTGTTGTGCAACAGAAAATCTGATGTTACAATTTACTTCTTATTCTTTTAAATCCTTGAATGGGATTACAGCTAAAACTCAGAGAAAAACGCCATTTTTACTAGAATCCATTAGCCAGAAGGTGGTGCTAGATGTAAAAATATTTCTCAGAAACACCAACACAACATTTATCCTACGAGCACAAGTCCCAGAATAGAATGAAGATATGCATATTCACCATAAACACACATCTAAGGGAGATTCTGGAAGAGTTGCTCCTACTTTGTGCTGTTCTTCACAGTGCAGTCTTGGTTCTGTTGATTCAAACAGTGGGGAGAAATGTCGCAGTGCCCCCATGTGGTTGCAGAGTGGGCAGTGAAACTGAGAGGGTGGGCACTGTGGCTGGCAGGAAGCTCATTGCCATACATAAACAATAATAGTTATAATAAAATTAAAACAGTAACAAAATGTCGTCTTTGCACAAATCAGGACAGTCTCTCCAGGTGACTGAAGGCTACACAAGTAATGTACCAGTTATGAGACTGTTTTTAAGGGTAGTGTCTGACTTCATCTGTCAAGTCCATCTCTGATCTTGAATCTAATCTGACACTTTTTCGACCATTCACTCACCTCACACATACGGTACAGCACAATACACACTCACAGCTCAGCATGCATACAAACATTTACACGTCTACTGACTCACACAGGGAATAGCCAACATAAATAAAAAGAAACACCAGTATAAAGTTCTCTCCTGACAACAACTCTGTTCAGTCAGTGACAAAGAGTCACGTTGAGATCTTTTCTGGTGACATCATTTTCACGCTCTTCTTTACACCACATTATAAATGGCTGCTTCTCTATGGTAAGTTCTCAATTTCATGCCATTAAAGTCATCTTGCTCTGCCACAGCGCAGAATGACCATGAGCCTTTGTTCAGTCAGGATTATTCTCTGGTGTGTTTGTTGTTCGTTTACACTGGCTATACCCAGTATACACAAACACTCACACACTCTTTCACGCACAAATAAACACACACTCTTATGAGTCCTCATTCATCTCTTGGCTGTCTGTCCTGGCAATCTTCCTCGGGGGTGCTGGGCTGTCACCCTCACCTTGTTCCTGTTCCCTTTTCTTTGCTGCGTTCTGTGTGACACAAAGGATTATACAGCAGTCAGTAAAACCACACAGTTTTACAATCCGGCTGCCAGAGACTCAGAAAATTACCGTCAATGAATGAATTCAGGTTTAGGAATTTAACCTGAAAGACCTGGACATGCTCACCTTTTTGTCCCACTGCTGATGGAGGTAACGCAGGAGGATGTTGGTTTTCTCTGTTACAATAACTGTGGGGTAAACACAGTCAGCATATTACTGACAGCAAAATGGTGTCATTTTATTCTTGGTTGACAAGCATTCAGTGAAAACACGTCAATGATAAACTACGACAACAATAATTTCTTACACTTGTGTATAATTTATATACATTTTTAAGTGAAAGACTTTTTTCTCCCCTCAGTTTTGACCTTGAGCTCTACAGTGTAGGTTTGGTACGTACTCTGTTCAGAGGGGTATTCACGTGTTGGGAGGTAGACAGAGGGCCTCCGATTCTGTAAGACAGGACAGAAAGAGGTCAGAAATTACAGATAAGCATTCTTATTATACATTGTTGCATATCATTAACATAAAATGGCAACAGACAACTGGATCTTATCAGTTTTCCTCAGTCACAAATAACAGCACAGGACAAAAACTGGATTCATTCAATCATTTAGTCTAGAATAGAAATGTATCGCCAGTTAACCTTCCTTTTCCCAGGTGACCATATGCCTGGTGGCAGACAATACTGTATAGTGATCGGGAAGTTTATAGGGAATCAATGTAAAGGCAGATGGTTTCATTATTCTATAACCATTACATTGTGCATTCAACATTTACTTCATAATGATACGTTGAAGCAGAAGTTTTGTTTCTATACGACTTGTTTTGTGTATGAGCAAATATTTTAGACAACTGATACATTGCAGATAA
Organism: Pagrus pagrus; assembly: GCF_965226575.1. Taxonomy (NCBI): domain Eukaryota; kingdom Metazoa; phylum Chordata; class Actinopteri; order Spariformes; family Sparidae; genus Pagrus; species Pagrus pagrus. The sequence continues at coordinate 23,315,369 of NC_140190.1, forward strand.
ATCTTTATTAGGCATTATAATGAGGTGATAAATATCATCATAGAGGACTTACAGATGCTTTACAAACAGAGTCTGCATGAAACCTGCTGAAGTTGCTCTTATTGTAGACAGGAAGTCCTTTCAAGAAATCAGCCTGTGGGAAGAGAGTGAGGTGATGATTATAAGCCATAGAAAGCTCGGGTTAAGTGCATGTATTTCCTTTCATCCTGCATTTCATCTGACCCCAACACAGCAAGCCCCAAGATATCTTTCCATCTATTTTAAGCAAGCAGACTTATTCACCTGTGGCATTTCATAGCTCCTAATTACCAACTGGTAACAGTGTACGTGTGAAGGGTTATCAAGTACAGGTGTTAGACAGGTGGATGGCGGCGAAAAGCACCGATGAGGAGTCTCTGCAAAGGATACCAGTCACTGAGTCAGTGCTGGGCGTTCCCTCATCTCAACAACCCATGCACGCTAACGGGCCTGCTGCTCTCTCTGTAACCTCCCACCTGCAGGCGATGATATCAGATAGTGTACAGCAGAGTGTACAGCAAGTGGTTTCAAATGAGCAAGTCAGAGCTGAGCAGCTCAGAGCACTAAACGATGCCGGCTTGGCCTCGGTGAATGAATGCCAACAAGAGAAGCAGGTGTGGCTAGCAGCTATCTGTTACCCACAGTTAGCTAGCTCGGTATTACCATATGCCCTCTGACAACTGTAAAGCAGCTACCGTTACAAGTCCAGGTCATGTGGGATAATTACCTTCTCCATGATAATGCTAGGAATTTCCAACGTCGCCACGCCGACTTGTGGACTGAGCTTGCCGTCTGTTGTGCTGCTAGTGATGGCAGGCAGTGTGAGTATGTTACGACTAGCCGCGCTAGCTTGGTGGCTACTTATCCGAGACAGCGGTCTTTTTCGTGTCTTCTTGGCACGGAAAACAACGACCTTCACACACAAGTCGTTGTTTTCATCCTAGATCCAAGTGTCCATGAAAAAACGATACTACATTAAGAAAAAACAATCCAATTTGTCATTGCACGAGTTAGCAAGGCTAGTTACACAGGAATTCTTCAGCTAGCATGATGGCTCGATGGTAGCGACGCTCCTTTGGCCACGCCCCCCAACAGCGCCCATTGGCCGAGCCGCACTCCCACGTGTTAGAAGCTTGGTCTGACAGCCAATCAGTAGACATAACATGTCTTAACCCCTCCCTAAAACATTGGCTCTGCACTGTGGCTCTCCCACATGATGAGCCTGATTATAAGAAACATCCCCATCTACTGACACAACAGGCAGAGAAGCATTCAGTGCTAATGCTTCCTGTATGAACTGATATTTAACTGTACACTCATCAGAAAGTTAACAGGGCTTTTTCTAGTCTAAGTTTGTTTGTCAGCTATAAAATAACCTATGATGGATGAAATGTAATTTATCTCAGGAGTATATCAAACTAGGATATACAAATATTAGATTATATTATTCTGTTCTGTCAAAACTGGAGTTGAATCCAATTTTTGGTATCTTTAAGTAAGTAATGACATCTCCTGTATTTTAATTGATCTTAAAGGTCATCTGGTGAGTTGGCCACATTAAGACATGTTTCATCTTAAAATGAGTGTGGGACATCTTGTGAGGGAGCATGACAGTCAAAAACTAAACTTTATTTATATAGCACATTTAAAAGCAGAGTTTACAAAGCGCTTTGACAAACAAGCAAAAGCAGGAAACTCAGGAAGACAATATTACAGAATAAACACTCAACAGTCGAGCCAAACACAAGGAAGCCGAGTCTACAGTGAGTTAAAATAAGAAGGTAGGCCAAATGTAAAACCCAAATAGACAATATGAGTCATTCCAAGTAAAAAGGAATAAAAGCCATAAAACAGGCAAAATCACAGAAAAGGAAAGAGAGAGGAAAAGTAGAGATAAATAAATGAATAAATCAAGAAAGGACGATAAGAAGATGACATCACATCAGAGGAATTAAGAACAGATAAAAAGATTAAGAGCAGTAAAAAGAATAAAGGATAATAAAAACATTAAAGATAAACAAATAAAAGCGGTAAAGGACAGTAAGAAAACAGACATCACACGAGAGGCACTAAAAACAGATAAATAGACTAAGAGCAGTAAAAGGAATAAAAAGATAGAAAGGTGAAAAATCAGTTTAAAAGGGTGACTTCACATAAAAGCAAGGCTATAAAAGTGAGTTTAAGGATATTTGCTCTTCACAGCTATCCCATTCTATAACACAATATATATATAATATAGTATAGAATATAATATTACTTACATCAATATATCCTGTTTTATGACCATCACAACAAATAAACTTTGAATTAACTTAAATTCCTACTGGTTCATTTGGTGTGTTTACTGGGTCTTGGTTTCTGTGGTCCTGTCTCACCTCACTGGCACCTGCCTCCTGGACTCCTAGCAACAACAGCCATGGCAACCGCCACAGCAACAGCTCCTTATGATGCTGGAGAATGGAGATGCTCATAAGATGGAAGGAATATTCTTTGGTAGTGTGGAAAATGTTTACATGGTAACTTGAGGAGGTTTGTGTAAAAACAGATACGACAATATTACAAATATAAACATTTTAAGTAATGGCAATTTACAAAATGCTTCAAACTTACTAAATGAACAGTCAAAGGAACAATTCCAGTCATTAAGGACACATGATGCAACTTGACCTCCTCAGGTTGGTTGTGGCCCTGATGGAGGCCAGATCATCCAGATCTCTGAGTGTCACATCCCACAAACTCGAGCCACATGTCAGCTAATCAGACACACATCTACACCATCTGCAGACCTGAAGGGGTGGCTAAAAATGCCCTGCCACGTTTCAGGCTGGGACAGATGGGCTTATGTTCAACAAAAAGTCATGCATCTGGAAAAATGTCTGGAAATTAAACAACTGATTGATTTCTCTTCAATGCTGTACTCATGTGCCACAATAATGTCATGTTTGTGAGTTAAAATATCTTTATCAGGGAGCTTTCCCAAGCAATTATTGATATGTGTGACAGGGGGTGCAGTCTTTGCACTACAGCAGGCAGCAGACTTGAACACCAACATATTATAAATCAAAGCAGCCACACCAACTACAGTCAGCAGCGGCAAGGAGATGAACAGGGAGACAAAATTGCTTGATTTTGTAAGTTGTTGAGTTAGAAGAAACTTTATAAACCATGGGAAACGCTGTCAATGACACATATTTTGGTCATTTGGGCCTGCTTGTAAACTCGGCATACCTTATAGCTGAGTTTTAGGGGTTGCTGAGGGGCTCCTGCATCCATGTATGTGACTGTTTGGGATTGAATAAGCACAGTAGCCTACAGTATATACACCACTCAAAATGAGTCAGGGATATTGGGATATGGGTGTATATGTGCATGTACATGGATACGCAGTAAAAGTCAAATGAAATGTGTCGCATTATATTTGGGACCAAAAATAATCACAGAACACAAAATAAAAATTCAGATGTGTCACAGAATAAACAGTCAAGTGAAACACTAAAATATCCCTAACTGATTCTGAGTAGTGTATTTCTCTAGCTCTGCCCCTGATTTACACACTTTGCATTGTGAGAAATAATTAACAGTTGGTATGACTGTCTGGAACCTGCAACATGTGGATGACTTTTTGAGGATTTTGTCATCATTTGAATAGGCACTAGTGAATAAAAGACAAAAGCTGCTTTCCCATTGTTGCCTTTCAAATAAATAAATAAAAAAATAAAAATAATAAAAAAATAAATCTATAAATTCTAAATTCAATTGTGCTACGTTTAGCATCTTCTGTTGTGCTGTGGGCCTGCTCAGAAGTTGTTTTTGTCCATCAGAACATCCACTGGTTGTCTGGCGTCACACAGCAGCAGGGGGCAGCTCACCACATCCACAAACTGAACCAGGACGTCGCTGAGTTTCACTCGCTGCTACAGCTGATGGATTAAAAACCGGCCTGACATGCAGCTGAGCTCCGGCGCGTCTCCAAGCGCCGTCACCGATATTCCAACATGGAACTGGAGAGCAGGAAGACGCACGTATGTGTATTTACCTGTGAAGCACAGGAAGATATGCTGTCAGTGCTGAAACTGTACTACTGTCCGCCATGTGGAGGCTGCCTACCGGACAACAGAATCCAGATAAATTAGATTATTGGATTGACTGCACCAGATTATAGCTCTCCTACCTCCTCGATACTTCATAAGAAAACCACATCAATCTGATCATATTACACGAAGAAAGGAAAAAAAAGGTAAGCACTTTTCTTTCTTGGCGCCTATTTCTGTTTTGACTTTGTTATTTATAGTGTTATGTCATTGTTTATAATTCAGATTGTTGGACACAGGCAAGAACTAGGTCGAAGCCAAGTTGCGTGTCTGCTGACAAAGACAAACGGGTTAATACATGTGATAAAATTATGAAATTATAATTTATTTAGCAAATAGAGTAGACTACAGAGGGTGAAATATTCTGGAACCTGCCTCATTTGCTGTATCAGACTGGAGTCAGTGGCCTTTCAACAGACAATAGACAGTAAGCTTCACAAACAAACAGGTAAAATAAGCTTCATTTTAATAACACCAGCAGCAAAGCTCCTTTAGTGTGCAGTAAAGCCCTGAGATTGTTTCCTGTTTGAACATTTTATTTTCTTACTGTTCAAACTGCTCAAATAAGCTTGAAGTTTTTGCTGAATGTCCATAATCATACAATTTGAAAAGCTTTTGAATAAATTCCACTTTGCAGAGAACTATCTCTCTAAAAGTCCAGTGTTTCTTAGCCAACTTGTGGTTGGATGCCCTTTCAAAGGTTATAGAGTTTTAGTCGTGTTTACCTGCAGGCGGTGATAGTATGTTTGTCTGGAGGTGTGTAATCCACAGTAATCTAATGCAGTGCTTTCAATGTTACCGTGAAGGCTCCAAAAGACAGATAAATAGCATTATTGGTTAAATTATGATACAAAACAGCAAGCAAGTGCAAGGATCAGGATCCATTGTTCGTTGACACACAGTTTGACAGGCCAGGATCCATCAACAGTGCATCTCCTGTAGTTGTTTTGAATCCCCATGACAGTATCAGCTCTTTTCTTGGCATCTGTCCTCACTGTGCTTGTGTGTGACCTGTGTGAATCATTATATAACAGCCTCCTGTAGCCACAACAGAAGCCACTTACAGCAGTGTCTGCATGAGGCGTCAAACCCACTGCAGTGCTTCATTATACAGAATGATGTCGAACAGAAGACATCAAGCAAAGGGAGGCCGACCTGTATGATGATGAATCACAGCACAAGGATTATACTGAAGAGAGCAGTGCTTTCTCTACACATGACATAATGCTTTTTTAAATCTGAGCAAGCAGTTAGGTGACCATACAGTGTCATATATATTTATAATGTTTATATATTTCCAATGCAGTGATATATGATTGATACTTGGTATTGGCTGATGCACAAAGTTCAAGCATATGAGCTGGTATATGGCAAGAAAAACTGGCATCAGAACAACTCCAGTAGCTGTGGCATAAAAAATGTAATTGCAGCCACTGCCTTTCCCTCATCACTGTCATGAGTTACCCTTTAACAAAGCTGTTAAAGTCTTATGTCGCCATTTTTATGCATTAAAGTGTGTTTACAGGTCTTGGCGAGTACTACTGCATATAAATAGTATAAAGCCTTTTGTGGCTCCAGAGGAAGCTGCATGCTATCTGATAAATTACCTCCAGTGATGTCACTCATGTCAGGTTACACAGAACTGGGACCAAAATGCAAGACACACAAACTGGCAGGTGAGGAACAAAAAGCGAGCTTTAGAATAAATCTTAAGTCCAGATCCAAGAAAATACCAAATACAAAACACAAAGGCGAACCACCAAAGCTAAACAAAGTGCAAATACCAACCAAAAGCAAAGTGTCAAATCAAAAGGCAATTGTACAAACCAGGACTGACATGGGGAATAAAAACCAGAGAGACACGACGGGGAGATGAAACCAGGAGACACAGGAACAAAGCGGAACAGGACGGAAAACTGAACAGACAAACTAACAAAGAAAGGGGGCACACAGACTATATACACAAGGGCTGATAAACTAATAGGACACAGGTGAATACAGAGAAAGGGCGGAAAATCACACAAATGGAGGAAATAAAAAGCAAAACATGACACATGAGGGCAGAACTTCAAAATAAAACAGGATATAACAAAACCACAAACTCAAACTGTGACAACTCAGTGGCTCAGTGGCATTGTGGGTAATGTAGGTGCCAGGTTTTGAAAAGCAGTCCACTGGTCTACATTGTTGGACTCATTATGGACAGTTTTTTTAAAAAAAGGATCAAAATCGACAAGAGATATCACCTTTATTTATTCCACGCAATCTTCTTCCTTTTCCAAACCTGGCACCTACATTACCCACAATGCAACTGAGCCACTGAGTGACATCACTGGAGGCACTTTATCACATTATATGCAACTTCCTCTGGAGCCACAAAAGGCTTACTTTTTCCACATATGCAGTAGTAATCCCCAACACCTGCAATCAAACTTTGATGAGTAAAATTGGTGGAGTTACCCTTTAACACCTAACTGCTCCAGTGGCCAGCAGACGAAACAGTGGCGGTACTGGGCAGGTACTCCCAGTGGTGAGTCTGCAAAGTTGTGACAAGTGTCATTCCTGAGGTTTCTTCCATCGTTCCTGTGTGAAAGTTTTTTTTTTTAGTTTTTGAGTTTTTGAGCTTTTGCTCATCTGACACAAGGATCTAAGGATCGAGAGTTTTGTGTGCTGTACAGATTGTAAAGCCACGAGAGGCAAATTTGTGATTTGTGATATTAGGCATTATAAATAGAACTGACTTGACTTGTAAAGACCTCAGGCAGCGTTCTCCTGTCTATGGAGTATCTTAATGCTGCACCAAATAAGGCCTAATCACAACCATCACAGACATGTTTGAAGAAGGGCTGTGTTTTCCACTAAACTGAATGAAGTATGATGAATCTGCAGCATGATGTAACATTCACTTGTATGAAGCACAGTGCAGGCTAAACAGCTTCACTTTAGAGACGGATTGGACGGACTTTATTTCCATGTTGAAGAGTCTTTTGCTCAGTTATTTGCTCATCATTGATGTTTTCCCTCTAAACTTCTTATTATGATACTAGTTTTTCCTTATGCAAAAACAAACAGCGTCTGTGCTCTACACATTGAATTATGTATATAGACTGGATAAGAAAGATAAGGGAAGTAGGGATTTCATCTTATCTGTTTACGTGGACACTTAATTAAGTGATTTGATAAGATCAGGATATAACTTTTATGACATGCACAATGTGGTTCTGCTGGAAGCATCTAATCTGCCAGAAATATGTCAAGAAGAAGAATAGAAGAAGATAAGAAGCTTTCATTCATTCATTCATTCATTCATTCATCAGCTCTGCCTGCCAATCCAGTTTTCAAAATGGGCCGACGATATTTGTGTTTCTGGTTCAGTGGATTCTGGGTTTGTTCATGTTTTCAAAAACTTGTTTGAATAACTTTTATTGAAGCACTCAACGATCCTTAAATGTTAACATCTCCAATGAACTTGTTATGTTGTGTGTTCTGAAGTCCTCACCGAGGAAAAAATAAATGAAAAAAGAAAAAAATGGGTCTAGTCTAGTCTAGTAGACTAGACAGTAGTCAATATGGAGTGTGGACTGGTAGCTGGAGAGGTGCTGGTTCACCTCCTGAGCACTGCCGAGGTGCCCTTTGAGCACAGCACTGAATGCCTAACTGCTCCAAGCACATGGACAGCTCCCTCACTCTGACATGTGTACGGGCCCTGTTTATGCGCGTGTGTGTATTTCAGGCCTGTGTATGTAAAAGAAAAAACAACAGAGTGGAAAACTGAATTTCTTTGTCCTTCCAGGACGCAGCGTCACCTAATGTAACCCCCATGTAAGGCAAACGAGCACCAATCAAAGATAAACAATCAGATGAAGCGTTAACATGGTTATTTTGCACTTATATTTTCTTCTTGAACTGATTATCAAAGGTTTACACCACCCCCCTCAATCTGACTTGACCAGTCTGTTTTGATTGAGGTATTATTCTGATTATTTGTGTAATATTATGTCCATGTAAACGCAGCTAATATTTGGTTATCACAAACCAAATAGGAATGGATGGGAGTGCTTACGTCTGCCAAGTAGAAAAGGTTTACTGTATGTATTGGTTTAGTCTATGGTAGTAAAAGATACATTTAGAGGTGAATGTGACCCTCAGTGACATCAGCATGGCCTGCCCTGCCTCCTCCCGTCGGTTCACACACACAGCACTGTACAACACTGCTGTTTGGATAAAAGATGTGCAAGTATAAGCAGAAAAAGGGCACGGGAATAGCCAGCAAAGCAGGAATGCCCTATTACATTGTTTCCATAATCCCCAGATGAAAAGCAGTAGCTGGTGGGTTGAGAGTGGAGAAAAAGATGCAACAAATCACACAGAGGGGAAGATTGTTGCCACACACTGGTGCCACACTGTTCTCATCTGCTGAGGAGATAGACAGATTGTGCTGTGTGGACTTAGACAGAGAGACAGAGAGTATAATCCCCTCTAGCAGGGAGGGGAGCAGCAGGAAACTAGGATAATGTCACCAGCAGAGAGACTTGCAGACCCTGCTTGGTGGCTATAAGTTGCCATGGTTGATAATCAGCTGACAACCTGACACATACTGTACCTGTAGTGTGTATTAGTCTCATTCATTCTTCTGATATTAACTTCTCTGATGGTAACTTGTTCACACTATTAATCTAATTTAGATGAATCTAACTAATAATCTAACTCTCCCTTGTTCATAAATATGATTCATACATACTGAGCCATTCTTCAAAAAAAATAACATCAATTCATTACTGTTTGTTGTTTGTTGGTTTTGACAGTATGGCAGCGTGTCCCGGTGCAGAATGGTCACATGGTGGACAGCTTTAACCCAGGGAGCTATTACTGTCCCTGTCTATTAATACCAGCACAGTCTGCGCTGCTGAGGGAGGATGCTGCTCAGTTACGTCTGACAGAAAGTCTCAAGGGTTTCAGTTGTAATTAGATGCCAGATTGTAAAGGCTCTTCTGACTTGTTTACCTCTTTGAACGGCTCCCAGATGCTCATTTGATGTTGAGATTTCAAGTTGTTCTGCAGATCAATAAGAATAATTACATGTTGTTATAGTTTGTTTTTTGTAATGATGCATGATGTAATACAGCAATAGAGCGATAATGGAGTGATTGGGGGGCAGATGCTCACACTGATATTTAGGAGGACATTTGATAATAATGTGAGAGATATTCTATTTTTAAATAAGTGCATACAGTACACATGATTGTGCATCTTTTAGGTCTTAGATTAAAAATCTCCCCAGTTGTGTGATCAAAGACTTACAACGAAGATATGCACAAATATGAACTTTAAAAGTGTCATAGCCAGATTCCATCATCATCTGTGTATTTCACAAATTATGCTATACAGTATATTGCTGATGTGTTTTTTAATATCCACCGTTCTCTATTTTTTTTATGGTATATGTGGTTTGTGTTTGTTTTTTAATATAATACATTCTAACATCAGTAGTATTAAATAAAAACATTTTTATATTTTTATGTGTGACAGCAGTGGCTCATAAATCAGTTAGTGGAGCGCCACTAGACAATAAATAGACTTCATCACTGGAGGATGTTGATGGGATGAAGGTGTTGATGATTCAAAGAGATTTAAAGTTAATAATAAATAGAAAAATAACTTGGATCAAACTGTGAAAATAGGCAGTGCTGAGCAAATATGAGTCAAGATCCCTTAATAGCCTGTTTTCTCACTTGAAATGTTTTCAGAACTACATTTTAGTGAAGCCTTTAAAAACAAAAGGGTTTTATGGTTTTGTGTTTAACTTTAAATTGGAATCAGCAAACTCAGATGAAACTCCACTTCTCGCTCCACACGTTTTTTAGAAACATATTTTTGTGTACTGTTTGGCTGTAATATGAGAAAGTTTCTGACCAGGCTGCCATGTTAACACAACAGATGCAGGGAGGACAGACTCACATGCACACTTGAAAACAAAGACCAGATAAGCTCAGATCTCAGCATATTCAGAGGGTGTGTGCCTTCATTCTCTGCCTTGGATGCCATTTCTTTAGTAAATCACTGTTTGCTTCTATATTCATGTTCAAAATCTCATATAATTAACTTTTATGTTAAGTAGAACTTGCTTGTAAACACGGTTGCTTTACTAATCTCTGTGCCTTTGGTTTTCTGTGACCTTGTTTCACTCACATTTGGATTTATGTATGTTTTGTAGTGCAGACTGGCAGCCATGCTGACCAGCTTTATGGAGGGTCTTCTCTGCTGCCTGAGCTCAAAGTCAGCCAACGTTGTGGTTCCTGTAGAAACCTCAGAACCAGCTGATGGCTACGAGTTTGTGGAGGTGAAACCAGGCCGCGTCCTGCGGGTTCGACATATCATCCCTGACCGGCCGGTGTTGGAGGAGCCCACCGGGCAGGGTGGGAGTGTCAGCTGCAAACGAAAGATCACAGTATATCGTAACGGGCAGCTATTCATTGAGAACTTGGGAGACAGGGCGAGTGCAGAGCTGAAAAACTGCCAAAATGGAGATACAGAACCCAACAGCACTGTTGAGGTTGAACTGACAGACTGTGGTAACTCCTTACCGCCCGTCAACATCCCAGAGTCCAGGCGTGAGTCCGTCACGGCTGGAAAAGACGAGGCAGCTGAAGCAGGAGCAGGAGGAGAGGCACCGGCTGCTGGACAGACTGACCAGTCGCAGCAGCCCAGGAAGCGCAGGCGGAGACCCAAGCGCACTGTGGTGATCGACTGTGAGAGGAAGATAACAGCCTGTAAAGGGACTCATCAAGACGTGGCTCTGTTCTTCATTCATGGAGTGGGAGGCTCATTGGACATCTGGGGTACCCAGTTGGATTTCTTCTCCAGGCTGGGCTATGAGGTGATTGCCGTGGACCTGGCAGGTCATGGAGCCAGCTCAGCACCACAAATAGCTGCTGCATACACTTTCTACGCTCTGGCTGAGGATATGAGACTCATCTTCAAGAGATATGCACGCAAGAGGAATATTCTCATAGGACATTCTTACGGGTAAATTTATGAACACAGCACTCAGATGAATTGAAGTATGAAGTCCAGCTTTTAGAGTTTATATGATTTTATATATAATTTCTCAAAGTCAAACTATGTAAGGTTTAAAAGAAGACATTACACAGCCCCCCTCTTACAAATGAAAAGTTAAATTCATAAGCATTAAAATGCTTTGCCATTACAGCTGTACTTGATCTGGGACGACAGTATGTTCTGATGGCTAACGTTAGTTTGAGCTGGCAAACTTAAGATACTGTAGATATTAATGTGGAACTGATACGCTACATTTTAGCATTTTTACCATCGTATTGCAGGTGCCACTTGTAACCACACTGATTTATTTAGTAAAAGTTACATTGTGTTGCTTAAGTTTTTGGACAGTTGGTCTGACAAAACAAGGAATTTGTAGAAAATTAGGTTCATGGAGATAGTGATGGATATTTTTAATTTTGATGTTATATTTGCGTGGAGAATTGTATGATTAATGTGATAAGTAACTGACAGATGTGCTACTTACTGTACTGAAATACTTACTCATTTCTGTAGCAGCTGTTCAGTATTATGGTGTGCTGTAGTGGTGCTTCGATTTGTTCTGAAGAATAAGTGTACGCCCTCTGCTCTCATTGCCTAGTGTGTCGTTCTGTACCTTCCTGGCCCACGAGTTTCCGGAACAGATCCATAAGATGGTGATGATCAACGGAGGTGGTCCCACCGCTCTGGAGCCGAGTCTCTGCTCCATCTTCAACCTGCCCACCTGTGTGCTTCACTGCCTCTCCCCGCTGCTGGCGTGGAGCTTCCTCAAGTAAGGCAGAGAGCAACACCACAGTAACAGAGACAAAAGTGATCTGAATATGAAAATAAATAATTGCATCTGGTGCACAAAAGTGAACAAACACAATGAGGACACATTAAACATGCCAGAAGACAGTGACAATCTGATCCTAACCTCCATAACTTTAATCAAATAAACAAGAACTGAGATACTCGAATATTTATTTTGCTTGCTATGTTCTTATGTGATATTTATGCTAATTCTGCCTTCATGTGGCACTGCGTGTGTTCAGTCCACCCACAGTTTAATGTCAGCAGAATCCTATTGTTTTTAAGCCATTGGTAATTCAGGTAAATCTGCCCCGCTCTGCTCCCTACAGGGCTGGCTTTGCACGGCAGGGTGCCAAGGAGAAGCAGCTACTGAAAGACAACAATGCCTTCAACGTGTCGTCCTTTGTGCTGCGCGCCATGATGAGTGGGCAGTACTGGCCTGAGGGGGACGAGGTCTACCACGCTGAACTCACAGTGCCCATCCTGCTGGTTCATGGCATGCACGACAAGTTTGTTCCGATTGAAGAGGACCAGCGCATGGCAGAGGTGAGAGGAGGCCAGGATTCAAACTCGGAAACTGCCCCTACCAAACACACTTGTGTCACAGCGTGTTTATAGTTTTTGTACCATAATCAAGCTAACGGAAAAAGGCTCTAATTTGTATTTTCATATTAAAAATGAATTACATAACTACCCTAGGAAATGATCACCTTACGCTGCAGTTCACCTCAGCTCGATGGAGCAGTTAAGCATCTGTCAGATCAGTTTTTTGTTTAGATTTTGTTTTGGATCACTCCCATGGCTTGGATCAATGTTGAATCCAGGTGTAGCAGGCTGCTGTTTTCACCAAACAAGCTGTGATCAGGACAGCAGGCAGACAGAATTACTGACTACCTGGTGAACATAGTGGAGCCTTTAGCTGATAAAGAACCAGATGTTACCTTTAGGAGTTGGTGGAGACCAAAACTGAGCTAAAAGGAGAGCGACTGGACCCTAGGTGGCCAGAAAAATGAATCCAAATGAATGTTAATGTTCCTCCATGTCAGAAGGATTATGGAAATAGGCAAATGTTTGCACACAAGTTCACCATTTATCAATGTTGTGTTTACAGCTTGTAGCTGCAGCCATCAAGTAGCCAAAATTATTGCAGGATTAAGCTTTGCATTAGTCATCAATGGTCAACAGAGGAAGCTGCATGTAATCTGATAAATTACCTCCAGTGATGTCGCTCAGACCAAAGTTGCATTATGGGTAATGTAGGCACCAGGATTTGAAAAGGAAGAAGAAAAAGACGATATCTCTGGTTCTGCTGTGTTGATTTGTTTTTAATCTGTCCATGAGTCTGACAGTGTTATAGGAGGACAATGTTAGACCAGTGGACTACTTTTCAAATCCTCCTGCCCACATTACCCACAATGCAACTTAGCCACAGAGTGACATCACTGGAGGCAATTAATCAGATTACATGCAGCTTCCTCTGGAGCCACAAAAGGCTGGTAAGAAGGATTCTACAAGTGAACACATTTTTATGTGTAAAATTGGTGGAGTTACCCTTTAAGGGGTTTAAACAGTACCTGAGCTTTAGGGACTGTTGTGTAGAAATTATATCATTCCCTTCAGGGAACTCAACTGTGTAACATCACTGAGAAACATGTGTGCCATAATTCAGAGGTCTGAAACCAGGCAGAGAATATTCATTGGTGCTGTTTTGGTGATGATTCCAAAATCTTGCTTTTAACTCTCTGTAGATCCTCCTCATGGGCTTCCTGAAGGTCCTGCAGGACGGTAGTCATATGATCATGATGGAGTGTCCTGAGGCTGTCAACACACTCCTGCATGAGTTCTTCCTCTGGGAGCCGGCCGCACCGCCGCCGCCAAAGAAAGAGAGCAAAACACGTCCAGAGACTGCCAAGGCCCAATCTGACAGCACCAAGGCTACATCTGAGCCCTCCAAGGTCCGACCTGCGACTGCTAGGCAAACCTCATCAAACGGTGGCACAGGGGAGTAGGCAAACAGCAAGGACAAGCAATGACTGAAGATTAAAGCTGCTGCTTCCAGTGGTTGTCACAGTACGTCATGGATGACCTCACACTTTGTGGGTCTTGATAATCTGAGCTGGTTTCAGCTGTTGACCCTGATGCTGAGCCAAAAGAGCCAGTCTATGTGAAATGGTCCAGTTACAGGTTGGACAAGAGAAAATGTGATGTGATACAGGGGATTCATGAATGATTCCAGGTCCGTCAGCTGCTGAGCTGAAGGACAGAGGAGCTCCAGTACTGGATGATGCTTAAAGCTCCCTGTCCTCATCATAGAGCTGGGGAAGATACAGCTGTGCCTTTAAGCGGAGGGTGATGACGATGCCAGGGTAGAAGGAGCAAAGACGGTAAGGACAAAGGGGAAAATTAACCATTCTTGAGCAGAAAAGTGACAACTTTTGACTTTTGCAAACAAATCTATAAGTGTCACCTGCTGTATTGTAAGCTGCATTAAAGAGAGGATAACACTTGATTGACTGGTCGGACTTTTGCCATTCCCAGCATGTGGAGAAGAAAAGCAAAATAAATGGTTTGCATGAAACATGCTCCTGGTTGTGTTACGCTGCCCTACTTAAAACAACAGCAGACAGCTACATGGTACATTTTCCAAAGGTATGAGGTAGGTATTGATGTATCTGTGAAGATATCAGGAGATGTTTGTAGCTGGATTTTTTTTTTACACACTATGATAAATTTCAAATCTCACCTCTTGTAGAGGTGAGGTGAGAAGGCATTTCTTGATTTTAAATGTACATTTGGCCATTTTCTTTGTTCTTCGGCGCCTCTAAGAGGTGATCCACATTATTATCAATGCATTAGAGGTTTGGAAGCTTAGAAGTAGCCTCAGCTAATACTCACCCTAGTTATGCTGCTTCTGGTATTTCAGAAAAATGTGGTTTATGAGTGAGTGAGTTGTGACTTGTGATGCTGAACAAGCGAAGAAGGATCAAGCGCTGATCAAAGCAGAAGTGAAAGTTAGTTTGCTGCTTCTTAAAATTCAGGGAAATGTGTGTTCAGTCAAGTGTGTCTGCTTAATCTAGCAATAGCTGAGGCTCAGCAATGAATCATAACCTTGTGTGGTCAGAACGGGCCAAAGATTTTGCACAAATCTCATGTACATAATGAGATGTTAAATCAATACTGTAGAGCTGCAACTAACAATTATTTTTAATTGTTGATTGATCTGTTGATTATTTTCTCAGTGAATCGATTGTGTTTGGGATATAAAATGTCAGAAAACGGTAAAAAAGGCGATCGGGATTTCCAAAACCTCAAGATGACGTCCTCAAATGTCTTGTTTTGTCCACAACCCAAAGATAATCAGTTTACTGTCATAGAGTAGTAAATAAAAAAACTGAAATATTTGCATTTAAAGGTGCACTTTGTAGTTTTGGAAATTACATTTTAATCAGAAGAGAAAGATCTATATGGGCTGATTTTTTTAATGCCTAAACAAACTAAATAACCAAACTCTTTGTTTTTATGACTGAATAAACAAACTGACCTTAAAGGACAACACAGTTTCATACTGTTTTACTTTGTTTTAAATATGGCGGACCCTGCCACCTTTCTAGCTTCAAACAGTGTTCTGGACCTTATTTTCCAATGAGAACAGCTTGTTTATTCAGTTATAGAAGAAACACATATTTCTATTAAAATTCTGAGTTTTAATCTCTTCTCCAAAAGTGCCCCTTTAAGAAGCTGGAATTGTAGAATTTTGTCCGATTACTTGTTTTTTAAATTAGTTGACAGATTAATTGATTAATCGATCAATCATGCAGCTCTACAATAGTAAGAAGGCTTGTATTGAGATGTAAACATGGTGTTTACTGCACTAAATGTTTGATGTCATATGAAAAGATTAACTTTTGCAATGTAGCCATTTACTGCAGCATCTTTAGAAAGTGAAATTGATATTGGAAAGCACTTGTTCGAATGGTTCCTCTATATCCTGCAACAAAAGCAACATGTGTGCAGCTGCTGAATATTTCATAAATCTTTTATAAACCCATCTTTAATTTTAAAGCCCATCTGTGCTAGAATTAATTTGTTGTTCAATAAATATTTGGCAATTTTTTCTCACCAAAACTATGCTATTCTGCAATACTGCTGTTTTTTTTTTTACATGGAGAAGTAAAGTAAAGCTCTGTTATGTTATATATATGTTACGTATGTTAGTACAAAAGCTGTTTTTTGACTCGTCTCCAAGTATTGTTGAGTCTGATGAATGCACATAAAAGCCAGCAGTTAACTCAATTAACTCTTAATCTGTGCTGTAGCTCCACACACCAGACAGTCAGTATGAGGAAGCTGTTCAATCCTTTGTGGCTCATTTTTCTACAATAATGTCCGTATGTCATTACATACATTGGCCGACATGCTCTCAGTGCTGCAGTAGTTCAGTATGTATAACCTTCACAAATCTTCTCTGAGCCTCCAACACAGAAGGATCAGAAGTTTGATTTGTTGAAGGTGTAAAAGAAGCACAAACCTCCTCTCTGATCCTCCAGTATTTGATGGTTTTTATACATAGATTATTCTTTTTTATACACTTTTATTTGTGATAGATATTTAGAGGTTTAACAGAAACTGTAGCAGCTTTGATCAGTTTGTATTGATGGTTTACATGATTGTCCTAATTATGAAAATGGAGACTTTGTTTTATCTGTTGTGTCTTAAATTTTGTAACTGTTTGTAACTGCCTTTGACAATAACTACACAAACTGCTGATTTGAAAATGTTAAAAAAGTAAATTATTGTGAGTTTTCAACAGTTTGACCTTTGTCCTTTGTATTATATATCATATTATTTAACTTCTTGTCCTTTTCAGTGACTTTTGTGCCTTTTTGTTCAAACATTTATTTAGAAAGAGCTTCCTTGACATTCACACAGTTACACCCAACACACCTGGGAGCTGCCCGTCGAACCACAGTCTATAAAGCAGTCTGGTGTAAAGTTCAGTGCTAGTTTCCTGGGTGTTCAGCAGTGGCAGACTCAAGATGTTTGAGGGGCAGTGGTGAAAAGAAAAGGTGGCACCAGTTGTATGCTCTGGGGCACCAAGGTGCATTAAGGAACTGGAAGGGCATGTTAGAAGGCACTACACCACGTTTTGTCCACTGAAAGGGCACCCTAGAGGGCACGTTATAATGTTTTATCTACCATAGGGGCATCAAACAGGGCACTTTTGCGATGTTTTTTTGGACATGGGGGTACTTTCAGAATCCACCGGTAGAGTTGAACCAGACTGGCAACCTTCATCGTTCTCTTTAAACTTTAGGGCAGTGTTTCGCAACCTGCCACGTCTTTTATTTAGAGTAACACTAAGCTAAAGACCTCTCAACCGTCATCAGGTTTTAGCTTAAATATTGCTTAATCATGACTAGTGACTGGAAATATCACGTCACACAGTTTTTCCACAAGTGCAGTTCAAACCAGTGAGAGGAGACTAAGAGGCTGCTTTAGAAATTTTTTCTTTTGGGGGGCATTAAATCAATAAATCCAGCCTAATAAAGGGGGTCTGTGATGAAAAACTTGAAGCAACATTATGTAGAAATTTGTGTGATTTGGCGCCCTCTACAGTTTCTGAGTGCAACACCACTGTAATACTAATCCTAGGTCTGTAACAGTTTGTCAGATGTAATGTAGGTGCTAACTACAAACAAAACTCTAAACATGTATGTAACACTGTGATCCTACCCTCTCACTGAAGTTACACAGTGCAGAAACAAGTGATGGGGGCAGAGTGGCTGAGACAGAGACACCTCACCCTGTAAAACACAAACCACTGTACCAACAGAAGGATTTTGAAGCTGTTGTTTTAGCTGTTGTTGTATGAAGTTGCACAATGTTGCTTTAAAAATGAAAACATTAATAAGCAAGTACTCTGCATAAGTCTTTCTGTAAGTCTCTTTTAATGAAATGTTACAGTGTCACAAAACAAATTTTGAACTTAACGACTAAATAATTCAGCTATACCAGATATGTATAAATGTAGACCATAGCATCTGTTTACTTAGCGAGGAGATTAATACATGAACAAACCCAGAGATAAAGGGGTATAAAACAACATCTTGTCTTCTGTATAATAAAAATGAAGCTCTTAGATGTCTCTCACTATACAGTAAATCTGAGGGCCCTAGTTTGATGGCAGCATCCAGTAAACTTTGCTCACAGAAATTATCATTTGCGTAAAAATACTATAAAAATATTTATAACTTAGTTCAGATCATTTTGGTTTTTTTTTGGAAATTGACATTAAAACATATGATCAAATTCTTAAACAAATCTCATTCAAAACTACACTGTGTTAAAGCTTTACAATGTTTATACATTCAGGACGTATATTAAAAGAAAGCATTCAGCTAAGCATTTATTCCACAAAATAAAAGGCACAGTCATGCCTCCATCAGCCCTCTCAGACCTCCGCAGTGACAGTGGGACCATTGCTGGTGTCCTCCAGTGGTGTAGTCTCAGTGGGAGTGCTGGAAACCTCTTCAGGCTCCTTTTTTTGGACTTCCTTCTCTCCGTCAGCCACAAGAGGAGTGCTCTCTGCCGCCCCCTGCTGGCCGTTGCTGGTAGTGCTGGCTGGCTGCTCTTCCTTCTCCTCAGCTGGCTGCTCTGCTGCTTTGGTTTCATTGACAATCTCGATGGCTGCAGAGGCCTGTGGTGCTTTCACTTCCCCGTTCTGGACAGGGAAGACCCCCTCCAGTGCGTCATACAAGAACTGGTACTGTTCCTGTCAGAGACAAAGGCAGATTTGAGAGGATGCTCAAAACTATCACTGTTAAAACTGAACTGTTCTTTGTAGACAACACAACACAAGTAAGAGCACCAGAAAACAGGTTTAAATAATAAATAAGACATCTGGTGATGTTCTATATTTTTCTTGTCGTCAACAACTTCCATGAAAGGACCAAAACTAACAGTGAATTGATCCTGTTAACAAGTATTTCTAAAGCATAATACTATAGTTGCTTCCTCTGTGCCATAAACCTCAAGTGTTTTCCAAAAACTAGGTGATGGTAGGTGGTAATTATCAAGCAGTTACCACAATAACTACCTCAAAATTAGGTGAAAATTTAAATAATGACATTCTGCTATTTCCCAATAAATAGTTAATAACTAGCTGGTAATTTCTTTACATTTCCAGGAAACCTCCAACTGGTTTCTGCCTAACCTCTACTGATCATGCCATTTGAATTTTGAACTAGTTTCTCCCTAACTTTTTAGAGAGACTTCTTCTCTCTAAGTTTTTTTTCTTCAACTTAAGCTGCAACAACTTACTTCAGTTTAGAGGTCTGTTGAGGGGAAGTTACACCGACAGTCCTGCTGCTGTAAATGATCACTAAAGCACAATTGCGCTATTTACTGCTGTTTGAGCAACGTTTACAGAAAACTGCAATGCCCAGCTGATTTAGGACATTATTGGTTTTGGTCTTGTCATGGGATTTTTGATAATAACACAACAACATTGTGAGCAAAAAAAGCTGACATGAAGGGAAGGTATTAGTTTCTGCAGCATTAAAAACTGAGTTAGAACTAGTTTTAAGTGTTGTGCACAGCAGACATATAAACACAAGGTTTACAAAAACATAATTGACCAGCCAAGTGCCAGACTTTTCATTCTGCGCTATCAGAAGTTAAATCTGACAAACTGTGTGCTGACAGATTCAGCTCCTCTTTCTTACCAGGCTGGGGACCATCCCCTGCCTCTCCTTGCGAAGAGTTTTGGCCACCTGGAAAACATCGATCAGCTTCTCATTGTTGGCGCTGTCCAGCACGTTCCACAGGGCACAGAAGATCCCTGAACGGGACGAGCCGTCACTGAGGAGGGGGAGCACACACACATGGAAAGGTTTAGATATTGCAGCACGTCATTTTCTCAATGACTCCCTTTTACTGCACCTTTTCCAGGTCATAGTGGGCTGCAGCATATCCAAGCATGTATTTATCACACAGTTAAAAGTGACACTTTTTACTTAACTTTTGACTTGTTTCCATTTTCTTATTCATACCTACTTGTATATAATGAATATTTGGACTGATTATAGTTACTTTTGCTTTTTAATATGATTACATCCTTCCAATTACATGCTATCCATTACTACCCAACCCTGGTCACATGCATACTGCCCCTATTAAGATTCCAGAGGACATTTTCTGTGAGGTTTCCTTACTTGCAGTGGACCACGACAGGAGTGCTCCTCTGTGATTTGCTGCTGCCACAGCTCTGCATGATGTCCTTGATCATGTCTGTCAGATCCTGAGGTTTCTCCGGCAGCTCTCCGCTCGACCACTTCAGGAACTCGAAGTGTTTCACAGGCCGACTCTCTTTCCTCTGTGGACGAAAAAGTGGTGCGAAACAAGCTTGTGACATTGAAATGACCAGGCGCAACCCAGGCTGATACTGGTAAATATGAAATAACCGTCAGGCTTTGTTACAGAGTTGGTTGCTGTAGTGTTACCTTGACGTGACGGATCAGCATGTTGCGGGTGATGAAAGTTGGGGAGGTGTCTGTGCTCGCCACCTCCACCTCGATTTCACCAAATGTTTTCTTTTCTTTGTCCCAGTAGACAGAGTCAGCCTGAACGAGAAGACATATATGTATATTATGTAACATAATATATGTTCCAAGAGCATGTAAAGTGTAATTTATATGTAGGGTTGAGCGAGCACTCAGTTGCAACAAGTATCCAGTACAGATAATGTACTTTTTACGAGTATCACCTTAGTAAAATGTGTCCACCTCTGTACTTCTCACTGGAGAGCTGACTGAAGTTTATCAATACCTTGTTCCTTTAATAGTTACTCTCTTACTCTTGTGTTAAAAAAATGGATCTGAAGCTCAGTTCTGATGCTGTTCTGTAAATGGTTTTCTAATAAATAATATAGCAGCTAGGGGTGTCACAATATCTCGATATCGATGATAACCGTGATATTAGCAAATGAAATATTGTCTTAATAATACACAACGAAATCATCTGAACAATCCAGTAAAGATGTTCGACCTTATGCATCTTATAGTCTGTTTATAGCCTGACATTAGCTTCTAGTGATTGCATTTACACTTCAAAAAGCATGAACGTGGTGTTCATCTGTGAAGGTTATCTTAACATAAACTTGTGTTTGATAACCTCCAGGTCAGCCTACAACAATACGTCGTCCTTGCTGCTTTACTTAACAACCTCTGGTAAGTCTCACCCTCTTCTGGTTTAAGCCCCACCCTTTCCAAGTATGTATACAGATCATTTCGTTGGTTGAACAGATAGAGTTAATGTCGTACTCGCTCATCCCTTATACATATATGATCATTACATATCATTACATGTGCATGAGACTACAAAGTACCGTATCTCCTTCACTGCCGTCTGAGAGCATGACAATGGTAGATGCTTTCTTCTGGTAAACCATCGACCAGAAGTCAGCCATGGTGTCTGGCAGCGGAGTTTGTGATGCGATGAAGGCGCGTGGGCCCCAGTAACCCTGCGTGGGAAGGAAAACACATTTGTCTATTGTTGTACACAGTCCAAACAAATAGGATGTGATGAATTTAATTACACTTGTTTTAAAATTCAACAGGCTGCATGAAAGATGGGAATTCATTCAGAGTTAATGAGATAACACCTGCTACAACAGCAGAGATGGTAACAGGAACACAGTTTGTCATTGTTAAACATATTCTCGCTGTTTTCCTCTGCTCTGGCATCCAGGTTTATATCAGTTTTATGCAGGAGCAGGTTAGTAAATACGTTGAAAATAACATACATTTAGGTGGGAGGCATTGATGTACTTAGTGGACTCCTCATCCTCCTCATCTGATGACTCTTCCTCCTCATCCTCATCAGGGTCACTCTCCCGACTGTGTCCTTCATCGACCTTCAGCAACACTCGGTTGTAGTCATCTGAGGGTGGCAGGTTTGTTATGTATGCATATTTACTTATACATATGAATGTGTGTAGGCTATAAACGTCCTGCACATACATTTATATACTAAAGCTGTAACTTGTCCCTTTGTTGAGCTGATACTCACATGGGATGACGGATGAAGAGCGATTCTTTTTCTTGTTGTCTTCTGTGATCCCAGTGTTGAATGTCCTCCAGTTTTTATAGCTGGGGAGTCTCTGAATTGCAAGACGAAGATTTTTTAGCAATTAGGGAATTTTTAATGATACTAAGCTACATTTTAAAGTGATCAGAGACTCATTTCTTTTCAGTGATGTTTGAAAGGGCTCTGTGGTACTTCTGTGCTGTGCTGGAAGCCGGCCGTTAGTTTATGTCAGCGAGCCCATTTCAAAACGTTACGTCACGTTACAGTCACATATAGAACAGTGGCTCCTTCCGCTCCCCGACAATCCTTAAATCATTAAGTGTCTTACCTCAAACTCATCTTCCATTAAGGTGGGCTCATTGCCTGAGCTCTTCTCTTTGAGCGTGCTCAGTGTGCTGTGAAGCTCAGGCAGGTTGATCTCAGTCTCTCCGAACTGATTGTGCTCCAGCAGCGCCTGGTGGATCAGGATGTACTGGGCCTGCATGAGGACAAATGTACATATCTTTATAAGTTAAGGATATACAGTTTGAGGATGGAGCCACACAATCCACAACACAGATTTCTCCAGGGTCACAAATCTCTGTTTAACTGATCTACAACTTGTTATCTCTGCCTCCTCATGTGTGATTGGTGTGTTTTTATGAACAACATTGCCTGGTTTGTGCCATCTTAACATTCTTCATGAAAAGAGTTAGTATTCTACAAATGATGTTCACTCAGTGTACAAATAAACGCCAGTGTTCAAAACACCTACATGTATGCATGTACTCATACACAAACTGTTTCAGTTTCTGCCCTCTGGTGGGCGCTCTGAGCACCAGAACAACCGCACACAGGAACACTGCCACATGCTATCACACCCATGAGCAGTGAAACCAGCCATGTGAGGTCTCAGGACAGTTCCTGTAAAACAACCCTGCAGTGCTCTCGTATTATACATCGTATACGGTCACACTATATAACTGCTCAACAATGTTAATGCTTTATTCATTAAGAAATTGTGAAGGTTTATAAACATTATTTGCATTTAATATGTTTATAGATGAACTACACAGCATTTACAAAGTGTCATAAACATCAGTTACAACTTAACAATAAAAAATGCTTGATAAATTGTTTATAAAGCATTTATTGTTCCAGTCAAATAACTACTAACTAAACTTTAATCAACTATAAAATGACCATTTATTAATGTTGGTTATTAGAAAGTGTTACCCTGAGTATTTATATCACAGCGCAGTGTAATTCATTCAAGTTGTTTTGTGTGACAGCTGCGTATTGCTAAGAGATAAAGCCAAGATGGAGCCTGTGGTGTCACCAAAATGATTACAGACTCTAACAGTGTGTCATTATCAACAATCAGTATATTCATAGATGAATAAAAAGGTGTTGTAAATTCATCAAAAACATTCGCCGTCATATAATACATGAATAAACTCAGAATTAAGAGGAAAAAACTGAATCATAAAATGTCAAGTTTGTTTTTTATTGTGTTTTTCAATTCAGTGGAGTTTCAGGACTGGGTTTGTTCGTTTCAGTTCAGTTTTTATTGTTTTGTTATTAATTTCAGTATGAAATTGCTTTTGTTTCTGTTAATATTTATATCTCAATCTGCATTTAATTTCCATCATCAGCAGTATTAGTTTATCCTCGCACATTTAAACAAAAAGAACAAAAAACTTTAATCACTTTAAACTGCAATGCATACACTGTTATATCCTCGTACAGTTAAGCTTTCTTAGTTTGCACATACTCTAGTAAGACAGTTGGTAGTTCTGGTGGGCAGACTCAGCTCATTGCTGTGTTTTTTATCCTTATATTCTGTTTTTACTCTCAAATTCTTTTTATGGTCTTTATTATGTTTGCATTTGTGTTTTGTATGTGTTGTATAAGCTGCTGGATGTCAAAATTTCCCTCAGGATCAATAAAGTATCAATCTATCCATCCGTCCATCCATCAGATTTATTATCCTTTTGATTATAATATTGGTGAGGGGCAAGAATTAAGATATTCAGAATAGGTATGAGAATACACACAACACTTTGTGAAGGCAGTCATGTAGATCCCAGTCTCACTGCACAGTACATTTACACCAATGCCTCCTCATGCTTGTCGTGTTGGCTGACTGAATCGACAAGAACTAACTCTAAAGCCACTTCCTGTTCATGTTTTATTTTGGTCACATTACACAATAATGTTTGTTAGTTTTTCTTTTTGTAAAGTGCAGTTTTTATTCTTATTTTAATAACTAAAATGTGTTTGTTTTTTTCACAGGATAGTCTTCATTTAGTTTTAGTTAACTATGATAACCTTCTTTAAACTTCACTTTTTGTTACTTCTCTTACTAGTATATCTATTACTAACTATTACTATTGTAATTTATTGTACTTCCAAACAGTATTGAATCAAATGTCCTTGAATCTATTCTCGCTCTGTTTGTGCTGTATAGTTATCAACCGGATCACAATCTTCTGTGCGGTGACAAAGTAACAATTTAATCTTTTTTTACATATACGGGCATGATTGTTAGTCATTTCTATTTCATTCTTGTGCTTATCTCTAGTACATAATAGCTATGCTTGTGCGTCCTTATCTCACGTTAGTATCTTTTCTAATCTGCATGTTCATGTTGCTTTACTTCCTGTACGTTGTTTTTTTCACACCGACAAGTACTGAGAAGTGGTGACAAATTTCTTGTATTTGTTAACACACTCAGCCAATAACTTAACTCTAACTCTAATGACACACACATACACACACACACACACACACACACGCACACACGCACACACACACACACACACACACACACACACACGCACTCTAAAATGTGATAATAAGATATTTTACCTCAACTTGAACCATTAGACATCTCTGTCTGCGGAGTCTGACCACGTAGCCGTAGATGTCCACTCTGCCCTCCGCCTCCAGACCCTCCATCATGGCATCGATGCCAATGTAGGTGCCTGTCCTGCCGACTCCAGCGCTGCACGAGATAGAAACATTGTGTTAATAATCAGTGACGAGAAAGTGTGAAGACAAGCATCAGTTTAGAGACATTCAGCAATCGTTAATGGTGAGCAAAAGAAATGCATTATCATGATTCATGCTTTAATTAATCATTAATTAAACATGTGATTTTTACTCTCATAATGCAGTTTTAGCCAAGAGATTACTCTGTGCCAACACAAATGTTCATTTTGACATATTGAACAAACAGAAGCAGATGTTAGCTGTCTGAGAAAGGGAACTGAAACTTACCTGCAGTGAATGACGATGGGGCCACTGAAGAAATTCTTGAAAGCATTGACACGCCGCCTCAGTTTGAGCAGGAGATGTGGCTCGTCTGGGACGCCGTGGTCTGGCCAACTCATGAACTGGATGTGGGTCACCTCCCTCTCTGAGTTCTTGTCCCTCTTCTGCACACAAACACGGATGGTTATACAAACACGCACAAACACATAAACAGATGTATTAATAGTTAATTATGAATATTTATTGTGATAAAGATGGACAGATATACTGGCCTTCACTTACACTCAGACACACATACAGTTTCACTATTTTAGACTCACATTACTTAGGGTGAGATGTCGGATGGTGTAATCCGGGCAGAAGTCCTCTGAGTTCAGCTTCACAATAAACTCCTCAAAGATCTCCGTCTCTCGCTGTGGTGACGGCCAGTACTGCGCACACTTGACCTGCAACAGCAACACTTCAGATTGAACACCTAAACCCAAAAGTTAGAGATGCAGTTGATGTTGATAAAGACGGACTTATGTCAGTCAGTTATGGGGAAAATAATTATTTTTGCTGTCACATAGAGGAGATGGTTTAAATAGAAATTCCACTATGACAGAGTGCTGTAGGAATGAGTCCTAAAACCCATATCAGTTAGCACTTCAGGCTCCCTCGTTTCAAACTCAATGGGTTTTTTTTTTTTAATGGGTTTTCAATTAAAAGGTCTGAAATAAGGTCTGTGGTTACCACAGAGGTACAGAGGTTGTCACAGACATTAAACATCATCACACTGAACACAGAGACTCATCTACTCACTAGTCCGTCTTCGCAGGTCTCTAACTCTAATTTTACAACTTGTAGATTTATTTATAGAAAAAGTGTATAATAATTGTGTAGTAAGAAGCTTAGTGGTGGTGGCGTTTAATTCATGTGACTGTGATATAGTCTGTTTATAGCCTAACATTAGCTTTTTCCTTCAAGAGATTTAATTTACACTTTGAAAATCACAAAAGTGGTGTTCGTGCGTGAAGATTAGAAGTATCATAGACTTGTGTTTCAAAAATCCCATAGACTTTTTATCAATGAGCCAGGGCGATGCTAAAATCCGGGTTAGCCTACAAAAATAGTTCATCCTTACAACACTCTATAATATGCCATGTCATAACCAAAGATGACAAAAAGTTAAGACTCCTTTTCTCACCCTGTTTCCCTCTTCACAGCGTGTTACCATGACAATGATAGAGGACTGCTGCTCCCAGACCATCCTCCAGAAGTCACTCACAGTCTCATCCTTTGGCCCTACAACACACAAAGAATACCCATTTTGAACTGATACGCTTAGTATCAACCAGAAACACAATGCTAGTGCACTGACTGAGTGTGTGACGAAAATGAGAGCTTTACCTTGAGCTGCAATGTACTTTTTGGATTCCTTGTACCCCTGCAGGAGGTAAATAAACAGATTCAATAAGGTATGCTGTCGGAAAGAGGTCATGAACTTTGTGTTTATTTAGCTCTGGAAAGTTCTGCTGTTTGGCAAAAATATTATTTTTGATACGTAATTGATTAACCATTTCAGTCATTTTCAAATCACGGTTGCTTCTCAGATTTGCCATATTTCTTTGTTATTTATGACAGTAAATGTAAAAAAATCCCAGTATTTGGGTTTTGGACTGTTGTTTGGACAAAAGCAGCAATCAGAAGATGTCACTTTGGGGTCTGGGAAACTGTGATGAGCATTTCTTCACACTTTCATGACATTTTCTAGACAATCAGCAGATACATCGATAATGAAAACAATCATTAGTTGTGGCCCTAGTTGTATGATGTGGGTGTTTTTCGTACATCAATATAGCTGGCATTGATGTAGTCACATCCTGTCTCTCCATTCCCAGTGGTCAGCTGGACTCGGTTGTAATCATCTGTTTCAAGACAGAAAACAGATAAATGAATAAATAAATATCACAGAGGACACCTTAACAACCCTAAAACACCTTTAATGAACAAGTTTGAGTAAACGTTCTCTAAATTCAATGACAAAGTGGTTTATGGATATTTAACCTGAAATTTAAGAGCCAAATGCTCCACATTGATGTAAAAATTCTGTGAATCCAATAGTGCTGATACTGCAATATTGATTTGCAACATATTCTCACAATGGTTTAATACATCTAGAGAGATTGATGAATAAGCTACCAGCTACTGTACACCCTCATACATAATATATGAGGCCGTACAAGCCTAGTTTGAAGATTTTAGACAAAACAGTATATAAAAATACACATCACATTATGGTAAGTATCTCTATGATCTACAAAGCGTCATGTGTTGTCCTACAGGCCCTGACTCACATGGCAGGATGTCCACGTAGCGGTTCTTGGGTACATTGCAGGGCTTTTTGGCCTCTTTCACGGAGTACCTGGAGAAAATTCTTGGGATGCTCTGAAAGCAGAGAAAAATCATGTCATTTACCAGTGCCATAGACCAGTAGACAGCAATTCTACATCACCATTCACACTCGTTGTAGAATTAGCCAATGCCCCTAGGAAGCACATCCAACCTGCTTGGTTCAGGTCCGGCCTCAGACTTTTGTCACATGCCATCTTCCTCAGTAGCACTCCAAACTAAAAACTGTCAGATAAAGAAAACAATACCCCCAAAAGAACACATATTAACTTTACCTGAAACTCAGCCAGGAAAAGTCTTCCCTCATCAGCAAGCTTTCTCTTGTAGGCTTCCAGCAGGACCTCTGCTGCGATTGGCTCAACAGGCAGCAGGTTCTCCTCGTCATCTACAACAGACACAACATATTACTGTAATAATACTAATATATTACTACGCATTATCAAATTACAGTAGAGTAAATATCTCATTATTTCTCTTAAAATATTTGTAGAAACAAACAAATGCATCTGGATATTCTAATTATTACAAATACACATGATTGTCAATCATTGCCTATTTATAGATAATAATTATGCATTTCAAGTCTAAATCCAGAAAAAGAAAAAATTAATATGACATCTACTCACTTCCTGCCGAAATAAGCATCATGTTTTCACTCAAATCACTGCAAGAAAATAGAGAAGATTGGCTTCAAAGAATGTAAATTATGAGGAACACAAAATGGAAAAAGAGTTTTATAACATGACTGATACTTTTGTGTAAAATGCAAATTAATATATTCATGAAGTGTAAATGAGAAGATTTGCCTCATTAGTAGAACAAAACCTGCAGATGTATATAGACCAAAACAAAAACACAAGGAAAAACAAAAGCCAGAAGTGACAGTCATGCTGATGCAGGAGATAAGATGCAGACTGATCCTTACTGGGACTTCCTGCGCTTCAGAATGTAAATCTTGTAGATGACAACAAGAAGAGCAATGGATGTGACGATGATGAGGAAGACCAGAAACCCAATCAGTGCTTTGTCATTGTCTATAAAGTGATGAGAAAATAATATTAAAGTGGTGGCATATATGTTTAAGATACAATGTAAAGAAAAGTTAGTGTGTACTGCAGGTCAGAACAAAATGTGTGAAATGATTTAACAGAACGATGGCATTAATTAAAACTGCACGTACACTTTGTGTAAACAACCTCTTTGACGGGGATGCTCTCATATTTTTCATTGGAAGCAGTCACCTGGAAAGAGAGAAAATCTGTTCATCAGGGATTAAAACATTTGAAGACAGATGAGGAATAAAGATGGGATCATTTTGTGTCTCCAAAAATTTGGATTATACAAACCTCCACTCTGTAGGTGGTAGAATAGCTCAGATCTTTGAATTCAAAATCACATTTGTTTTTTGGTTGTTCTTTAAGCGGCTTCTTATGGTCACCACCAAGATAAAGACGTGCAATGTATCTCCCATCAGGTCCATTAAAACGTCTTCCAGGAACACAGGTTGCTTTAATCTCATTATTCTCTGGAGTTATCGTTTTCAGTGAAGAAACAGCATCTGGTACTGTAGGAGAGAAATAAAAACATATTTAGCGTCAGATACAACCCTGTGTGCTTACTCACAGGTAAAGTGATATTATAGTTTTATTTAAACAGAAGTTTTAACAGTGTTTAGTTTGTTGCTTTGTTGATTGTGCTGGTTGTCAGTAATGATACAAATACAAAATGTGTAAAGAAAACAAAGATAATTTAATTTGCAATGATAATAATTTTTTATTTGAATTTTAAAATCAAAGGAAAAAAGGAATAAAAATATCAGACGATGTAATATTCTTTAAAGTTGTTATTTTATTTTCTTGTCTTGTTTTTAGATGATGAGTAAATTTAACAAAAATGTTTCAAACTTTTTTTTTCAAAGATAAAAATGTAAAGTATATATTTTTAATTCCATTTAATGTTCTATAAGCTGATTAAAGTTTAGAGAAACGGTCATTATTTGGCTGATTTAATTAAAGTTTACTTTGATTTTTAAATGTTCATTGTACTCACTGATTAATGTACTGTACACTGTACAATGATCTGATTCATCTAAGACTGAAAAATATGATACTCTAAAACACAAGACTCTGTTCACTGCAGCACCTGTGATAAAGAAACAGATCAGAACTGACGAAGCTGAAAGATGTTTAATGTTGATATTTAAGTAATAATATCCATTATTGACACATGAGGTCAATAATTACTGTACATTCCCGGTACATACTGTGTACACGGCCCCTTCTTCACTAATTATTGGAGCTACATCATCAAGCTCATCATCACAGTGTGATGTTCTTATACTGTCGGTCCACATAATCTGAACTGGTATTAATATCAGGGAATGATAAACTGTCTGATGTCAGAATTTAATAATAATTAATTAGCACAAAGTAAATATTGTGTTAATATTTCAAATTCAAATTTAGTAAATGTATTTCTTGTACTCCAGTCATAACACGTGATGACACATGATGTCAGTTTCACTGTATGTTCTGAAGAAATGGTTTCATAAAGAAATTAACTTTTACTGCCACACAGTTCTAACTTTATATTCAACAATCTGTGAAATACAAAGGATGAATGTGTTGCTGTAATCTCCTCCAAAGTGTTTTATTTTGACACTTACCTCCAGTCTCAGTTTTCTGTGTAACTGTAGTTGATTTACCCACAGGTTTGTCGTTGTATTTGGGTTGGACTTCACAGGTGTATTTGGTGTCTGGTTCCAGTCCACCAATATCACATGTTCCTCCTTGTGGATCTTTGTTATCTACAACTGTAACACAGTTTCATCAATCAATCAATCAATCAATCAATCAATCAATCAGTGAAAACAGGCTAAATATATATAATCAGACTTGTTTCTGATGAACAACCAGCTCATCATTAACTGTGCAGCAACTTTTAGCTGTAAATATTTTTTCTGACCTCGTTCGTTCGTATAGAAACAAAAATATTAATCTGACATTTCAGTGTTATTTTTGTGCCATATTTCATGTTGTGTCATAACTTGGTGACCTGCAGCAGGTTTTTTACACCTGCTGTCACTCAGCACGCTGAAGCATGGAGCACTTTACTGAAGGTCAATGGACGATTCTGATGTCCACAGTATATTTCACTATGTACAGTAGGTCAAATGGTCATTAAAATGATCTCCAAGGACTTTCAAAGATGCATTCCTGTCAAGAGAATGAAATAATTATAAAGTTAGTCTAAATAACTTTACTTACATTGGTTGTGACCAGGTGAGCAGCTGCAGACATAAGAAAGATTTGAAAGATTTTGAAGAACAGCTTGACAGTTGGTACTGGTCGTGGTCCAATTCAAATAGATGGAGGTGTTGGTTGCTCCCTTCTTCATGTAGATTTTTTCAAGATCTGTTTGGACACATTATAAATCTTTAACACTGACTATCTGGTGTTTTGTCCAGAGTTATCTTAGGATACAAGCTGATTGTTCTTATCATTGCACTGAGGTAAAGTGAATCTCAACATACCACAGTCAATCCTGACGGGCATATCAGTTGTGTTTATTATGGTCACATTGTTGATGTTCTTAACGTGACCGATACAGCTGTAGTCTGTGAAGGGCTCCAGCTTAGACAATTCCTTGATTTGTCCACCTTTTGAGGAGAAACAAGAAATACAACATTTCTTCAACGACTGCTTCAACACAGTGCCTGTGAGCAGTTACACTTTGGGGTTAGATTAGATTCAGATGTGGACAGCAAATAAATAAATCATCTGTTCAGAATCACAATACCTCGACTTCCTCTTACCCCAAAAGTTTTTAAATTAAACTGATTTTTATCATCATATCTGTTGTTCTTGTCTTTTT
This sequence comes from Pagrus pagrus, assembly GCF_965226575.1. Taxonomy (NCBI): domain Eukaryota; kingdom Metazoa; phylum Chordata; class Actinopteri; order Spariformes; family Sparidae; genus Pagrus; species Pagrus pagrus. The sequence goes on from NC_140190.1 coordinate 23,346,931, forward strand.
TTTACAAAGTGATCTTACGGTGCGTACTGCCTTTAAGGATTTTCATGTAAATCCATTCATAGTGTTGGTGACAGACAAAGTCTCTGTACTTCTTGTGTTTCCACTTACCCAGACAGGTGTAATCAGTGGTTAGATTACACTTTGAAGGTAATGTTGTGTTTATTTCTGCAGGAAGTTTACGTTGAACTGTTGAATGTATCTCACTTTTAATTAAGAAATCTGTGGAAGATTGAAAACAGCACATACATTAAAACATGATGAGGAATGTCTCCACCACATGCAAAAATACAGGAGGACTCTGCGGTACATACCAACAGTGATGCTTTTGGGGAGGCTGAAGGAAGGACAGTTTCCTGGAGTGAAGGTTGTAGTCAAATTTGAGCAAATATCATTGAAACCAGGTTTGATGCAGAATGTTTTATTGTCACTTGTACACGACTCAGCTGATGTTGACATTGAGGAGCTGATGTCCCATTCACTCCAGTAACAAACATATCCAGGGATGCATGATGCAGAGTTGCTGACGTCTGTAATGTCACTTTGACCTGCAATAGACAAGTGATGCACATATGGTAAGTTTCACACACAGGTCCACTTCTTAAAGTAAAAGTAAGTTGCAGTTCAACAGTTTGAATTATTTTTACTTACTCATCCTAGATGTCCTTGTTTTTTGTCCAGTGATGCAGCTACAGAGTGTTTGTTTGTCAGTGCCATTATTGAAAGTCACATTATACTCATATTCAGTACAGGGCTTCAGGTGTTTGATGTCATGTGATGAGGTTTGATTGGAGTGCTCAACTTCAGATGTCTTTCCAGTCTCATGTTGCCCCCCTTCATTAATCTTTATGATGTAGTTACCAGGAGTAGAGCTTGTAATGGTAATCTGGAGGCCAAAGTCGATGGGTGTAACAGTGTAAGAACCTGCAAACAAAATCAACAGAACAATGAAATCTCTTAGTTAATATAAACCACCTGATGAGATTTCTTCTTAAAATCTCAGTTTGTTCATGTAGATGTTAAACATGCTCCTGAGCTGAAACAGAATGAAATCACTGAGAAACACTGAGAGAAATATCACTATAATCTGTGCAAGTGTTTGTTAAGATAACGTAAAACTGATACTCACACAGTGGAGGCTGAGTGACTGGTGGGCCTGCTGTGGCTAGAGAATGCATTCAAATAGGAAGAGAAAAGGAAAAATATTCATATATGATTATAAAACATAGAAACTGTCAAAAGTCAAGTCAAAATAACTTCAAGCAGGTGTCACGTAACAGTTTTATCACAGTCCTATACAAGAAGAAGTGTTGGTTTGTAAATGAGAAAATTCCAACCTGTGGTGGAGTCGTTCACTGTGGTGGTGGGCGTGGTGATTGCAGGTGAGGTTTCTTTTTGAGTGCGGTTTGATGTGCTGGGTGAAGTGGTGTTGAGTGAGAGTGAGGTGTTTGCAGGAGAAGGACTGTCTGTAGGATGGAGAGCATGCTTGAGGTCACCTTCAGGTGGAAATACCTTTACTGCCAACAGTCTTACCTGATATAAAGCCTAAGTACTACTTCATGTTTCCAATTTTACTGTAAACTGAGGCTGAATACGTTACCAGACACAGTAGTGGCATTGGATGCTTGAATTGAGGAGTTTGAGGGGAGGGTAGACGAGGTGCTTGGAGGTTTGAGGACTGAGCTTGTTGAAGGCATGACAGGAGCTGCTGTCAAGTTGCGTGGAGGTGAGGTGATGACAGACTGGCTGGTTACTGAAGTGGAATCTGTCATCATGAGTGGAGGTGAGGTTGTGACAGACTTGCTAGCTACTGAAGTTAAAGTGGAATCTGTCAAGTTGCGTGGAGGTGAGGTGGCTTTTATATCTGCATTCCGAGAAAACAAAAATCAGGCCAAACCGAATATAACAATATTCTACATCAATAAAAGGTGCTACACGTTTTATTTTCCCTCTAACGTTGGTGACCATACAGATCCTGTTTCCACTTGTTGCTCCTTGTGAGTCCTTAGTCTCATTTATGTCTTCAACACATTTGTTTAAGCAAGAGATAACACACAAAACATAGCAGCACTGGGCAAGAGCAGATTTATAGTCTGAGGAAATGCAGTATTCATCTGCATGTGTTCAGTTGGACTTCACAGCTAGAATAGCAGAAAAGTAGTCATGTTGAGAATTACCTGCTGCTCTGAGTTCAAATACTTCCTGGTTTTGGACTTATAGCTAAATTCCCGATAGTTAAATATCATCAAAGTCGCCTGAAGGTTGCCAACGTTCACAGGATTGTTTCAGTGTACAGTACAGTGGTACAGAGTCGTCATAATGCTGCACCAACAGCTACCTGTTGACATGTATTTCTATCTTTCTCACTGTCAGACAAAACTTCCACATCTTATCCAGACAGGATCAGTAGATAACAAAAAGTAGAAACATGTTTTTCCAAATTTCCAGATAATGTCATGTTCAAATTGATTTTACCACAATCAGGAAATATATAAGGTTGCACTGGCTACATCATCAGTGACTTCCTTGTTCCTATGATGAAAACAAGGTGCATACTGAACCGTCACTGAGTTTGACTCATCTAATTTCTGACAGCACTGGACACAGAATGGTTTCTCTTTTCTAATCCTAATCTTCATGCTACAGCATAAACACACATCGAGGCTTGAGTTTGAGCAAATGTTTTCCCAAACTGAGATTAAATGTATATAAATATCATAACAACATATCTCAGATCGAGTATCCTCACATAACCTGGAAAGAGGTTGAGAAAGAAGTAATCACAACATCAGTTTAGAAACATGGCATGTTGTTGGACTCACTTTTGGGTCTAATTTTAGACCCTGACATCATGGTATAGATGTTATGCGCAATAAGTGATTGTTAGTTAAAGGAAGCCAATTAAGAAATGAATGGGAAAATACCTGCGAGTTAAGTTTTTTTTTACCACCCATGACATGAATGTCACACTACTTCCTGCACTGGATTTGAATGTGAATGAAAACAGCAAATGCAGATTTCTTCCAAGCTTTGCCAGAGCAAACTTTATGTGAAATGAGCACAAATAAGAATGCAATTTCTATGTATCAACATAAATAACTGTGTGTAGTTTATTGTGGAGTAACATCTCTCCACCAAAGGACTGCAGTCAAACAAACATGTTACGTGGATACAATTTTAACATGCTTATTAGCTAACTGAGTTTGGTTGAGTGTAGCCCAGTCGCCAGGATGTAATGTCACCAGTTTCTGCAAACCACAGATACATCCAAGTTTGTTCGTGGCATACCATTTTGTCATTTGTACAAAATGCTTCATGTGTCACGTTCACATTACATGTTTACCACCGTTACAGCATTTGCAACTGTGAAACTACTGGATATTTTTGATGAGGGACCAAGGTGTTTCAACATTAGTAAACGTGGCACCACTTGATTGTTTTAAAGGTGAACTTCTAGCCAAGTTTGTTGAAACCAAAACAGGTATTTTAAGCCAAACTTTGGGGTTTTCCTGAACATAACCAAGTGGTATATGTGCCTAAACCTAACAAGAGCATGAGCACAGTGTTGTGACAATGAAGAGAAATAGAAAAATTGAACCTAAACAAACAAAAAGCTGCAACATAAAGAAACGTAAAGCTTTAACTTATTTTTGGTTTTGCAGAAACATAGTTAGCTAACATTTATTCTGGCAAGCAGGTTGGGTGAGACAGGTCACTACAGTGGAGGCCCACGTCTACCAAACTACTTACTTAAGGTGAGAAAATATACTTCCGCCACTCATTGTACGAGGAACACATTTTTTCCATTTGAACAGGACACTAATTTATGACATTTAGCTGGCTTTGTTGCTGCTGCTGCCATGGAGAGATGAGACAGTGTAAAGCAGTGTGAGGCTGAGGTGAAGGTAGGCCACAGCACAATTAGAATGAAACATGTGATTCATTATAACAATTAAATGTTAAATATAATGTCACTCACCTGTTGAGTTGTCACCTAGAAAAAGAGAAAACATGTGTAAATCATCGCTGCTTTTTTGTCATAAAACATTCCAGTATACTGAATATAATATGAAGAAAATGGACAAAAACATCAACAAAAATATTCTTTATGTTAAGTTTCATTAAAGTGTCCACGTCTGTCAGACCAATAAAACTCTTCTGAAGCACATTCAGTTCAAAAAGAGGAAAAGGCGACTATTTTCATCTGATGTTCTGTGCGAGGCCGCGCTGTACAACCTGGTTGCTATGACAATGCTGCAAAGAGCCACACTTGCTATTCCAGGAGGCTAACCGCTACTTCCTGCTTCGCACTGAGAGCTTGAAACCTCCCCATACTTACAAAATGGGTTTCAGTTTGGACAGATGATTGGCTCATATTGATGCACAAATGGACTTCCTCTCTTATATCCTGACTTTTACTCATTAGAAATGACTGTGTGGCCAAATGTCAGTTAAAATAATGTTGTGCTTTATGCTCGCAATATAAATAATTTATACAACACTTTGTATTCTGATATTACATTAGTTTTGCCTACTTAGTAGTAAGACAAGATGCGGAAAAAGGGCTTGTACACATGTCTTAGCTGCTTTGTTCATTTGTTCTTTATGATAATAGCAGTGAGTAATGAAGAGATGGGGGACAATCAACAATGAGTCTCAGGATGTGGTTTGGTGCATTCTTGTTTCACTGCATCGAGCAACGCTGCATGCTCTCTGCAGTGACATTTCACCACGTTGTACTTTGTGGTGACTGAATTTGTTTCAGTGAGGTGAGTGACACTGTGCTCTGTAAATACTTCTGATGAGAAAACTTAATCCAAACTCTAATTTTATCATAACTGAGTTTGTTTCAACCGCACCATTGTAAAAATAAATAGTAACAATTACAAATAAGCCTGTTCAGTTGATGTTTTAAATGGTGCCCTGGGTACTTTCTTTTTCGTTGAGTGTGAAATGAAGTTGTAATATTCAGGGAAGAGGAAGGAGGTTTAAAGGCAGCTTAGTAATGATCAGAGCTTAAATGCTGCTAGGCCTTTCAAGCATGAATTATTAAATCTCAAAGTAATATGTGTGTTTTTACTCTCAAACAAGTGAAAAGTCAGAGCACCTTTTGTTTCAATACATCTTATGGAAGAAGTCACATAAATGTACTCATGTACAAGTTATAAAGTACAGCCTTTGAAATTTACTCAACGTATAAAGTAGAAAGTATCCCTCTGAAGGATATTTCTACCGGCCACTTCTGTGCAAAGCTAACTGAACCACACGTCATATTTTATGTAATTCAGACTATTAACTTTAAAGGTAAAACCAGACACCTGAAGTAGAGTAACAAAGTATTTGTGCTTTGTTACTTTCCACCTCTGAAACCAGACGGAAACAATATTTTATTTTCCTCTAAGTCTTTTTGCTCTGGCTGAAAATAAATGTTTCCACTCCAGAGGACACCATGCAAAGAGTATAATCTGCCTATTGGATCTCTATTTAGATAAAAATGGGCCGATTGTAACGTGACATGCAAAATGAGACCTTCTCTGTCTCTCTCAGTTGCCTATCCAGGCCTGTGGAGGATTTGTTTAAGTTGTCTAATGCTGCTGGATTGTGGATTTCGTTGTGAAGGACTTGAGTCAGATTATCCGTCAGTTCAAAGGATGTGCCTCGTCTCTCTGCTCTGCTAGCAGAGAGCAACAGATGCTAACGTTAGTTTAGAAATGGAGTCCGCTAACACAAATTTATGACCAGCTTCCAGTGCAACACATTTCACAGAGCCCCTTTAAACTCTTCAAATGAAAATATATTATAATTTTAAACATCAGATATATTTTCAGTCGCAGAATAAACTTTATTTAGTTGAAAAATTACTTTTGACTTGTCTGGTTTTCTGAGAATAAGATGATTTAACAGTTATTTTCCAGAGGTATATGGTGCATCTTGTTTTTCCTTCGACCATTTTGAATTTATGACGCCATATTTTAAAATGACGAAAAGATAAAAACAAATGGAACGGTGGACAAGGCTTTGGGGATCCACCACCAGGTGACTTAAATGGTTCAAAATGGCTTCAAAATGTCTGTCCGCTGTAGTGGACGGCATGTGTGAGAGGGCTCGGCCCCTGAATCCATTTACTCGTCTGACAATTAGCCAAGAAACTGATACAGTGTCAGCGTCTGTCTCATGCAGCAGTTTTTTTCTTTATCACTGTTCACCATCAGTTTTTTTCTGTCTTCTTATATTTTGCATTGACCGCAGAGCAGATCTTCGACAAGCAACCTCCCCCCTCCTCCCAGTTGCTGCTTTAATCGTGCAGTATTCTGAACAACTCTGACCTCACTTCTTCATTTTGGACACTGCACTTCCCCATTTGTTCTTCATGAACTCACAAGTCATTTACTTTTGCTCTGTCTCTGTCTGCCCGCGCTGCGCTGCTCTGCTCTGCTCTGCTCTGCCAGGAAACAAAGACAACGCAGAGTGGAACACGGAAGTGGTCAACTTCTTGATCACACAGCTCTGTACTGTTAAAGCTAAAGAAAGCTTGGAAATCTGCATCTTAACACTCTCACACAGTTTGCTTTACTAAGTTAAACTGGTACTCATATGATGTTTAGCTATCAGGGTTGATCTGACCACTCTTTACTCGGAAACATATTTCATATTCACTTTTAATTTAAAACACAAGAAAAGGCTTGTATAGCATTAGTCAAGTTTTTAGATAGATTAAACTCCACTGATAAAGCTGTTCACTTCATTTTCTGCTATGTATCATAATGTTAAAAACGTGTGTGCATACTTTTAATACTAATACAAACTGCATGTTTCAGTACAGTATGTACATGACTGATATTTACTGTTTTAAAAGATACTTTCGACATTTTTCTGTGGAGCCAGTACTTCTACTTTTACTTGGAATTGAAATGTAAGACAAATATTTTCACACTGTGGTATCTCCACTTTTAGTTATACATGGTATGTGAATACTTCTTCCAGCACTGGGTAAAAACAGCAACACCACTCTGTAAAAATACTCTATTATAATTAATTCAAGTATTATGTGTAATACCCTAAGCAAAAAAGTATTTTGAGCTCTGTTGGAGATACTGTTTAATGTTATATTACTCTATTGAATTATTGCCAAATAATTTACATATAAATAGCATTATAATGTGGTTAACTGAGTCTGAGCTGATTCTAAGTATGGTTTAGTAAAGTATGGTTTAATGAACTGTATAACAATGCATTGTGTTTTATTTGCTAATTATAGGTTTTTAAATAGTGTAGTGTTGTAGTGTAGTAGTGTAGTGTTTTAAGTAAAATGTACAATATCATCCTCTAGAATGTAGTGCAGTCCGTTAAGAAGTGATGGATTGTAACTAGTATATTTAATTAAGTACTGTACTTGAGTACAGTTCTGAGGTATCTGCAGTATACTTGAGCATTTCCATTTTCTGCTACTTTTTACTTCCACTCTAATACATTTTGGAGGCAAATATTGAACCTTTAACTCCACTACATGTATTTTAATAACTTAACTTAAGTTACTAGTTACTTTACAGACTGCATGCTGCATCAGGGCCAAAGTAGCACACTTTAATGTTATTTAATCATCAATTAGACTTAAAAACAAAAAACACTGATTCTGAAAAGTGTTGACTGTTAGATCTGATAATGAGTCGACCCATAGTATTCAGTAGATAGAGTAAAAACATGTTAATATGAATATTTCACCTTAACTTGTACTTTCAATACTTACTGTAAGTACAATTATTGCCAGAAAATTACTTTTAAATACTTAAGTACATTTAACATCAAGTTTTAAAGACTTTTACTCAAGTACTATTTGTATGGGGGACTTTCACCTTTACCAAAGTAATTTTTTAGCAAGATATCTTCACTTTTACTAATGTATGACTTTTGGGTACTCGTAAAACACATCAGTACTTCAGTACAATACGTGAATTTAGTTATTATTGACCACCGGTTTTATGTTATTAGTGTTAATAAAAGTATATGTAAATATACATTTTAAAACATAGCCTCATGTTTTTGATGAAATACAGCTTCTTTTTGAACAGTGCACAGTTTTATGAAAAACTGAAGCTCAATCAATGGAAAAGTTTAGTCGTATATAAATAAGAAACGTCTGTTGATGCGGTGTACCGTGATGACTCACCTCCCACACTAGCTGAGAAATACAGTACATGAGAAACAACTGGCACATACTGACCCTGACTAACATTAAAGACAATGTGGTGAAATAAATAGGGCCAAGGGTTTATTTCAGCTCATGTGTACAGCAGCTCAGCTGAAAATAGCAGAAATTATTTGATGTGCTGAACAGTAGCAGAACTCTGAGTGATGCAAGAGGCAGTAAGGTGGGTCTGACTTAACACGCGAATATATGCATGCACATGCACATGCACACACACACACACACACACACACACACACACACACACACACACACACACACACACACACGCACACACACGCACACACACTTAGATGTGTATCATATACACCCACAGCCACTAGGGTTGAAGTGAAGAGCTTGTAGGGACACACCCCGAAAGATTCTCTCATCTCTGACAGACACGAACCCCCCCCACCACCACCACCACCACCCTCTTTCACACATACACACACACATACACACACACATCACACACACAATGTCAAAGCAGAACAGAAACATGATTGCAAAAATTCCCACAGCTTGTACCAAATGAAAGAATGCGTTTTAAAGAGAGTCTTCTTATTAACAGCAGTCTTTGATTGAACATAACTGTTTATTCTTTTGCCAAAGGGGCTCACAAACCTGTCACTGTTTTAGCTTCTCACATCACAAGTGTGCGCTGTACTGTCTTGTGTTCTTGGGTTTGGAAAGTTTAAAAAAAATGTGAAGTAGCACAAACAGAGGCACGACTCAAAGACATGATATACTGTAGCTTGTCATTCCTGCCCTCGGTTTATGCTTTAAATGATTACATTTTGTGCGGTGATGTTTTCCGGCTTTCAAAAAAAAAAAAGCTAATTGTCAAGGGTGCGTCCTGACAGATTCATGTCTCTATCTCAGGCGTGGAAAGTGCTTCACCTTTTCTCATAAATACGATCACATGCTCAACAACCAAATGCTAAAACTTTAAAAACTGTCAAGTTAGGGGTTTAAAATAAAAGACCTCATCACTTACAGTCAGCTATCACTCATGTTTTGTACCTTTTACAGATTTTTCCCTCGTAGGGAACTTTCAGATGACAGACACGAGGACACAACTTCATAAAACACCATTTCCTTCACAAAACAAGATGCAGTTGTTTACTTACAGTTGGCCAAACCGATGATTCCAGCCCAGACCAGCAGGATCTTCAGACCGAAGAGACCTGCCATATCCAGGAGTTAGGGTGTGTACGGCGACACACCATACAGTATAGTACTGGTGGGGACCAACAGCCAAAAATTTAATGCGCCAAATCGAAGCTTTATTTCCGAATTCTCAACTCTAAGATAATAAGAAGGTAAAAACGTTGTCTTATTTTAAGCTACATACGTTTTCTGTCTTATCAGTTGACGCAGCTTCCTGGACTTGTTCCCCAAACCCTAAACCTCACTGCTGGTTTCAAGTCAAGCAAGTGGGAGTGATGTCACACCAGAAGAGGCTGCCTTTACCTTAACATTTAGTGACAGGAAGTTTCTTTTCAGCTACGCCACCAAGAACAGGAAGTCTCCTCTCATCTAATCTCTACATGCTTTTGCTCAAGTGTGAACACCCTCTGACTTATGAGAGGAAGAGTTTAGCAGAAATGTGTGTTCTGAGATGTTAGGCTTTTAGACACGAGACCGTTTCCACATTCACAGTTAATCTTTTTATGAACAGACACAGAAATGAAACACATTGAGTCTTACTGGTTATTGTCTTCTCTCTAAATTAGCTTCTGTTCAACTTTCTGAAATCAGATCATAAAGAGGAGTAATCTAATGAAACTTCTTGGAGCTGCTTTTCTCTCTCCCTGACTCCTCCCTGCTCTTCAGCTTACAGGCCTACAGACAGACACACGGCCATGTAATCAAAAACGCACGAGGAGCTAGCGCTGCAACGAGCAGGGGAAAAAAAAGATGCAGCCCTTCCTTTCTCAAACTTTGTTCTCTGTTTTTTTTTCTTCTTCTTCTCTCCGTTTAAAGAGAGAAAACATGTGGCCATTGGCTCCAGAAGTGAATTTCTTCATTTCTGCTGTTCCTTGTGTGTGAAATACATTTATAAGGGATGTTAGATCTCTTCAAAGTCATTGATCGTGCATGGTGTTTGATCATCGTGCTCTGCCTCGGAGCCCAAAAATGCTTTACTTCTGTTTACATACACAAGAAAATAGGGGATAAAAGAGGAAGGAGAGGAGTAGAGAAACTCTCTGGGGAGCGAGACTCACACACACTGGGTGGTGAGCTGATGTGAATCCGGATGAAACACAGTCAGCTATTTCATGCAGTTATATGAAAATAATACATGCACCGAAGTAGACCCATTTTTGAGTTTGGACAGTTAGATACTGAGCTGCTGGAGCCTTTCATTAATCCTACAGCAGCTATACAATGTCTACAAAATACATCACGTCAAACCTTTAAATAATATTTGTGTTTATTCTGACGAGTGTTTACGTGATGGTTGCTTCTTTCTAAGTCATAATATATCTAAGTGGAAATAAGTTTGAACCTGAAACCCAACAGGAACATACTGTGTTTCTCACATTATTAGTATGACAGTCTAAATATGGATTTCCTCCTAGACCAGTGAAACACATGGTATTTGGCTATTTCCACTTCTGAGAGTATAGATTCTTGTAAAGAGGAAGTGGTTCTTAAACAGGCAGCATCGGGTTAATGCAATTCAATTGAAACTGTGTTTTGGGTTTGATGCGTAAGGGTCCTTAAAGTTACGTAACCATGTGAACTGACATCATTAGTACATATAGACCAGCACTACTGATGTGGTACCTCACTTAAGAGCTGCACAGACATTTAACCAACATCAGAGCGCCGAACACACTTTCCTTAATGCAGAGAGAACACTGGCAGTGTTTATTATTTTCTTTATTGTAAAGATGGAGAGTATATCTAATAAGGGAGGACAAATTAACCCTTTGGCTGCTGCTTCTTGTAAACATATCTTGAATTTGACTATAGTAGTAAGTGTATGTATATTATTTGTTTTTAATATTTTAAAACACAACAGATTATGATGATATAGACCTACAAACCATGACCTGACTTTGTAAATCCAATTTAAACACTAAAGGATAAGTTCACCCCAAAATGAAAATTCACAATAAAATGCCTCCTAACAGTTTGCTAGTGTAAACCAAGTCTCTGGAAACCCCGGTCCCAAATTGACTTGAAAAGATGTAACACCCTGTTGGAAGCAAAAAAAAAACTAAAGGCGTTAGCGCGCACCCTGTCTCAAGTTGGTGAATGAGCTCAAAAGTGTGTCAAGAATAAAGTCCTCTCAAATCAATTTGGGATCTAGGAACTTACAGAGACTTACAGTACACCTGATGAGCTGTATGGAGCCATTTAAAGTTTTTTAGTGGTTGTTTTTTGACATTTTAAAAAAGTCCCCATCTACTTCAGTTGTCAAGGAGAATGCTTCGACGCTGTTTTGCTGTGAAGCTCCAGAAATGTTCTGTGGACTATAAAACTTCACACGCCTTTCTGTCTGCATGGGGGTGAGAGTGTAATGACTGAATTTTCATTTTTGGGTGAACCTATCCTTTAAAGCACCCACGTCTGGGTGTGCAGCAGACTCGGCCACATATAAGATGCCGGCCGGTTAACATGGTTCTGAATTTTCATGACCGTTGTACACCCTCTAATTACATGTTGTGTTATGTTTAAGTGTGGACCACACCATGAAATGGCAGGGCTCAGTCAACCGGCCTCCCAGTGATCACAGCTCAACACCAGACTGGGACTGAACACAACCTCTGAGACCAACAGATAGCAGTTTGAAGACAGGGGATACAGTACAGGGGTGATTTACACCAGCTCTGACCAGGACTGACTCAGGGAAGAGAACTGAGAGAGAGCTGGATATGACCAGCAGGTGATAAACTGTGTGTGAAATATTTTCACATTATTTTCACTAATAATTACTCCTTGCATTGGACCAGTCAGCACTCAGGACCTAGTAATAACAGAAAGAAAAATGCCAGAATTGAGCAGCTGCGGTTCTGGATTCAGTGTCGGGAGAGAATGGAAGTGAACAGAAACGTGCCACCGACAGAAGTGGTTGTCATCCCGTGACTCACTGACCAAAAATATCATTGAGTTTGTTGGCTTTTTTTCTCTGCAGTTTATTATTTTTAGATTTTAGTTTTATCAAAGCACTGCTTGCCCCATTACCAACACTGAGATGCTCTTGAGCAAGGCCCTTAACCCCAGCTGCTCAGGTGTGAATGTAACCAGGACATTCCTGAAAAAGAGAGCATTGCTCTCAGTGAACCCTCCCTGAATAAATAAAGGTTAAAAGAAAAAGTACAATTATTAGTATTTGTATTAGTTTTTGTTCTTATTATCCCCACAACGAACACAGGTTGTAAAGTGAATGAAAGACGTTTTCTTTGGTCTGAATGGCAGGATAAAATGACACACTTTTACGCATGTTAATTTGAGCTTCTCTGTGTTTTTCCTCAAAGCAACCACAAAATGAAAACATAAGTCACATGGCCTGACGAATGACTCACTGGGCAGTGTCAGCTAACCACTGTATCTCTGTCCAACACTGTCATACTTCCTGTGTTGAGCTTAAATTAAAACTATGATCGTTTTGATTTTTAGTTGGAAGCTGTACGTCATTTGGTAAAATTCAAAAGATGATCCACTAGAAATAGAAAGATGCCATCTATGAGACCCCCCTCCGACTACAAACCTGACTGAAATGTGTGTCCCTACAATGCTGCTCAAGCTTGAGAGTCACCATGACAGCTGTATCCACCTATCTATAGGAACTTTTTAGTCTCATTGCATCATTTTAAAACATTTTATTAAGACCATCAACCAAATGTTTGCTCCCACAACCTCCAATGAACTTTATCAATGTATAACGTACATTCATCCCACATTAGCAGTTTGCTATCTATGTTCAATTCCATGGCAACACAATGTGATGTTCATATATGGATGTGGAGTTTGGTGTTGTGCATGGGCGTCCAATTAATAGACTTCAACACTTGTGGTTTCAGTTAACATTCTGTTTCATTCAGTTTGTCACTTTTGACTTTTTATTATTCAACATTGACCACAATTTTTCCATGATCAGTGAAAGGTTGTGGTTATGTAACGGTCTCCTCCTAACTTGACTTGACTGAGTGCTTTTAGTTGCCCAACCTCCATCGCAGTCCTCCTCCCTACATGGATTGAACGTACATTTCCCAGCTTTGGTGACCAGCTGTCTGTGTCAGGATAACGTTATAAACCGGTTGTTCTGCTGCCCTCCAGCAAGTATCCACTGCCGTACCACCGCCGTACCACCAGACTACAGGGCAGCTTCTCTCCTCAGGCTGTGAGACTTCATCCTGAGCACCGCGTTTAAAAAAACGGCTATTTAAATTTCTGCAATCTAACGTGGTGGCAGCCATTAAGAATAACTATACAGAAAGAGCCAATCTTCTCGCTTGATTTCTCATTTGTGTATGTAGGTCATAGAGAGACATCAGTAGTAAATTTAGACGGTTTCATAATCAGTTGAAAGTTCTGTGTTATACGCTTGATATGATCAAAGAGAAACATCCCACATTCATGACATACATGTGAAAACTTTCTAGTGTCAACCTATGTGCTTAAATCAGTCTGTAGCAGTATTTTCAAATGTAAGAGGACTAAAACTCCTTTTTTCATTGGCTTGCCACTGAGAGGGAAACAAAGAAAGATAATGGTATCAAGAGATAGAAACAGAAAGCATGTGGGCAGACGAGACAGAGTGCCTATGAATAGAGGAGAGACACAAAACCTAAACTTAAACGTTTAATTTATAATTGTTCATGAGTCCTTTTCTTGTTCATCAGTAAAGTGTATGGACTGCAGACTGGACAGATTACGGTCGATTCATACGAATGTGTCCACTGGGTGAACATGCAGTACAGCAGAGAGAGTGCCATGTGCGCATCTGCTGCCTGAAAGCAGTTTTATACAGACCCAGCGCAAAATAGTTCAGAGTCATGTGAATGAAAGTGAAAGAGGTGAATCATTGGCCAGCAGGTACTCCTGTCCACTGGATTAGTATTGTAGGTAGTTTTTTTTGCCCACGTGTTACACATTCAGCCAAGAAAAGTCCCTCTAGTACAACATGCTTCTTAGACTGCATTGTTGAGACCACATTCTGTATTGTAGTTGTCATAAATCATTTAAAGGAATAGTGTGACATTTAGGGAAATGGCCTTATTTGCTTTCTTGCTGATAGTTTGATGAGAAGCCTAGCTTAGCATTGGAAACAGCTAGCCTGCCTCTATCCAAAGATGAAGACAAAGGCCTACCAGCACCTTTTAAGCTCACTTATTTGATTTAAACCAATCTAAATATCATTAACTAATCAACAGCAGCCAAAATCCTCACAGTTTAAAATGATTACTGTCACGTGTCTTATGGTAAGGTGTATAGATATATGTGTGTGCTATTTGTCTATACATACAAACAAACTAAATTGGGACTCAGTAGAGCGCATACCTCCACCAAAGCCCAACAGTCCCTCAAGCCTAGTCCAATATCAAACTCAACAGCCCTGTATCACACACATCACTTCTAAACTACCTACCTGCCTAATACGGTGGCCCTGAAGGTCAAAACACAACATTTCACGTGATGGAAAAGGAGGGACAATGTTCTTATTTGTGATTGGACAGAACCCAAGTCGCATTGCCTTACACGATATTATGGATCCCACTGCTTTACTTGCAAGACTCACACTGCTCTGCTTCCTGCTGAACACCGACCATTTTGGCCTCTTGACCAGTCTGCTGCTGCTGCTCTCAGGGTCACTCATCCTCCCGAGCTGCTCTATAGGTAGAGGCCGAGAGGTTGTAGGGTATAGCTGTTGAAAATAGACTGCCCTCTATCAGAACATATATTTAAATCTGCTATATCCAGATTTTTATCAGGATCCACATCAAATTGTACGTATAGATACCAGTCAACTAAATACACCTGACCTGAAAAAAACAAGATCCATGTATTATTCCCAAAGAAAATGTCGAAAACCGTCCTATCTCGTAAACATTAAAGGAAATGAGAACAAAATTCCTGGATCCGTTCCTTGATCCAGAGTCGCACCAAAAGTCAATGGGCTCTGTTCTTGGCTGAGACCCATCCTCCATCAGTGTTTTGTGGGAATCGGCTCAGTAGTTTTTGTGTAATCCTGCTGACAAACCAACCAACAAATAGACATTGGTGAAAACATAACCTCCTCAGCAGAAGTAATAATTATTCTGGTACAAAAACTGTGGACTGTATCACATGTCATCTGTAATATTCCCATATCAGTCCTAAATTGAGGCTGTAATACAGTATACTTCAGTTTAATGTCTTGCAAACTCATGAAAACATGTGTTTGAAGTACATCATGGTACACTGAGGAAGTCACAGGTTAAACTCTAAAAGAAATGATCTTTCAAACCAAAATCTGAGTTACATTATCATTATATCACATTGTTATTTTTCTCTCTAACCTTAACTAACCTGGGTTAGGCTCAATGAGCTCCATTGTAGCAGCTCCCTGTTTCACATCCATCAGAGAGAAACTTGTGAAGCAGCAAGGTGAAGGGAAACTAGACAATGTATTTCCTCCCACATAACAGACTCTTTTGTTAGGTATGAAATCAGGGGGAAATACTGATTTTACCTTAGATTAGGTACATTCCCGACGCTATTACTATTGTGCAAAGATCTGAAAGCAGTCAAAAAGTAAAACTGAAACTTCCTCTTTTATCAAAGTAAATGTCAGAAGCAGAGATGGTAAGCTGAGTGAGGGCAGGTAGTGTTCATTGATTTCCAGCTACTGCCTGTTGAGAGTTTGCATAGTTGTTGGGGTTAACAGTAAAAGTGTCTCTGGCCTCTATTTTAAGCTCTAGATGTTTATGAGGAGGTTGAGGAAGGGGGTGTGGTTTGAATGAGAAACTAGTCACAGCTTCCCCATTTTTTTTTTTTCTTCAATTTCTACAATCTTGGGTTGTTGCTCAAA
This sequence comes from Pagrus pagrus, assembly GCF_965226575.1. NCBI lineage: Eukaryota > Metazoa > Chordata > Actinopteri > Spariformes > Sparidae > Pagrus > Pagrus pagrus. The sequence continues at coordinate 23,363,142 of NC_140190.1, forward strand.
ACTTTAATCTTGCTTCCTCTATTGTCTCCTTCTCTCATATCCTCTCCTTTCCTCTCCACTCATGACTTCTTCTATCCCCCCTTTTTCAGATGTAGTGAACGTCTACAAAAGCTTGTTACACTGGCAGTGAGGCCATTGGAGGAGGGAGGCTTCAGACTATCAATTGAAGCTGGTGCTGTTAGTTCCTCTGTGCAGTCACAGCTGTGACCACAGGGAGGTGTGATAAAAATGGATTGCAAGCGATGCATGAGCATGCCAGTATGTGCGCTACGCCCAGATGCAGATGCAGTTTCTCCTTTACTCTTTGCACAGTGCACCTACACTCTGTATTGTATGTGGGTTAAGGGTTTCACATGTTGTCGCTCTGCAGTTCACTCCTTTCAACATATGGCTGTCGTTTTTCACATCTGAAGTTTTACACCTCAGATATAGTTTAAAGACGCTCGCTGGACATCATTAAAACAGTGGCCACGGCAGACTTGTATGCAAAACATCATCAATAATTTACTCAATGGCACTTCTGCTTTGTTTCTCTTATCATGCAATCTTTAGTGATAAAAACTGCTTTTTTTTTTTTTTCTTCAGCAGGTATTGGCAAGAAAAAGCATCTATATTTCATTTTTGTCAGAGCAGAATCATCATTATTCTGCTTGAAAGTGTTTGTTGGGGTGAGGAAAGTACATGATATTAAAGTTGGGTCACAGATGATGAAAATCATAAAAGTTGTGCTGATTGTATCAAAGTGCTGTGTGTTTGTTACACATTTAGTCAGTAAATGTATACAAAAGTCTGAATAAATACATGATCAAATAAATATAAATCTGGTTGGCTCTGAACGGCATCCTTTGTAAAAGGTTGCACATGATCACACATCGCAGAATATCCTGCTCGTCTTCCTGATTAAAAAAAAACACAATTTGAAGCCAACAAGATGTTTCACCCGAGCTCAGACTGAAGAATACTCCTCGTGCTTAAGAAATAAAAATGGAAAAAGTACATAAATAAAAACAAAATAATCCAAACCAGAAACAAGATTTTTAATGGAGACATACAACTTGTATAAGCAGGGCAGTGTAGAGTGTTAAAGATTAGAGTCAGAACAACCTCTTTTACACTTCCTTTATTTACTTCCTGTCTGAGCTCTGAAGTGCAGTCTCATCGCACATTGTAAAAAGCTTTATTTACACATCCTCATCCGCTATACTGTTCACAAAAAGCCATACCTTCATGTTAAAGAAATACATCTTACACATCTTTTCATCCTCAAGCCTTCAGAGCGAACGAGAAGGCTTCATGTTGTGTTCAGCAAAGTCAGTTTGAGTTTCACAGCACACGTCTGTGTCGTCTGTGGTGGTGAAGCAGCTGAAAACCACTGGAGGGCAGTGTGCCTTCACGCTGCACCACAGCCATCCCCCATTCTCACACGTTTCTCTCCTCACTTGTTTTTGGGAATAGCCAAGTGGCTGAATGCATTTTATACACACACAAACACGTGTACACACACATACACACGCGCTCAGTGTTGCGATTTGGACTCCTTTTGGTTCCTCTCTGCCGATGACTGACAGGTTCTTAACGAGAGAAGCCTGGAGCGTTTGCCCTCCAGGCCTGTACATCAACCATCAACATACAACGCACGCACACACACACAAACACACTAGCATGCCCGCTCACTCCCATATTTATACACACACATATCATCCACACACACATATGTAGTCGCTCTCTCCTCGCTGCAGACATTCTCTGTCCCATTTCCCAGGCTCGATCAGTTTGTCCATTGCTCAGGGAGTGTTTGACAGTCACTGGGAGACGGTTTGGGTTTAGCATTATTATTATGTTTCTATGAGGCAGTCTCATCCAACACGGAAGGAATGTCAGCTGCTCCATTGTTCAATAAGGCTCAATACGAGCCAGTATAGCACCGAAGGCTAGCTGAAGTGCACGTGCGTAGATGTGTGCGTCGGTGTGTAGTCATTGTGAGGGCCACAATGGTGAGACGGCATAGCTGGAGAGGTGAAGATGGAAACCCAGAGCAGCACGTTCACTCCCCCCCTCCACCCCTTCATGATTCATTCCTCCTCTCACCTCTCTGTTCCCTCTCTTTTTTCTGCGGAGGAAGAAGAACCCAATTAAAATACTATGTGGATGGATACGATGAAGAAAGACATACCTCCTCCATGACATTCTCTCTACCCCCCATGTAGTGACAGATCTGGTGCAAACAGAGGTGGAAAAAAATGTGTTGGCTCCCACCCTCCTGCTGCCATTAAATGTTGATGTATAATATCAAAAATATATACATATATATATATAAATATAGACACTGCATGAAGATGAATATATAAATCAAAATCTACTGTGGATTCACCCCACATATGTACTCCATATGTTTGTATGTGGCTGTGGGAGAGATTCCCATATGCCAAACAAATACCTGATGAAGCAGGAGGTGCAGGATGCATCCATTTTTTACATTTCACGTACACACACACACAAATACACACACACGCACGCGTCTATATATATATATATAGACAGATTCATGTTCTCCATGTATATCTCCCTCTCCAGTCCCTCTTCTCTTCCTCCGCTCTTGTTTTCCTCTCTTCCTGACCCAACATCCGGCCCTCCCGGGAGATTCTGCTTTCTGCTGCCAGACTGGGCCCGTATAGCACACACACGCACACAACCACACACACATACACACATGCATACATACACATTCACTGACTGTGTCTCTCCGTGGACACATGAACTGCCAGTCAATCCAGCAGCCGCTCGGTACAGACCTCACTGCCTCTCTGTTGTGGGGGTCAGGGGCTGGAGATAAGCGTGTGTGTGTGTGTGTGTGTGTGTGTGTGTGTACAGAGAAAGACACAGGGTCAAGAGGCTAGAAGAGTGTGAGGACTCCTCTATTCAGGCCTGCTAAATACTGTATGCCGCTGATATTTACCCGCTTCAATATTACAACAAAGCCCCTCAGGAGCGTGTGTGTACATCCTCAGCATAAGGTGAAAAAAACTTGGCAGCTCGACTCTAATCTCAAGTCAGCAACAGCACAGGTATACAAACATCCCTATTAAACATTTCCCCCCCCTGTGAAGACACGTTGAGGGGACTTGGTTAACTGCAGTAAACAGTGAGCCTTCAGTAAGAAAGTCCAGAGAGATAGCAGTAACACCAGACTCTCTCTCTCTCTCTCTCTCACACACACACACACACACACACACACACACACACACACACACACACACACACACACACACACACACACACACACACACACAAATCCGGTTCTGGGCTTTGAGTGGCCATTTAGAAATCTGGACGGCAGTTCACTGACCCAGCACTAACGAGGCAGCTAGCCCGGCCTTCGAGGAGTAGCGCCTCTTATCTAGTGACCACACAGCGCTGGCTATCGCCTGACCGTGTTTGACCACTGGTTAAACTGATTAGACAATCATCCAGTCAAGTTACAGTAAGCAGAGACACGCTGATGCACATGCAAAACACTTTTTTGGCTCTGGATGGGGTTTTTGACTAATTGCAGAATGTGAGGTATCTCTTTGTGTACACTTGCAGCAGCTTAAGGGTGCGTGCTTGCTTGCCAGTATGATATGATAGCAGTGAGGACATGCTGCACTAGCACCGTGAGACAATGGCACAGTCACTCCACGGCTATCTGTCCAGTTGAATCGGACAAATGGTCAGTGGTGGCGAGATGGCAGAGTGGACGTGATGGCCAAGTGTCAGGGACAGGGGATTCACCCGTTTAATGAGAATCTATGGCCTGGGCTGATAAAGGGCCTGACTGAGAGGCTGTGACAAGTCCTAATGCTCACATGTATAAATGATGTGGGTGGTTGAAGGGGGGTGTCCTGGTAGGATGTGTGGCCGTGGGGAATCAATCCTCAGAGAGCATGGGCAGAGTTTAAGAACAGGCCAGAGACAGAAAACCACAGAGTCCGCTCCACAAAGAATGTTGGAGAAAGTGTAAAAATTCATATAACTACAAAGTGAAATGAGTCACACATTAGAGGAACATTTTGACATTTTGGGAAAATGTCTGTCAGAGAGTTAGCTGGATGAGAAGTTCCATAGCACTCATATTTTCCTGCTAAACAAGGCTATGTTCAGACTGCTGCAGATCAGATTTGTTTCTCAAATCAGATCTTTAAAACAGACTGTCTACACTATTATGTGCAAGTGATCAGGTTTTTGTGTCCAGACATAATTAATTTGTCTGCGTGGGTTGCTGTGGTAACGACACTGGCATCAGTAACTACGTACGCCGGTGAATCGGCTTTCCAATGCAGAAGCATGAGAAATGGAGATCCATCATCTCGCTCTCCAAACAATCAGGCTGTCAAGTTGCGGAGCCGACAGTTTATTTCAGCATGACTGTCCACAGACTTCTGTTGTCGGTGCTGTCTTTATACTGCTCCGATAGTAGCAGCATGGATTCTGCTCAGCAGCTCTGATGCACTTCCTTGACTTTGGATTTCACGTCGTCATGTGTCGTGCTGTGAGTGACACTTGGACACAAATCCAATATGAGCGTCTGGACTGAGACACAAATCCGATTTGAATCTCATTTCAAGCCACCTCCAAATTTGGATTGCGGAAATCACATTTCATGCGATTTTTTTTTTGCTTTCCAGACATCCTAAAATCAACGTGGATACAATCTGGATGTGCCAAAAAATGGATTTTAGATTTAGTCGCTTATCTTACCACAAAGACTAGAAAGAGCTAGCCTGAGCTTAGTCCTCAGACATTTCTCCAAAGTGCTTTGTCTGGCTGCACCCATTTTCTTTCTGCTATGGAGGAGAGCTGCTGAGGTTTGTTTGTATTTCTTTAAACCAATCACAATTGTCAA